>NC_135371.1:5877500-6502500 GCF_049243985.1 Paroedura picta
TCTGAGATCTGCACGAAATCACGTCTGTGTGCAGGGTCATTTGACACTGTGAGAGAACACAAGATAGTCCCCTGCCCCAAAGAGTTTACACATTTTGAATGTGGAGGGAGAGTGGTAATAGCAGCCAAAATAGGATTTCATTATCCTTTTGGATGGAAAATAAGGAACAAGAGGAGAAGCCAAATTAAGGGGGGGGGGTTAGCATTAAATGAAAAGAACCCTCTGCCCCCACCCCCCACCCCAGGACTAAGCAACTGTGATCAACTCAAGAGACATTCCCTTAGGGGTGGCAATTCTCAGAGATTTGGAGGGAAGACATTAGGCAGAGATTTCACCAAGGAAATATGGTATATCATTGACTTTACCCTTTTATTTTCGCCAGAGGAACGGATTTCGGGACTCTGCTGATGAGTTTTACTTCTGATGGAACTTCAGCCCTAACCTGGAGATTGGCATCCCTACATTCCTGTCTGTATTTGGTGATTCCCCTAAAAATCCCCTTTAACCCCTGCAGCCAATGAAAACCAAAAGGTCCCACAGCAGGGGGAGGGATCATTGGACTTAAATCATGCAAATTTCACAACTGCTGTGCAGGCCGACCTTTGCAAACTTAGATGGACTCCAGGGAATGGTAGAGGACAGGAAGGCCTGGAGGATCATTGTCCATGGGGTCGCGATGGGTCGGACACGACTTTGCACATAACAACAACAAGGAGTGCCAACCTCCAGGTGGTGACTGGAGATCTCCTGGCTTTCCAACTCATCTCCAGGCGGGACCTGGGGATCCCCTGATTTTTACAGCTCATCTCCAGTCTAAAGAGATCGGTCCCCCTGGATAAAACGGCTGCGTTGGAGGGTGGACTCCACTGCATTATATTCCGCTGAGGTCACTCCCTGCCCCAAATCCTGCCCACTCCCGACTCCACTCCCAAAACCTCCAGGTATTTCTCAACCCAGAGGTGGTGACCCCATCCCAAAGAAACAAAGATCAGTTTACCTGGTGGAGGTGAACTCGATGGCACTACCCCCCCACTGAAGCCCCTCCCCCCCAAACCCCACCCTCCTCGGGCTCCACCCCAAAATCCTCCACCTCCTTGCCCACCTGAAGCTGGGATCCCTCTGAGGAAGCCAGGAGAGGGCTGGCCGGCCTAGATCCATCCCCACGTTACCATTTTGATGGAGGGGGGGGGGAGAGGTGAAAAGTTAAATCTCTTGCAACCAACCAGCCCGTTTCACCGCCCCTCCCCCTCATCGCACGGCGGAGCAGGAAGGGCTCCTTAGAACCCTGCAAGGTAGGCTGAGGCGTTCGTCACGTGGCGAAAAGGGGGCGGGGTTTACCAACACCCCCTGATGTAACAGACGAGAGGAGGAAGAAAGGCTGAGCTTTTGTCTTGCAAACCCTCATCGGGGACCGGCACGTCGCAAAAAAAAAAAAAAAAACCCACAAAGCAACACAAACCAAGGCTCTGAGTCAGTAAGAAGCGCCCAGCTGCAAAGGCCACAACCTCCCGGGCTTTAGGAGATCCGAGGCTCATGCAACCCTAAGACTTCCCCGCGTGGCCGCTTTCAGAGGGTTCGTGATCGCGCTGCAATCCTCCCAGCAGCCCTGCAAGGTAGGCCAACCTCATCCTCCCACGCGAATTGCAGGGAGGGAAGGCTGGACGAGACAAGGGCCGCTCCGTGAGTGGCAGAGGCAAGATCTGGACGGCGGGACCCCCCCCCCCCGGGCCACGGCTCCCCCTCTCCGCCGCCCGGCTTCTGCAGCAGCTCTCCCGGGTTGCAGGGCAGGGAGGCGTCCCGTGTCCGGCCATGCAGGGCGCCTTGTGCGCACTTACCACTCTGGGGAAAGGTCTATGGGGTGCCCGAGTAATACCTGGGGCCGGGTGCGATGCTGGTCTTTTCCTATCTCTATGATGGGAACAGGAAACACGCCGGGCGGCACTCTAGCCTTGCAGTTGGCTTCCCCCGCCCCCCGCCCACAAAACTACATTTCCCATGATGCACCGCGAACCATCAGAACAGAACCTTAGTGTGTTATGCAGTCAAAGAGCAGGAAATCATCACAATCCAGCCATCAGAAGTTCGAATTGTGTTAAAAATTAGAGCCACTTAAGCCAAGACTTAATAGAATAAACCCATATTGTTAAAAACACTTTTTTTCTGGTTTTCGTGTTATGTTATGATTATGTGATGCCTTGTTATGTTATGATTGCCATTTATTGTATTTATATTATATTATTCCATGTAAGTTTTCCACAACATTTAATGTCAACCTCCCAGAGCCATTTATTTATTTGTTTGTTTGTTTTCCAGAGGAAAAGGTACCAGAAGAGAAATTGCAGCTCTGGAAGAAGTGCATCTTAGGAGTAACCGACAGGTGGCCATGATGGAAGGGCAGGTGAGCAAGCCTTATTCTCCAGAGGGACTTGGTGGCTGCAAGCCAGCTTGCTGGTTCCAACCGTGAAGCAAAAGTCATTCTCTGTATTTAATAATATTGACTTTTGTGGTTTTCTCAGGTTTTGGGGCTGTGTTCTGGTAGTTTTTGCTCCTCCCGTTTGGCCTCAATTTGTGTTGGCCTTTTTGGAGGTCTGTCACAGCAAGATGTGTATCTCTCTGTAGCACGGTGTGATTGGGGTTGCATGTATTTTATATTCTTCACGTCTCAGGTGGAGGTGAAAAATTCCTTTTCACAGGTAAGGCACATTTGCAAGTGTGTGGCGAATGGTTTCCTTTCTCAGCTAAGACATTAATAATAATAACATTGATAATAATAATGACAGCAATTCACATTTAATGCTACTTTACTTTGTTTATATAGCCCCTACTTTCCAGTTGGCTCGGGGCAACTAACAGCAAAATAAAACATACGCATTATATATTTGACATGATTAAACAATCTATAAATTGGAATTTAAATTATATTATTAAAAGCCACCTCCTTAATGCTTTAGGATGCTTTGGGCTGATCCTGCGTTGAGCAGGTGTTTGGACTAGATGGCCTGTATGGCCCCTTCCAACTCTATGATTCTATGACTAGATGGCCTGTATGGCCCCTTTCAACTCTATGATTCTATGACTAGATGGCCTGTATGGCCCCTTCCAACTCTATGATTCTATGATTCTAATGCCTAACTAGAGCGGGAGGCTGACTTGTATTTTTTGGAGTGGTGCTCTCGGACAGGGAGGCCAGCATTTCCTAGATATTAGCTTCCTGATCTCACCCATAGGCCTGGCATGTGTGTGTGTGTGCGCGCGCACGCGCATGTGAAATGGATTTTGCTTAGAAGATTTTGCTGTCTTCTACAAATGCTCTGGGATAGGAAGAGACAATCAGCTGGAAAATGTTTCCTCTTTCAGGGAGGCCCCGTGTCCTTCGAGGAAGTGGCCGTATTCTTCACAGAAGAGGAATGGGCTCTGCTGGATCCGGACCAGAGAGCTCTCTACCAGGAAGTCATGGAGGACAATTATGAGATGGTGACCTCCATAGGTATGGGTCCTTTGCCTTTTTGCCAAGAGCCTGGGAGAAAAAGGAGGCAGGAAGCTTCTTCCCCAGACCCTCTTTAGTCTAAGAACAAAATGGCCATAGAGAAAACAACCTACTTTCCCTCTGTCTTGCCATAGCAATATATGGTGTGAATGTCTCCAGTGCACCTCCAAGTCCCTCCTCTCTCGGTTTCTCTGAGAGGCAATTTGGTGTCGTGGTTAAGAGCAGTGGCCTCTAACCTGGAGAACCGGGTTTGATTCCCTGCTTCTCCTCCACTTGCAGCCAGCTGAGTGACCTTGGGCGAGTTCATTTTTCTCTTAGAGCCATCTTGGTGTAGTGGTTAAGAGTGGCCAACCGGGTTTGATTCCCCGCTCCCCCACATGCAACCAGCTGGGTGACCTTGGGCTCGCCACAGCACCGATAAAGCTGTTCTGACCGAGCAGGAAAATCAGGGCTCTCTCAGCCCCACCTCCCTCACAGGGTGTCTGTTGTCGGGAGAGGAAGGGGAAGGTGAATGTAAGCTGCTTTGAGACTTCTCTGGGTAGAGAATAGCGGCATATAAGAACCAACTCTTCTTCTTCTTTAGTAATCTCAGGGCTCTCTCAGCCTCACCTCCCTCACAGGGGGTCTGTTGTGGGAAGAGGAAAGGGAAGGTGACTGTAAGCCGCTTTGAGACTCCTTCAGGGAGAGAAAAGCAGCATATAAGAACCAACTCTTCTTCTTCGTCTTCTTCATCAACCTCACAGGGTGTTTCTTGTGGGGAGAGGAAGGGAAGGTGATTTTAAGCTGCTTTAGGACTTCTCTGGGTAGTAAAAAAGTGGAGTATGAAACCCAACACTTCTTCTCCATTGATGGAGAGAGCTTTATTTGAAAAGGTGATGTCCCCCCAATGACGTGAATTTCTGGACAATGAATTAATTGGTACCATTTAGCTAAATGTTGAACAAATTTAGGGCCGTCAAGAAACCTCAGGGTTTCATGAAACCCTGGTTGAGAAAGCCTGATGTACCCATTCGGGGCTCTCCTGTCTTCTGAGGGTCCCGAGACTCACCCAACTGCGTTTCTCTCTTTATTTCAGCAGCAGGCATGAGGGAAACCGAGAGTGAGGGAGAAACAGGAGGGGGATCTTCAGGGAGAGACAAGAGTCCGGAGTTTGAAGAAGAAATTGGAAATCGAGAGAGAGCAAAGAAACGACAAAGAAGGAAGCCCAGTCTCAAGAGACATCAGAGGAGCCAGACAGGAGAGAAACCAGATGAACTAGTTGAATTCGGAAAGGACCTAAATAAAACGAAGAGCCTTACTTCACACCAGAGGTGCCCCGCAGGGGAGAGACGGCACACGTGTCCGGAGTGTGGGGAGAGCTTTGGTCAGAACAGAGATTTCATTTCTCACCAAAGAGTGCACACGGGGGAGAAGCCATATCGATGCTTTGAGTGCGGGAAGAGCTTCCGCAGGAACGACCACCTGACTTCGCACCAGCAAGTGCACAGAGGGGAGAAGCCATATCAGTGCTTTGAGTGCGGGAAGTGCTTCGCCCGGAGCACCAGCCTCACCTCGCATCAAACGACGCACACGGGCGATAAACCGTACCAGTGCTCCGAGTGCGGGAAGCGCTTCAGTCAGAAGGCTCACCTTTTCTCCCACGAAAGGATCCACAAAGGGGAGAAGGTGCACAAATGCTTGGAGTGCGGCAAAAGCTTCATTCGGAGAGCGCACCTTTCCTCTCACCAAAGCGTCCATACAGGGGAGAGACCCTATAAATGCCCCAAATGCGGCAAGAGCTTCCGGCGGAGCGACCACCTGACCTCCCACCGCCACAGAGTTCACCAAAAGTAGGAACTGTGACAAGGAAGCTGTTCTTTAGCCAGCGAGGGGTTCGTACCTTTTGCCGTACCCAGAGTATTTATTTCAGAGAAGACATGCTCGGATTGCTACGGAAGGCTTTTGTTCTTAAATTAAATTAGAGCTTGTGAGAACTCTACATTGGTTCTGCAGCTTCAGACCAACACGGGGAAGGGGGAGGGGAAGGAGAAGAGGAAGAAGAAGAGGAAGAGGAAGAAGAAGAGTTGGTTGATATCACTTCTCACTCAGAGCAGATTTATCAGTGTTGTGGCAAACCCAAGGTCACCCAGCTGGCTGCATGGGGGGGAGTGCAGAATCGAACCCGGCTCGCCAGATTAGAAGTCCGCACTCCTAACCACTACACCAAGCTGGCTCTGGGGGAGTCAGGGTGGAAATTATAATAATAAGGAGATAAGAGAGACTCTTAAATTTTGATTGTTTTCGGGATCGTCCACTTTCTTCTTGCAGCTCCAGACCGACACAGCAACTCACTGGAATCTTCGTTGTCATTTTTGTGACTTATTCCCTTATGCCAATTTGTTGCTGTTTGTATATCTTACCAAATGTGCTATTCCAACCTCTGATGTATTTGGCCCTTCTGGTGACCAACTTCCCCTACCTACATCAACCATGTAAGGAAATCTGTTCTAATATAATTGAAGGGCTGTTCCCCTGCACAGATCTAGCTTTCTTCCAGTTCCTGCTGGTTCCCAGAGTTGACGTGTTCTATGTTGCTTGTTCTTAAAACTAAATTATCCATATTGTTCCTGTTTTATGTGAACCGCCCTGAGCCTAAAAGCACCCTTATTCAAATGGAGGTCCCTGGCACGCCCATCAGGTGTCCTAGATTGCTGTGCATGAATAAGGGTTTTTTCAAAAGGCTGCCTCCAGTCACCTCCCCTGGATTTAAGCAGAGTCAGCTGATAGGCACCCAGGAACACACAGCTGTCTATTATAATAATTATCACATACTGTATTTGCCGGCGTATAAGACGAGTGGGCGTATAAAATGACCCCCCAACATTTCCACTCAAAATATAGAGTTTGTTACATTACATTACACTACTATGGGCAGCTCTGTCTATCCCAACTGAAGTGCACCCGGCGTATAGCCTTGCTGTGGCAGTACATTGGCATGAATGTCTCCAAAGTCTCCGCAAGTCCTTTATCCCTCCTCTCTCACTTCTTCTGAGAGGCAATTTGGTGTTGTGGTTAAGAATTGCGGCCTCTGAACTGGAGAACTAGGTTTGATTCCTCCTCCTCCACATGCAGCCTGCTGGGTGACCTTGAACCATCCCAGTTCTCTGAGAGCTCTCTCAGTCCCACCTCCCTCACACGGTGTCTGTTGTGGGGAGAGGAGGGGAAGGCAGTTGCAAGCCGCTTTGGGCCACCTTTGGATAGTGAAAAATGAGGCAGAGAAAAGCAGCTCTTCCTCCTCCTTCTCCTTCTCCTTCTTCTTCCTCTTCCACTCAATACTTATCACTGCTTCTCTGTTTCAGCAGCAGAAAACCAGCTTCTCTTCCTCCTCTTCTTCTTCTTCCCATTCTTCTTCTCCTCCTCTCATGAACCCCATCACTGTGTTTTTCTCTCTTTAATTTCAGCGGCGGCCATGAGGGAAGCCGAGAGTGAGGGAGAAACAGGAGGGGGATCTTCAGGAAGAGACAAGAGTCCGGAAACTGGAAGTCGAGAGAGAGCAAAGAAGCGACAAAGAAGGAAGCCCAGTCTCAAGAGACGTCAGGGGAGTTGGACAGGAGAGGAACTAGATGAACTTGTTGAATTCGGAAAGAATCTAAAGAAAACAGAGAGCCTTACTTCACACCAGAGGTGCCCCATAGGGGAGAGACGGCACACGTGTCCAGAGTATGGGGAGAGTTTTGGCCAGAACAGAGATTTTATTTCTCACCAACAAATGCACACAGGAGAGAAGCCACATCAATGCTCTGAGTGCGGGAAGAGCTTTCGCAGGAAGTATTACCTGACTTTGCACCAAAGAGTCCACAATGGGGAGAAGCCGTATCAATGTTTTGAGTGTGGGAAGTGCTTTGTCTGGAGCACAGACCTTACTGAGCATCAAATGAGGCACACGGGTGATAATCCATATCAGTGCTCAGAGTGTGGGAAGCACTTCGGTAGGAAGGCTAACCTTTTTCCCCATGAGAAGATCCACAAAGGGGAGAAGCCGTACAAGTGCTTGGAGTGCGGCAAAAGCTTCATTCGGAGAACGCACCTTTGATCTCACCAAAGCACCCACACAGGGGAGAGACCCTATAAATGCTCCAAATGCAGCAAGAGTTTCCGTCGGAGTGACCAGCTGACCGCACACCGGACAGTCCACAGGAAGTAGAAACGGTTTTCTCCAGCTAGCAAGCGTGCTGACCTTTCACAGTGCCTAGGTAGGCATCTAATTTCAGAAAATAAATGCTTGGATTGCTAAGGAAGTCTATTTTAATTTTTTTTAATTAATTTTTTCCCCTTAGAAATAAAATCAAGGCCCTCAAGGCAGCTGCCCATTACACCACACAGAGTGAGATGGCATTTTAAAACCATTAAAACCAGCCAAAAAGAACAGCATTGAAACCATTAAACCATTAATTGTGGTCTTGGGAGGCTTTCTCCTACAGCAGGGGTAGTCAACCTGTGGTCCTCCAGATGTCCACGGACTACAATTCCCACAAGCCCCTGCCAGCAAATGCTGGCAGGGGCTCGTGGGAATTGTAGTCCGTGGACATCTGGAGGACCACAGGTTGACTACCCCTGTCCAACAGGGCTCTCCCGGTGCCGGAAATCAGTGGGGTGGAATGTGTCAGTATTGGGTGGGACGCTTGGCCATCTGGTTGGTATACCGTCCACCCAACACGCCGCCAGATATCCTGCCCTGCCTGCTGGAGGCGGCAACCAATTGCACATTGCAGCTCCCTGGGCTCTTAATCCTGGGCGACTTCAACGTCCACACGGACACGCCCTCTTCAGGATTTGGTGGGGATCTAGTGTCATCCATGGCAACACTAGGGCTCTCACAATTTGTTACCGGGCTCACCCTTCACGCTGGCCACACACTCAACTTGATCTTTGGTGCCGGGATAGAAGTGGATCTGGATGCAGCTTTGGCTGTGCCGTGGTCAGACCACTATGCCCTGTGGGCCTGGCTCAAGATACCACCCCCTCCCCAGTTGGGCGGCGGGCATATTTTTGCCCGCCTGCAGAGACTTATGGATCCAATTGGTTTCCGGAATGCTCTGTGGCAGGGGTAGTCAACCTGTGGTCCTCCAGATGTTCATGGACTACAATTCTCATGAGCCCCTGCCAGCGTTGGCTGGCAGGGGCTCATGGGAATTGAAGTCCATGAACATTTGGAGGACCACAGGTTGACTACCCCTGCTCTGCGGGACCCGAGGCCTCCTGGCTGATTGGCGGCTTTGATGGAGGACTACCTGTGTCCCACCTGACGGCCACTATAGATGAGATCGCTCCTAAATGTCCTTTCAGCCCTCGAACCAAACGGGCAGCCTGGTATACTGAGGCGCTCTGGGAGAAGAAAAGGGAAGTGAGACGACTTGAGCGAGTGTGTCGGAAGACTCATGACAAAGCTGCAAGAACATCTTATTGCACGTTTATGAGGGTGTATGAAATGGCGATGAAAGAGGCAAAACAGGAGCTTTTTGTCACGGAAATGGCGTCCGCAAGCTCCCGTCTGGCCCAATTATTTAGGGTACTTAGGCCTCTTGAGGGGCGCCAAAATATTAGTCAATTGGAACTTGGCTGTGAGGCATTAGCGAGCTATTTTGCAAATAGAATCATTTAGTTGGAAGGGGCCATGCAGGCCATCTAGTCCAACCCCCTGCTCAACGCAGGATCAGCCCTAAGCATCCTAAAGCATCCAGGAAAAGTGTGTATCCAACCTTTGCTTGAAGACTGCCAGTGAGGGGGAGCTCACCACCTCCTTAGGCAGCCTATTCCACTGCTGAACTACTCTGACTGTGAAAAAGTTTTTCCTGATATCTAGCCTATATCGTTGTAGTTGAAGTTTAAACCCATTACTGCGTGTCCTCTCCTCTGCAGCCAACAGAAACAGCATCCTGCCCTCCTCCAAGTGACAACCTTTCAAATACCTAAAGAGGGCTATCATGTCCCCTCTCAGCCTCCTTTCCTCCAGGCTGAACATTCCCAAGTCCCTCAACCTATCTTCATAGGGCTTGGTCCCTTGGCCAAGAATAAAGTCTCGTCATTCTGCCACGACCTTCCCATCACAGTTAGTACAGTGAATGAACTGGATATAAGAACCACCTCTTCTTCTTCAGTAATACCAGGGGTCTCTCAGCCTCACTCGCCTCACAGGGTGTCTGTTGTGGGGAGAGGAAAGAGAAGGTGATTATAAGCCCTCTTGAAACTCCTATGGGCAGAGAAAAGCAGCATATAAGTACCAACTCTTCTTCTTCTTCAGTAATATCAGGCCTCTCTCAGCCCCACCTCCCTCACAGGGTGTCTGTTGTGGGGAGAGGAAAGAGAAGGTGATTATAAGCCCTCTTGAAACTCCTATGGGCAGAGAAAAGCAGCATATAAGAACCAACTCTTCTTCGTCTATGTAAATCTAAGCATAGATAAATAAACAATGATCTATTGAATCCACTATTCAATATGTAGTATCAACAGTTAATCCTTTATGTCCCTGTCCTTGCAAGTCTCTATGGCTACCTGTGGACCAACATGGCTACCTGTGGCGTCAGAATATTTAAAACCTGTATTTTCCATGATTTTTAAAAACAATTTTCCCACTTGGCAACTAGTGGTGGTCAGACATGACCCGGTGCTTGCACAGGGGATACCTTTACCTTTTTACTATTTAAGCCGCTGCTTGCCTCCAGCGGAGATCTGTAGGGCAGAATAGGTCCCACCTCACAACCCAGAGTCCAGAAGAGGACATCTGGTCACCGTCCTACACCATCTCAAGAGGCAAGAGAAACGCTACGCTCATGTTTTACGATATTTTAAAAAGGATCTTATTCCAGGGGCAGCATCTGGCGGCTTCGGCCTTCTCCGCCTGCAATGGTTAATGCGACTGAGGCCGTGGGTTTCCTAGAGAGGACGAGAAATTTGGAGGAGGGGGCAGGAAAAGGAGACCATCACCCGCGGGGAGAGACTGCAAGAATGGAAGATGTGGCTTCCTGTCTCGCTCATCTGGAAAACTGACAAGGGTTTGTTGGTCCATTTCCTCGGTGCAGAGAAGGAGATGGGTGGGTGTGTGCAAATGAAGGTGGGGAGGATTTTTACCTCTTTGGGAGGGGGTGTGGATTGCAGACCGCTGGGATGCTGGGGTGGGAGGAGAGAACAGAGAGAGGCCAGGACTCGACAGAGATCTTATTATCTTGTTTCATGGTGGGGCATCATAAAACTAAGGACAGCAAATGCTCATAGAGAATACAAGACTGCCTGTTGGGAATAATAGAAAGCATGTTTCCCCTAGTGAATAATGCAAACCACACTTGCCCATAAGGAATAATGGAAGGGTCTTTGGCATTGTTTGCAAACCAAAACCGTGTGTCGTAGCTCAGAGGCTCCCCAATAAAGAGGGGGATAACCGAGAACAGTGTGCTTATGAATTTTCCCCTCTCCCGATGTGACCGCCTGGAGTTGTAAGGGGGTGAGGCTAAGAGCTCAGTGTATGAAGAAGAAGAGTTGGTTCTTCTATGTTGCTTTTCTCTCCCAGAAGGAGTCTCAAAGCAGCCTCTCCTCTCCCCACAACAGACACCCTGTGAGGTGGGTGAGGCTGAGAGAGCGCTGATATCACTGCCCAGTCAGAACAGTTTTATTAGTGCTGTGGCCAGCCCAAGGTCACCCAGCTGGTTGCATGTGGGGGAGTGCAGAATTGAACCTGGCTTGCCAGTTAATTATTTATGTGTGAAGGGATACAAATGGCCAGTCCATTATGGTGTTGGTGGTGGGGCTCTACAGTTTCTTACATGGTGGGTCAGAATCCATATGGTTGTTTTCTAGAATCCTAGAATCATAGTTGGAAGGGACCTCCTGGGTCATCTAGTCCAACCCCCTGCACTCTGCAGGACACTCACAACCCTATCGCTCATCCACTGTCACCTGCCACCCCCTTGAGCCTTCACAGAATCAGCCTTACCATCAGATGGCTCTCCAGCCTCTGTTTAAAAATCTCCAGAGGTGGAGAACCCACCAACTCCCGAGGAAGCCTGTTCCACTGATCCACAGATCTTGATTGGCCCAGCACTGCACCAACAATTCCTAACTTATCTCCTTATTTTTCCCCTGTCAGAAATCCTTCTGCTTCCATGCTGTTGTTGATATCGCAGAGAGAGATAAATCATCTGTCTGCCATTGGGAGTTTGCCTGGTCATGTGCAGTTAGATGCCGGATGGTTTTCCTGCTTTTACGGAAGCGGCCGGAGGGACTAGCCTGAGTTCGAATCTTCTCTCCAGCAGAGGAAATGGCTGCAGGGAAGGAGGGAGGCCGCTCCGCCCCAGAGCTCTGGTTCCAGGCGAAGCCAGAGCAGGGGATGAAAAATCCAGGAGACTCCAAACCTGAAATGGGATCCGGAATGACCTTGCTTGCTGAAGCCCCGGCCGGATCCGTGGGAAACGAGGGGCTACTGCAGCTTTGGGAAACCCAGTGGCAGGCATTCCTCAGGGCAATGGAGTCCCCTCACTCCGGGACGGGGATCCCACCGCTGCCAGAAGCTGCTTCCTGGGGCCACGCAAAGACTCTCCTGGCTCCCTGTGAGGGAGGCACAGTGGCTTGCCTGCCATCTAGCCAAGGTTCTCTCGTGACTCTCCGAGAGGCAATACAGCAGGACCTGGGGAAGGGTGACCCAAGAGAGAAAGGGGGCGGCAGGCAAGGGAAGGACAACAGGGAGAGCGACGAAGTGGACGTGAGGCGCCAACATTTCAGGCACTTCTGCTACCGTGAAGCCGAGGGGCCTCGAGAGGTTTTCAGCCAGCTCTGGGAACTGGGCTGTCAGTGGCTGAGGCCGGAGAGGCACACCAAGGAGGAGATCCTGGAGCTGGTGGTCCTCGAGCAATTCCTGGCCGTCCTTCCCCAGCAGATCCGGAGCTGCGTGAAAGACCGGGGGGCCCAGAGCTGTGCCCAAGTGGTGGCCCTGGCCGAGGATTTCGTACTGACCCAGAGGGAAGCCAGGAGATGGGCACAGCAGGTGAGGGTCTGCTTGCATCCTGCTAGTCCTGAGTGAGGTTGTAGCATTTCACCCATGAAAGGTCTGTTGGGTTCATTACGCTGATGCCCGTAATTAATTGGGCAGCACCTTTTTTAATGTGATGAAATGGAATGTGGCTATTGGCGATGATGTGGCAGGCACTTTCTTGTCAGGAAGGCAGAAATCCAACAGGTGCAGGTGACAAATGGATTGCTACTGGCGTTAGAAATCCCAGAACAATCCCAGCTTCCTCAGGAAATGGGGAGGGGAGAAATCTGCATGTGAAGCTAATGTAATTTATTGTGGTTTTATATATGTTGTAACTCACCCCAAGCCATTGGGAGTGGTGGGATATAAATCCAAATATTATAATAATAGTAACAACAACAAGAATAATACGTTTTTGATTGTCAAAGACGTTTATAGGCTGAGCTTACGAGCTATTGCAATGTGTCTCTTGAAAGAACTGGATTTCTGCCTTTTCCTGTTGTGTGGTGCTGTCCCTGTGGTGTGTTTGGAGAAAGAGCATTAGATAGAACATAAGAGAAGCCATGTTAGATCAGGCTAATGGCCCATCCAGCTCAACCCTGTGTCACACAGTGACCAAAACCCAGGGGCTGCTAGATTTAGCCTCGGGGACCTGGGTTTAACCTGCCTCTGCCATGAAACTCTCTGGGCGAGCACGAATGAGTCACCCTCTCGCAAACTAGCCTACCTCGCAGGGGTGCGGTGAGGTTCACAGGGAAGGGAGAACAAAGCCACACGTGCCAATCTGTCTTCTTGGGAGTGGGAAGAAATCTAATAAATAAATGCCTCTGTTGTCTACCTGCAGTATCCAGCTTCTTGCATAATATGACCATTTGAATTCAAAAACATTTGCCATTTCAGGACGGTGGTTTGCCTCAGGAGGTGGGAGTGAATTTCACCTGTGATGTGGAGGCCTCACCAGGTAATGGCCAGAGGGGGATCTGGAGTGTGGTGAAGCAAGAAAGTGAAGGAAATGCCCCCTTGGCAGGTAACTATGTTGAATAGGACAATTGATAGTTATGGAAACTGAACCTGTTTGCAGAACCTACAATTTCATTCATTCATTCATTCATTCATTCATTCATTCAATTTGTGTTCCACCCTCCTCTTCATTCATTCATTCATTCATATACCGCCCCTCTTGAAAACCATCTCTGGTAGGGTTTACACGATTTAAAACACAATAAAACCAAATAAATTAATCACAATGCCAACAAATTATAAAATTATAATTCACTCTGATCCCGCTTTTCCTGGGGGAAAGAGCCAGGGAGTCAGGCTGTAATAAATAAATGGAATAAGCCATCCGTGACTTAACAGCACTTTCCGCCAGCACTGTGGAAATTCTTGTTTTTAATCTCTCCCTAAACTCCAGATAAGAGCTTCGCGGGGAAAGAGAAGGCTGTTAGCCAAGAAAGTCCTGAGTCAGACAGACCCTGCGGAGTCTCCGAGGGAAGAGCCACAGAGAAAGGCCTCAAGGCTTGTGAGGAGACGGTGGGTCTGCATGGAGAATGGAAGCAACACGGAACCTGCCCTGGGATAAAACCTGAGAAATTCTCCGCTAGCAGGGGGAGCGACCAGGACTTGAGCGAAATCGCCACCAAAGAAGCAGCCTCGGCCGAATATGATCGGAGCCCAAACTTCACGCGACGCGAGAGAACCGTTATCGGTGAGAAGCCGTACCGGTGCTCGGACTGCGGGAAATCTTTCCACGTGAAGGACAAGCTGATCCGGCACCACAAAGCCCACACGGGCGAGAAACCATACAAATGCTTAGATTGCGGCAAATCTTTTAGTACCAAGTATGGGCTCTTCAGGCACAGCCAGATCCACAAAGGCGAGAAGCCGCACGAGTGCTTGTACTGTGGGAAGTTCTTCCGGATGAATTACGACCTCGTTCGGCACCACAAGGTCCACACCGGGGAGAAACCGTTCAAGTGCTTGGAGTGTGGGAAGTCCTTCCGAATGAACTCCGACCTGGCCAGGCACCAGCGAATCCACACGGGGGAGAAACCCTTTGAATGCTCGGACTGCGGGAAGACCTTCACCATAAAAGGCGGCCTCGTTGCCCACATCAAGATCCACCAGGGGCTTAAGCCATACAAATGCACCGCGTGCGAGAAGTGTTTCAACCAGAGCTCAAAACTTAAGACTCACGTGAGAATTCATACAAGATAGCAACACTATAAAGGCAAGGAATTTGGGGGAGGGGGTTCCCCCACCTTTTTGAGCCTGCAAGCATCTCTGGAGTTCTGAAACAGGGCAGTGGACACAATCACAAAATGGCTGCTGCAGGGGGTGGAGCCAGTCACAAAATGGCTGCCGCAGGAGGTGGAGCCAACCACAACATGTCAGGGAGTGAGGTTATATATAACTCCAATAGTACCTCATCAACATTTCAGGGGGAAGCTCTGTTTAACAAGATGGCTGTTAATCTGCATAGCCAATCAGAAGCCCTGCTGGTCACAAAAACCCACCTAAGCTCACTCAATTTCTAAAAGCACTTGGTAGGCAAAAGGACAAGTGTTGGGGACCCCTGGCATAGAGTATACACTTGAATATCTGCAAGGAAGGATATACAAGCATCCCTCCCCCCAGCTTCTGAGCACACCTGAGCCCTCTAACACTTAAAGTGCTGCACCCAGGAAATCCATATCAGGCACTATGAATAGGATTCTGCACATGGAATAAATTATATCCAGCTGAGTGAGTTTGCATAATATAATATCTCTGATTTTGCATTTTTTTTTCTATCCTCAAACACTGGGATTCGTGTAGAAGAAGAGTTGGGTTTTATGTCCTCCTTTTGCCCAAAGGAGTCTCCAAGCGGCTTACAATCGCCTTCCCTTTCCTCTCCCCACAACAGACACCCTGTGAGGGAAGTGAGGCTGAAAGAGCCCTGAGGTTACTGAGTTGGTTATTAGATGCCGCTTAAGCCTAAAGTCTTGGCCCAAATGTGTCAAGACCAAAACAGCAAAACTCCCAATAATCCAAAATAAATCAGGCAAGAAACATCTGAATGAAGCAAACAATATTTATTGCCTAGAGTTGCTTTTTAATCATAAAAAGGCTGCAGAATAATTAGAATGATTTTAATGAAAAACACTGAAGTCCACGGGTGACATCTGCTGGGCAAGTCTGGTGCCCCCAGATGCCCCTCCAAAAGTGGGACAATCTGGTCACCGTATTATAGCTAGAAAATGGGGAGAGGAAAGGGAAAGGCGACTGTAAGCCACTTTGAGCCTCCTTCGGGTAGGGAAAAGCAGCATATATGTCGGGAACCCGCTTGCTAACTGAAAAACAGGGTGCCCCTTTGAAGAAAACGTCACGCCAGGCCTGGTGAACGATACAACAGGAACAAGCTTTATTTCAGCAACGTGGAGTCCGCTGGTATGGAGTAAGAGCTTCCACCGAACTCCAGGTGGAAGCTCCCTTTTATACAAAACCCACCTCCTTAGGCTGTATTGCCCCACCCAGTACTTGCGGAGGGAACATGCTGATACAATCATGACTCATGCACATATGCGATGTTTTCCGGGGTTCCTGATGGCCCATTTTCCTGGAACAAAGGGCCATCTCCGGGCCCTTGTCGAAAGGTGGAGGGGGACATTGAGGTTCTTTAGCGGCCATTGCCACCTCAACGATCGGGTGGGGCGCCCAGCTGCCGGCTTGCCTATGATCACCATGCCCTACCTCCGTGATCGCGGGCGCCTCTGATGGCGGGGTTCGGTCCCGTTCCCAAGCCACCAAGGACCGAACCACGACATTCTGCCCCCCCAAAGGTCCATTCTCCAACCCCCCGGGGCGGCCAGGATACCGCTTGTGGAAACGTTCAGTGAGTCGGGGCGCAAGGACGTCCGCTGCCCAGACCCATTCCCGGTCCCCCAAAGCGAAGTCCTTCCATTCCACGAGGTACTGCAACTTCCCCCTGTGGAGTCTAGAGTCCAGGATATCCGCCACCTCGTGGTGCTCCCCCCCCGGCAGGACCTCGGGCGCTGGCGGGGAAAACACGGGGTGCCAAACGTCACCGTCCGGAGTTTTTTTTAGAAGGCTCACGTGAAAGACGGGATGGATGTGCCGGAGGTTCTTGGGGAGCTTGAGCTTGACCGAAACTTCGTTGATCGGGGCCAAGACCTCGAAAGGCCCCAAAAACCGAGGGCCTAGCTTCTTGCTGGGCAAATTCAACCGTAGGTTCCGGGTGGAAAGGTAAACTCGATCCCCCGGTCGGATCTCCTCAGCTGGTCGTCTCTTCCGGTCGGCGTCCTCTTTCTGCGCTGCCTTGACTTTGTGGAGCTGCTCCTGCAGCGACTTCCAGCAGCTCCCGGCACGCTTCCCCCACTCGCGAAGGTCGGCCGATTCCCGGGCGGGGACCTCTCCAAGCTCCGGGAAGTGTCTCAGGTCTGTCCCGTAGACGACGGCAAAAGGCGACATCTCCGTGCTGCTGTGGTCTGCGTTGTTGTACGCGAACTCGGCCAGGGGGAGCAGGGGCACCCAGGTGTCTTGATGATAGGAACCGAAACACCGCAAGTACTGCTCCAGTACTTGATTAACCCGCTCGGTCTGCCCGTCCGTCTGGGGGTGATAAGCGGAGCTCAGCCCTTGCTCGATGTCTAACAGGCGCAGGAAAGCTTGCCAAAACCGGGACACGAATTGTGAGCCCCGATCGGAAATCACCTTGTCCGGCAGCCCGTGCAGTCGGAACACGTGATCCAGGAACATCCGAGCCAACTGTGAAGCACTGGGGACACTGGCGCAAGGAATGAAATGGGCCTGTTTGGAAAATAGATCTACCACCACCCAGATCACCGTTTTCCCCTTGCTGGGAGGCAAGTCTGTTATAAAGTCCATGGAGATCACTGACCACGGCCGGGTCGGGACCTCGAGCGGGTGCAGCAGACCTTTCGGCTTGCCAACCCCCGGCTTGCAGGTCAGGCAGACAGGACAACCACTGACGTAAGCTTTTGTGTCCCGCCGCAGACTGGGCCACCAAAACCGCCGCCGGGCCAACTTCCAGGATTTTACGAAACCGAAGTGCCCGGCGGTCTTAGCATCGTGGCAGAGGCTGAGGGCTTCCCGTCGTAGCCCTTCCGGGACGTAGACAGCCTCCCCCCTCCGCCAGAGACCGGAGTCCAAAATCAAAGAGTCCCGGAGCTCAGCCAGCTCCTCGTCTGCCCCATAGGCTGCCACTAGGCGGTCTCGGAGCGGGGCGGTCGCCGGGTCGGGCTCCCATTCCTCCCTGGCCCGCCGCCTAGTGACGACCCCCCGTCCCAGCTGCTCCTCGCCAAACACGGACCTGGTGCAGGGAGCGTACCCCTCCCCATAATGCGGCAGACGGGAGAGGGCGTCCGCGAGGAAATTCTCTTTGCCGGGGATGTGACCAAGCTTGAAATTGTACCGCGAAAAGAACTCCGCCCACCTCATCTGCTTGGCGTTCAGGGATCGCGGTTGCCGGAGCGCCTCCAGATTCTTGTGATCTGTCCAGACCTCGAACGGCTCCTCTGTTTCCTCCAGCCAATGCCGCCATTCGGTGAGGGCGAACTTAATCGCAAACGCCTCCTTCTCCCAGGTAGACCAGTTCCGCTCCGTTTCGGCGAATTTTCGTGAGAGGTAGGCCGCCGGCCTCAGCTGTCCCGCCTTGTCTCGCTGCAGGAGAACCGCCCCGGCTGCTGCGTCGCTGGCGTCGACTTGTACCACCATCGGCTGGGTTGGGTCGACGTGCAGTAGCGTGGGCTCAGACGCGAAAGCTTGCTTGAGGGCCAGGAACGCTGCCTCCGATTTCTCATTCCAGCCGAGCGCTGCGCTGGGCCGCGTGGCGCGAGGACCTCTCCCCTTGGTACCTAGCAAGTCCGTGAGGGGAGCCACTACGGAGGAGTATCTGGGGATGAAGCCTCTAAAAAAGTTAGCAAACCCCAGGAAGCTTTGTAGCTGTTTCCGGGTGCGGGGCCTTTCCCAGGCCAGCACCGCCTGCACCTTCTCGGGGTCCATAGCTATGCCCTGGGCTGAGATGCGGTAGCCCAAATAGTCCAGGGAGGGACGGTGGAATTCGCACTTAGCCAGCTTCACGTATAGGTGGTTTGCCAGCAGGCGCTTTAACACCTCCCTCACCAGGGTCACGTGCTCTTGGGGATCTTGGCTGTAGATCAGGACGTCATCCAAATAAACCACCACCCCCTGAAACAGAAGGTCCTGCAACACCTCATTAATTAGACTCATGAAAACCCCAGGTGCCCCGCTTAAGCCGAACGGCATCACTTTAAATTCGAATTGTCCCAATTGACAGTTAAACGCTGTTTTCCACTCATCCCTCTCCCGGATGCGTACCCGGTAGTACGCCTCCCTTAGGTCCAGTTTAGTGAACAGAGTCCCTTTGCCCAGCCGGGCCAGCAAATCCGGGATCAGCGGGAGGGGGTAAGCGTTCCCCGCTGCGATGGCGTTGAGGCCCCGGTAGTCCTGGCACAGCCGTCGGGACCCATCCTTTTTCCGGACGAACAAGACTGGAGCTCCCATGGGACTGGAAGCGGGCCGGATGAAACCTCGGGCCAGATTTTTATCCAAAAACTCCCGGAGGTCCTTGAGCTCACCCTCACTCATCTTGTAGATGCGCCCTTTGGGTAGTACCGCCCCCTCTGGGATGTTGATAGCGCAGTCCGTGCGGCGGTGTGGGGGTAGCTCGTCCGCTTCCCGCTCGCTGAAAACGGCTGCGAGGTCTCGGTACTCTGGCGGGACCTCGGGCTCTGGTTTCTCCTGCTGCGCCGCCGCCGCTCCCCTGGGACGCGCCGCCGTCCCCTTGTGGCTGGAATTCTCGTGGGGGACCCGATGCCGTGCACCCACCGTCAAGTCGAACTTCAGGGTCCCCGCCCGCCAGTCCACCACGGGGTTGTGTTCCTTCAGCCAATCCAGGCCCAACACCGCCCGATATCCCGCTACGGGGACCTGGATCAGCCACCGCAGCTCTTGGTGGTCCCCTATGTGGATGGCGATAGGACCCACCTCTTCCCCGAAAGGTCCCCCCTGAATCGGGCTGCCGTCCATCTGGACGAAAACCAGGGGAACCTTCCGAATGCGCTTCGGTAGCCCCAAAGCCCGGGCTATCTGGGGGTGGACCATGCTGTGGTCGCATCCAGAGTCCAAAAGAGCCTCCCCCACCCAACTTAGTCCGTTCTCCGGGTTCCGGAGCTCTAAAATTACCACGTTCGGAGGTTGCGCCTCATGCTGCAGGGGTTTTCCCTCGCACCGCGGGACCTGCTGCCCGGCGCCGTCTACAGCAGGTCCTGGCCGTTTCCCGTCGCCTGGGCGCTTCCCGGTTCGTTGCGGAGGTCCTCCGCCCGGCGTGCCTGCTGGGGGCGTGTCGCACCTCCCCCCTGGGAGAGCCTGCGGTCCTCCCCCCCTTGCCGTTGGCACGCTGCTGCGAAATGTCCTGACCCCCCGCATTTCAGGCACAGACCTTCCCGGCGTCTCCTTTCCCGCTCGGGGTTCGGGGTTCGTTTGGGGCGAGAGTTGTCGGGGCCCGGTCTCGGCGCCTCGGCTGACCCGCCTTTGGCCTCCCGGGGGGGTGCGGCGGCCCAACCCAGGCTGGCTTCCAGCTTGGCGACCACAAAACACCACCCCTCCAGTGTAGACAGATCTTCTTCCGTCCCCTTGATCACGGCCCATTCCCTGAGCTTCGGGTTAAGGCCCTCCCGGAAGTACTCGATTTGGGTCTCCTCGTTCCAGGAGAACACCTTGCCTGCTTCCCTCCGGAAAATGTCTATATAGTCCATAACCCCCCTAGTACCTTGTCGAAGTCCCTTGATCCGACTCTTTGCCTTGTCCTCAGCCTGGGGGTCCTGGAATCGTCGGCGGAGCGCGACCACGAAGTCCTGCAGGTCCCGAGTTGCCGGGTCGCCGCGCTCGGCCAACCCTAGGTACCACTGACCCGCCTTGCCCTGGAGACACGATGCCACCCCCCAGACCAAGTCCTCGGAGTCCTCATACCGGTCTCCATACCTCCGGGCATGCGTCAGCGCGTGGAGGAGGAACTGCGGGAGGTCGTCCGGCGTCCCGTCGAAACGCGCCTTAAGCTCTGGGGGGGAACGTTTTGGAGAGTAGTCCGACCCCCTCCGGATCCGGGATTCTCGGCGTCCGCCGTCTCGTCCTGCTCCGCTCCACCGGCTACCAACTTGCCCAACGACGCCGTGCCGCTCCCTGCCTTGCACGTCGCTCCTGCGTTGGTCCGGCTCTCGCCGCCCCGTCGGCTCACCCGCTCCCCCGAGATCCTCTGCTATCTCGCCTCTCCGCTGGCCGTCTCGCCTGCTCGGGACTGAAAACTGCTCCGGGTCGGGGTCCGGGGCCCGCTCACCAGTACCGGGCTCGTCCTCGTCGCTGGAGACGTCCTCACTCGACGCGATCCCCCCCGCCGTTGTATTACCAGTCCCCCCGGGCCCGGCCCGAGCTTGCTCACGGGCTTCAGCTGCCTGCAAGCGCCTGGCCAAGTCCGCCATGGCCCGCCGCAGGTCCTCTAGGGATTCCTCAGGTCCTACCGGGCGAAGCGCCTGCCTCAGCTGGGTGTCCCAGGTTGGGGCCAACCCCCCAGACCTCGGCGCGCTCCCCGCCGTGCTTGGGAAGCCCATGGCCCGGCGCCTTCCCTTGGCCGCCGCTGCCGAGGGTCTCGGGGTCCCGGACAGCTGCTCCTGGCCCCCCGATTTTCGGAGGAAATCTCCCGGGGACATTAAACTCATGTTCCCGGGGTTCGTGGGGGTCGAGACCGCCCCGTTGCTTGAAAACGCCATCTCTGGATCCGTCCCGATAAGCGCTCGGATGCGATGCCGACCCTGGAGTTCGGTGGGAAGCTCTTACGATGTCGGGAACCCGCTTGCTAACTGAAAAACAGGGTGCCCCTTTGAAGAAAACGTCACGCCAGGCCTGGTGAACGATACAACAGGAACAAGCTTTATTTCAGCAACGTGGAGTCCGCTGGTATGGAGTAAGAGCTTCCACCGAACTCCAGGTGGAAGCTCCCTTTTATACAAAACCCACCTCCTTAGGCTGTATTGCCCCACCCAGTACTTGCGGAGGGAACATGCTGATACAATCATGACTCATGCACATATGCGATGTTTTCCGGGGTTCCTGATGGCCCATTTTCCTGGAACAAAGGGCCATCTCCGGGCCCTTGTCGAAAGGTGGAGGGGGACATTGAGGTTCTTTAGCGGCCATTGCCACCTCAACGATCGGGTGGGGCGCCCAGCTGCCGGCTTGCCTATGATCACCATGCCCTACCTCCGTGATCGCGGGCGCCTCTGATGGCGGGGTTCGGTCCCGTTCCCAAGCCACCAAGGACCGAACCACGACAATATAAGAACAAACTCTTCTCCTTCTCCTTCTCCTTCTTCAAAACCAAACAGCAATCTATTCCATTGCCGATATTTTGGAAAGAAGGCCCATGAATGAATGAAACAAAGCAACAACGAGTTAAAATATATATATATATTTATAGCCTGCCCTTGCCCTAGCGCTTTGAGTAGGTACAAACATTTTCAAAACTAAACAATTTTAGATATTCTACATTAAAAGCAGAAGGGATCCCTGAGATATTTTCCTCTGCTTCTGTCCTTGCCGCTGGGGGACTTATGTAGCTCCCATTTTGTCAGGTGCAGACGGGTTTTGGGGTGGTGTTTCGAGTGGCATCCTGGCTGCTGCAGAGCCTGCTCCTGCTGGGGAACAGGGGGAAGACATCCCCCCCTCTCCCTCCCTTGCCGTGCTCTGCAGAGGGCACTTCTGAGCCATGCTGGAAACACTGGTCCGTTTCCCCATCCCAGAACCATGATGGGCAAACAGACAGGTGTGGCTTGGCTGGGGGGAGGCCAGAGGGAGGAGGGGGGGCTCATTTGCATGCCCTTGTGTGACATCACAGGGCCACTCCCCCAAGGAGGCCTTGTTACCACGGGGACCGTACCAGTCTCAGAGGATGGCCAGCTCAGGGGCAGGCAGGCCAGCCAGGGGATGAGTTGAGGACAGGAGACCCAAGGGATCCACCCCGAGCGTCCCAGAGGAAGGGTGGGATCCCATGGAAACAGAGGGATCTGTGATAATAATAGTTGTTATTTATTTTATTTATTATATTAATATACCGCCCTACCCGAAGGCTCAGGGGATTTGCAGGGGAATTTTTGCAGGGGATTCCTGAGCTGATGCCATCCTCAAGGTGGGACCTGGAGATTTCCCAAAGAGGTCCCTGGAGGAAATGGGCATTTTGGAGGGGGGTTTCCAGGACCTTGGACCCTCTTCTGGGGTTCTGTCTGCCCCTGGAGTTCCCCAACGGGGCTACAGCCAAACGCATGCCTGAATGTCTGTTTTCTAGGCCCTGCCCTATATTGGCCATGATACCGACAGGTGATTTAAGATTTTCAAGGTCTTAACTGCTCCACTCCCACAAGGCAGTAAACTGAGATGGGGGGGGGCAGCACCCTGGCCCCCTGGCCCCAATTGCCAGGGAAGCTGAGTGGGAGGTGGGAGGAGTTGGAAAAAAGAAATATGGATTAAATGAATCTCCTGCAGGGATTCCCTAGGCCCGGGGTAGTCAAACTGCGGCCCTCCAGATGTCCATGGACTACAATTCCCAGGAGCCCCTGCCAGTGAACGCTGGCAGGGGCTCCTGGGAATTGTAGTCCATGGACATCTGGAGGGCCGCAGTTTGACTACCCCTGCTCTAACAAAACCCAACCCTTCCAAGGCCACGGAGACGGTGTAAACCTTAAGACTGCGAAAGCAGAGAGGGGACACTTTCTTACTCTTAGGTCCAGCATGCAGATCCGTCCCTCCAGGCAGAAGATGATGGGGAGAAAAGGTTTTGCTGCTCACCTTACCATTCACATCACCTCCCCTGTGGAAAAGGGACTCTGCATGCCAGAGCTGCACTGGACAGCTGAGGCTGGCTGCCCAAGCAATGCTTGGGTGTCAGCCTCCAGGTGAGAAATGGAGACCCACTGAAGTCCACTCAGAGATCACCTGGGTTCCCCTGGGAGGAAGGGGGTGTCTGTCAAGGTCTGTGTGGGGGAACTACCCCTGCCCTAGACCATCCTATTGCAAGTTTGGGTAGGCAGGAAGTCACTTCATGGACGATGTGACGTAGACCCGTCCCCACAGATGAGATCTCAAACAACAGAATTGTCCCTTATACTGGGATTGTTTTTCCATTTCTTTGGGGTAAGTCTCTCGTTATACAATTCATATGTTTTTCATCTTTACTGAAATCCAGATGCTTGATATGGATTAGAAATGGTGGAATCTGTAGCTTTATAAATACGTTTATTCATGCCACCTCGACATGTAATATATTAGAATATAATTTGCTGTTATATCTGCACCTAGATTTTGTGTACATTTCACATATTCTATATCTTGTCACTTTAATAGAGGTATCGGCTGCTGAGGAAGTCCATGAAAAAGGCAATTCAACTGGCAGGCTGGCAAATCTCAAGGGGTGCCCCATGGAGGCTGAAACCACAACCTGTTCATGGGAGAAGGACTCCAAATACCCAGCAATTTAGATACCTCTTCCACACCCTTCTCAGTAAGCTGGTACACAAAACACCTGGATAAATGGTACACTTCAAACAATCACTAGATAAAAAATGCAATTACTATAACGTAAGAGACATTGAATGAAGCCAAAAGGTAATATGCATAAGTGTTCTTTTATTGTGCTTCCTCACACCCCTGCCACTCAGGACTTCTGAGAGTAAACAGGGAGTAAACAAAAGCCATAGGTAATTTGGGCTACGTGTATAACGGCATTGCCATAAGACTAGTATATAAAGAACAAGTCCTTGGTCCATATGCAAAGAGTAGGGTGAGGTCAAAAGGAATCAGAGGTAACAGGATCCATGTAGGCTGGGAACGAAAATCCTCCTGGCTCGTCGTTCACAGGGAGGTATAAGTTCTCATCAGCACACGGGGCTGAGATCTGTCCATTCCTGCTTGCTTCAGTGTCGTGGAAAAGGAAGTCTCTCACGGCACGGCAGACAGGTTGTCACAAACCTTGAGTCTTGGATCCACAGGTGGAGAGTTAGCCTTTGAACTCAGACATTGATGGATTCAGGTTGGACCCTGCCCGTCTCTCTGGCCACGGTGGTTGTCCCTCTATTGGCCTTTTCCCAGTCTGCAAACGTGGACACCAGTGTAGAGGGTCTCAAGAGAGAGGATTCTGGATCCTATAAACAGGGAACAACACTTCCGTGGAGTTAACATCTGGCCTTTTCACTCCTGCCTGTGCCAAACTTCCTGTTCTTGTAGTTGGTGGAGATAAAAGTACAAAACAGTTCAATCCAAAACTTGTGTCTATGAACGGAGGATTCTTCTAGGTTCTGGCTTCAGAATGTCCAAAAAATACAGGGAAGACACACTGCTTCTTAGTCCCTCCTCTTGATAGGAGAGAGTCACTCAAAATAGGATAGAAAAACCCAAAAAGGAAAGAAGGGGAGGGTTGCTATTGTGTTCCTGTGTTTTATGCCCAAATAAATAAAACAGATATACCTATATACATCTATTAACATATATATATGCATAATTACATAGTTGCAGAGGTCACCCTTCTGCTTTTGATTACATTTAGCCCAATTCACAATACACAGACATCTGGGTAAGCAAACCTGAACAGATATATTCAAAAGTACCGTAGATTTAATTTTTAGACCAAAACAGCTCCGTAAAAAATCACTTGGTTCCATTGGACATCTTAGTTTCCATTCCCAATGAGAAAAGAATGGAAAAGGTGCACTGTAAGGAAATTTTTCTTTCAATCCCCTCTCCCCTTCTCCCCCCCCCCCAATCAGATTTTTAAAATGCTAAATTTCTGGCCCTTTTTTCTTCTCTCTCTCTCTCTCCCCACCTACAGGCACAGAGTCCTTGAGATAACATCCCTTTGCTGGGCTATAGAGCACAGAAGGGGGGAGAGAGAATTGTTGTGGGGCGTTCAGTCCCTGGATGACACTTCCCGCCCGGACTATTTTAAAGCAATTTAAAAATTCCAAATTATAGACAAGCTTTGGATTCACTGAGCCTAATGATTTTTAACTGGCCGTAATTGTCCCTTACAAACCAAAGCATAGATTCAAATGGGCAGCTGTGTTGGTCTGAAGTAGCACAATACAGAGTTCAGTAGCACCTTTAAGAACAACCAAAGCATAAAAGGACTTTAAAGGGTGTTTTCTTACAGTCGGACATTGTGAGCACACTCTGTCCTTTCTCAGAGATCCCACCATGGGATCCAGAAAGGGAGACCTTTCTGGGGTCTGCTCAGGTGTAAACAGACCATTAATATTGCTAGGCAAACAATGCGGTCATTTGTGATTTCATTAGTTCTTAGTAAGTCATGCATAAACTGATACACATTTTTCCTTTGGGCACCTCAAAAGGCAGAATGCCACAACTGCCTTGCATCCTAAAATACTCTTAGACCATTTATGCACTGGAGGTTTCATGACGGGTTGCAGGCTGGAGTTTTATTCGTGGCAGGTTGCCCCACCTCTTCCTGCACCCTCATGGGTGAGCATTTGGCACGGTGCACCTCATCTGCCCCCAATTTGTACTCCTGAATGAGAGCTGGGGCAGTGAAGTTCCCAGTGCATAAACCAGGGGTAGTCAAATTGCGGCCCTCCAGATGGCCATGGACTACAATTCCCAGAAGCCCCTGCCAGCGAATGCTGGCAGGGGCTTCTGGGAATTGTAGTCCATGGACATCTGGAGGGCCGCAATTTGACTACCCCTGGCATAAACGGTCTTAGAGACAACTGAATAAATGAACCTGAAATATAAACAGCTAAAATCCCATCCATTGGAGGCTTGTAGTCATGGAGATATAAAAATGAAACCTCCACAACTCTCCACTTGGTGCTGACTTAGTTCAACTCAAAAGTAGTGGGTATATATTAAGTAGTGGGCACTTAATATCCAGGGCAAGGGGGAAACGTCACTCAATATTTTAACATCTAATAATCTTCTTGACGTACAATGGCATTCCTTTAACAATGGGCCCAACAATACCCAGATGCAATGTGCTCTATAAACCTCAACCAAGTTTCACGGAGGGCTTGCTCCTGGCAACGTGATTTCTTAAAGAGCACAGAAGATCATTTCAGTTTGCATTTATACATTACAGTGTCTTAAACATTTGCTCACGTTAAAAAGGGGGGGGCAGTCTGGGTATCAATCCTTAACATTTCACAACATAGCAGAGTTTTACAAAATTGAGGTCTTTCAAATCTTATAACTAGCCCACGGACGCCATGGAGATTCAAGGAACTCCCAGCAAAGCCTACTGGCTTACATAGTGGAAACCAGCAAAGGAAAACCGGGAAAGCTGAGAGGAGTTAGAATCAGGAAGTGTGAATGGTCCTTTCTTCCACTTTCTCTTTTCATTTAATAGGCACACACAAAATTATCCCTTTGCACCCAAAATAGAAGGCACATTTAGTTCTCACCAATGGAAACACGCACAGCCACATAATTGTTAACAATGATTATTTGGGACATCTCAAAATGCAGGGTAAAGCACATTTGCTTTCTAAGCAGAGATTCTAACAAAAGGCAAAAACTTTCTTAATGACATTTCACAAATAACTCCAATGCTTATCAACATAGGCAGAGTCAGAAAAAATTAAACGTCGTTCAATTAATAACACCTTCAGTACATCAATATATTGTTTCATTTGGTTTCTTATACTGCTATGGGGGGCTGGGGCAGACCGGGATGTAGAATTACAGCCGCTCTCAAATAACTGTATGATCCATCCAAAGGTTGCCATCATTTTCTTTACCACCAGCCCATCATCACTGTCCACCCCCCCAAGCACCAAAAATCACAGCATCCAAGCCCCCAGCCCCAGGGCGCCCTCTCTGCCTAGTGGCTAAGAAGAAGCGTTGGTTCTTATATGCCGCTTTTCTCTACCCATAGGAGTCTCAGAGCGGCTTACAATCACCTTCCCTTTCCTCTCCCCAGAACAGACACCCTGTGAGGGAGGGAAGGCTGAGAAAGCCCAGAGATTACTGAAGAAGAAGAAGAGTTGGTTCTTATATGCCACTTTTCTCTACCCGAAGGAGTCTCAAAGTGGCTTACAGTCGCCTTCCCTTTCCTCTCCCCACAACAGACACCCTGTGAGGGAAGAGAGGCTGAGAGAGCCCTGAGATTACTGAAGATGAGTTGGTTCTTATATGCCGCTTTTCCCTACCTGAAGGAGTCTCAAAGCGGCTTACAGTCGCCTTCCCTTTCCTCTCCCCACAACAGACACCCTGTGAGGGAAGAGAGGCTGAGAGAGCCCTGAGATTACTGAAGATGAGTTGGTTCTTATATGCCACTTTTCCCTACCTGAAGGAGTCTCAAAGCGGCTTACAATCGCCTTCCCTTTCCTCTCCCCACAACAGACACCCTGTGAGGGAGGTGAGGCTGAGAGAGCCCTGAGATTACTGAAGATGAGTTGGTTCTTATATGCCGCTTTTCCCTACCTGAAGGAGTCTCAAAGCGGCTTACAATCGCCTTCCCTTTCCTCTCCCCAGAACAGACACCCTGTGGGGTGGGTGAGGCTGAGAGAGCCCTGAGATTCCTGCTCGGTCAGAACAGTTTTATCAGTGCTGTGGCGAGCCCAAGGTCACCCAGCTGGCTGCATGTGGGGGAGCGCAGAATCGAACCGGCATGCCAGATTAGAAGTCCGCACTCCTAACCACGACATCAAACAGCAGCACTGCTGTACATCTGCTCCAGATTCTCACCCAATCCCCTCTTCACTTGTAGCTGCAACTGCTTCTTAGGGCAGCCAACACGACAGTTTAATTGCTCTTTAGGTAATTTCATGGAGTGCCCACTAACGCTCGTACTGAGAGAAAGAGAAAAGTGCTTCTTTCTTTCCCTTCTCTGTCGCAGGCATACCTCTATATTTGTAAACCATCATCATGTTATCCCTCAGCTGTGGATGCCCAAAATAAAAAGCCCTAAGCCAGCGGTTCTCAACCTGGGGGTCGGGACCGCTTTGGTGGTCGAACGACCCTTTCACAGGGGCCACGGCAGGGCAAGCAGCTAGGCCAGGGAGCGCCATCCACACAACAGCCTTGCAGGGTAGATCTTGATAGAGCGTTCCATCAGTCTGGAGCAGCAAAAGAGAGTGAGATTGGCATGGTGGGATAAGTGGCAGAACTGAACTGAGAAACCCCGGGAAAAACCCAATTTATATCCAATCATGAACCATGGATCTGCACGCCATTGGTCAGTTTTGGTCTAATTTCTGCGAAAGAACCCTTGCATAATTTTACGGTTGGGGGTCACCACAAAATGAGGACCTATATTAAAGGGTCGCGGCATTAGGAAGGTTGAGAACCACTGCCCTAAGCTCTTTAACCTTTCTTCGGAGGGAAGGGGTCCTACCCTCCCAGTCATTCATGTTGACCTTTTCTGCATTTTTTTTGCAATGCTATAGTAACTTTTTTTTTTTAGGTGCAGGAACCAAAACTGTAGACAGGATTCCAAAGGAGGCTGCATACAGGGGCTGATTTGTTGTCAGTTCCCTTCCGAATAATCCCAAGCTTTCCACTTGCCCTTTAAACTGCAGTCACACCTGGAGTTGGCATCTTCAGTCAGTTCCCCGACTCCAAGCCCTCTCTCCTGGTCAGTTATTGCTAGCTCGGACCCCAGGAATTGGGCCCCACCGTGCATGACTTTGCCATGCTGAACCTCGTTTGTTGTGTTGACCTCCCCACTAGTCGTGGCTCTGGAGTGCTGCACATTCCTCCTCACCATGCTAAACAACGTGGTAATCTGCAAGCCTGGCCACCCCCAACCCCCCATTTCCTCCCAGCTCCAAAACCCATAAAGGACATGCTAAAAAGCACAGGACCCAGAAGCAAGGTCTGGGGCACCCCAGCACTGACCGCCTTCCCTGTGAAAATGGCCCACGGAGGCTCATTCTGTTTTAAATGCACAGACGTCTTCTTAGCCCATGATGACCAAGTTAACTGGGGAGCCTTTGGTGAGGAACTTTGTGAAAAGCTTTCCGGAAGGCTGGGTCAATGGCCTCCACTGGGTCACCCTGGTCCCCAAGTCGGAGTGAGGTAAAGGTAAAGGTATCCCCCTGTGCAAACACCGAGTCATGTCTGACCCTTGGGGTGACGCCCTCTAGCGTTTTCATGGCAGACTCAATACGGGTGGTTTGCCAGTGCCTTCCCCAGTCATGACTGTTTACCCCCCAGCAGCAAGCTGGGTACTCATTTTACCGACCTCGGAAGGATGGAAGGCTGAGTCAACCTTGAGCCGGCTGCTGGGATCGAACTCCCAGCCTCATGGGCAGAGCTTTCAGACGGCTGCCTTACCACTCTGCGCCACAAGAGGCTCTTATCGTAGTGAGGAGCCGTATCTAAATTGAAGGAAGAAACTGAAGGAAGAAATGTTTGTCCACCCCCTCAAAGCACTCTAAAAGGTGAGTGGGACACGATCTCTTAAGGAGGCCATGTTGATGCTCCCCCAGTAGTGCTTCTGCATCAATATTTTAAATCACAGTTTCCAACAAAATACCTGGCATCCGTGTTAGACTGACTGGTCTGTAATTTCCCGGATCTCTGGTGGTTAGCATGCATGCATGCATGCATGCATGCATGCATGCATGCATTCATTCATTCATTCATTCATTCATGCATTCATTCATTCATTCATTCCATTCCATTCCATTCCATTCCATTCCATTCATTCGCATCCTGCCCTTCCAGGCTCACAGCAATAATTACACTAAACAACAAACCTTTAAGATTGGTATATCGAATCCTAAAATCCAAAGGGTGTGAAAGGGAGGCACACACAGGTGGATATGAGATGGTTTAGGTAGGGAGGCCTGAATTTCTGATCGTGATTCTAGGCTTCGGCCATAGGCCTGGTGGAGCAGCTCTCTCTTACAGGCCCTGCAGAAATGTCTGAGGCCACACAGAGCCCTGATCTCATTGGGTAGAGCGTTCCACCATTAACTACCAGTCCTCAGGAATGGAGGCAGGTAGGGATGCCAGAAGGAGCCACCCCAGCAATATTTGTTACTTACCAGCACCTGAAGCATTAGCTGGGTGTGAAACAGGATGCCCAGGGCTTGACAATTCCTCGAGTGTCCCATAGTGTCATTTCAGGCTGAGCCAAGCAACTGGCAGAAGTTTGGGGACAGTGACCTGGTTGGGGGAGTGGGGTCCCCAGCACGATGACATCACTTCTGGGGAAAACGTGGAAGTGAAGGTAAGGAGCTCTAGGAACTTCCAGCTTCCACTGACTCTTGGAGCTACCTGCCTTCCCTGCTGGGGTTTTCTGCAGGAGTGACAGTGTGATTCTGGCAATGCTGACCCAAACCATTGATCCCCTGCTTTCGGAGGTGGCAGTGGATAAAGGGACATCCGGGGTGGAGATCCCCCCCATCCTCACTGGTGGCTTGGCGGCCCTATGTCAGCACCCCAGTCTCTGCCCCCCAATTCCTGCTGGGGGTTGTCACCCGCACCCCAGCAGTCCTGCTCTGTAGTCTGGAGATGCACTGAAATCCCAGGAGATGTCCAGGTTCCACCTGGAGGCTGGCAAGCTTATGTCCAGCATCTCAGTGGCCAACCAGTTCCTTTGGAGGGCCAATAAGAGGACTAGGAATGTGCACCCCAAAAAAAACCTAGACCGCTTTCAGTTCTGAAGAACCATTAAAGTCAACGGAGGAAGGATATAACAGAGGTAGGATGGAGAGCCCCAGGAATTGGACCCCCTGGTCCAATCTTCTTGAAACCTGGGGAGACGTCAGAGAAGAGGCTCCTGGAATTACCTTGAAAGTTTGAAGCCTCTAACACAGGGGTTGTCAAACTGCGGCCCTCCAGATATCCATGGACTACAATTCCCAGGAGCCCTTGCCAGCATTCGCCAGCGAATGCTGGCAAGGGCTCCTGGGAATTGTAGTCCATGGACATCTGGAGGGCCGCAGTTTTGACTACCCCTGCTCTAACAAACCCCAGCCCTTCCAAGGCCACGGAGACGGTGTAAACCTTAAGATTGCAAAAGCAGAGAGGGGACACTTTCTTACTCTTAAGTCTAACATGCAGGTGCCTCCCTCCAGGCAGAAGATGATGGGAAAAAAAAGGTTTTGCTGCTCACCTTACCCTTCACATCACCTTTTTTGTGGAAAAGGGACTCTGCATGCCAGAGCTGCACTGGACAGCTGAGGCTGGCTGCCCAAGCAATGCTTGGGTGTCAGCCTCCAGGTGAGAACTGGAGACCCACTGAAGTCAACCCAGAGATCACCTGGGTTCCCCTGGAGAGGAAGGGGGTGTCTGTCAAGGTCTGTGTGGGGGAAATCTCACAGCACCACTAGCGGTCTAGGGATGCCAACCTCCGGGGGGGACCTGGACGTCCACCAAGCACCACATCAGAGAGGGGGGGAAATGCCTGCTACTGAAGGGTGGGGAGAATAGGCGGGCAGAACAAATTCACGCCAACAGACAATCCATTCCCTCCCCCCGGGGAAGCCTCAGAAAGCGAGAGGGGGTAGTCTCACATGGACACCTTCCTCTCCTCAGCAGGATCGGCACCTGCACCACCCTCTGTCCCCCAGTGGAGGAGCTCAGCATCAGGGTGGCCTCAGCACTGAATCCATGCTCCCATCATCACAGGCCCTCCCTTCTAGCCTCCCCCCCCCAGCAAAAGAACATTTGAGAGGAAGATTGGCTGCTGGTTTTTATACCCCACTTTTAACTACCTAAAAGGAGCCCCAAGGTGGCTTCCCGTCGCAGTTTCCTACCTAGATTGGACCTCTAGGGCCCTCTGGTTCTCCGTCTGCAGTGAGACCTTTCCAGATTGGCGGTGGGGATTTGGAGGGTTGGGGAGAGAAGGCAATTGAAATGGCCCGGCCGCTTCTGCCTGTAGGCCCCGGGAGAGCGTTTTCCAATCCCGCCACCCGGAACAGACCCAGAGGGGCCGTAGTCACAGGAAGGCTCTGCTCACCTCAGTCCTCCTCAAAGGCCAGTTCGGGGTATCCGAAAGCCGGCAAGTTGATCTTGAGGTAGACCAACTCCTGGACTCTTTCGGGGGCCAGGCGGGAGCGATGCTCGCAGACGATGTGGCTCGCATGGGAAAATGCCCGCTCGCTCTGGACGCTCGTCGGGGGGCAGGAGAGGTAGAACCGAGCCATGCGAGAGAGGGCCGGCCAGGCCGCCTCCTGCCGGGCCCAGTAGTTCGAGGGACAGGTGTTCTCGGGCTCCTGGGGCTCCCCGAGGTAAGCCCCCACCATCATAGACGCGCTTTCCTCTCTCGTGTCCCTGACACGCCCAGGAGAAGAAGAAGGGGGCTGCAGAAAGCCCAGCAAGAATCCCATGTCCGGCCTCCGGAGGGGGCTGTCCTCGGGGCAGGGGCTGGCCGCAGGGGTAGGGGCAGCGGACATGCTGGCTCCTCCCCCTGCCTCCCCCGCCTCCTCCTGGGACATCCAGCAGACCAGCCTCTGAACGAGCAGAGCGCGCCACTCCGAGAAGCTCTGCTCCCTCTCGGCGATGCTGCCCTTCACGCGTGGGTCGCACATGGCCGCCACCATGTACGTCCCCGACTTGCAGAGGGGCCCAAAGCGTTCCTCGACTCCTCGTTGGAGCCTCTGGGCAAGCGCGCTCACAGCCGGAATTAAGTCTGGGCGTCCTTGGCCTGGGTCTACAAAGGGGGCCATGACCTCGCGGGCTTTGTGGAGCATGGGGCAGACCAAGCCCAAACTGGCCACGTTGGACGAGAGCATTTCCGTGAAGATCTTGAAGGGCTCGAGGACCTCCACGGTCTGGGCAAGGACCTCCCACTCACGGTCGGAGAGCCAGGACCCATGCTCAAAAATCCCAGTCTCTTGGACCAGGGCGTCGAGGGCTCTCCTCTGCTCCACCAGGCGCTCAAACATGGCACGGGTGGAGTTCCAGCGCGTGCCGACGTCCCCGAGGAGGCTGTGGTCCGGCACGCCCATCAGGAGCTGCTTCTCCCGCAGCCGAAAGGAGTCCATCGAGCAGCGGTTGAAGTGAGACACGATATTCCGGCACTTTGTGGTCAGAAGTCGGTACTCGTAAGTCTCCGAGCATGAAGTGGATTCCCGCACAGGGCCGATCCCAAGGGCGTCCTTCACCACCAGGTGGAGCAGGTGGGCCGCGCAGGAGATGTGCCTCAGGCCCAGGTCCTTGACCACCGTCTTCATGCCCAGGGCGCCGTCTGTCACCACGAACCCCTTGGTGGCCCCGCTCCCGCTGCCGACCCAGCCCTCCAACAGCCTCAAGATGGTGCGCCTGATGTTGGCGGTCGTGTGCCGCACGTCGAAGGGCTCGACGTGCAGCAAGGCGTGGCGATAGCCCGCCCGGCAGCCCTGCCTGACCACCGCCATCCCATCCAGGGCCTCCTGGACGTCCCACCAATGCGCCGTCAGCGAGATGTACGCGTCCTGCACGTGACATGCGGTCCATATGTCCGAGGTGAAGTGCACAGTCCCAGGCACGCGGGACACCTCTGCCTCCACGTGGGACCTGGCCACCCGGTAAAGAGAGGGCAACACGGAGCTGAGGATTGTCGTGGAGCTAGGAGGCGTGTACCAGGGAGATATGCGAAGGCAGAACTTGTGAAACATCTCCTCGTCAGCCAGGGAAAAGGGGTACCCACCCACCGCCATCATCGCCGCCAGGTCGCGGTTCACCGCCCTGAACTCTGCAGCCGACCCTTGTCTAGGCACGCTGGCGCCAGCCCCCACAACCACCTCCATCGGAGTCACTTGGCCTCCTTGCACGACCCACTGTGAACTCTCTGGAAGCGCTCTTGCGGTGGAGGTCGCAGGGGGGCTCTCCCTCCTACTCCTGGCTGGTGGGGCCCGCGCAGGCGCCCCCGTGGCGGCCTGTCTCTCCTCCTGAAGCAGCTGTGCCTGGTGGTGCCTCTTCAGGTGGTTCATGAGGGCCGTCGTCGAGAAGTGGCGGGGCTGCCTCCCTCGACTGACCCTCTGCCTACAGATCTGGCACTCGGCCAAGTGGATGTCCTCCACGACCCGGAAGTGCTTCCAGACCTGGGAGATTCGGGACCCCCCAGGCTGACTGGCAGCCTCGGGAATCCCCTGAGCCGCCTCCTGCGAGGAGCTCTGGGCAGACCCGCCGTGTCCAGCGTTGGGAGCAGGAGGAGCTAAACGAGGAGCAAGGGGTTCAGGGGGCGATTCGGGGAGTTGCACCTCGATCTTTCCCTCTTGCTTCACCTCTCTTCTCTGCTCCAGTTCCCCCTCCGACTCAGGCCCGCTGGATCCTGAAGGCGACGGTGGAGTCGAAGGGTGGGCCAGCTTATCTCCATACTCCTCCATGCCTGGCCTGAGGATCGGGGACTGGCCACTCACACCCCCAAGGGACAGATCAAGCTCCTCCTGCGAGCACCATTCCTCTTTGGCCCCAGGAGGTGCTGTCTGATCAGCAGACCCCCCAGCAGCAGTGCCAGAACCTGCCCCTGCCTGCCCCTCTGAAGGGGGCGCCATAGCAGCCGCCTCGATGCGGAGACTCTTTCGGGTGCTCTTCCTTGCAGTACTCCGGCCAGAGGTTGGGGCGGTGGAAGGTGGTGCCAACGTGGGCATCTTCGCGGGTGGGGCGAAGGCCGCGCCCATCCCTCTGCCCCGCCCCTCAACCCCTCTAGTCTTCCGCAGGGCCTTGCCCCCAGGGCCCCTCTGACTTTCCTGCTTGCCACTCATCGCTAAACGCTTGATCAAACACTGTCTGACTTCAGGTGCAGGGGAATTAGAGGACCTGGAGTCACTCTACTGACACCCTGAAAAGAACCCTGAAAACTTGTTAGGACACCCCCCCCAAGCTAAATTGTTTTGCTTGGTTTGAAAAGCCTAACCTGACTTCGAAGGAGATTTTTGCTCCTGTCTTCTGTTGTGGTTTTTAAATCTGACGCTAAACCTGGCTAGCCAAAAGTGACCCTAGCTAACCTTGAGCAGGGAACAATCAAGTTTTTTTTAGAAAGTTAGGGTAAGGTTTCCAAAAACTAACTAGGACACCTGACTAGCAAGTCTAGGAGGAAGGCTGAAGAGATGCACAGCAGACCCCCACCTCTGCCACTAAGAACCCAAGAAAGTAGTGGGCTTGAAGTCCTCTAACAGGAAAACTGGCCTTCACTGGGGAAGAGGCACAGCTTGTGGGGATGGTTTTTAACGATTTAAACAGTAAGGAAGAGGTGTGACTTGCCTTTTCTCTTATAATTCTAGTCCTAAACTGGCTAATTAGGGAAAGAACTGAAGGTCTATCCTAAAATATTAGGAGGCCTTTAAAATATTTTCTTACAATACTCTCTTCTAGTGTCTATTTAGAGGGGAAAACCTAACTGGGCAACCCAAGAAGAACCAAGCAGTGACCACAACAGAAGGAGCAAATCAGCAAACCAGAGCTGGCCCACCCCCACCGCAACAACACTGCGAGTTAAAGCTTTAAAAAAAAAAATTGTAAAGAGCAACAAGAAGAAACACCAAACAAACCGTGCTGCTTCCCAGCCCACAGCCGCACTCGGTCAGAGCAGAGAACAAACAAGGAATAAGCTCCAGGAGAGAGGAAACAGGGAATCCCAAGCAGCCCCAGACCCCACCCCAACCCCAGAACCCCCCCAAGAATAGCTTGGTTCAAAAATGAGAAGTGAAGTCAAGTAAAATGCGATTAAAAGTGAGAAGAACAAGAAGAAAAGTGAGAAAGCAAGAGGGGGGGGGAAAGGATGGGCAAACCCTTGGATGTCTTCTCCAGCGATGTAGATCCTCCAAGGCTCAGCGCAGCAGCAGCCAGTCAGGCCCAGCACACTCTCCCGCCAGAGCAGCAGGCCAGCGAGGCAGCAGCCAGCAAAAGAAACAGGCAAGAAGCCCCCCTAGCCTTATATACCTCTTAGCCACGCAGAGAGTTTCAAAAGGGAAAAGCCTCCTATGATTGGCTAAAAAATGTTTCCCCCCCTCAAACCTGCCTCCTGATAGGCTAACTCCTCCCCCCCCGCCTGCTCCCTGATCACTTCCCTTGTCTTACTTCCCTGCAAGCGAACTTAGCAAGCGGCCCACCTCCTCCTTGCAATGATTGGCTGGGCCCCTCCAGAGAGCCCAGCCATTGGTCTGCCTCCCGCCCCGCCCCTTTTCCCCGGGAGGAGCCCGGGCAAAAATGCAAAGCCCCGAAGCACCGAATCGGGCTTCACTTCGGCTCTGATAGGCATTTTGGCTTCCGCCGATCTGTCTCCGAAGCAGCCGGAAGCACACGTGCCCGACACAAAGAGCAACGCTCTCTCCCTCCATTTTACCTTCCAGCCCGTCTTTGGAGGGGTTGACTGCCTCTGGATGTGGAGGTTCTACTAGGCAGCCACACTAGCAGCTCCGGATCGGCCCCCTTCCTTAGGGTTGCCAACTCTGGGTCGGGAGATACCGGGAAACTTGGGGTGGGGGGGAGATGGGGTGGCTGGGTTTTGCAGCCGGGAGGGACCTCCTTGTTGTCCAATGCTATGGAGTCCCCCCCCCACCCTAACAAGCACCCACTTCTTCCAGGGGGGGGGGGATGGACTGCAATTCCGCAGGATCCCACCCGGGAAAGCCCTCCGTGCTCGTGGCCGCCTCCCGCATCAGGCACCCGCCTGCAAGAGTTTGCAGTTGCAACCAGGGCGGAGGGCGCAAGCCGGGAAGGAGCTCGAGGAGAGCCGGGAGCCGGCGGGGAAGAGGCGCCTTGGCTGCCCCGATCGGCCGGCTTGCTGAGCCCCGCGCCTCGGCCTCGAGCAGGAAACTACATTGCCCAGAAATCCGCCTCCGACACGGAAACAGAACCGCCCGGGGTTGGGGGGGGGGGGGAGAGAGAGAAAAGCTCCCGCCTCCCTTTGGGGTTCTTCGGCTCCAGATTGCCAGCGCGAGCCCGGGGGATTCAGTCCGGATCCGCCTCCCCCCCGGTTCTCCCCGCTTTGGGGGGGCTTCCTGCAGGGGAAGGTGAGATGTTGGGGCCTCCCCTTGGGCAGGGGGGAGGGAGGAGGGGGCTGCATGAAGGAGACGGGGGGGGGGGCTGAGCTGGCTGCAAGGAGCGGGCTGGGGGGCTGCCGGGGCCAAGGGGTGGGCGTCTGGGGCAGGGGCTTGTTGCAAGCGCCCCGACATCCAGGACAGTCCTTCTGCCCTTGTGCAGAACAGTCAATGCTGTGTCTCCTCTGGTTGGTTGCCAGCTCAGAGTTGGCAGATACCTGGAGACTTGGGGGGGGGATTTTTCCGGGAGGGGCTTCCGAGGAGTATAATGCTCTGGAGCCCTTTTACTCCCAGGGAACTGAGCTCTGTCGCCTGGAGACAAGCTGCAATTCCAGGGGATCCCCAGGTCCCACCTGGAGGTTGGCATCCCTGGGAGTGCCAGTAGTGGCTTGGGAAATACCTGGAGACTTGGGGGGGGGGAGGATTTGGGTCGGGGAGGGACCTCCGTGGAGTATAACGCACTGGAGCCCACCCTCCCAAGCAGCCCTTTTCTCCCGGGGAACTGAGCTCTGTCGCTTGGAGACGAGCTGTAATTTGGGGGGGTTCCCCAGGTCCCACCTGGAGGTTGGCATCCCTAAGCCTGCCTGCAGGACAGTTATTGTCCTTTTCACAGACACGTTGAGGCGTTAGCGGTTGCAGTCACGGGATCTTAGAGTGGGAAGGGGCCACACAGGCCATCTAGCCTGTCCCCCAGTTCAATGCAGGATCAGCCTCAAGCATCCAGGAGAAGTAGCTGTCCAGCCGCTGCTTGAAGACTGTCAGTGAAGGGGAGCTTGTGATTGTGGTTGTAGGCTGCTTTGAGACCCTTCGGGTAGAGAAAAGCAACATATAAAACCAAGCTCTTCTTCTGAATGTTCAATTCCCCACATCTCCCTTCCTAGGATCGCTACTTGTGCTTTGTGTGTGTGTGTGTGTGTGGGGGTAATTGAATGAAGACACAAGGGCCAGAATTAGCCACACCGGATGTAAACGTTAGAGCAGGGGTAGTCAACCTGTGGTCCTCCAGATGTTCATGGGCTACAATTCCCATGAGCCCCTGCCAGCGAACGCTGGCAGGGGCTCATGGGAATTGCAGTCCGTGAACATCTGGAGGACCACAGGTTGACTACCCCTGCGTTAGAGCGTCAGAGGTCACCTTTTCGAGACAAAAATGTTTGAAGTGGAATCATTGTATGGAAAAAAAACACCTCAGTGTATTTCAGGACTGTTATGTGCAAGGTAAAATTTGGGGAGTTTGAAACTTAAAAAAAGATTCTGCTAACTTTGAGACCTGTAGGGGTTTCTGCGTCCTTCTTGAAGTGACTGTCTTCTCGGAATCAAGGCCCTCCCCATATATGTGCCTTTCAGAGACCCCCGTGTCCTTCGAAGAGGTGGCCGTGTTATTCATTCAGGAACAATAGGTTCTTCTGGATCCGGTCCAAAGACCTCTGCTGCGAAGTCATGCTGGAAAATTATGAATCTACAGCTTCTGTGGGTAAGGATTCCCTTTCCCCCCGTTTTCTTATGAATTTGGAAGGGGAAGAGGAGGACCTTCTGAGGTCCCTCCATGACTTCAGGACAAGCGTTCGTCCCTGACAGAAGATAGAGCGTGCCTCTTTGCACCCATGCGTGTCTTAGGGCCTCCAAGTGAATGCATTAAAAAAACATCCAGAATTGGCACAACCTAGCAGCTCTCTGCACTTCCCTTTCTCTTCCCCAGTCCCTCTTCCAGTTTGCCAGCTCTGGGTCCCTCCAGCAGGGTCTCAGGAACACTAGGGAGAAGATCGGAACCTGGATAGGAGGAGGGTCCCCAGCTCCTGAGATGCAAATTGAAAGTCCCTGGTCGAATCCAAGGGAATGCAAAAGGGTATGGAAAGGAAGACTTTTAAGGGACTGGGAAAGACTGCTGCAATCCGCCCTGTGGAGCCGCCCCTTGGAAACATACAGGCCAGATCTCCAAAGGGGTGAGAATACCTGCCTTCTATTGTCCCACAAACACCTTGTGGTGTGCACACTGGAGGTGATACTGTAGGGTTGAGGAGCCAACCAGAAGGCATTGAAGGGGGACCCCCAGGCGATGGGAGGGGCCTGCTGAGAAAGGAAGGTTTCTTGTTGTAATGCTCTGCCCTCCATTGGCCAACTCTACAAACCCAGTCCACCTGGCCCCCCCCAGGATACACCTACCATCCAATCATAATGGTAATACGTTTCAGTCACCAATCTAGTGTCCCCTCTTCCTTCTGATAGGGGTCTGCCTCCTAAACCAGGGGTAGTCAACCTGTGGTCCTCCAGATGTTCATGGACTACAATTCCCATGAGCCCCTGCCAGCGTTTGCTGGCAGGGGCTCATGGGAATTGTAGTCCACGAACATCTGGAAGACCACAGGTTGACTACCCCTGTCCTAAACCACAGCAAGGCACGTATAAAACCACACGGTAATCACACAAAATATTTGTTGAGCAAAACACCATAGGTTCCCTCCTGCCCTTCTTTGTAGGGTAACACTCTCTTTTTTAGCAGGACAATGTTCAGAAGGGCAACCAAACCTCCACCATGATCTCTGGTCTAGTCCCTGCAGAAATAAGTTTTCCTTCTCACCCTACGGTTGGTACGCATCTGTCCAGATGCTTCTTGCTGGCCCTCTGGTCTGACTCCAGTTCTTGTGGATTTGATCCAGAGTCCCCGCTTGCTGGAGGCTCTTTGATGGTCCAAGCTGGACCTCTGCCTCAGGTCGCTGGTGGTTCTGGTTTGGGCATTTGCTTTCGGTCACCGTCCCACTGCTCACATTGGGCTAAGAGCATCTGTGATCTTCGTCTTTGGTGTGCTGCATGTTAAGGTGGTGCGCTTGAATACGCCTGGGCCACCTCTGCAATAAGGTGTCAGGTGTTTTTCCTTGCTTGCCGCCATTTCAGTGAGTGAGGGCCTGTGAGCAGCATGAATGACTGGCCCCCAAATACACCCTTCAGATGTAGTGAGAGCCCACACACGATAACCCGGCATCCTGGCAGGGTGGCTCGTGGGAATTGTAGTCCATGGACATCTGGAGGGCTGCTGTTTGACTACCCCTGCTAGAATATCAGCGTGGGACTGCACAGGACTACACCATGCTGTGTGAGGGAAGGGGGTGCCGTTTCTCCTGAGCACCTGATGGGTTTTTTTTGGGGGATGGGGAAATCATCATGTTCACTTCTGGTGGGGAGGGACTCCCCCTCACTTCCATAGGATCTAGAACAGGGGTAGTCAAACTGCGGCCCTCCAGATGTCCATGGACTACAATTCCCAGAAGCATTCTCTGGCAGGGGCTTCTGGGAATTGTAGTCCATGGACATCTGGAGGGCTGCAGTTTGACTACCCCTGAGAACCTCCTATCCTCAGCTGGCCTGTGTGTCCGCAGCCCCTGGGTTGTGCCTGCACAGAAGACACGTTGATGAACACCAGTTATAGGTAAGTGCAACCGTGTTTAACTTGTCCTTGACAAGAATTTTGATACTGAGGCGAAGTTGGAATAAGAATCGGTCACGAGACCCTGCTGCGTTTTCTGCTGAGTTTGCTTTTGCAGAGGTAATCTATCAAAAACATCACGTTGCTGAAAGACCCCTGCTGACTATCCGTTCCAGGGATAATTCAAAGGCTTTAAACAGCTTGGGAGCAGGTTACATGGAGGAAAAACACACTTCCTTTCCATCCAGCTCAGCAGCTAAGGCCCTCCTGATAAGCTCTGCTCTGCCTTCAGAGGTGTAGTAGGTGAGAAATCTTCAGGGGTGGCAGCTTACCTGTGCAATGGCCTTCCCACTGAGGGCCCCCAGATTGCCTGCACAAGTTTCTTTTAGGGGCCTGACCAAAATGTTTCTCTTCACCCAGGCCTTTCATGGCCTTTTCTAAAGAAAAGCTTTTTTGTGTAATCTATTTTTAGCCTAAGGGATGTGTAAAATCAATTTTAGGCTGCTCCATGTTTTCTGGGTTGATGTTCCGGCTGTGTTTTTGCGAGATGGAGTTTTAAGATATTTTACTGTTGCTACACTTCGTTTTTTAAAGCTGCTTTGTGGAGGCTCCTCGGAAAGGCCGTGTCAGCATTTTCCAAACAAATAATTTTTGCAAATATGTATTTATTTTTGGATTTATATACCGCCGCATTCCATTCGGACTCGCGGCGGTTCACAATAAGATGATAAATAACCCGTATGACCCCATTAAAACTTGTTAAAAATTAACACGGAACAATGAAATTAAAAAAGATGGCAATACAGAGTTCTAAAACCCCTCTCCCACCCTCTCTCTCTCTGTCCAGCTATAGAGGGCCAAGAGCTCTTTCTTGTTGGGAATAGGGATCCGGATTGACCAATTATGGCTCTTTTTGCCTATGGAGGTGTTCTGTTAGAGAGAAAAAGGCTGACTTCTCTTTCACTGCCCCGAGGGGACATGAAGATCTCCTAATGGGTGTTCTGTTATGGTGTGTTCGGAGCAAGAGGCCTACTGGATTGTGGAGAACCAGTTCCTCTATGGTCAACCCTTCCGGTCCCCTCTGCCCCCCACTTCCTCTGCCGGTTTCTGCCCTTGCTCGTAGCTATACAGAGGCTATACAGAGGCTTTTTGGGGCCTCCTTATTTGCTAACGACAGGCTGTGTTAAGTGGCTTTTCTTGCCTGCTGCTCTTACTGGATTTCTCTCTCCCCTTTCCAGCAGGAGATGCACCAGAGACTGAGAGACATGGGCAGCCAGGAGAGATGCCTTCGGTAAAAGAGGAGGACCTGAAGGTGGAACCTTGGGATGGAGATGAACCTCTGAAGCCTTGCACAATAAAAACAGAAGGAGAACAAGAATGGAGCAAGGAATTGGTCGACTGTCAGAGCACAGCCAAGTGTGAGATCCCAGCACAAAGCAAAATACAAAAAGAAAACGGAAGGAATACGTGCCCTGAAGAAGAGGTAAAGGTCAGCTGCATGCCCAGTGTTAAGCAAGAGGAAAAGAGCCAGACAGGCAAGAAAACATTTAGTTGCCCGGAATGTGGGAAGAACTTCAGTTGGAAGGAGAGCCTTGCTTTACATCAGAGAATCCACACGGGGGAAAAGCCCTATCACTGCTTGGAGTGTGGGAAGAGCTTCCGACAGAGCCACCACCTTATGTCCCATCAGCTCATTCACACTGGGGTGAAGCCATTTAATTGCTCGGAGTGTAGCATGAGCTTTTCCCATCAATCAGGCCTTAATCAACATAAGAGGATTCACACGGGGGAGAAACCCTATAAATGCTTGGAGTGTGGGAAGAGCTTCAGGCAGAGCCACCACCTTACCACGCATCAGCTCATTCACACTGGGGAGAAGCCATTTAACTGCTCGGAATGTAGCATGAGCTTTTCTCATAAATCAGGCCTTAATCAACATAAGAGGATTCACACAGGGGAGAAGCCATATAAATGCCTCGAGTGTGAGAGGAGCTTTAGTCAGCAGGTAGGCCTCATCATACATCAAAGGACTCACACAGGGGAGAAGCCCTACCAATGCTTGGAGTGTGGTAAGAACTTCTCTCAGAGTGCCCACCTGACTAGTCATCAGCAGACTCACACAGCGGAAAAGCGCTATAAATGTCTGGAGTGTGGAAAGAACTTCTCTCAGAGTGGCAACCTCAGTGACCATCTACGGATTCACACAGGAGAGAAGCCCTATCGATGTTTGGAGTGTGGGAAGAGCTTCCGGTGTGGAGTCAGCCTTGCTTCACATCAGCTCATTCACACTGGGGAGAAGCCATTTCAGTGCTCCGATTGTAGCAAGAGCTTTTCTCATAAGTCAGGCCTTTATCAACATAAGAGGATTCACACCGGGGAGAAGCCCTATCAGTGCTTGGAGTGTGGGAAGAGCTTCAGACAGAGATTCCACCTTATCTCACATCAGCTCATTCACACTGGAGAGAAGCCATTTAATTGCTCGGATTGTAGCATGAGCTTTTCTCATAAATCAGGCCTGACTCAACATAAAAGGATTCACACTGGGGAGAAGCCATATAAATGTTTTGAATGTGGGAAGAGCTTCAGCCAGCAGGTGAGCCTCATTACACATCAAAGGATTCACACAGGTGAGAAGCCCTACCGATGTTTGGAGTGTGGGAAGAACTTCTCTCAAAGTGCCCACCTCAGTAGCCATCAGCAGATTCACACAGCAGAGAAGCGCTATAAATGTTTGGAGTGTGGAAAGAACTTCTCTCAGAGTGGCAACCTCAGCGACCACCAACGTATTCACAGAGGTGAGAAGCCCTATCAGTGCCTGGAGTGTGGGAAGAGCTTCAGGCAGAGACACCACCTTACCTCCCATCAGCTCATTCACACTGGGGAGAAGCCATTTCAGTGCTCAGATTGTAAGAAGAGCTTTTCTGATAAATCCGGCCTTAAACAGCATAAGAGGATTCACACAGGGGAGAAGCCCTATCAGTGCTTGGAGTGCGGGAAAAGCTTCAGACAGAGACACCATCTTACTTCACATCAACTCATTCACACGGGGGAGAAACCTTTTAATTGTTCAGATTGTAGCATGAGCTTTTCTCATAAATCAGGTCTTAATCAACATAAGAGGATTCATGTAGGGGAGAAACCATAAAAATGTTTGGAACGTGGGAGAACTTTACGTCCCAGTGCAAGGTTTTCCTCATCACTGAAGAATTCACACTAGGGGGAAATGATCAGATCAGAACGTTCATACAGTGGAAGAGCTGTCTAAATGCTGAGATTGAAACCAGAGCCTTTCTTGTGAATCTGGTCTTGTACTTCTGTGGATTCATGTAGAGAAATTGCATAAATCTCTGGATTTTTTTTCTCTGTCTGTGAATTACAGCATAATGTGGGAGAGAGTTTTCTGAGTTTCATGATCAAATAAGAACTGGTTAATCAGACCTCCAACCGGAGTAAGATAAAATGGGTTACTTCCATTGAACAGGGGGCAGAATAGTTACTGTTTGCTGCTGCTTGTAACAATTTAAGATCTTTGTATTGCGGGTTTATTATTTTCTTGTGGCAAACCCCTTGAAAGCTTTTTCGCCTGAAAGCATGGGATGTAAATAGGCATGACAGTTGGGTTTTTTAAAAAAGAAATTATGCTTGTTTTACGGTCTGCAGAATATTGGCATGTATCTGATAGTTCTGGCTGATTGTCGTTGCTATAGCACAAAAGTATATTACAAATGTGGTAAAGAGGCCAGCCAAGATGATTAAGGAGGGAGACAATAGAACTCCAGGAATGCCCAGTGGATTCAATAGGGAATAAATTCAGGAAGGGCAAAAGAACTTAGAATGAATTATTCAGTTGGGGCACTCTCTGTTGGATTACTTTAAAGGGTGCTTAGGCAGTGTTTGAGTGGCACATATAGAGACAAAGCACTTGTATAATAACCAGTGTAAAGAAATGGGGAAAAACAACAAAGGAAGAACAGGAGATCTCTTTCACAAGGTACAAGCAATCAAAGGGAAATGGCAGGCAGGGGTTAGGCATGCTGAAAGACCAACACAGAAATAAAGAAAAGATGGGAACAATACACCAAAGAACTATACGAAAGAGATATGAAAGATGACAGATTCTATCCAAGATTAATCTTTTGAAGAAGTTTTAGAAAGTGAAGCTGCACCGAATGCATTTGGAAGAAACAAATCAATAGGAATATATGATGTATCAATGGAGCTGTCCCAAGCCACAGAAATGGAGTCTTATCAAGATTGTAACAAGATTGTGCCAATATGTATGGGAGAAAAAAACAATGGCTTGCAGATTGGAAATGGTTTACTTTCCAGTCCCGAAGAAAGGAGACGCCAAAGACTGCAGCAACTGTTGGATCTCCACATTAATTTCTCATGTGTGTAAAGTGGTGCTTAAAATCTTACAGCAAAGACTTTTACCATCTATGGAAATGCAAATAGTTCAAGCTGGATTCAGGGAGGAAAAAAAACACACGAGATCATTGTGCAAAGTTCCCTTTGTTACTGGACCATACGAGAGAATTTCAGAAGGAAATTGGCATCTGTTTCTTAGATTACAGCAAGCCTTTTGAATGTGTCCTGAAAAGCCACAGCCAGGTTTAAAGGAAATGGATGTGATTGTGTTGATGTGCTGGGAAGGTTTTAAACCAGAAATTGCCAAGACAGGAACATTTGAGTCCAAAGGCTCCTTTAAGACCAACAAAGATTTATTCAAGCTGTGAGCTTTCATGTGCATGTACATGTCTTCAGACAAAGTGTACATGCATGCAAAAGCTCACGCCTCAAATAAATCGTTGTTTTTGGAAGCAGTTGGATTACTAGCATCCCTACAGTACAGAGCCAAAGGCCGGTGTATGCTTTACACCAGGGGTAATCAAACTGTGGCCCTCCAGATGTCCATGGACTACAATCCCCATGAGCCCCTGACAAGGGGGCTCATGGGAATTGTAGTCCATGGGCATCTGGAGGGCCGCAGTTTGACTACCCCTGCTTTACACAATTAATAGAGGTGTTGAATTATGGATTACCATTATCCTTACAAGCGAGAGGACAACCACTGAGGAAAATTACCCTTTGAAAACGGGATATATCTAGAAACCGTTCTGGTTGGATTCCACGCTACAATAAAGCAACATAGAACGAAGAGACCTTTTACTTGACTTTATTCTGTACAAATTCTGAAAATAATGTTAGTAGCCTAAGGATAGGTTTTTTTTCTCTCTTTGATTGCCAGCTCCTGTTGGCCAATGTCATCAGGAGCTTCAGGTGTGGCATCCCATCAGGCTTCAAGGTGCCAGGGCCCCCCTGCTTACCCTGCAAGCTGTCCCACTTTTGCGGAAGAACTTGCCTTCTTGATTCCCCTGGATTGGTGGGCTTGTCCCAGTCTGCTGGAGGAACAGAGAATTGGGCTTCAAGGCCAGTTGGAGAACTCAGGGCCGTTTTCACCTCAGCCGTCTGGGTGGTCCTTGTGCTCCCATCCCTGCTCCCTGAAAGACAACACCAAGAGCTTGTATGGCTGACACTTCCTGTTGGGTGGCTTACACTGTCATCCCTCCTTTCATCCGCGGAGTTTGGGGGACTTGCATGGTCTCATTTGCCACGATGGGTTCCTTCCAGCCACCTGGCCATTAGGGCAGTCTGAGTTACGAGACTAAACAGAGAGAAACAGACCTATCCAATGGCAATACAATAAACATATTCATAAAAGAAAGAAAAGTGTCCTGTTTTTGTCGTTTTCCTCATTTCTTTATTCTATAGGACTTCTGTCAAAAGGGAATCCAGGTGATATCTGCTTTCAGTGAGATTCTTTCATCAGTGACAAGTCCTCTCGAGTCTTCAGTATTTGTTTTATCTATTTTGGTCATTAGTGGGGATGGTTAAATAGAACTTCCACACTCGGAGGCAGTTTACCTCTGAATATCAGTTACCAGGGGCAACTCTGTGGGGTGTTTATTCTTTGTGGCACACAGGCTTCCTAGAAGACTGAGGCTGGCCACTTTGGAAAACAGGACATTGGCTGATAGACCTTTGGCTTCATCTGGTGGGGCTCTGCTTCTGAAAGGCCCAGGCCAGGGAATTCTCCCACCCACAGTTAAAAACAGAATTCAGGGAACTCCCATCCCCTCCAAATCCCTTAGGTAAGCTCACGAGCACTGAAGTGTTGGAGAGAATGCCTAGAGGCAGGGGAAAAGGTAATGTTGAGGAAGGATCCAAAAAAGAGCTGGAAGCTGATGGGGAAACATCCATGGGAACATTAAATTCTCCTACTTGAATATCTTGCAAGGTCTTCAGTTTCTCTTTGGCCTTTAATGTATTATCCCGCGTTAGAAAATCGTGTTTCGTTATCTTTTGAACTTAATAAGCTGCTCTGGGAGGGGTGGGTGGGAGCAAAACAGTTCCATCATGGAAACCGAACTCTCCAAAGTCCCTCTCAGGTCTGGTGGAGGGAGATTTGACACTGGAAAGCTCCTCCCCTGAAAAACTTTTCCATCTCCTCTAAAGTCGTCCCACTGGACTCAAAGAGAGGAACCAAAGCTCTTGCTCGTATTCTATGGGGGTTAAGCCTAAAGTCCCGGTACAGAAGAGCAAAAGCCCCATATAGTCCAAAGTAAATGAGGCAAGAAACTTCTGGATGAAGCAAAAAAACGTTTATTTACTATAGTTGCCATTTAATCATAAAAAAGGCTGCAGCATAATTAGAATGGTTTGTTTGAACTCCACGGGTGACATCTGCTGGGCAGGTCTGGAGGTGGCCCAGGGACACGCATTCCGGTGTAGGGCAGAGGGCCATCTCACCACATGTCCTCGGGATCTGGATTGAGTCCCGGCTTCTCCCAAAAAACCAGCTGGATGCATTCCTGCAAGGCAAAACCAGGTGGTAAGCAGGGATCGTGGACTCCACTCCGCTGGCATCCTCCAAGGACTTCCACTGCCTTTGGTTGGCCAACATCCACCGGGGTCCGTCCGCCGGCATCCACGGACTTCCACCTGCAAATGGCCTGGGGTGCTAATCTTTATACTCTGGAGATGAATTGACCCATGTTTGTTTAAAGCATTCCACAATTGTGAGTCTTTGACAAACTTTCTGGGATGTGTACGCCCTTGTATTCAACATAATAGTGTTAAAAAGTCTGTCAAAATAATGATTGTGCATGTAACTAGCTGAAGTGACAATGATATGCTGGGTAAGTCAAAAAGCATCCAGAAAGCCATTTACTGGGTTTTGGTCTCCAGCAGCGCAACCAAATTGGACTCCAGCGGCACCCTGGAGACCCACAAAGGCGGAGTCCATCTGGACTCCGCCTTTGTGGGTCTCCAGGGTGCCGCCGGACTCCCAATTTGGTTGCTCCCCTTCCGAAATGCCGCTCGCTCCTTGGCTGCCTTGGGTCCCGCCGCTGCGAACTACAGTTCCCGAAAGCCCTTGCGCGGGGAACGTCAGCCGCCGCTCGCGCGCCTCTGTGGTTGTTCGGTCGATTCCTAGAGCGGCGGGGGCGCGCGGGAGGGCGGGGGGCATCCGGCCGTTGTTCCTCGGCGGGGGAGGCGAGGCGGTCTCCTCGGGAGGAGGGATCGGGGCTCCGGGGCGGCTGCAGCGAAGAAGGTGCAATGGCGGCTTTCCTGCAGAGGTTTGGGGCCGGGAAGGGGCGGGGAGGGAGCCCCAGTGCCTGCACCGAGAGAGCCGGTGGGTGGGAGGGTGCATGGGTGGGTGGGCGCCCTGAGGAGGCCGGCTTGGAGGGAGAGGCCTGGCCCCACCGGGGGTGGGGGTGGGGGTGGTGATGGTTTGCATTTATTTCTCCCTCTCCCCCTTCCCCACGACCGGTGGGCACAAAGCAGGTGGAGGTGGGTCATTGGGGTGGCCACAAATTGCCCCCCCTAATTGCCAGTCTGGAGCTGCAGCTCAGCCCTTGGCCCTTGAGGGATGCTCCCTTGCTTTGGAGGAGACAGGGGGGGGGGCTAGCCACAGTCTGTGTTAATTACTTCTCTTGACAGCTGGGAGAGCGCCTGCCATTAAATCACTAACCTTAACATTTTTGTTCCCCTTCTGTTTTTTGTGAGTGGAGATTGAACCCAAAGGACTGGGGAACTCAGCCCCCACCCACCCACCCCCTGCCATTATGCTGCATATTTGTTGGATAGCCCCATGATGCTGTTTACTAATTCCCTGCTAATTTACTCTCTCCTTATAACTGTACTCTGATGGTTCCTGTTTTATTGTCCGAGGAAGCTTGCCTGCGTGTGAAAGCTCACACCTAGAATAAAACAGTGTTGGTCTTGAAGGTGCTGTTGGACGCCAGTTTTGTTCTGCTGCTCCAGACCAACAGGGCTACACACCTGAATGTAGCTGTAATTGAGGTTGCTGTCAGTTAAAGATGGTTTTAAGTGGTTTAGCTATGTGTTATTTTAATTCTGTTGTTTTGTTGATGCTGCACACTAAGCCAGCCTATAAGGGAGGTGGTATATATGTGGAAAGAGCCTCTTGTGGCCCAGAGTGGTAAGGCAGCAGACATGCAGTCTGAAAGCTCTGCCCATGAGGCTGGGAGTTCGATCCCAGCAGCCGGCTCAAGGTTGACTCAGCCTTCCATCCTTCCGCGGTCGGTGAAATGAGTACCCAGCTGCTTGCTGGGGGGGTAAAACGGTAATGACTGGGGAAGGCACTGGCAAACCACCCCGTATTGTGTCTGCCATGAAAACGCTGGAGGGCGTCACCCCAAGGGTCAGACATGACTCGGTGCTTGCACAGGGGATACCTTTACCTTTACATATGTGGAATGAATGTAAGTAGGTAGGTAGCCTCTCCCACCTCCTTTTTGGCGGACCCCCATCTCTGAATCTCAGCTTGCAGGGCCCCTTGTGGTTATTGTTCCAATAAAGTATGAAGCAAATCAAGCCCAAGAAAAGTTTAGTTAGCAGCACCATTCTGTCTTGTGCGGAGGGCTGTCCCAAGATAGCATCTTTCTGACTGGCTCAGATGGCATTTCTATATTTTTCCTATTTATTTACATTATATAGTTAAGAGTCTGCCTTTCACACTGGGACTCAAAGCCAGACTACAGGAAGTGAGTGAACACAGTTGACTGATGGGACATTCGGTAGACAATTCAGTAAGATTAGGAGTTGTAGAACTAAACGAAAGTCTAAAAACAACACTCTTAACAGACCACAGTGATAGCAGGACAAATTAAATGATCCTTCCCAAGGAGGTTCACCTGACTCCTGGGGTACTTTTCAGAGTCATTAAAGGTGAGAAGACACCTTTAATGTTTCTTGCCATTAGTTTTGTGCATTTTGCACATTTCTTACGACTAACCTGTGGGATTCTGCTTTCTTGCTTGAATGCTCAGGGACTGCTAGAGAAGATGAACTTGGGACAACTGTCTTCAGGACCTCCGGTGTTCTTTGAGGAGGTGGCCGTCTTCTTCACGCAGGAGGAATGGGCACTCCTGGATCCACACCAAAGAGCCCTCTACTGGGAAGTCATGCGGGAGAATTATGAGACGGTGGCCTCTCTGGGTAAGGATCCTGGCCCTTTTATCACTAAAACAGAAGAGGAGGGAGTGTCTGTAACAAATCCAGTCCAGAGCAATAAGGCAAAAAAAAATCCCACATTATGGATCCAGCTCACTTGTCTGATGAGCCCACTTAGGCTGCAGATATCTTTCCTCAGTCGTTTTCTACTTGAGGCCACCTGGAGAAATTAATATTTTTTGACAGGTTTTCCCAGGCTGGCTTGTAAATCAACCCACGAGGGAGGGACTGTGTGCTGTTTTTAGATCACAACAATCGGTCCCTCAGTGGGAACTAGCGGCCTCATGGCATAAGTAGATGTGATGCCATCCCCCAACTGGACCAGTGATGATGACAGTATTGCAATGCCTGATGGGAGATTCTTCAGGGCAGTGAGGGCTTGGTCCTGATGGGGCCTACAGCATGCCAGGCACTCTTCTCCTCCCCTGCTCACCAAATCATCCGTGGGTTGGGGGCTGTTTCTTCCAGTTGATAGGTGCTATAATGGCAGCTGTTTCCCTGGCTCTCGCCTTGCGATGCTCTTGCATCCAGTTTAACCCTGGACAGCCCCAGTTTAAGGATTCATGGGGCCCTAACAGAGCACTTCTGGTGCTGTCATTTGTGCTGCCCCCTTTCCCCGTGTCATCTGATCTGGCATTCCTATTGACATAAATAAAACATTCTGTTTTGTAAAGTAAAATTTGACCTTGATGTACCATCCGAAATTTTGAATTCTAACAATAATGACGAACACTATATCAAACTTCAGGAAGTCCACGTGATCGTATTTTAAGTAAAATTTTGAAATAGTGAATAGATTACATTACAAACAAAACAGAAATAGACACCTACAGGAACATTATGGACTCAACAAGCTATTTCTTACTTAAAATCTAGTTGAAAGTGCATGTGACACCTGTTTGGAATCACTCAGTGTAATATTTATTTCGCAGTTTTGAAACATCAAATTGGTCTCTAATAGCCAGAGAAATGCAAAATTTAATAAATTGTAAAATCTGTTTCCCTTAGAACAGTTTTCCCAAAGGGCTGCCAGCCTCTCTAGCCCTCCCCACATACATACGAACCCACACCTCTTTCCCGGTGTTCGGACCGCTGCAAATTCAAAACACGCTATATTGCCTACCCTTCTTTGTTGGTGGTTGTGCAGTGGCCACATTTTAGACTGGGAAAAATACATATGTTCGTTGTGAACGTCATTCACGAAAGTCACTTTGGGTCTTCATTGGGGAGAAAGACAAATGGGGAAAGAGAGAGAGAGAGAGAGAGAGGCAAACAATGGAGAATCCCATGGCCAGAAGCAAGCAGGAGGTGGCTGTTCCAGCCTCCCAAAGATGGAGACTTTTGGGGAAGGGCTGCCAATCCTGGATTAAGAAATTCCCGGGCATCTAGGCTGGAAACTAGGAAGGACAGAGTCTGAGGAGGCGAAGGAGCTCAGCAGGAATAGCATCCCATCCAGCTCACCTTCTGAAGCTGTTGTTTCCTTCAAGAAGCTAAGCAGGGTTGGTCCCTGTTCAGCCCCCGATTGGGAGACCAGCAAGGAAACCCAGGGTCACGACTACCCAGAGCCAGGCAGCGGCAAGCCACCTTGCTCGGAAAATGCAGCTGCGGCAGGAAGAGTCAGACTGTTGCTCTTCTCCAAACTTCCTCACTGCCCCCTTATTGTCCCAAAATTCCTCACAGCCCCCCCCCGGATCCTTCCAATGCCCCCTTGCCTTAGAATATAGTATAATAATAAAACATGTCAACCAAAATTGCATAGCAAATTGACGATTTCGTACGGATTTCTACAGGAAACGAAGTTGCAATATAACAATAATACACAAAGCACGGTAGCAATAACACAGTGGCTTGGTTTCCTGTCAGGGAGAGTACAGAGGCATTGGGGTACCAATATGGCAGATCAAATATACAAAAATGACTTTTATGGAGTCTTCAAACTTCCATTCTTCTTTAGTTCTCTGATATAAATCCCAGCGCGCTTTGCTCTTTGGCTAACAATTTTCATATTTTGAAAAACTCTCTGTTAGATTACTTCTCTATGCTGAAGTTGTTTTTCAAAATCCGAAAAGAGGGGCTATGGAGGATGCTCTAGGATTTCCGTTGTCCTCTATGACAGGAGTAGTCAACCCGTGGTCCTCCAGGTGTCCATGGACTACAATTCCCATGAGCCCCTGCCAGCCCCTGCTCTATGGCATTGCATCCCTACTGTGCTCCCTCTGCTACCCAAACTCTTCTCCCGACATCTTCCAAGACAGAGCTGGGAAAAACATATACAGAAAACAGGGAATTGAGCACTGTGACTTGCCCTTGAGTAAATATAATTCAAGCCCCATCCCCATTTGGCTCCTGGTCTTGTTGGCACCCAGGGAGATGCACTCAGGTGTGTCAAGGTTCTTATTCGCCAGCAATGCAGGAGCCATTGAGGGCAGCCCCCTGAGCCAGTCTGCAGGAAACTGAGTCCGGGGCAACTTTGGTGAATGTTCTCTGATGGGGGAACTGAGTGACCTGAGGCCTTATGCAGGAGTGTCCTAAGGCCTCAGAACACCTTCCTGGCCTAAGCCCCATTGAGTAGGCCTTTGTTGGGTTCTGTGTAGGCCTCTCTGGGTTACACTGGGTGGACCGGTCAACACTTGACAATTTTACTGAGGCCCGGTGGGGGGGAGGGTAGTCTTTGGCCAAGGGACGTCGCCGTCGCCTGAGCCCTGCTCCACTTGCTTTCCCACTGGTGCCTCTGACTTTCCACCGCCCGCTGGGGGGCGCTGCCAGCAGCAGGCGCGCAGTGCCACGCCAAGGGCGAGCCCCAGCCCTGGCAGCCGCTAGAGAGCGCCAAAGGTGAGCCGACGGCAGAATAGCAGGGCAGCCCCCGAGGCAGCAGCTGGGGAGGACGACGACGAGGAGCCGCGGCCCGGTACTGACATTCACGGACTGGTACCGGTCTCTGGACCGGGGGTTGAGGACCACTGCCACTGGGGACTAGGGAAGAACTGCTGGCCACCACTGTTAGAATGTGGTGGAATAACTTCCTTTCGCCCTTTGGGGGGCGCCACAGTTCTTCTGTCTGCACCAGCCTCAACCATAGACCTGGTGGAAGAGCTCCGTCTTACAGGCCCTGCAAAAAGCTGAAAGGTCCTGCAAGGACCGCAGCCCTATTTGTGGCCAGGTGAGCCTTTCTGGAGCAAGAGGCCTGTACAGAGTCTTTGGTCTGCCTTCCGGTCCCCCCGTCCCCCTCTTCCTTTCCCCTTGCTTGGAGGAATACAGGGGCCTTTCCAGCCCTCCCGTTCTTGTTTGGGAAAGTACCATTCAGTGATGGCTGGCTGTGCTAAGTGGTCTTTCTCTCCCACAGCTCTTATTAGATTTCTCTCTCTGTGTTCCAGCAGGATTCACACCAGAGACCGAGAGAGAGGGGCAGCCCGGAGGGGCGTCCTCAGAAAGAGAGCACGATCTGCAGATTGAGAATTGGGACCGAGGTGGACCTCCGAAGCAGCTGAAGAGAAAACAAGGAGGAAAAGAGAAGGAGAGGAAGGAATTGGTGGCTTGTCAGAGTAGAGCCATGGATGGGATCTTGATCCAAGACAAAGTACAGAAAGCAGGAGGGAAAGGAAGGAAAAAGTGCCCCACGAAAGGGGAAACGTCCAGCTGTGAATCCAGGGTTCAGAAAGACCAGAAGAGCCACACAAGCAAGAAAGCATATGGCTCCCCGGAGTGTGGGAAGAGCTTTGGTCAGAAGGATAGCCTTACTTTCCACCAGAGGAGTCACAAAGGGGAGAAGCCATACAAATGCTCACAGTGCGGGAAGAGCTTTAGTCAGAAGTACAGCCTTGTCTTACATCAGAAGGTTCATGCAGCAGCAGAGAAATGCTATAACTTTTGGGGGTCTGGTAAGGACTTTTCTCAGAGCAGCAACCGCACTACCCATCAACAGATCCACCCAGAAGAAAAGCCCTATCAGTGCTTGGAGTGTGGGAAGAGCTTCAGACAGAGACAGAGCCTTAATTCACATCGGCTCATTCACATGGGGGAGAAGCCATTTCAGTGCTCCTATTGTGGCAAGAGCTTCTGTAATAAGTCATACCTTAATAAACATCAGCGGATTCATACTGGGGAGAAGCCCTATCAATGCTTGGAGTGTGGAAAGAGCTTCCGATGGAGGCTAAGTCTCACTTCACATCAGCTTGTTCACACTGAGGAAAAGCCGTTTCAGTGCTCAGATTGCAGCAAGAACTTCTCTACGAGAGCAACCCTTGTGATACATCAGAGGGTTCACACTGGGGAGAAACCCTACGAATGCCTGGAGTGTGGGAAGAGCTTCGGACGGAAGGATAGCTTCACTTTACATCAGTGGAGTCACACAGGGGAGAAGCCCTACAAATGCTTGGAGTGTGGGAAGAGCTTTAGTCTGAAATATAGCCTTGCTTTACATCAGAAAGTTCACACCGGAGAGAAGCCCTACAAATGCTTGGAGTGTGGGAAGAGCCTCAAGTGGAAGCTTAGCCTTTACTTACATCAGAGAGTTCACACAGGGGAGAAGCCCTATAAATGCTTGGATTGTGGAAAGACCTTCTCTTACAGTAGCACCTTGACTAGCCACCGAAGGCGTCACACCGGGGAGAAGCCCTACAAATGCTTGCATTGTGATAAGAACTTCTCCCTGAGTTTCCATCTCACTAAGCATCTACGGATTCACACAGAAGAAAAGCCCTATACTTGCGCGCAGTGTGGTCGGAACTTCTCTCAGCGTCGCTACCTCAGTAACCATCAACGAATCCACATAGAAGAGAAGCCGTACCAGTGCGCGGAGTGTGGGAAGAGCTTCAGACAGAGACTAGGCCTTACTTCCCACCAGCTGGTTCACACGAGGGACAACCCATTTCACTGCTCCAGTTGTAGCAAGAGCTTTTGCAATAAATCCTACCTTGCTAAACACCAACGGATCCACACTGGGGAGAAGCCCTATCAATGCTTGGAGTGTGGAGAGAGCTTCCGGTGGCGAAATAGCCTCATTTCACATCAGCTCACCCACACCGAGGAGAGGCCGTTTCCATGCTCAGATTGTAGCAAGAGCTTCTCCACGAGAGCAACCCTCGTGATACATCAGAGGGTTCACACTGGGGAGAAGCCCTATAAATGCTTGCTGTGCGGAAAGGGCTTCGGACGGAAGGACAGCCTTACTTCACATCAGCGGAGTCACACTGAGGAGAAGCCATTTAATTGCTCGGCTTGCGGCAAGAGTTTTTGTAGTAAATCGTACCTTACTAAACATCAACGGATTCACACTGGGGAGATGCCCTACCAGTGCCTGGAGTGTGGGAAGAGCTTCCGATGGAGAAAGAGCCTTACTTCACATCAGCTCATCCACACCGAGGAGAAGCCATTTCAATGCTCAAGTTGTAGCGAGAACTTTTCCGATAAATCGGAGCTGACTAAACATCGGAGGGTTCACACTGGGGAGAAGCCCTATAAGTGCTTGGAGTGCGGAAAGAGCTTCATACGGATCAACCACCTGAATTTACACCAATGGGTCCACACTGGGCAGAAGTCATTTAATTGCTCGGATTGTAGCAAGAGCTTTGCTTATCAATCAAGTTTTAATAGACATAAGAGGGTTCACACGGGTGAAGCTGTTAAAATGTTTGAAGTGTAGGGAAAATCTTAGCCCAGCGGGAGGTTTACGTGTCACCAAAGAATTCCCACAAGGGAGGAAGCTGCACATCAAGGTGTTCCCATCGCAGAGGATCCGTGTAAATGCTGAGAAGGAAACCAGAGTCTTTGTCATGAATCTGGTATTTTTATACTTAATGTGGATTCAAGCAGAGAAACTGTATACATCCCTGCTTTTTACTCCATCAGTGAATTACAGCGTAGAGCAGAAGAGAATTCTCTAGCTTTCTTCCATGGTAGAATAGGAACCTGCCAATTCACTTCCTGCTGGAGTGCGATAGAGTGGTTCTCTTCCATTGATCAGCAGTCAGAATAGCCCCTCTCTGATGCTGCCTGCAAGATGTCAGACCTTGATATTGTGGGTTTTTTTTTCTTGTGAGCTATTTCAGTTGAGAGCATAGGATGTAGATAACAGAACTTGTATATCATTATACTCATAGAGTTGGAAGGTACCTCCTGGGTCATCTAGTCCAACCCCCTGCACTATGCAGGACACTCACAACCCTATCGCTCATCCACTGTCACCTGCCTCCCCCTTGAGCCTTCCCAGAATCAGCCTCTCTGTCTGATGGTTCTCCAGCCTCTGTTTAAAAATCTCCAAAGATGGAGAACCCACCACCTCCCGAGGAAGCCTGTTCCACTGAGAAACCGCTCTAACTGTCAGGAACTTCTTCCGGATGTTTAGATGGAATTTCTTTTGAATTAATTTCATCCCATTGGTTCTGCTCCGTCCCTCTGACAGTCTGCTGAAAAGTGGCATATATATATATGGCAGCTCCAGCTGGTTCTTGTCACCATCACTGAAAAAGGATATGTAATGCAAGTCTGGTAAAGAGAGCCAGAAGAAGGTACCCGTAATGAGAAAGTCGATAGAACTCTAGTAGATAGAACTCTTTCTCCCTTTCTCTCCTAAAATGGGGTTGGGTGGAGAAATGCCGGTACGTTTGCTTTTCCTGCATGTCTGCTAATGGCTACTCAGTGATACGAATAACATTGCTGATGGACATTCTATGCCATTTTTAATATTGAAATGCTGTAATGGTTTGACGTTCACTGCCGTGGGGTCTCTCTTTGTGTGCCAAGGTGGTGCAGAAATGTTTTCAGTACATTAAGAGTCAAGCAGGGAGTGGAGTTTTCTCTGCACGTATCCAGGGAATCCTTCAGAGCTCCAAAATATGGCTTGAAATTTAAGTTGAAGTTAGTAGGCAAGAAACTTGTAAGTAGATTTTTCACAGTGGCCCCTCACGGAAGAGCCTGTGGACTTGGTGTTAAGGAAGGAACTTTTATCTCTGTTGCAGCTTATAACAAGATAGACCAGGGATAGTCAAACTGCAGCCCTCCATATGTCCATGGACTACAATTCCCATGAGCCCCTGCCAGCATTCGCTGGCAGGGGCTCATGGGAATTGTAGTCCATGGACATCTGGAGGGCTGCAGTTTGACTAGCCGAGATAGACATTCAACAGCAGTAGGCTGCATTCATTCGTACAGTCGATTGGCTCCACGACTTGGTCTATTGTACTGTTTTTTTTTTTTAGAGAGGTCCTATCATTTGTTGTTGTTACTTAGCAGCACTTAATAAATGCCTGTCACAACCATCCTTTTTCAGGCTTCGTTTATTTTATGATGCTCCCTTCTCCGTATTTTCCTTAAAAAGTCAGCCAGCTAGATGAAAGTTTTGTAGAGTCAGAGCAATTATTTCCTGCTTGTGAAGATCTCTTACCGTACGTACTCGAGCTTAAACTGATCCGAATTTTAGCCAAGGCGCCTAATTTTACCGCAAAAAACCTGGGGAAACTTATTGACTCGAGTATAAGCCTAGGGTGGGAAATGCAGCGCCGACTGGTAGATTTCAAAAATAAAGAACAGAGACCAATAAAATGACATGAATTTGAGGCATCAGTAGGTTAAATGTTTTTGAATATTTATTTCAAAGAAAAAGTCACTCTCTCTGGGAGATGTCAACAGAGATTTATTTTGGGGAGGGGGGTTGGGCAAATAAGTTCCATCATGGAAACCAAACTCTCCAAAGTCCCTCTCAGGCCTGAGGGACAGAGATTTGATCCGCGAAAGCTCCTCCCCTGAAAACCTTTTCCATCTCCTCTAAAGTCCTCCCGCTGGACTCAAAGAGAGGAGTCAAAGCTCTTGGTCATATTCTATGGGGGTTAAGCCTAAAGTCCCGGTACAGAAGTATAATCCTCAAATTAGCCAAAGGCTCATATCGTCAAAAATCAGGCGAGAAACTTTGGGATCAAGTGGAATGTCTATTGCCTAAAGTTGCTTTTTAATCATCAAAAAGGCTGCAGCATAAGGGTTTGTTTTAATGAAAAATACTGAAGCCACGGGTGACATCTGCCGGGCAAGTCTGAGGGTGGCCCAGGGACACGGGTTCCAGTGTAGGGCAGACGGCTATCTCACCACACACCCTCTGGATCCGATTTGCGTCCCGGCTTCTCCCAAAGACCAGCTGGACATGTTCCTGCCAGGCAAAAGCAGGCGGTAAGCAGGGATCGTGGACTCCCCTTTGCCGGCACCCTCCGAGGTCTTCCACCGCCTTCGGTTGGCCAATATCCACCGGGGTCCGTCAGCTGGCATCCACAGACTTCCACCTGCGAATGGCCACTGGCTCCCATTCATCCATCATCCATTCACACCAGTGCGCTGCGCTGAGGGCGGGAAGCCACACAGCAACGGAACACCCCCATTCAGTCACACATTCACACCAATGCCCCATGCTGACGGCGGAAAGCCCCTCAGTTATGGAACACCCCATTCACACACACATTCACACACAGAAAACACACTCCCCAGCTGCCCTCGCCAATTTCCGCCCCCTTCCACCAGCCTAGTTCCGTCAGCTTCCGTCATCAGGCGCTTCCGACCGAGGCACTCCGCCAGCTTCGAGTTGCCAGTTCCCACTGCTTACACTACAGGTTGCCCCACATAGCCCCCTTCTCGTTGCAGGGTGGTGGTGGTCAGAAGGTGGTGTGGGATGGGCTCATTTGCATGCCCTTGTATGACATCACAGGGCCACTCCCCCAAGGAGGCCTTGTTACCACGGGGACCGTACCAGCCTCAGAGGATGCTCAGCTCAGGGGCAGGCAGGCCAGCCTGGGGAGGAGTTGAGGACGGGAGACCCAAGGGATCCACCCCGAGCGTCCCAGAGGAAGGGGGGATCCCAGGGAAACCGAGGGATCTGTGAGGAAGAATTTGCTGCACCGTGCCCGGACCGAAGACAGATCTTCTGCCGGGAATGCTTTTTCAAACATTTAAATCAGGGGTAGTCAAACTGCGGCCCTCCAGATGTCCATGGACTACAATTCCCAGAAGCCCCTGCCAGCCTGGGGCCACAGTTTGACTACCCCTTTAAATACTTGATTGTTTTGATGTTTGTTGGCTCCGGACAACTTGCCTCCAAGCGCCTCTCCCCTCCACAGCATCAGCCTCCTCCTCTCTGCATCCCTTCTGCTCCTCTGCTTCTCCCCCAGACACAGGCAGGACCCTGGATCCAGGCGCCCGGCCGGCAGAGGAGCAGAAGGGATGCAGAGAGGAGGAGGCTGATGCTGTGGAGGGGAGAGGCGCTTGGACATCTGGAGGGCCGCAGTTTGACTACCCCTGATTTAAATGTTTGAAAAAGCATTCCCGGCAGAAGATCTGTCTTCGGTCCGGGCACGGTGCCTCCTCCTGGGGAGACTGGCATTGTCTCAGGAGTCCCACACAGCTTAGGCCTGCAAAAAGCACTTCACAAGCCTGTTTGTTTTTACCTGCGCTGCCTGAGTTTCATGCTTTTTGCTTCAAACCACCCTATAGCCGAAAAGAGAATAGGGAAGAGTCTTGGAGGTGGCCCATCAGTGGGTATTAATTACGATGCCTAGTTGGAACCTCCATGTTCAGGGGCAGTGTACCCCGATTGCTGGGAGCAACTCCGTGGCACCAATATTGTCTGTATCCTCTCGGACGGGTTTTCCAGTCCCATGGGGCTGGCCTCTGTGCGAGGAGACAAAACTTTCGGTTTGATCCAGTGGGGGGTCCTGCTGTATTGTGAAAGGCACCAGGCATCGAGTTGAGCTATCCTCATTCTGAAAAAAGAGATTATTTTCTCTCTCCCCGCCTTTCGCGGCTTTGTCTGAATCATTTGTAAAGATAAAGGTTTCCCCTGTGCAAGCACTGAGTCATGTCTGACCCTTGGGGTGACGCCCTCTAGCGTTTTCATGGCAGACTCAACACGGGGTGGTTTGCCAGTGCCTTCCCCAGTCATTACCGTTTACCCCCCAGCAAGCTGGGGACTCATTTTACCGACCTCGGAAGGATGGAAGGCTGAGTCAACCTTGAGCCGGCTGCTGGGATCGAACTCCCAGCCTCATGGGCAGAGCTTTCGGACGGCTGCCTTACCACTCTGCGCCACAAGAGTCTCGTTTGTAGAGTTGCCAAACTCCAGGTGGTGGCTGGACATCTAACATTACCACTGATCTCCAGGAAACAGAGATCATTCACCTGGACAAGATGACGAGGCTCAAGTTGGTTTCTTATTCCTTACATAAAATGGCCATTTTGGAAGGTGCGCTCTGCAGCCTGAAGTCCCACCTTTTCCCACCCCCGCCCTCCTCAGGCTCCCCCTTCCCAACTCTCCCGGTCTTCCCCAACCTGGAGCTGGCAACCCTAATCTTGAAGTAGCTTCCTGATTTCTTAAAGAGAAGGGAGAGAGTCGGGCCAGCTGCAGGGGAGAGGAGAAGGAGGAGCCCGAAAAGAGCCAGACGCGTCAATGGGAGGGCGGGGGACAAACCAAACGAAACCAAACTCTTCCCTCCCGAAACACTTTTTCTTTCATTACTAGTTTCAGGGCGCTGAACTACAGTTCCCGAAAGCCCTTGCGCGTGGAACGCCCGCCGCCGCTCGCGCGCCTCTGTGGTTGTTCGGTCGATTCCTAGAGCGGCCGGGGAGGGCGGGGCCGGGGGCATCCGGCCGTTGTTCCTCGGCGGGGGAGGCGAGGCGGTCTCCTCGGGAGGAGGGATCGGGGCTCCGGGGCGGCTGCAGCGAAGAAGGTGCAATGGCGGCTTTGCAGCAGAGGTTTGGGGCCGGGAAGGGGCGGGGGGGGGGAGGAGCCCCAGTGTCTGCACAGAGAGAGCCGCTGGGTGGGAGGGTGCATGGGTGGGGGGGTGCATGGGTGCATGGGTGCATGGGTGCATGGGTGGGGGGGGGTCGGGTGGGCGCCCTGAGGAGGCCGGCTTGGAGGGAGAGGCCTGGCCCCACCGGGGGTGGTGGTGGGGGGGTGATGGTTTGCATTTATTTCTCCCTCTCCCCCTTCCCCACGACCGGTGGGCACAAAGCAGGTGGAGGTGGGTCATTGGGGTGGCCACAAATTGCCCCCCTGATTGCCAGTCCGGGGCCGCAGCTCAGCCCTTGGCCCTTGAGGGATGCTCCCTTGCTTTGGAGGAGACGGGGGGGGGGCTAGCCACGGTCTGTGTCAATTACTTCTCTTGACAGCTGGGAGAGCATCTGCCATTAATCACTAACCTTAATATTTTTGTTCCCCTTCTGTTTTTTGTGAGTGGGCATTGAACCCAAAGGACTGGGGAACTCAGGGTTCCAGGAGGGTCCCGTTAGGAGCGTGTCTCTGAAAGCGTCTTGGGTGCAGTGCTGTCCCAAGTTAGCTTCTCTCGGATGGGCCCAGATTACATTTGTATACTTTTCCCTGTATTTTCATTGTATTTAGAGCCTGCTTTTTCTCACTTGGACTTGAAAGGTGGGTTATGGGAACTGAGACCATACAGTCCATCCATGGGACATTCAGTGGTCAAGGCAGTGGGATTGGGGCTTGTATGACTAAACAAAAGTCCAAAAATAAGATTCAAACAATGCATGAGTATTAAGAGGACAGCTTAAATGATGCAAGATTCCCTAGGAGGACTCTGGCCCCAGCAAGCTCTACGCAGGAGTACAGAGCACAGTCCCCAATAATTTCTCACTTTGTGAATCCTTGGGTGTGGAGTATTCCATTTAGTGCATCTGACACCTGGGATACGTTTCAGAGTTTAAACAAACCTTTAATCTTTCTTGCCCTTTGTTTGATGTATCCTGTATTTTTCTTTGACATGACTCATCTGTATAGTCTGAGGAAGAGGGCTTCTAGTCAAAAGCTCACGCTTTGAATAAATCTTTCTTGGTCTTAAAGGTGCCACTGGACTCTGATTTTGTAATGACTCATCTGTGACATTCTGTCGTTCTTGTTTGTATAGGGACCGTCAGAAAAGATGAACGGGGGAAGTCTTCCTTTCAGGCCCCCCGTGTCCTTCGAGGAGGTGGCCGTGTTCTTCACGCGGGAGGAATGGGCTCTGCTGGATCCGGCCCAAAGAGCTCTCTACTGGGAAGTCATGCGGGAGAATTATGAGACGGCAGCCTCCCTGGGTAAGCCTGGCGCTTTAATCATGAATACAGGACATTAAGGGAGGGGGAGCGCTGGCATCCCTGTGCTTCTCTCACCCCAGCTGGCCTGACCAGATCTCTTAGGCCCCCGAGATCTTTCCTCAGTAGTTTGCCACTTGCCACTACCTGGAGAAATTAACATTTTTTAACATTCTGCCACAGACCGGCCTGTAAATCATCTGTGAAGATGTGTGAGACTGAAGGTGGGAACTGGGTTTGGTTCCTCCTTTTCCCCAAGAGTGAGGGGAGCACAAATAACTGACTCTGGGATGTCTCTCCTGGACTGCCTCTTGTTCTCCAGACTACAAAGATCAGTTCCCCAAGGTGAAATTGCAGCCTCAGGCCATAATCAGGGCCCTGACGGAGCTTAAACAGTTCCGCAGGGCCTGCAAAAAGGAGCTCTTCCGCCAGGCATTTGGTTGAGACCAGGCACAACCAACAACGAACGAAGGGCCCCCGCTCTCCCCCCCCGTCCTCCCAGAACTCCACCAGAGCGCTCTGGACCTGTTGTGCCATTTGCACGGTTGCATTGTTATACTGTTATATTATTATTATTGTTATACTGCTCACTATACTGTTTTCTGTTACAACCACTGTTGTTGTTATTATGTATATTAATGAAGATTGTTCCATGTATTATTTATATCTTTGATGTAAACTGCCCTGAGCCTCCGGGGAGGGCGGTATAGAAACTAAATAAATAAAATAAAATAAAATAACACAATTTGATCCCACCAGCCAGGACCAGGAGTGACAAAAGCCATTCAGTGCCTGGTGGGAGATGCTTAAGTAAGGTGCGGGTTCGATCGTAATTGGGCCTACGACATACCAGGAACTCTAACCCTCACCCACTAGCATTTCCAAGTGCCAAATAGCCCATGGGGTGAGGGCTGCATCAGCTACCTGCCAGACACTAAAACTGGGAACAGGTTCCCACCCAGCCCTACGACCTCACCTAGTTCTACGCTTCAACAGTGAGCTCCTTAAAGACAGAGAGAAATGGAAGTCCTAGAAGGGCCATAGAGGGTGGGTGCTCTAGGACAGGGGTAGTCAACCGGTGGTCCTCCATATGCACATGGACTACAATTCCCATGAGCCCCTGCCAGCGAACGCTGGCAGGGGCTCATGGGAATTGTAGTCCATGAGCATCTGGAAGACCACAGGTTGACTACCCCTGCTCTAGGATTCCCTTTTTTTCTGTGACATCACAACTCTGCTCAGTTCTATCTTCTTTCCAAACCGTGCTCCCCGCATCTCCCAAGCCGGAACTGGCAATCCTAGTAGTGGGAGAGATGTGCTGAAAAGGGGAAAATATATATCTAGAAAACAGGGAATAAAATGCAATGACTTACTATGTGGTACTTAAAACTCTACCTCTTTCCTCATTTCAAGCCCTGCCCCCACCAGGCTCCGGGGCTTTTGGGCACCCAGCAAGAGGTGGAGGGTCGGGCACTCAGCTGAGTCAAGGTTCTTACTCCCCTGCAACCTTGGAGCCATGGAGGGCCATGTCCTGGGCCAGGTGGCAGGAGTTGAGTGGGGCAACTGTTTTATTGATCGATCAGATTGAATTGGATTGATTTGTAGTCTGCCCTTCTCTACAAGCAGGCTCAGGGCAGCTAACAACATAGAAGATCCAGTTCATACAGATAGTTTAACCCATAAAACTGTTAAGGGCTGACTGGGAGAGGTTTGAGTAAGTTAGAATAATAGATTCATAGAGTTGGAAGGGACCTCCTGGGTCATCTAGTCCAACCCCCTGCACTATGCAGGACACTCACATCCCAATTGCTCATCCACTGTCACCTGCCACCCCCCTGAACCTTCACAGAATAAGCCTCTCCGGAAGCCCGGGAATTAGAAACGTGGGTAGGTATCAGAACTTTTGTGAGGGTTCTCTGATGGGGGAAGTGAGGGTCCTAAAGCCTTAAGCCCCATTGAGTAGACCTGCGTTGGGCTCTGAGTAGATCTCTCTCGGGCTATACTGCTCATAGGGTTTGCCAGGTGCAGTGGGGAACTGACTTGCAGCAGAGGGCTGGGTTTGTAGGTTCGAAACCCATCCAAGAGAAGGTTTGCCTTACGCAGGAACTGTGGAAGACGTTTACCTGCCCCAACCCCTGGTTGATGTTTAATACTTATCTCAGAATTATTTCCTGAGTCAACCGCTTGTCCAGCAGTTACTCCCTAGCAGTCCTTCCGTTGCATTTGTGTCCAGCTTCTGCTTCTGTTCAGATGAGGATCTTGCAGGTAGTTTCCGTACCCCACCTGAGACGTCTGTGTATCTTCTCCACACTATAAACGTTCCTGGGAAGTCCTTTCATGGCTTTTTCTGTTCCTCTGATAGGACTTTGGATTCTGGGACCATTCCTTGATGCACCACACCATCCAAGGGAAACAGGGTTCCTCCAGACCTGGGAAGATTTAGGAAGGTGTGCTGAGGTCCCCTTCTCAGGTAAGGGAGAGAGAGAGTAAAAGGGCTCGGTCAGTTCGTTTTGCAGGATCCTTCTTGCGGGTGGTCAGTGTCTACCCATTTTTACTTAGGGAACAATCCACGTACAAGGTGTTCTGTTCTCATTGGAGCCCAACGTGCGTGGAAAGCCTAGTAGAGTAGCCACGTCAGGGCTCAGGGAGACATGACGGGAAATGTACACTTGCTCCCGGGATCAGCACTTAAGGCCTGGCTTCTTCCGCCTCCCCTTCTTTGATGATCTCAGCCTGTGTTCTTTCACCCAGGACAGATCTCTCTCGCTCTGGGTTTTCCTCCTGTGTGTGATGTGGTCACAGGTCCTGATGCTCTCTCTCTCAGTGAGCTCCCCCTCACTGGTGGTCTTCAGGCACTGGCTGGACAGATACCTTCCCTGAATGCTTGAGGCTGATCCTGCATTGAGCATGGGATTGGACTAGATGGCCTGTCTGGCCCCTTCCAACTCTATGATTCTAAAAAGCCCCTCCATCCTGGAGCCCCAAGCATGGGAGGGGCCAGAGAGGGACCCAGCAATGGTATCTTTTGCCGAGGACCGAGCAACACGATCTGAAGTTTCAGATCACACTCCTGTCGCTGCCCAAAGCACTACACCAAACTGGCTACACCAAACTGGGTTGCCGTGATCTGCCTGTTGGAATCCCCTGAGAAAATGCTGTGGAGCGAAACGCATTGGGAATTGTTCAAGAGTACTTCTTATTAAAGAAAGGGTATTTTGAAGATTGAAGGCTCTTTGTGTGTCTGCTCACTACGCTGGATTTCGGGATCTTGTGCTACCCCACGGTGTCCCAGTGTCCTTTGCCTTGCTTGTTGTTCTGTACATTCCACTGGGTCCCCCCTCCCCCTAATTGCTTTGGGCAGCATCAGGAGTGTGATCTGAAACTTCGGATCGTGTTGCCCGGTCCTGGGCAAAAGATGCCAGTGCTGGATCCCTCTCTGGCCCCTCCCATGCTTGGCGCTCCAGGATGGAGGGGCTTTTTTAGAATCACAAAATCATAGAGCACCATTTACTAATGCCAGGCTGTGTAACGTGGTCGTTATTTCCCGGAGATCTCACTGAATGTATCTCTCTGTGTTCCAACAGAGTCTACACCAGAGACGCAGAGAAGGGGGCAGCCCGGAGGCATGACTTCAGAAAGAAAGGATGATGTGCAGGTACCTGGTCGGCATCGAGGTGGACCTCCGAGACACCTGAAAGAGGAAGGAAAACAGAAGGGGGGGAAGGAATTGATTGCCTGTCAGGGCAGAGAAATTTATGAGATCCCACCTCAGGGCAAAATACTAAATGAAATGGGAGGGAATAAGTGCACAGTGAAAGGGGAAATGTCCTTCTGTGAATCCAGTGTTGAGAAAAATCAGAAGATCCAAGCAGGTCAGAAGGATGGCCTCACTTTCCATCCGAGGAGTCTCACAGGGGAGAAGCCCTACAAATGCCCAGAGTGTGGGAAGAGCTTTGGTCGGAAGTACAGCCTTGCTTTTCATCATAAAGTTCACACAGCAGAGGAGCGCTATACATTTTGGGAGACTGGAAAGGACTTCTCTCAGTGTCGCGCCCTCACTGCCCACCAACAGATCCACGCAGAAGAAAAGCTGTATCGATGCCTGGAGTGTGGAAAGAGTTTCAGACAGAGACTGAGCCTCACTTCACATCAGCTCATCCACACTGGGGAGAAGCCATTTCAGTGCTCATATTGTAGCAAGAGCTTCTGTAATAAGTCCTACCTTGCTAAGCATCAACAGATTCACACAGGGGAGAAGCCCTACGAATGCCTCGAGTGCGGGAAGAGCTTCAGATGGAGAATAAGCCTCACTTCACATCAACTCTTTCACACTGGGGAGAAGCCCTATCAGTGCTTGGAGTGTGGGAAGAGCTTCAGATGGAGAGTAAGCCTCACTTCACATCAAGTCATTCACACTGCGGAAAAGCCATTTCAATGTTCAGACTGTAGAAAAAATTTTGCTACGAGAGCAACCCTTGCCATACATCGGAGGGTTCACACTGGGGAGAAGCCCTATAAATGCTTGCTGTGCGGAAAGGGCTTCGGAAGGAAGGACGGCCTTACTTTACACCAAAGGAGCCACACTGGGGAGAAGCCATTTCATTGCTTAGATTGTGGCAAGAGCTTTTCTGCGAAATCAGACCTTACTAAACATCACAGGAATCACACGGAGGACAAGCTGTTCCAGTGCTCAGATTGTAGCAAGAGGTTTTGTAACAAATCCTATCTTATTAAGCATCAGAGGGTTCACACAGGGGAGAAACCCTATCAGTGCTTGGAGTGTGGGAAGAGCTTCTCTTTCAGTAGCAACTTGACTAACCATCGTAGGAGTCACACAGGGGAGAAGCCCTATCAATGCCTGGATTGCGGCAAGAGCTTCTCTCTGAGTTTCCACCTCACCAAACACCAGCGGATTCACGCAGAAGAAAAGCCCTATCAGTGCTTGCAGTGTGGTAGGGACTTCTCTCAGCGTCGCAACCTCACTAACCACCAGCGGAGCCACGCAGAAGAAAAGCCGTATCGGTGCTCAGAGTGCGGGAAGAGGTTCAGGCGGAGGCTAAGCCTTATATCGCATCAGCTCATTCACACGAGGGACAACCCATTTCACTGCTCCAGTTGTAGCAAGAGCTTCTGTAATAAATCCTACCTTGCTAAACACCAACGGATCCACACTGGGGAGAAGCCCTATAAATGCTTGGACTGTGGAGAGAGCTTCCGATGGCTAGGAAGCCTATCCAGACATCAGCTCGTTCACACCGAGGAAAACCCATTTCAGTGCTCAGACTGTAGCAAGAAATTTTCTACGAGAGCAAACCTTACAATACATCAGAGGGTTCACACTGGGGAGAAACCCTATAAATGCTCGGAGTGTGGGAAGAGCTTCGGGCGGAAGGACAGCCTCACTTTACATCAGAGGAGTCATACTGGGGAGAAGCCGTTCCATTGCTCAGATTGTAGCAAGAGCTTTTCTGCTAAATCAGATCTTTCTAAACATCAGAGAAGTCACACTGGAGAGAAGCCATTTCAGTGTTCAGATTGTAGAAAGAGCTTCTGTAATAAATCCTACCTTAATAAACATCAGTGGATTCACACAGGGGAGAAGCCCTATAAATGCTCGGAGTGTGGAGACAGCTTCCGATGGAGGGTAAGCCTCACTAGACATCAGTTTGTTCACACCGAGGAGAAGCCGTTTCAATGCCCTGATTGTAGCAAGAGCTTTTCTGATAAGTCAGACCTTACTAAACATCGGAGGGTTCATACCGGGGAGAAGCCCTATAAATGCTTGGAGTGTGGAAAGAGCTTCACACGAAGCAACCACCTGAATTCGCACCGATGGGTTCATACTGGTCAGAAGTCGTTTAATTGTTCAGTTTGTAGCAAGACCTTTGCCCATCAATCGAGCCTTAATCAACATAACAGGATTCACGCAGGCGAGAAACTACAGAAGTGTTTGAATCATGGGGAAGACCTTAGCCCAGCACAAGGTTTACTTGTCATCAAAGAATTCACACAAAGAGAGAAGACTTCCCATCAAAGCATTCACATAGCGGAGAAGCCACCTAAATGCTGAAAAGGACACCAGAGCCTTTGTCATGAATCTGGTCTTTATGTACTCATGTGAATTCATGCAGGCATCCCTGGGGTCTTCTCCACTGGTGAATAACAGCGGAGAGAAGAAGAGGGTTCTCTAGCTTTCTTCCATGCTCGAATAGGAACTTGCCAGTCACCCCACAACCAGACTAAGGTGGAGTGGTCCTCTTCCATTGGTCAGTGGTGAGGAGGGCCACTCTGTGCTGTTGCTTGGAAGATGTCCGAGCTCAATCTGGCATTTTTATTCTTTTCCTGTGCAAAACCCCCATGTGAGCTCTTTCAGCTAAGAGCGCAGGGTGTAACTCACTGAACTGTTATATTATTGTCGTATTTGACTGTCTGCGCAATATTGGTGTGCATCTCGCCCTTCCGGCTGGTTCTTGTCACCATCCCTGAAAAAGGGTACGGAGCCCATGAGGGAGGGGCGGCATAAAAATGTAATAAATAAGGAAACCTGGTAAAGAGAGCTAGACGAGGGCACCCAAGATGAACGAGGAGGAAGCAGATCAAACGGTGGCGCAGAGACGGCTGGAGATCTGCCACTTGCCAGCATGTCTGCGTTTCTTCCATGTTTGCTAGTGGGTATTCAGGGATATGGATGGTATTCCTGAATTTTAAAATTCTGAAATGCTGAAATGGTTTGACGTTCACTGGCTCGGGGGCTGTTTGGGTGGAAAGGCAGCCCGGAAGTGTTTTAAATAAAGAGTCAAGCAGGGAGCTGCCAGGGAAATGCCTCAGATCTCCAAACTGCAGCTTTAACGGGCAAGAAGTGATTAGTCAAGAAAATATCAAAGGTTATTGGATTCAAATGAGTAGCCGTGTTGGTCTGAAGTAGAACAATCAAATCAGAGTCCAGTGGCATCTTTAAGACCAACAAAAATTTATTCAGGGCGTGAGCTTTCGAGTGCAAGGTCTGAGGAAGAGTGCCTGCACTCGAAAGCTCACACCTTGAATAAATCTTTGTTGGTCTTAAAGGTGCCCCTGGACTCTGATTTTAAAGATTATTAGAGGAAGTGTGAGAGAAAGCAAGTGAACTTTGTATTAAAGCAGGATCTTTTATAGTTCTTAATTTCAGCTTCTAACAATAATAATGTTAATAAAATAAAATAAAAATGGGAAAGCAGTAGGTTTAAATGCACCAGTACAGTCAAGATATATTCCAATACTTGGCCTGTTTTACATTAATGGTTTCTAGCAACATCGTACCATTTGTTGTAGTCCTTTAGCTGTACTTAATAAATGCATTTCACAATAACATTTTTGCAGGGATCGATCCTTTTGAGATTCCTACTTCTTCATCCTCCTATGGATGAAACTCAAATACTTTGGCCTCCTGAAGATGAAACTCAAAAACTCAAATACTTTGGCCACCTCATGAGAAGGAAGGACTCCCTGGAGAAGAGCCTAATGCTGGGAGCGATCGAGGGCAAAAGAAGAAGGGGACGACAGAGAATGAGGTGGCTGGATGGAGTCACTGAAGCAGTAGGTGCAAACTTAAGTGGACTCCGGGAATGGTAGAGGACAGGAAGGCCTGGAGGGTCATTGTCCATGGGGTTGCGATGGGTCGGACACGACTTCACACCTAACAACAACAACTTACCCATCTCCATATATTCTAACAAGGCAGCCATCCATTAAAAAATTGGTAGAGTCAGATAAGGTATTTGCTGCTTTGCCTTGGGAAGAGACTTTATGTGAAATTAAAAGGCTCCACATCCATTCAAACCGCTGGCCGATGGAAGGTATGTCAGTTTTTTTGGGTCTGAGGCTATCAGAAATTATGATTCCAGTAACAGCAGAGAAATCACTTCCCTGTTTAGGATAGATTTTATCATTTTTTAAAAATGAGACATGTCCAGATGGAGCAAAAGGTGAGGCCTGTTATTAAAGCCGGTGAAATTTCAAAACAAGGTCTTTTGTGAACCCATATTATATGTGCTGTTGAACTCCTTCGCTCCATAAAGTTGTCTTTTATAGTGTGAATGAGTAAGAATTATCTTCCCACACAAGAATGCACACCCCATGTTTCTGTTGAAGAAGAGTTGTTTCTTATATGCTGCTTTTCTCTGCCCGAAGGAGTCTCAAAACGGCTCCCAATCACCTTCCCTTTCCTCTCCCCACAAAAGACACCCTGTGAGGTGGGTGAGGCTGAGAGAGCCCAGATATTCCTGCTCGGTCAGAACAGTTTTATCAGTGCTGTGGTGAGCCCAATGTCACCTAGCTGGCTGCATGTGGGGGAGCGTGGAATCAAAATTGATCCCTACTCCTAACCAAAAAACCAACCTGGCCCTTGAGATGGATGCCTCAGGATGCCACCCACCAGAAGGGGCCACACATAAGGGAAGGGGGGCATGCAGAGACACAACGGCCCCTGCCAGTGATCCAAGACATATCAATGGATCCCAAAGGGAAGGAAGAGGGCAAGGCCAGTGGGCTTACATGCAGAGACACAGCAGGCAGCCTCCTGTCCTTGAAAGGGTGTTTGGGGAGTTTTCTTTTGTGTACTGTCTCAGGGCCTGTGCTCTGGGAATTACTGAACAAAGAATTGGGGATCGGTGCTTCCATCAAAAATGGCTTTCTAAGGATCATTCCTTACTAAATTGCAGGAGATTTCCTGAGGAGCACCTGAGGCCAAAGTGCAGCCCTTCTTTTCCAGCCTCAAGGGTGAATTTCCTCATCAGCCAGAGGCCAATCTGGATCCTTTTGTCCCCCCCCCCCCCCCCCCCCCCGTCACCCTTTGCAAGGCAAAGATTACATCTCTTAACTGAATTGGGACGTAGTGACTGAAGCACAACACAGAGGATGTCACTGAAAGGCTGACCCTTTTATGCTCAATATAGAAGGGGAACTGAGCAGATGGCCAAGCCAACAGCGATCAATAGCAGCCAGCTGCCTGAATGCAGGGTCTCCACACTACACAATGCAACACTCAATACGGGTGGGTGGGTGGGGGCCTCTACAGCCAGGGGAGTAGGGAGGGGTGGGAGTGGCAGGAGGAGGCCTGGTGTTCAAGCCTCAGTTATTGACTGACCACAACCTATTCATACTGCTCTAAAAGTGGCTATTCATTATGAGAGGGTAATGGAACCTCCACGTTCAGAGGCAGTCTACCCCATGGACAGCAGGGGGGCCCAAGTGGTCTCCATCCCCTGGGTGGGCTTCCCAGACCCTTTGGCCTGACCCAGGAGGGCTCCGCCATTCTTCCGAAGAGCACAGCCCCATCTTTCAAAGAGACCCCAACCCCCTCCCCCCCCTTCCCCGGGGCAGGAAGGGAGCGGCTGCCTGGGGAGTTTTTTGCAAGCAGAGAAAGGATCTGGAAACTAGCAGGAGTTGGGGGAGGGAGGGAGGGGGAGGGGCATTTCCGTCCCAAAATCCTTCGGGGTCCGTCGCTCCCTTTGCTTTCGTGGCTGCGATCCACAAACCCCCAAGGCCTGGCCGGGGAAGAGGCGGAGCCGCTGCTGGGGGAGGTCGGAGCACGTGGATCGGGGCCTCCCTCTTTTCCTTGCCGGCGGAGGTGAGCTTCGGGCGGCCGCAGCGCAGGAGGTGCCGTCGGGATTTTGGAACAGGGATTTGGGGCAAGAAGGGGGGGGGAAGGGGAGAAGCCCCCGGGCCTGGAGCGAGAGCGCCCTTGGGGGGGGGGCAGATCTGGGCGCCCAAAGGGGCCCCTCCGGAGCAGGGATGGAGGGAGAGGGCTTCCCCCCCCCCGCCGGGTCCTGCATCGGGGTCTCCCTTGGCCAAAAGTTTTTTGGGGGGAGGGGAGGGGGGGAATCAACGGGCACGAGCCTTCTGAAGGGGGGCGCGCATTGAGACCCGGGCTGGGGAGGCTGCTCCTTTTGTGCCGCCAGAGCACGTGGTGGGGGGGGGGCAGCATCCGGGGGGGCCCCGCCGACCCTCAGGGTTTCCTTTCAGTATCGCTGCAAGGCGTTTTTCCGAGTCCTCCATCAGTTCGAGGCATCCTTAGGGCTGATCCTGCGTTGAGCAGGGGGCTGGACTAGATGGCCTCTATGGCCCCTTCCAACTCTATGATTCTGTGATTCCTTGTGAGAATTTCTTTATCCCGGAGCTCCAAGCGGCGCTTGCAGGAGGAGCTGCAGCCGGTCCCTGATCGGCCCCCTTGAATCCCACCCGAGTCTCACGATGGAGCCCCGGAGAAGCCCCCAACAACATCAGCGTCCAGCGGCCCCCCTAAGAGCACCAAAGGCGGGTCTGAGGAAGAGGCCTGCCCTCCAGAGCTCCCGCCCTGAACAGATCCCTGTGGGTCTTCAAGGGGCTCCTGGACTCTGGTTTTGTTGTGCTGCTTCAGACCACCACAGCTGCCCCACCTGAATCCGTCCTGGAGAAGTCCAGTTAGAGGGGCCGCTTCGGAACCGTCTTGCCTGGTGTGTGGCCAAATGACAGCATCTCTCTGATATCCCAAGATTATTAATCTTTTTTTGGTTATTCATTTACATTAGTCAGAATAGAATCATAGAGTTCTCAGGGCCCATCCAGGCCATCTAGTCCACCCCCTGCTCAATGCAGGATCAGCCTCAATCACCATCCATGAGAAGGATCCGACCAGCTGCTGCTAGAAGACCGCTATCGAGGGGGAGCTCCCCCCCACCTCCTGAGGAAGCCCATTCCCCTGCTGAAGTCCTGTTTGTACTCTGCCCTTTTCGCTTGGACTCCAGGCAAATGATGGGAAGGGGGTTAGTGCGATTCAGGCATGGAATGCTTAGCAGATGATACAAGAGGATTAGGGACTGTGGAACGAACCAGAGTCTAAAAATAATGAAAAATAATATTATGAGGACAGATTGTTGTTGTTAGGTGCGAAGTCGTGTCCGACCCATCGCGAGCCCATGGACAATGATCCTCCAGGCCTTCCTGTCCTCTATCATTCCCCGGAGTCCATTTAAGTTTGCACCAACTGCTTCAGGGACTCCATCCAGCCACTTCATTCTCTGTCGTCCCCTTCTTCTTTTGCCCTCAATCGCTCCCAGCATTAGGCTCTTCTCCAGGGAGTCCTTCCTTCTCATGAGGTGGCCAAAGTATTTGAGTTTCATCTTCAGGATCTGGCCTTCTACAGAGCAGTCAGGGCTGATCTCTTCTAGGACTGACCGGTTTGTTCGCCTTGCAGTCCAAGGGACTCGCAAGAGTCTTCTCCAGCACCAGAGTTCAAAAGCCTCAATTCTTTGACGCTCGGCCTTCCTTATGGTCCAACTTTCGCAGCCATACATTGCAACTGGGAATACCATAGCCTTGACTAAACGCACTTTTGTTGGCAGGGTGATGTCTCTGCTTTTTAGGATGCTGTCTAGATTTGCCATAGCTTTCCTCCCCAGGAGCAAGCGTCTTTTAATTTCTTTGCTGCAGTCCCCATCTGCAGTGATCTTGGAGCCCAGGAAAATAAAATCTGTCACTATCTCAATTTCTTCCCCATCTATTTGCCATGAATTGAGAGGGCCGGATGCCATGATCTTTGTTTTCTTGATGTTGAGTTTCAAGCCAACTTTTGCACTCTCCTCCTTCACCCGCATCAACAGGCTCTTTAGTTCCTCTTCACTTTCTGCCATTAGAGTGGTATCATCTGCATATCTGAGGTTGTTGATATTTCTCCCTGCAATCTTGATACCAATTTGTGACTCCTCTAATCCCGCCTTTCTCATGATGTGCTCCGCGTACAAGTTAAATAGGCAAGGCGACAGTATACAGCGTTGCCGAACTCCTTTCTCAATTTTGAACCAATACGTGATTCCATGTTCAGTTCTCACTGTTGCTTCTTGACCTGCATATAAGTTTCTCAAGAGACAAATAAGATGCTCTGGAATTCCCATCTCTTTATTAAACGATGCCAAATTCGCTAGTAGGATCCCTGCTTCAGCAAGGTGTTCACAGGAGTCCAGGCCCCAGTTCCTCCTCCTTTCTGCCAGGAGCTTTGGGAATCCCTGAGTACAAGGTCATTCCATTGAGTACAGAGCTATGACAGCTGACTCCTGGGATACCTTTCAGAATCTCAAAGAACACAAATGTTTCTTGCCATCACCTTGATGTTTTCTATGTTTTTATTTTGCTTGACTCCCTTGTGAGATTCTGCTTTCTTGTATGATTACTCAGGGACCATCAGAGAAGATGAATGGGGGAAATCCTCTCTCAGGGCCGCCCGTGTCCTTCGAGGAGGTGGCCGTGTTCTTCACGTGGGAGGAATGGGCTCTGCTGGATCCGGCCCAAAGAGCCCTCTACTGGGAAGTCACGCAGGAGAATTACGAGGCAGTGGCCTCTCTGGGTAAGGATCCTGGCCCTTTTATTGTGAATACAGAAGACAAATCCAGGCCAGGTAAAAAGCCATCCCCCCCTCCCGTTGCAGATCCCCTGATCCCAGGAGGCCTGACCAGCTCCCTTCGGCCACAGAGAACATCCCCCAGCAGTGTTCTTCTTGCCACCTCCTGGAGAAATTAATATAAGGGGGCAGACTGCCCCTGCAAGGCCTGCAAATCAACCCATGAACGCCTGTGTGTGGTGGAGGGCAGGAAGGAAGGCCTGGGTGGGGCTTTTCCCTTCTTGGAAAGATTATTGTCTTCATGGTTTTTGTTTTTAATGTCTCAGAGATTATATTTATCTCTCAAGAGATATATGAAGGTATTTCTGTCTGTGCTTTCAGTAATAGATGGAGGTATATTTTCTTCTGAATCCAATTTGTTTCAAGGGTGATTTTATTTGTATTGTCGAAGGCTTCCATAGCCGGAATCCACTGGCTTTGGTAGTTTTCTGGGGTTGTGATCTGGTAGTTTTTGCTCCTAACGTTTCTCTGTCAGTCACAAGACCGGCTTGTGCTTTTCTCTAGGGAAGGCGTGTCGGGGGTCAGCCTTTTCCTGGGAACAGGAGAACCCTGCTGGTTGGGGTCGGGTTTGGGGGGTTATTGACTAATGAGATGCCTACCAAATCCGTATCAGCAAAAATGTTCACGAGCTTTGTATTGCTGTCATATAGAGGTTCCTTGGATAGTTGACATGGAATCTATCCACATGGATGAATGAATGCTACCAATGAGGAAACTTTTTTCTTATGGGGGAGCTTCTGAAGAGACAAAAAAGGCAGACCCCTCCTTTGCTCTCACCAGGGGAGACTATCTCGTCCTCCTTGGAAGGATGGAGACTTGAGATCTGGCAGAAATGAGGTCTGCCCAGGGGCCACTTAAGCGCAGGGAGGGCGTTCCTCTTTGGCCAGCCTACAGATCCTTCTGCCTCCCTCTTCCTCAGCCAGAGGACACTGGGACACCTGTATGGCTGAAACGCGAGGAGACTTCATTCTTTAAAATACAATTCCTTCAGTCAGAAGTATTCTTTGATCAATCCCAATGTGTTTCGCTAAACAGTGCTTTATCAAGGGTTTCCAAAGGTATTTAAATGAACGTATATAAAACCATGGTTAGGAATTAAGCATTAAATGATATCTGCATTGAGAAAAAATTAAAATGTGTAACAAATACGTACGGAACATGATATTCCTTCCTAGAAAATCACTCATTATAGAGAAGCTAAGGGAACCAAAATAAAAATGACAATTACACAATAACAATTGCTCCAGGACATAAATACAAAAGGTCTACTTGAATTATTTTAGTCTACAACCTAGAATATTTCAGCAGCCAAACACTTTAATAGCAAACAAATATATATTAGATGGATACCTTCAAAAACTAAGAGACCATGAAATTAGACAGTCCAGTCTGGTGCTAATAGAGATGAGGCTTCTAAGAACAGGTCCAAAATCAGCGATACGAACCTGGCAGGCATTCCAGAGGCAGCTGAGCGGAAATAACTCTAGTGATTGACAGCAGATGCCATTGGTGTGAATTACAGTCACTCATAACATAAGTATATAACCAAGATACGGCAAACTATGGAAATCGTTGGAGGTCCAGATGGGTGTCCCAGTGTGCTGCTGTTTGCTTCCTGTCGTATATATTTGAATGGGGCTGACCCTTCCTTCCCTAAAAGAAAATCGAAGTCCAGGGGCACCTTTAAGAACAGCAAAGATTTATTCAAGGAGTCAGCCTTCGAGTGCAAACACTCTTCCTCAGACAGCGTCTTAAAGGTGCTACCGGACTCTGATTATGTTTAGTTGGGCTGCTTCAGACCAACACGGCTACCCACGTGAACCTATCCTACTTTCCCTGTAATTGTCTAGATATGCTGAGGCTCGTCCAGGCCTCAGTAAAGGAAAAGGACCATTTAATGAGAACAGGCTGTGCTAAGCGGCCATTCCTTGCCAGGGGTCTCATTGGATTTCTCTCCTTTCCAGCAGGAAATGCACCAGATTCGGAGAAACGGGGACAGCCAGGAGAGGTGTCTTCAGAAGGAGATGAGGACCTCCAGGAGGAACCCTGGGATCAAGGTGGACCTCCAAGGAAGCTGAAGAGGAAAAGGGAAGTAAAACTGAATGGAAGGATGGATTTTCAGGGTAGAAATGTGTATGAGATCCCAACCCAAGGCAAAGCAAAAGACAGAATGGAAAGGAATCAGTGCTCTGCGGAAGGAGTACGGCTCAGTGGCTTATCCACTGCTAAGAAAGATGAGACGATCCACACAAGCAAGAAAACATTTGGTTGCTTGAAGTGTGGAAAGAGGTTTAACCAAAAGGATAGCCTTATTTTACACCAGAGAATTCACACATTAGAAAAGCCCAATAAATCATTGGATTGTGGAAAGAACTTCTCTCACAGCAGCAACACGACTAAGTATCAAAGGATTCACACAGGAAAGGAACCCCATAAATGCTTGGAGTGTGGGAAGACATTCTCTCAAAGTAGCAAGTTCATTAGACATCAGAGCATTCATACAGGAGAGAAGCCCTATAAATGCTTGGCATGTGGGAAGAAATTCTCTCAAAGTAGCACCTTGATTAGACATCAGAGCATTCATACAGGAGAGAAGCCCTATAAATGCTTGGAATGTGGGAGGAACTTCTCTTCCAGTGGCGATATGACTAAACATCAAAGGATTCACACAGGAGAGAAGCCCTATAAATGCTTGGAGTGTGGGAAAAACTTCTCTCGCAGTAGCCACATGATTAGCCACCTGAGGGTTCACACAGGAGAGAAGCCCTATATATGCTTGGAGTGTGGGAAGAGCTTCTCTTGCAGTAGCTACATGTCTATACATCGAAGGAGTCACACAGGAGAGAAGCCCTATGAATGCTTGGAATGTGGGAAGACCTTCTCTTGCAGTAGCCACATGACTAGTCATCAGAGGATTCACACAGGAGAGAAGCCCTATCAGTGCTTGGAGTGTGGTAAGAATTTCTCTTATAGTAGCTCCATGACTAAACATCAGAGGATGCACTTAGGAGAGAAGCCCTATCAATGCTTGGAGTGTGGAAAGAACTTCTCTCAAAGTAGCTGCTTGATTAGACATCAGAGCATTCACACAGGAGAGAAGCCCTATAAATGCTTGGAGTGTGGGAAGAGCTTCTCTTGCAAAAGCAGTATGACTAAACATCAAAGGATTCACACAGGAGAGAAGCCCTATCAATGCTTGGAGTGTGGAAAGAGCTTCTCTCGCAGTAGCCACCTGACTGAACATTGGAGGATTCACACAGGAGAGAAGCCCTATATATGCTTGGAGTGTGGAAAGAGCTTCTCTCAAAGTAGCTACTTGACTGAACATCGGAGGATTCACACAGGAGAGAAGCCCTATATGTGCTTGGAGTGTGGGAAGAGCTTCTCTTGCAGTAGCAACATGACTAAACATCGACGGAGTCACACAGGAGAGCAGCCATAGAAATCCTCGGAGTTTGAACAGAGCTTCACTTGGAGGAAATACCTTACTTCACATCAGCTCACTCACACTGCGAAGAAGGAAATGTAAGGAAGCCAAATCTCAATATGAGCTTAGGCTAGCATGAAGTGCTAAACATAACAAAAAAGGTTTCTTTAGTTATATTTCAATAAGAAAAATTGTAGGAACACCATAGGACCACTGCAAGGACAAGAAAGTGAAATTATAACAGATTATGATGAAGAGAGGGCTGAACTGCTTAACTCCTATTTCAGGCAAAAACATAACACAACAGGGGGGATGGGAATGGTGGCCTAGGATCACTGTTGGGACAGTCCACAAACTTCTAGTTTCTTTAAATGAAACAAAGTCTTCTGGGCCAGATGAATTACATCCAAGGCTACTAAAAGAACTTGCAGATGTAATCTCTGAAACGCTGTCCGTTCTTTTCGACACTTCTTGGCGAACAGGTGAGGTGCAAGATGACTGGAGGCGGGCAAATGTTATTCCCATCTTCAAGAAAGTGAAAAAGGAGTATCTATGTAACTATCGACTCGTCATCTTGACACCTGTAACTGGAAAATTTTGAAACATATCATCAAACTGTTGGTCCTTGAGCAGCTGGAACAGAGAGCTGTGATTTCCAAGACTCAGCACGGGTTTTGCAAGAACAATTTGTCAGACCAACCTTATCTTTGGGGTTGTGAGTGTCCTGCACAGTTCAGGGGGTTGGACTAGATGACCCAGGACGGCCCTTCCCTCCAACTCTAGGATTCTAAGCTTTTTAATTTCTCTTATTGTTGCACGAGCTTTTCTAATCGATCAGGCCTTAGTTAACAGAAGAGGTTTCACAGAGGCAAGAATTTATAAGGATATTGAGTATGTGGGGAAAGTTTTAGTCCCAGTTTAAGGTTTTGTTATCACTATAGAAGTCAAAGTAGGGGGGAAACTTCACAATTAAGAGTTTGCCCCATTCAGAAGCTGTTTAGACCCTGGGACTGAAGTCTGAGACTTTCTCATGTATCAGACTGTTTTGTATTTATGTAGATTCACAGAGAGAACCTTCACCAATCTCCCCTTTTCCTCAATTAGTCATTTACAGCGTCAAATGGAAGAGATTTTTCTAGCTGTCTAATGAACCTCTAGGAGGAACCTGTTAATTCCGCCTGTAAAAGGAGTATTATGGAGTGGTTGTCTTCTATACATCGTTAATCAGAGTAGACACTTAGTTGTGTATGTAACATTTTGACACTGGATTTTTATTATTTTCTTGTGGGAAGCTACCTTCTGACCTCTTGCAGCTAAGAGCTTTAGAATGGAAATAAGCATGATTAAAAAAAATTAAATCGATGTTTTACGTTCTGCAGAATATTCGCATTTGTGTGTCTGCTTAGTAAGAAAGTGAAATAACAGATGATGATGAAGAGAGGGCTGAACTGCTTAACTCCTGTTTCTCCTCAGGCTTCTCTTGTGAGGGAAATTGTGCTCAATGTGGGAAAAACATAACACAACAGGGAAGATGTGAATGGTGGCCTAGGGTCACTGTGGGGGCAGTCCACAAACACCTAGTTTCTTTAAATGAAACAAAGTCTTCTGGGCCAGATGAATTGCATCCAAGAGTACTAAAAGAACTTGCAGATGTAATATCTGATCCTCTGTCCATTCATTTTGACCCTTCTTGGAGAACAGGTGAGCTGTCAGATGATTGGAGGCGGGCAAATGTTGTCCCCATCTTCAAGAAAGGGAAAAAAGAGGATCCGGGTAACTATCGACCTGTCAGCTTGATATGTGTAGCTGGCAAAAATTTGGAAACATATCATCAAACAGTCAGTCCTTGAGCAGCTGGAACAGAGAGCTGTGATTTCTAAGACTCTGCAAGGGATTCGCAAGAACAAATCATGTCAGACCAACCTTATCCCTTTTTTCTACCTTGCTGGAACAGGGGATTGCCGTGGACATAGTTTATCCGGATTTCAGTAAAGCATTTGATAAGGTTCCGCATAATATTCTTCTTGACAAGTTGGTAAAATGCGGTATGGATCCTAATTCTGTCAGTTGGATCGATAACTGGCTGACAGATCGTACCCAAAGGGTACTTGTAAATGGTTCAGCATCCTCTTGGAGAAGAGTGTTAAGCGGAGTGCCCCAAGGCTCAGTCCTGGGGCCTGTGTTGTTCTACATATTTATTAATGATTTGGATGAGGGATTAGAGGGGATAAATGATTTGGATGAGGGATTAAGTCCCATATCTGGCCCATGCTCGAACAACAGCACTCGAACAACAGCACCGGCTCCCAGTTTAATTCTGGATCAGAAGTAATGTCCTGGTAATCACCTTTAAGGCCATACACAGTCTGGGCCCAGTGTATCTGAGAGACCACCTCGCTCTATAGGCCCCCGCCCCAGAGAGCTCTATGCTCCATCTCTTTCAACTGGCTAGTGATCCCTGGCCCTAAAGAAGCATGGCTGACTTCAGTCAGGGCCGGAGCCTTCTCTGTTTTGGCCCCCAGGAGAGATTGGGGCCCCGCTGCAGCTAGCACACGTCTGCAGGGCCTGCAAAATGGCGCTCTTCCACCAGGCATTTGGTTGAGGTTGATCAAACCAGCATCATCCACTGGTCCTTCCAGAACCGTTCCCCTGACCTGAATCCTGAACCTAAAAACCTTTGAGGTCACAGTTACATCTTTAATGATACTACCACCAGTTATGAAATGTTGGGAAACCATTGTTATGTTATTCTTGTTTATTTGAAGCTTATTTTGGCGACTACTGAATGACACTGTACTTATCTTCGTGTCCTCCTACGTCCCATGAGCCGCAGGGGAGGGCGGTATATAAATACAAGAAATGATAAATAAGCCACTGTGAGTCCAGCAGGGGAGCAAATGATTTAAATGAATAAATAGTCCCACTGAAGCAGGGAGACTTCACGTTCCCCAAGGAAACACAAATTACAGGGCTTCTGTTTTCAGCCCACAGAGAAAAGGTGAGCCCTGGGTAGAAGGCATTTTCCTTGCAGTAGGGAAACTGCCAGAGCCTCTTGTGGCACAGACTGGTAAGGCAGCGACATGCTGTCTGAAGCTGTCTGCCCATGAGGCTGGGAGTTCAATCCCAGCAACCGGCTCAAGGTTGACTCAGCCTTCCATCCTTCCGAGGTCGGTAAAATGAGTACCCAGCTTGCTGGGGGGGAAACGGTAATGACTGGGGAAGGCACAAGCAAACCACCCCGTATTGAGTCTGCCATGAAAACGCTGGAGGGCGTCACCCCAAGGGTCAGACATGACCCGGTGCTTGCACAGGGGATACCTTTACCTTTAGGGAAGCTGCCAGGGGAGAGAGAGGGTGAGAACGCTGGTGTCCCTTCACCACCTTGGCTGTCAGGAGGTTCAGGACAGACAGAAAGAAGGCCAAATTGCCATATTGTGCAGCCAATTTACAGCTACTGAAGGAGCAACCCTGAGGGGTGACTGCCACTAGTTTATAGTGCTCTAAAACAAAATGAGGCAGCGTAACGCAGGCAGTGAGCCCCATCAGTAGCTAAGGAGAACCTCCATGTTCAGAGGCAGTCTACACCCAGTTGCCAGGGGCAACTGTAATAATGCTGTCTCCATCCCTTTCCAGATCCATGGGGCTGGGCAGTGCGAGACGAGGCGACCCTCTGGTTTGATGCAGTGGAGTTGTGCTAATCTTCGGCCGCAGCACATTTTTAAGAATTCGTCCCCAATTCTTAAAAACAAAACAAAAAACATTCAGCCCCCCCCCCCCCCAAACACACACACTCCTTCTGGCCTTCCAGGTGTGCGCCTGACTTTTTCAGGGGATGGGCAGGGACAGACCAGCTTCGGGTGCAAATTCTGGAAGAAAAGAAGGAGGTGCCTTAAAAGACCCAGGAGATCATTGGGATGTGCCTACGCGCACTCCTTTCCGAAATGCTTTCGGTTTCATTACTCCCTTTTGTTTATGGATGTGAACTACAGTTCCCAGCAGGCCTTGCGCGTAGAAGAGGCGGAGTTCCCAGCGTGGCTCGCGTGTCTTTCGCCTCCTTCCTTTGTGTCCCGGAGTACCGGGGGGGGGGAGAGAGGAGGGTAGCGCATGCGCAGGAGCCATCCTCGCCAGGGGGGAGAAATTTGGGGAGCGTCCTGCGCGCTTTTCCCACCTGCTCCTTCAAAGAGGCCGGGGGGGGGGGGCGTGTTAGCGATTTGCCCCCCCCTCCCAGGTTGCAGCTCAGCCCTTGACCTTGGATGCCACCCTCCCGCTAGAGAGAATCGCCCAGCCCTGAACCCTCCCGCCTTGCTTTGCTTCTCCCTTTCAAGAAGCGCAGGGAGCCCCTCCTGCCCCCTCCCCTCCTGCCTGCTTCTCGCTCCCCGCACCCCCCCCCCCCGCCACTGCCTTTGGTGGGCGAGGCTGCTCCAAGCCAAGACTGCCCTGCACGCAGACACCTAGCTCCTCAGCATGCCCACTTCTCCATCTCCATATATTCTTAACAAGGCAGCCAACCGTTAAAAAAATGGGTAGCCAGAGAAGTTATTTGCTGCTTCGTCTTGGGAAAAGATCTTATGTGAAATTAAAAGGCTCCACATCCATTCAAACCACTGGCCGATGGAAGGTGATTATTTTGTGGTCCGAGGCTGTCAGAAATTTTGCTTCCAATAACAGCAAAGAAATCGGTTCCCTGTTTAGGATAGGAAGTTTTTATCAATTTTTATCACTTTGTTATAAGATAAGGCAATACGTCTTGTCCAGGGAGGGGAAAACGCGTGGCCTTTTATTAAAGAAGCTGGTGAAATTGCAAAACTCATGAAGTTTTCTTTTATGGCGTGAAAAGAGTAAGAATTATCCTACCACACAAGACTACAAGCCCCATGTTTCTGCTGAGAGGGATGTCTCAGGATGTCCGTCCACCAGAAGGGAAGGGGGGCATGCAGAGACACAACGGCCCCTGCACCTGCCAGTGATCCAAGACATATCAATGGATCCCAAAGGGAAAGAAGAAGGCAAGGCCAGTGGGCTTACATGCAGAGACACAGCAGGCAGCCTCCTGTGCTTGCAAGGGTGTTTGGGCAGTTTTCTTTTGTGTACTGTCTCAGGGCCTGTGCTCTGGGAATTACTGAACAAAGAACTGGGGATGGGTGCTTCCATCAAAAATGGCTTTCTCAGGAGCATTCCTCACTAAATGGCAGGAGATTTCCTGAGGAGCACCTGAGGCCCAGGTGCAGGCCTTCCCTTCCAGCCTCCACGGGGAGTTTCCTCATGAGCAAGAGGTCGATCCGGGTCCTTTTGCCTCCCCCAGGTCACCCTTTGCAAGGCAAAGATTATATCTCATACCTGGACTGGGACATACAGATTGACTGAAGCACAACACAGAGGGGGTCACTGAAATGCCCACCCTTTTATGCTAGATAGATAGATAGATAGATAGATAGATAGATAGATAGATAGATAGATAGATAGATAGATAGATAGATAGATAGATAGATAGATAGATAGATAGATAGATAGATAGATAGATAGATAGATAGATAGATAGATAGATAGATAGAGGGGGAACTGAGCAGATGAAGGAAATGGCCAAGCCAACAGCGATCAATAGCAGCCAGTTGCCTGAATGCAGGGTCTCCATACCACACAGTGCAACACTCAAGATGGGTGGGTGGGGGCCTCTACAGCCAGGGGAGCCGCTGCTGGGTAGCCGTAGGGAGGGGGGGGAGTGGCGGGAAGAGGCCTGATGTTCAAGCCTCAATCAACGACTGCCCACCACTAATTCATACTGCTCTAAAAGTGGCTATTCACTATGAGAGGCTAATGGAACCTCCACGTTCAGAGGCAGTCTACCCCATGGACAGCAGGGGCATCTCTGCGGGGCCCAAGTGGTCTCCATCCCCTGGGTGGGCTTCCCAGACCCTTTGGCCTGACCCAGGTGGGCTCCGCCATTCTTCCGAAGAGCACAGCCCCGTCTTTCAAAGAGAAAGACCCCACAAAGAAAGACCCCCAACCCCCCCCCTTCCCCGGGGCTGGAAGGGAGCGATTCTCCGGGAAACCTTTTGCAAGCGGGGAAGCCACCTGCAAACCGCCAGGAGTTGATGGGCGGAAGTGGGGAGGGCGGAAGTGGGGAGGGGGAGGGGCGTTTCCGTCCCCAAATCCTTCGGGGTCCGTCGCTCCCTTTGCTTTGAAATTAAGGGTTAAGGTCGGAGCACGTGGATCGGGGACCCCTCTTCGCTCCGCGGCGGCGGAATTGAACTTCGGGTGGCGGCAGCGCAGGAGGTGCCCTGGGGATTCAGTCTGAGAGATTTGGGGCTAGAAGGGGGGGAGGGGAGAAGCCCCCGGGCCCGGACCGAGAGCGCCCTTGGGGGGAGCAATGGGGGGGGTAGATCTGGGCACCCAACGGGGCCCCTCCCGAGCAGGCCTCCCCTGGGAGACCCCGGCCCAGCCCTGCGCCCCCCGCGGTGCTTCTCCTCCGCTTCCCTCCCTCCTCTGCGGCTCGTGCTGGGCGAGGCTGCTGCCGACCCGGGCTCCCTGCACGCAGAAACGGAGCTCCTCAGGAAGGCCGGCTGGGAAGGCTGCTCCCTTTCTGCCGCCAGAGCACGGGGTGGGTGGGGGCGGGGGGGGGCAGCCTCCGGGGCCCTGCCGACCCTCAGGGGTTTGTTTCAGTCTCCCGTTTTCTTAGTTTTTCCGAGTCCTTCAGCATTTCTATTCATCCTTGGTGAGAGTTTCTTTATCCCCCAGCTCAAAGCAGCCCTCGCAGGAAGAGCTGCAGCCGGTCCCTGTTTGGTCCCCTTGAATTCCATCCGAGTTTCGTGAAGATTGAGCCCTGGGGAAGTCCAGTTAGAGAGGCTGCTTTCTCTCTCTGAATTCTCTCTGAATTTCTGTAATTATTAATTTATTTTTTGTTATTTATTATTATTATTATTATTATTATTATTATTATTATTATTATTATTATTATTATTATTATCTTTCGATTTATTGCCCGCCACTCCCTTACGGCTCCCTTACATTATTCGTAATAGAAGGTTAAGAGCTGGAAGTGACCATCCAGGCCATCTAGTCCACCCCCTGCTCAATGCAGGATCAGCCTCAAGCAGTATCTGTCCAGCTGCTCCTTGAAGACCACCATGGAGGGGGAGCTCCCCACCACCTCCTGAGGCAGCCCATTCCCCTGCTGAACCCCTGTTTGTACTCCGCCCTTTTCACTTGGACTCCAGGCAAATGATGGGAAGTGAGTCAGTGCCATTCAGGCATGGAATGCTTAGCAGACAATACAAGAAGATTAGGGACTGTGGAACGAACCAGAGTCTGAAAATAACAGTCAAGGAATAGATAAATATTATGAGGACAGATTAAACGATGCCGAATTCCCTAGTAGGATCCTGGCTTCAGCAAGGTGTTCACAGGAGTCCAGGCCCCAGTTCCTCCTCCTTTTTGCCAGGAGCTTTGGGAATCCCTGAGTACAAGGTCATTCCACTGAGTACAGAGCTATGACAGCTGACTCCTGGGATACCTTTCAGAATCTCCAAAAACACAAATGCTTCTTGCCATTAGCTCGATGTGTTCTATGTTATTCTTTTCCTTGACTCCCTTGTGAGATTCTGCTGTCTTGTGTGAATACTCAGGGGCCGTCAGAGAAGATGACGAGGGGAAATCCTCATTTAGGGCCGCCCGTGTCCTTCCAGGAGGTGGCCGTGTTCTTCACCCTGGAGGAATGGGCTCTGCTGGATCTGGCCCAAAGAGCCCTCTACTGGGAAGTCATGCAGGAGAATTACGAGGCGGTGGCCTCTCTGGGTAAGGAGTTTGGCCCCTTTATCTTGAATAGAGATGACGAATCCAGGCCAGGTAAAAAAGCCCCCCCCCCAACCCCCTGTTGCAGATCCCCTGATCCCAGGAGGCCTGACCAGCTCCCTTTGGCCACAGAGAACATCCCCCAGCAGTGTTCTTCTTGCCACCTCCTGGAGAGGTTAATATTTGGGGTCAGACTGCCCCTGCAAGGCCTGCAAATCAACCCATGAACGCCTGTGTGTGGTGGAGGGCAGGAAGGAAGGCCTGGGTGGGGCTTTTCCCTTCTTGGAAAGATTATTGTCTTCATGGTTTTTGTTTCCTCCATGAACGACTTTATGTTCCTGAAGTCTTCCTTGATTCGCAGCAACATTCGGGAGAAATGGGTTCCTCCAGACCTCTGAGGAACCCGGAGGGTGAGCTGGGGTCAGGTAAAGATGAGAGAGCAGAAGAGTTAAAGGGCTATTCCAAGGTATTCTGTAGGAATGTCCGGGCCCAGGGAGACATGGCAGTGAATGTCCAGCCGCTCCAGGGAACGGGGGTTGCAGGCCTGGTTCCTTCCTCTTTGGATGACCTCTCAGCCTGTTTGGTTTCACCTGGGATGGACCTCTTGGACTCTGGTTTTTTCTCCTGTAATGTGACATTGCCACAGACCTGGAAGTTAATTGTCTCGGTCAGGCCTTCTCAAGTAGGATTTTGCGAAGTCCTGGGGTTTCTCGATGGCCCTGGGGGGTCCTCAATGGGTCTGTTGCACAGTGTGAAAGTGCTTTTGTTTTTAGCGTCTCAGAGATTATATTGCATCTTTCAAGAGATACATGAAGGTCTTTCTGTCTCTGCTTTCATTAAGACATGCAGGTATTTTTTCCTCTCAATCTCATCGTTTCAAGGGTCATTGTATTCGTATTGTGGAAGTCTTCCATGGCCAAAATCCACTGGATTTTGTAGTTTTCTGGGGTTGTGGTCTGGTAGTTTTTGCTCTTAGTGTTTTGCCTGCATCTATGTCAGCCACAAGACCAACTTGTGCTTTTCTCTAGGGATGGTGTGTCGGGGGTCGGCTTTTTCCCGGGAACAGGAGAACCCTGATGGGGTTTGGGGGGGTTATTGACTAATGAGATGCCTACCAAATCCGTTTCGGCCAAAATAATCACGAGCTTTGTATTGCTGCCTTAATAAACTGCTTTTGCCGCTAATGCCAAGTCTGTTCATTAAGAAAGTCAAGGGAGATCTGGCGCCAGAAGACCCTCCTCCCAAGCTCTGCCCTCCTTTCACAGTTAGGTGAGTGACAGCCCCAGACTGGCCTTCTTCAAGGTTGGCAGCTAATCTGTGGGATGCTGTTCCCATTGAGGGTCACCTGGTGCCTACGCTACCTCCTTTCAGGGGCCAGGCCCAAGTGTTTGGTCCCTTTAGCCAGGCTTTTCATTGGTTTTTACAAAAAATAATTGTGTTATCTTCCGTTGTTAGCCAGAGGGATGTTTAAAATCCATTGCCATGTTTTGTTTGTGGATGCTCTACCCAGATCTTTGAGAGCCGTGTTTTAGGAACTTGTTGTGTTTTGTTCTGTAAGACGTCATGCAGAGGTTCCTTGGAATCGTTCCACATGGATGGATGAATGCTACCAATGAGGAAGCTTTTTTCTTATGGGGGGAGCTTCTGAAGAGGCAAAAAAGGCAGACCCCTCCTTTGCTGTCCCCAGGGGAGAATATCTCGTCCTCCTTGGGAGGACGGAGACTTTGGCTCTGGCAGAGTCTTTGGAAGAAGAGGTCTGTACAGGGGCCATTGGACCGCAGGGAAGGCATTCCTCTATGGCAGGGGTAGTCAAACTGCAGCCCTCCAGATGTCCATGGACTACAATTCCCAGGAGCCCCTGCCAGCATTCGCTGGCAGGGGCTCCTGGGAATTGCAGTCCATGGACATCTGGAGGGCCGCAGTTTGACTACCCCTGCTCTATGGTCTGCCTACAGGTCCCTCTGTGCCCCTCTCCCTCAGCCTAGATGATTCGCTCCTATTTGTAGTGAATGATAAGCAAGCCAGAGGACACAGGGACACCTGTATGGAAGCACAAGATGGCTGAAACGGGCATAGCAAGTAGACAAACAAGGAGCCTTCATTCTTTAAATTACAATCCCTTCAATCAGAAGTATTCCTTAATGATTCCCAATGTGTTTCGCCAAACAGTGGTTTATCGAGGGATTCCAAAAATATTTACCGTATCTGCCGGCGTATAAGACGACCCCCCAACATTTCCACTCAAAATACAGTACTATGGGCCACTATGTCTATCCCAACTGAAGTGCACCCAGCGTATAGGATGACCCCCCCACTTGGAGGCATGTTTTTCAGGGGGAAAGGTAGTCTTATACGCATCAAATACTGTAAATTGTTCCAGTTGATATGTTGTTGTTATTGTTATATTGTTATATTGATTTTTGATATTGATTTTGATAGTGTTCTATGTGAATGTTCAAAAATGTTTTATGTAAACCGCCCAGAGCCGTAGGGAAGGGCGGTATAAAAATATAAATATAAATAAATAAATGAATGAATAAATGAACGTATATAAAGCCATGGTTAGTAATTTAAGCATAAAATAATATGTGCATTGAAAAAGAAAATTAAAACATGTAATGAATACGTACTGAACATGATATTCCTTCCTAGAAAATCACTCATTATAGAGAAGCTAAGGGAACCAAAATAAAAATAACAATTACGCAATAACAATTGCTGCACCAGATAAATTTGTACCGCTCTAATAATTAATCCAAAAGGTCTAGGATTCTTCAGGAGCCAAACACTGTAATAGCAGACAAATATATTAGATGGATACCTGCAAAAACTAAGAGACCGTGAAATTATACGGTCCAATCTGGTCCTAATAGAAACAAGACTTCTGAGATCAAGTCTAAAATCAGCGGTACAAAGCTGGCAGGCATTCTAGAGTTTGCTGAGCTGAAATAGCAACAGCGCTAGCTGTTATTAATACATTGCTAAGGACTAAGTGGGTGGAGAGTGGGTATGGTCTATGAGAGCCGGGGCGTGTCCCGATTGGGTCCTGCCTCTGATAGGTCATGCTCACTCAGGACTTTGGCCCAGTCATTGGGCCAAAGTTCTGACAGGGCCCGCAATCCCAGCCCAGCCAGGGGCAATCTGGAGACATGGCTGCCAGTCTGCCCCTGACCACCGCAGGGAGAGGAGGTCAGTAGGGCTGCCAAGCGGGATGAGAACACAGGCTTGGACAGGCAGTGCCAGCCATTTTCACCCCCAGGTTATTATGTCATGTCCAACTTTGCCTCAGAACATTGACAGAGCTAGCAGGAGCGTTTTCGAGAGCAACGCAGGGGGGTCTGAGGGCCTTCCTTTGGAGGGGGGGAATTTCCCCTTCTGCCAAACAGTTGGCTGACAGGGAGACCATAGAAAAGCCACTTCTCAGTTAAAATACTGCTGTGGCCGGCGGTTAGATACAGTCAAGCCATGTGTTTTTTTTCTTTAGAACTCTCTGCAGATTTGAGGCCACTGCACAGCGTTATTCTGCAGACGAAACTGGTTCTTTTGTCTCCTATTTCATCTGCACAACAACCCTGTGCAGTAGGCCTCAATTCTTAAATGTTTCTTCTCTACCACAACCCTGTCCAAAGTAGCCCTTTCTGCCTGGGTAGCTGATCTTTATACTCTGCAGATGAGCTGTAATTCCAGGAGCTCTCCAGGCCCCACCTGGAGGTTGGCTACCTGTAAATTGCAAATATTCCTGGAAGTTTGGAGGTGAGTCTTCAAAATTATCCAATGTCTCAAAGTCCAGCCTTCAAAGGAGCCATTTTTGGTGCAGTTAGGAGGGAGTGGTTCAGGTGTGTCCTTCCTGGGCTATGGTCTACGGCCAGCCCTTACTGTCGGGGGGGGGGGCAGATAGACAGACCAGCATCAGCCATGTGAGTATGGAAAGTGCAGGAAGATCTAAATAAATATTTACAGCCTGAAACTGTAATTAGTGAACAAGTAGATAGCTGGAGACACTTGGGAACTGAAGTGACTTTTTCCAATCTTAGCCTGGCAAATAAAAAAAAATATAAAAAAACCTTACTAAGGTCAAGACTGCTGTGCACAGAGAGACTTCCTCTTAGGGTTGCCAGCTTCTATGTGAGGCTCTCTACCCCACCTGCCTCATGGGTAGTCTGCTATGGGGAGAGGAAGGGAAGACGATTGGAAAATGCTTTGAGACACCTGAGGCCTGCTGGGTCACTGCCGCCCATTCCCTGTTCTCTCAGACCTCTCACAGCCCTACATCCCTCCCAGGTTGTCTATTGTGGGGATACGAAGGGAAAAGGTGTTTGTAAACCGCTTTGAGACTCCTTTGAGTGGTAAACAACAGGGTACAAAAATCCAGTTCTAATTCTAAGGAGCAACCATGAAAGAAACATATGGGCACATAACATTTTATCAACAGTGAAGAAATTGAGACAGAAGGAGCAGGGTGGACACCTGTGTACTGTGACTACCCCATGTGTATTAGGGCAGGGGGACATTTCGGTGTCTGTGGCCTAAATCACACAAGAAGGGAAATGACGCAGAACTGGGAGGAATTGGTTGCCAAGTAATCTCCCCCTAAGAAGAGTCTCCAGTCTGATTTTCCCCTAACATATCTGAAGACATGGCTCTGGAAAGCTCATCTGTAACCACTATGCCAGAATTCCCAAAGGTCAGTCCTCTCCCACACTCAACGAACATTACAAACCACAGGTTCTTGACACCCATCTCTCCACACCCATGCCCTCATTTGCCACCACAACCTCCCACACAACACACACATTCAACTCCATGCCCTTACAAACTGGACAGCTCCTCCCCTTCCTCTTCCCACCGCCAAGCTCTAGCGGCCATTGTATTCCTGGATACAACGGGCTTTGCCCCTGGTAACATAAATATATAACCCAGATACGGCAAACTATACAAAACATAAGAGGTCCAGATGGGTGTCCCAGTGTCCTGCTGTTTGCTTACTGTCGTGTATGTTTGAATGGGTCTGACACGTCTTTCCCTAAAACAACTTCAGGGTCCAGTGGCAGCTTTAAGAAAAATATTTATTTAAGGAGTTAGCTTTTGAGTGCAAACACTCTTCCTCAGACAGGGTCTTAAAGGTGCCGCCGGACTCTGATTTTGTTTTGTTGTGCTGCTTCAGACCAACACAGCTACCAACGTGAACCTATCCTCATTTCCCTGTAACTGTCTAGTTATACTGAGGCTTTTCCAGGCCATTGGTTCTATTTTGGAAAAATACCGTTTAATAAGAACAGTCTGTACTAAGCGGCCATTCCTTGCCAGGGGTCTCATTGGATATTTCTCCTTTCCATCAGGAGATGCGCCAGATCCGGAGAAACGGGGACAACGAGGAGACGTGTCTTCAGAAGGAGGTGAGGACCACGAGGAGACACCTTGGGATCAAGATGGACCCCCGAGGAAGCTGGAGATGAACAGGGAAGAAAAATGGAATGGAAGGAAGGAAGATGAGACGATCCACACAGGCAAGAAAACATTCGGTTGCTTGAAGTGTGGAAAGAGGTTTAACCAAAAGGATAACCTTATTGTACACCAGAGAATTCACACAGGAGAGAAGCCCTATAAATGCTTGCAGTGTGGAAAGAATTTCTCTCACAGTAGCTCCATGACTGAACATTGGATGATTCACACAGGAGAGAAGCCCTATAAATGCCTGGAATGTGGAAAGAATGTCCCTCACAGTGGCCACATGAATACACATCAAAGGATTCACACAGGAGAGAAACCCTATCAATGCTGGGAGTGTGGGAAGAGCTTTTCTTGTAGTGGCAATATGACTAAACATCGGAGGATTCACACAGGAGAGAAGCCCTATAAATGCTCAGAGTGTGGGAAGAGTTTCTCTTGTAGTGGCGATATGACTAAACATCGGAGGATTAACACAGGAGAGAAGCCCTATAAATGCTCGGAGTGTGGGAAGACCTTCTCTCACAGTAGCTCCATGACTAAACATCAGAGGATTCACACAGGAGAGAAGCCCTATAAATGCTTGGAGTGTGGGAAGACCTTCTCTCAAAGTAGCTCCATGACTAAACATCAGAGGATTCACACGGGAGAGAAGCCCTATAAATGCTCGGAGTGTGGGAAGACCTTCTCTCACAGTAGCTCCATGACTAAACATCAGAGGATTCACACGGGAGAGAAGCCCTATAAATGCTCGGAGTGTGGAAAGAGCTTCTCTCACAGTAGCTCCATGATTAAACATCAGAGGATTCACACAGGAGAGAAGCCCTATAAATGCTGGGAGTGTGGGAAGAGCTTCTCTTGTAGTGGCAACATGACTAAACATCGGAGGATTCACACGGGAGAGAAGCCCTATAAATGCTCAGAGTGTGGAAAGCGCTTCTCTGACAGTAGCTCCATGACTGAACATTGGATGATTCACACAGGAGAGAAGCCCAATAAATGCCTGGAATGCGGAAAGAATGTCCCTCACATTGGCCACATGAATACATATCAAAGGATTCACACAGTAGAGGAGCCCTATCAATGCTGGGAGTGTGGGAAGAGCTTCTCTTGTAATGGCAACATGACTAAACATCGGAGGATTCACACAGGAGATAAGCCCTATAAATGCTCGGAGTGTGGGAAGAGCTTCTCTTGTAGTGGCGATATGACTAAACATCGGAGGACTCACACAGGAGAGAAGCCCTATAAATGCTCGGAGTGTGGGAAGAGCTTCTCTTGTAGTGGCAACATGACTAAACATCGGAGGATTCACACAGGAGAGAAGCCCTATAAATGCTGGGAGTGTGGGAAGAGCTTCTCTTGTAGTGGCAACATGACTAAACATCGGAGGATTCACACAGGAGAGAAGCCCTATAAATGCTCGGAGTGTGGGAAGAGCTTCTCTTGTAGAGGCGATATGACTAAACATCAGAGGATCCACACAGGAGAGAAGCCCTATAAATGCTCGGAGTGTGGAAAGAGCTTCTCTCACAGTAGCTCCATGACTAAACATCAAAGGATTCACACAGGAGAGAAGCCCTATAAGTGCTCGGAGTGTGGGAAGACCTTCTCTCACAGTAGCTCCATGACTAAACATCAGAGGATTCACAAAGAAGCCCTATAAATGCTCGGAGTGTGGGAAGACCTTCTCTCACAGTAGCTCCATGATTAAACATCAGAGGATTCACACAGGAGAGAAGTCCTATATATGCTCGGAGTGTGGGAAGACCTTCTCTCACAGTAGCTCCATGACTAAACATCAAAGGATTCACACAGGAGAGAAGCCCTATAAATGCTCGGAGTGTGGGAAGACCTTCTCTCACAGTAGCTCCATGACTAAACATCAGAGGATTCACAAAGAAGCCCTATAAATGCTCGGAGTGTGGGAAGACCTTCTCTCACAGTAGCTCCATGACTAAACATCAGAGGATTCACACAGGAGAGAAGCCCTATATATGCTCGGAGTGTGGGAAGACCTTCTCTCACAGTAGCTCCATGACTAAACATCAAAGGATTCACACAGGAGAGAAGCCCTATAAATGCTCGGAGTGTGGGAAGACCTTCTCTCACAGTAGCTCCATGCCTAAACATCAGAGGATTCACAAAGAAGCCCTATAAATGCTCGAAGTGTGGGAAGACCTTCTCTCACAGTAGCTCCATGACTAAACATCAGAGGATTCACACAGGAGAGAAGCCCTATAAATGCTCGGAGTGTGGAAAGAGCTTCTCTCACAGTAGCTCCATGACTAAACATCAGAGGATTCACAAAGGAGAGAAGCCCTATAAATGCTCGGAGTGTGGGAAGAGCTTCTCTCACAGTAGCTCCATGACTAAACATCAGAGGATTCACACAGGAGAGAAGCCCTATATATGCTCGGAGTGTGGGAAGACCTTCTCTCACAGTAGCTCCATGACTAAACATCAGAGGATTCACAAAGAAGCCCTATAAATGCTCGGAGTGTGGGAAGACCTTCTCTCACAGTAGCTCCATGACTAAACATCAGAGGATTCACACAGGAGAGAAGCCCTATATATGCTCGGAGTGTGGGAAGACCTTCTCTCACAGTAGCTCCATGACTAAACATCAAAGGATTCACACAGGAGAGAAGCCCTATAAATGCTCGGAGTGTGGGAAGACCTTCTCTCACAGTAGCTCCATGCCTAAACATCAGAGGATTCACAAAGAAGCCCTATAAATGCTCGAAGTGTGGGAAGACCTTCTCTCACAGTAGCTCCATGACTAAACATCAGAGGATTCACACAGGAGAGAAGCCCTATAAATGCTCGGAGTGTGGAAAGAGCTTCTCTCACAGTAGCTCCATGACTAAACATCAGAGGATTCACAAAGGAGAGAAGCCCTATAAATGCTCGGAGTGTGGGAAGAGCTTCTCTCACAGTAGCTCCATGACTAAACATCAGAGGATTCACACAGGAGAGAAGCCCTATAAATGCTCGGAGTGTGGAAAGAGCTTCTCTCACAGTAGCTCCATGACTAAACATCAGAGGATTCACAAAGGAGAGAAGCCCTATAAATGCTCGGAGTGTGGAAAGAGCTTCTCTCACAGTAGCTCCATGACTAAACATCAGAGGATTCACACAGGAGAGAAGCCCTATAAATGCTCGGAGTGTGGGAAGACCTTCTCTCACAGTAGCTCCATGACTAAACATCAGAGGATTCACACAGGAGAGAAGCCCTATAAATGCTCGGAGTGTGGGAAGAGCTTCTCTTGTAGTGGCGATATGACTAAACATCAGAGGATTCACACAGGAGAGAAGCCCTATAAATGCTCGGAGTGTGGAAAGAGCTTCTCTCACAGTAGCTCCATGACTGAACATTGGATGATTCACACAGGAGAGAAGCCCTATAAATGCTCGGAGTGTGGAAAGAGCTTCTCTCACAGTAGCTCCATGATTAAACATCAGAGGATTCACACAGGAGAGAAGCCCTATAAATGCTCGGAGTGTGGGAAGACCTTCTCTCAAAGTAGCTCCATGACTAAACATCAGAGGATTCACACAGGAGAGAAGCCCTATAAATGCTCGGAGTGTGGGAAGACCTTCTCTCACAGTAGCTCCATGACTAAACATCAGAGGATTCACACGGGAGAGAAGCCCTATAAATGCTCGGAGTGTGGAAAGAGCTTCTCTCACAGTAGCTCCATGATTAAACATCAGAGGATTCACACAGGAGAGAAGCCCTATAAATGCTGGGAGTGTGGGAAGAGCTTCTCTTGTAGTGGCAACATGACTAAACATCGGAGGATTCACACGGGAGAGAAGCCCTATAAATGCTCAGAGTGTGGAAAGCGCTTCTCTGACAGTAGCTCCATGACTGAACATTGGATGATTCACACAGGAGAGAAGCCCAATAAATGCCTGGAATGCGGAAAGAATGTCCCTCACATTGGCCACATGAATACATATCAAAGGATTCACACAGTAGAGGAGCCCTATCAATGCTGGGAGTGTGGGAAGAGCTTCTCTTGTAATGGCAACATGACTAAACATCGGAGGATTCACACAGGAGATAAGCCCTATAAATGCTCGGAGTGTGGGAAGAGCTTCTCTTGTAGTGGCGATATGACTAAACATCGGAGGACTCACACAGGAGAGAAGCCCTATAAATGCTCGGAGTGTGGGAAGAGCTTCTCTTGTAGTGGCAACATGACTAAACATCGGAGGATTCACACAGGAGAGAAGCCCTATAAATGCTGGGAGTGTGGGAAGAGCTTCTCTTGTAGTGGCAACATGACTAAACATCGGAGGATTCACACAGGAGAGAAGCCCTATAAATGCTCGGAGTGTGGGAAGAGCTTCTCTTGTAGAGGCGATATGACTAAACATCAGAGGATCCACACAGGAGAGAAGCCCTATAAATGCTCGGAGTGTGGAAAGAGCTTCTCTCACAGTAGCTCCATGACTAAACATCAAAGGATTCACACAGGAGAGAAGCCCTATAAGTGCTCGGAGTGTGGGAAGACCTTCTCTCACAGTAGCTCCATGACTAAACATCAGAGGATTCACAAAGAAGCCCTATAAATGCTCGGAGTGTGGGAAGACCTTCTCTCACAGTAGCTCCATGATTAAACATCAGAGGATTCACACAGGAGAGAAGTCCTATATATGCTCGGAGTGTGGGAAGACCTTCTCTCACAGTAGCTCCATGACTAAACATCAAAGGATTCACACAGGAGAGAAGCCCTATAAATGCTCGGAGTGTGGGAAGACCTTCTCTCACAGTAGCTCCATGACTAAACATCAGAGGATTCACAAAGAAGCCCTATAAATGCTCGGAGTGTGGGAAGACCTTCTCTCACAGTAGCTCCATGACTAAACATCAGAGGATTCACACAGGAGAGAAGCCCTATATATGCTCGGAGTGTGGGAAGACCTTCTCTCACAGTAGCTCCATGACTAAACATCAAAGGATTCACACAGGAGAGAAGCCCTATAAATGCTCGGAGTGTGGGAAGACCTTCTCTCACAGTAGCTCCATGCCTAAACATCAGAGGATTCACAAAGAAGCCCTATAAATGCTCGAAGTGTGGGAAGACCTTCTCTCACAGTAGCTCCATGACTAAACATCAGAGGATTCACACAGGAGAGAAGCCCTATAAATGCTCGGAGTGTGGAAAGAGCTTCTCTCACAGTAGCTCCATGACTAAACATCAGAGGATTCACAAAGGAGAGAAGCCCTATAAATGCTCGGAGTGTGGGAAGAGCTTCTCTCACAGTAGCTCCATGACTAAACATCAGAGGATTCACACAGGAGAGAAGCCCTATATATGCTCGGAGTGTGGGAAGACCTTCTCTCACAGTAGCTCCATGACTAAACATCAGAGGATTCACAAAGAAGCCCTATAAATGCTCGGAGTGTGGGAAGACCTTCTCTCACAGTAGCTCCATGACTAAACATCAGAGGATTCACACAGGAGAGAAGCCCTATATATGCTCGGAGTGTGGGAAGACCTTCTCTCACAGTAGCTCCATGACTAAACATCAAAGGATTCACACAGGAGAGAAGCCCTATAAATGCTCGGAGTGTGGGAAGACCTTCTCTCACAGTAGCTCCATGCCTAAACATCAGAGGATTCACAAAGAAGCCCTATAAATGCTCGAAGTGTGGGAAGACCTTCTCTCACTGTAGCTCCATGACTAAACATCAGAGGATTCACACAGGAGAGAAGCCCTATAAATGCTCGGAGTGTGGAAAGAGCTTCTCTCACAGTAGCTCCATGACTAAACATCAGAGGATTCACAAAGGAGAGAAGCCCTATAAATGCTCGGAGTGTGGGAAGAGCTTCTCTCACAGTAGCTCCATGACTAAACATCAGAGGATTCACACAGGAGAGAAGCCCTATAAATGCTCGGAGTGTGGAAAGAGCTTCTCTCACAGTAGCTCCATGACTAAACATCAGAGGATTCACAAAGGAGAGAAGCCCTATAAATGCTCGGAGTGTGGAAAGAGCTTCTCTCACAGTAGCTCCATGACTAAACATCAGAGGATTCACACAGGAGAGAAGCCCTATAAATGCTCGGAGTGTGGGAAGACCTTCTCTCACAGTAGCTCCATGACTAAACATCAGAGGATTCACACAGGAGAGAAGCCCTATAAATGCTCGGAGTGTGGGAAGAGCTTCTCTTGTAGTGGCGATATGACTAAACATCAGAGGATTCACACAGGAGAGAAGCCCTATAAATGCTCGGAGTGTGGAAAGAGCTTCTCTCACAGTAGCTCCATGAGTAGACATCAGAGGATTCACAAAGGAGAGAAGCCCTATAAATGCTCGGAGTGTGGAAAGAGCTTCTCTCACAGTAGCTCCATGAGTAAACATCAGAGGATTCACAAAGGAGAGAAGCCCTATAAATGCTCGGAGTGTGGAAAGAGCTTCTCTCACAGTAGCTCCATGACTAAACATCAGATGATTCACACAGGGCAGAAGCTTTATAAATGCCTGGAGTGTGGGAAGACCTTCTCTAGAAGTAGCCATATGACTAGCCATCAGAGGGTTCACACAGGAGAGAAGCCCTATGAATGCTTGGAATGTGGGAAGACCTTCTCTCAAAGTAGCAACATGACTAAACATCGTCAGAATCACACAGGAGAGCAGCCATAGTAATCCTCAGAGTTTGAGAAGAGCTTCACTTGGAGGAAATACCTTACTTCACATCAGCTCACTCACATTGGGAAGAAGGAAATGGAAGGAAGGCCTTATTACCAAGGATGAGTATAAACAAATAACCAAGAATTGTAGGGAGAGTGTTAGAGAAGCTTAAGTTCAATACGAGCTTAGGCTAGCATGACGTGCTAAACATAAGAAAAAGGGGTTCTGTGGTTATATTTCAAGTAAGAAAAAGTGTCGGAACACCATAGGACCACTGTGAGGACAAGAAAGTAAAATTATAACACGTGAGGATGTTGATGAAGAGAGGGCTGAACTGCTTAACTCCTATTTCTCCTCAGTCTTCTCTTGTGAGGGAAACAGTGCTCAATGCGGCAAAAACGTAACACAACAGGGGGGATGGGAATGGTGGTCTAGGATCACTGTTGGGGCAGTCCAATCTTGGGACATGCTGGTATCTTCCTGCAAGGACGCTTGAGGGAAGACATCTCATTCTTGCCAGCTGTATTTTCAAAACCCTTAAGAATCACATTTTTAAATAACTCCCCTTAGGACTGCCAGTAATAGAAGCTGAATCAATGGAAATGCAGTCCAACAGAAAACAATCTTCAAGCACCTCCTGGAGGGGGGGGGGGGGAGGCACACCTATCTCTCAAGGCTCTTCCAGAAATCCACAGAAACGGTCCCCTTCTTGGGTCCCCACCAAATGGGTCCCATTAACTTCTGGGACATTTGGAGAGTATCTCTGTGGGAACTTAATTCCTGGGCAGGAAGGTATGAGAGAAAAGGTTCTTCAGAAACCCTGGCTACAGTTTTATACTGTATTTCCAGAAGTGGGAGGAGGCAAAAAACATTGAATACACTTTAGTTTAGAATAAAGGGGACAGCGGAAATGAAAGTGAGGAGGTAAAGTTGGTTCAAACAGAATAAATTAAGCTTAAGGCCCCGTGTATCTGAGAGACCGCCTCCCTGCCTATACCCCCAGAAGAGCTCTACGCCGCCACCTCCAACTGGCTACGGATCCTTGGCCCTAAAGAGGCACGTCGGGTCTCAACAAGGACCAGGGCTTTTTCAGTCCTGGCCCCCACCTGGTGGAATGAGCTCCCCAAAGTGATCGGGGCCCTGCCGGAACTTCCACAATTCCGTAGGTCCTGCAAAAGGGAGCTCTTCCACCAGGCATTTGGTGGGGCCGACTGACCCATAACATCTACAGGTGCCCCCCAAGACTAAGGGATAATCCCTACTTAGGGATTGTCAAGTTATTGTTGAGGTGCCGTTCTAATTGTTCCAGTTGATGTGTTGTTGTTATTGTTATGCTGTTAAATTGATTTTGATAGTGTTCTGTGTGAATGTTCAAAAATGTTTTGTGTAAACCGCCCAGAGCTGTAGGGAAGGGCGGTATATAAATGTAAATGTAAATGTAAATGTAAATGTAAATGTAAATGTAAATGTAAATGTAAATGTAAATGTAAATGTAAATGTAAATAAATAGGGAATAGAAAGAGAGACTATACATTGAACATTGCCTATCTGAAAAGGAGAGGGGAGGGGTCTGCCGTTAGTTTCCTTGAAGATTGGGGGGCGGGGGTGGGGATCAAGATGGACTTGCCCAACTCAAAAGGACAGACAGATGGACAGGCGGATTCTGTTATTCTGAGTGATGCCTGGTAAAAGCCAGCCAAGTGATGTGTAAGGATACTTCGTTTGGATAAGGGTCATGTGGGGGGGGGGGCTCTTAGTCCAGGGGGTCCAGTGGTGGCTCTCAGCAGCCTGCTCCTCTGCTGATCCCTTAAGGCTGTCAAGATTGTCCTTTCACTCTGCACATGGGGAGCCTGGCATGTGCCTGTGGGTGAAGCGGTGCAGAAGGAACAGCGTCCACCCAGCGCGCCCTCCCTCTTGCAGCTCCTGGCAAGAAGGGAACGGCAGACACTCAGGGTGTGTAATGCTGTGTATGTTAGACTTCATAACATCAAGTCACGGCCTGCTTGCAACCAGCTGCTACTGGATTGCTCATTGCATTCGTGTGTTCTGTTCCACAGTGAGAGGCTGCTGGCTGTTGTGTCTCTGTACACCACCCTGATCTATGCATGGCTCCTTCCGGGTGGTGGGTGTTGTCAGACATCCATCTCAGCAGAAACAAAGGGAGTGTGGGAGGATAAGTCTTAGTGTTTCACACTAGGAAATTTCATGGAGCAAAGGAGCTGAAGTGAACATCCAGCATGGATTTAGAGAAGATACGGCTATACAACAAGATTCACGGGCTCTCTGGTACATGAGACACGTCCTCTAAAAAATGTTGAGTGTTTCTCGGCTTGTCAGTTTTGGAGGGATTTCCCGGCTGGGCATAGAAAAAGCTGCTTTCTCATTCACTGCCAAGCCTTTGTGGAAGATGGAAAAAAGGGGTATGCAGTTGTTCTAGCCCCTCTAGAGGGGGTTCCAGATTGTAGCCATTTTTCCCTTCAGAAAGGGCCTCCCTGTTTAACCCTCCCACGGCTGTTGCCTGAGCCATTCCCCTGCCATAAAATTTAACTTTCAATATTTTTCATCTCATAATAAATCATAACCCAATTTTCCCTTGCCTTCTGACAGATCCACCACATATGGTAAAATCATACATTTATATTTTTTACATTTACAACATTTATAATTGTAACTTGTATTAATTATTGCAATGTCTAGAGGGGTAATATAACATCTACAGAACGCTTTGCAGCAATTGTCTTTTAACATTTGATATTTAGTAAGTTTCGATTCATTAATGCACAATCCCTCCCATTGCTCTAAATGTATTTTTTCTCCAATATTTTGAGTCCATATTATCATACAATCTTTTATTTTCTCTGGTTCCAAGTCATATTGCAATAACAATTTGTAAATTTTCCCTAACAAATGTTTTCTATCAGCAGTGATCCATTTTTTATAAACTGTTTTCTCTCCCAGATGGCCACCTTCTTTAAGATGTTGTTTTAATTTTCATGCTGCCTTATGACTTTTTATTAAAGGTCAGAGTGATGGAGTTATATCTTTCTTTGAATTTAAACCGTGTCTTTAGCAAATGTGATCTCCCTTAGATCATGGTGATTTCTGTCTTTGGTGTCCATTTTTTATAGATTTAGATTACATCCTTGAGGATCAATAATCCAGCCTGCTATCCAGACCAATGCCGCTGGTTGTTTATATAAAGTACCTACTGTATTTCAACGTTCGAGACAACTTTTTTTTCATCTTGTAACACCTTGACACTTATCCTTTGTCTTTTCCCTTTCCATAGAAATTTGCTTATATTCATTTTAACTGTTGATATCCTTACTAGCCAAGACATTTTTAATATTTCTGAGAAATATTCTTTATCAGGCATATCATACCTGTTTGGTTTTTTAACTGTCATACATCCCATGGATTTTCCTATTTATTCTTCCTCTTCCTTTGTTGGCTAAATGCAGGAGGATGGCTAAAGGAACCAGACTGGCCAATAAAGAATTGGGTTCACAAGATTATCCCTAAAGAAATTAGTCATTTGTCAACAGAATAGAAACAGAAAAGTCAAAGTTTTCAACCTCAACTGCTAAGGAAGTCCCCCAGTGAGACCAAAAAACTCAAAACAGCATCAAGGAAGCACTAACAAAGATAGATGAAATAGCTCTTGGATTATAACCCACCCAGGTTCGAACTCTGCCTAGAATAGACCCTCAAACTAGAAAAATTGAACCAATTTGCTGGTATAAAAATGTAATCTTTTTGGTTATTATTATTCCAATATATTTTGTAGACTAGTAATCAAGCCCGCTGTATGACCAATACAGCGGGCGCTAGATAATTACAGTATTGCGGCCTGACGGCGGGGGCTCCCTCGGATGACGGGGCCTCTCCCGGGCGGCGGCCTGACGCGGGGGCGGGAGAGGCTGCCTGCAACTCCCAGGAAGCGGAGGAGAAGCACCGCGGGGGACGTAGGGCTGGGCCGGGGTCTCCCCGGGGAGGGCTGAGTGGCACCCCCCCTGCTCCTGGACAAGGGAGACCCTGATGCAGGACCCGCCCGGGGGGGGAAGCCCTCTCCCTCCATCCCTGCTCCGGAGGGGCCCCATTGGGCACCCAGATCCGCCCCCCCATTGCTCCCCCCAAGGGCACTCTCGATCCAGGACTTCTCTTTGAACGACGGGGCTATGCTCTTCAGAAGAATGGCGGAGCCCTTCTGGGTCAAGCCAAAGGGTCTGGGAAACCCACCCAGGGGATGGAGACCACTTGGGCCCCGCAGAGATGCCCCTGCTGTCCTTGGGGTAGACTGCCTATGAACATGGAGGTTCCATTACCCTCTCATAATGAATAGCCACTTTTAGAGCAGTATGAATAGGTGGTGGGCAGTCAATAACTGAGGCTTGAACATCAGGCCTCTTCCCGCCACTCCCTACTCCCCTGGCTGTAGAGACACCCACCCGCCCAGCCTTCTTGAGTGTTGCATTGTGTGGTATGGAGACCCTGCATTCAGGCAACTGGCTGCTATTGATCGCTATGGGTTTGGCCATTTCCTTCATCTGCTCAGTTCCCCCTCTATCTATCTACCTATCTACCTATCTATCTATCTATCTATCTATCTATCTGTCGAGCATAAAAGGGTCGGCGTTTCAGTGACCCCCTCTGTGTTGTGCTTCAGTCAATCTGTACCAGTCCAGGTATGAGATATAATCTTTGCCTTGCAAAGGGTGACCTGGGGGAGGCAAAAGGACCCGGATTGACCTCTTGCTCATGAGGAAACTCCCCTTGGAGGCTGGAAGGAAAGGCCTGCACCTGGGCCTCTGGTGCTCCTCAGGAAATCTCCTGCAATTTAGTGAGGAACACTCCTGAGCATTGATTGAAGCACCCATCCCCAGTTCTTTGTTCAGTAATTCCCAGAGCACAGTCCCTGAGACAGTACACAAAAGAAAACTCCCCAAACACCCTTGCAAGCACAGGACGTTGCCTGCCATATCTCTGCACGTAAGCCCACTGGCCTTGCCCTCTTCCTTCCCATTGATATTAACATCTTGCTTGCAGATAAAGACAATTCTAGTTCTTACACGGTGGCTAAGTTCTGCTACTTGGGCAGCAGAGTGTGGAAATCTACCTAAATGCAGAACTTTTCATTTGTCCCTATTGAATTTCATTTTATTCAGTTTAGACCAATTCTCGAGCCTCTCAAGATCATCCTGTAATATGCAAATTTACTAAGTATCCCCATTAATCCCTTATGCAAATCATTTATAAATATGTTGAACAACTCAGGCCCCAGGACTGAGCCCTGGGGCACTCCACTTGTCCCTCTTCTCCAAGAGGATGCTGAACCATTTACAAAGACCCTTTGGGTACGATCTGTCAACCAGTAATCGATCCAACTGACAGAATTAGGGTCCGTACCGCATTTTACCAACTTGTCAACAAGAATATCATGTGGAACCTTATGAAAAGCTTTATTGAAATACTGATATACTATGTCCACAGCATTTCCCTGATCCAGCAAGGTCGTCATTTCTCGAAAAAAGAGATAAGGTTGGTCTAACATGATTTCTTCTTGCAAAACCCGTGCTCAGTTTTAGAAATCACAGCTCTCTGTTCCAGCTGCTCAAGGACCAAATGTTTGATATGTTCCAAAATTTTGCCAGCTACAGATATCAGGCTGACGAGTCGATACTTACTCGGATACTACTTTTTCTTGAAGATGGGGAAAACATTTGCCCTCCTCCTGTCATTTTGCACCTCACCTGTTCGCCAAGAAGTGTCGAAAAGAATGGCTAGCGGTTCAGAGATTATATCTGCAAGTTCTTTTAGTAGCCTTAGATGCAGTTCATCGGGCCCAGAAGACTGTTTCATTGAAAGAAACTAGGTGTTTGTGGACTGTCCAAACAGTGATCCTAGGCCACCATTCCCATCCCCCCTGTTGTGTTGTTTTTGCCTAATTGAGCACAATTTCCCTCACAAGAGAAGACTGAGGAGAAATAGGAGTTAAGCAGTTCAGCCCTCTCTTCATCATCATCTGTTATAATTTCACTTTCTTGTCCTCGCAGTGGTCCTACAGTAATTCTACACTTTTTCTTACTTTAAATATAACTAAAGAACCCTTTTTTGTTATGTATAGCACTTCATGCTAGCCTAAGCTCATTTTGAGCTTTAGCTTCTTTAACACTCTCCCTACAATTCTTGGTTATTTGTTTATATTCATCCTTGGTAATAAGGCCTTCCTTCCATTTCCTTCTTCCCTGATGTGAAGTAAGGTGATGTGAAGTAAGGTATTTCCTCCAAGTAAAGCTCTGCTAAAACTCCGAGGATTTCTATAGATGCTCTCCTGTGTGACTCCTAAGATGTTTAGTCATGTGGCTACTGCGAGAGAAGGACTTCCAACACTCCAAGCATTGATAGGGCTTCTCTCCTGTGTGAACTCTCTGATGGCTAGTCATGTGACTACGGCAAGAGAAGGTCTTCCCACACTCCAAGCATTTATATGGTTTCTCTCCTGTGTGAATCCTTCGATGTCTAATCATGTGGCTACTGCAAGAGAAGCTCTTTCCACACTGCAAGCATTTATAGGGCTTCTCTCCTGTGTGAATCCTCCGATGTATAGTCATGTGGCTACTGTGAGAGAAGTTCTTCCCACACTCCAAGCATTTATATGGCTTCTCTCCTGTGTGAATCCTTTGATGCTCAGTCATGTCTCCACTGAGGGAGAAGGTCTTCCCACACTCCATGCATTTATATGGCTTCTCTCCTGTGTGAATCCTTTGATGTCTAGTCATATCACCATTGCAAGAGAAGGACTTCCCACACTCCGAGCATTTATAGGGCTTCTCTCCTGTGTGGATCCTTTGATGTTTAGTCATGTTGCCACTTTGAGAGAAGTTCTTTCCACACTCCAAGCATTGATAGGGCTTCTCTCCTATGTGAATCCTCTGATGTTTAGTCATGGCGCTACTGTCTGAGAAATTCTTTCCACACTCCAAGCATTGATAGGGCTTCTCTCCTGTGTGAATCCTCTGATGTCTAGTCATGTGGCATCTTCGAGAGAAGTTCTTCCCACACTCCAAGCATTTATAGGGCTTCTGTCCTGTGTGAATCCTCTTATGATTAGTCATGGAACTACTGTGAGAGAAGATCTTTCCACACTCCAAGCATTGATAGGGCTTCTCTCCTGTGTGAATCCTCTGATGATTAGTCATGGAGCTACTGTGGGAGAAATTCTTTCCACACTCAAAACACTGATAGGGCTTCTCCCGTGTATGAATCCTCTGATGTCTATTCATGTGGCTACTGTGAGAGAAATTCTTTCCACACTCCAAGCATTTATAGGGCTTCTCTCCTGTGTGAATCCTCCGATGTGTATTCATGTTGCTGCTGTCAGAAAAATTCTTTCCACACTCCAAGCATTTATAGGGCTTCTTTCCTGTGTGGATTCTCTGGTGTGAAATAAGGCTATCCTTTTCGTTAAACCTCTTTTTACACTTCAAGCAACCAAATGTTTTCGTTCCTGTGTGGATCGTCTCATCTTTCTTAGCTGTGGATAAGTCGCCGAGCTGTACTCCTTTCGTGGGGCACTGATTCCTTCCCATTTGGCTTTTTGTTCTGCCTTGGGTTGGGATCTCATACACATTTCTGCCCTGAAATTCCATCCTTCCATTCGGTTTTCCTTCCCTTTTCCTCTTCGGCTTCCTCAGAGGTCCATCTTGATCCCAAGGTTCCTCCTGGAGGTCCTCATCTCCTTCTGAAGACACCTCTCCTGGTTGTCCCCATTTCTCCGGATCTTGTGCATCTCCTGCCGGAAAGGAGATAAATCCAATGAGACCCCTGGCAAACAATGGCTGTTTAGCATAGCCTGTTCTTCTTAAACGGTCCTTTTCCTTTACTGAGGCCTGGACGAGCCTCAGCATATCTAGACAATTACAAGGAAAGTAGGATAGGTTCACGTGGGTAGCCGTGTTGGTCTGAAGCAGCACAACAAAACAAAATCAGAGTCCGGTGGCTCCTTTAAGACGCTGTCTGAGGAAGAGTGTTTGCACTCAAAAGCTCACTCCTTGAATAAATCTTTGTTGTTCTTAACGGTGCCCCTGGACTCTGATTTTGTTTTAGGGAAAGAAGGGTCAGCCCCATTCAAACATATACGACAGGAAGCAAACAGCAGGACACGGACCTCCCATGTTTTCTTTAGTTTGCCATATCTTTGTCACATTACAGGAGAAAAACCCAGAGTCCAAGAGGTCCATCCCAGGTGAAACCAAACGGGCTGAGAGGTCATCCAAAGAGGAAGGAACCAGGCCTGCAACCCCCGTTCCCTGGAGTGGCTGGACATTCACTGCCATGCATCATTGGGACTGGATTCGGCTATTGTTTGGGGGGGGGGGGGTCACGGCCGTGAGAAGTGCCACAATGAGAACAGGACACCTTTTACAAGGATGGCGCTCCTGAGTGGACAAAAGTATATCACAGGGAGCTCCCACAGAAAACCATTCCTACAGAATACATTGGAGTAGCCCTTTTGCTCTCTCCCCCTTAAGGGGAGAGAGACTCCAGCACAGCTTCCTGGTTCCTCAGAGGTCTGGAGGAACCCATTTCTGCTGGATGGTGCTGCGAATCAAAGAAGAGTCCAGGAACATAAAGTCATTAATGGAGGAAACAAAACCCCATGAAGACATTAATATTTCCAAGGAGGAAAAAGCCCCACCCAGGCCTTCCTTCCTGCCCTCCACCACACACGGGTGTTCATGGGTTGATTTGCAGGCCTTGCAGGGGCTGTCTGCCCCCAAATATTACCCTCTCCAGGGGTTGGCAAGAAGAACACTGCTGGGGGATGTTCTCTGTGGCCGAAGGGAGCTGGTCAGGCCTCCTGGGATCAGGGGATCTGCAACGGGGGGTTGGGGGGGGGGTTTTACCTGGCCTGGATTTGTCTTCTCTATTCAAGACAAAGGGTCCAAAACTCCTTACCCAGAGAGGCGACCGCCTCGTAATTCTCCCGCATGACTTCCCAGTAGAGGGCTCTTTGGGCCGGATCCAGCAGCGTCCATTCCTCCCACGTGAAGAACACGGCCACCTCCTGGAAGGACACGGGGGGCCCTGAATGAGGAGTTCCCACATTCATCTTCTCTGACGGCCCCTGAGTATTCACACAAGACAGCAGAATCTCACAAGGGAGTAATTTAAAAGAAAACAGAACAGATCAAGGTGATGGCAAGAAGCATTTGTGTTTTTTGGGATTCTGAAAGGTATCCCCCCACTCCCCCCCCTCCTCCCAGAACTCCACCAGAGCGCTCTGGACCTGTTGTGGTATTGCACTGTTCCATCGTTATATTATTTTATTATATTGTTATACTGTTACATTATTCTGTCATATGGTTACAACCACTGTTATGAATTACTGTATGTTTAACGAAGACTGTTTCATGTATCGTTGACTAGTTTTAATGTAAACCGCCCTGAGCCTTCGGGGAGGGCGGCATATAAATCTAAATAAATAAAATAAATAAATAAATAAATCCCAGGATTTAGCTGTCATAGCTCTGTACGAAGTGGAATGACCTTGTACTCAGGGATTCCCAAAGCTCCTGGCAGGAAGGAGGAGGAACTGGGGCCTGGACTCCTGTGAACGCCTTGCTGAAGCCAGGATCCTACTAGGGAATTTGGCATTGTTTAATCTGTCCTCATATCTGTCCTCTTAATAATTATGTATTACCCATTTCTTATTTTCAGACTCTGGTTCGTTCCACAATCCCTAATCCTCTTGTTACATGCCTGAATTGCACTGACCCACGTCCCATCATTTGCCTGGAGTCCAAGTGAAAAAGGGCAGAGTACAAACAGGAGTTCAGCAGGGGAATGGGCAGCCTCAGGAGGTGGGGGGGAGCTCCCCCTCCATGGTGGTCTTCAAGCAGAGGCTGGAGGGATCCTTCTCATGGAAGGTGCTTGAGGCTGATCCTGCATTGAGCAGGGGGTGGACTAGATGGCCTGGATGGCCCCTGACAAATCTTTGATTCTATTCTAACTAATGTAAATGAATAACCAAAATAGATTAGTAATCGTGGAGAAACAGAGCGATGCTATCTTTCTCAGCACACCAGGCAAGACGGTGTCAAAGCAGCCCCTCTAACTGGCCTTCCCCAGGGCTCAATCTTCATGAAACTGGGATGGAATTCAAAGGGTCCGAACACGGACTGGCTGAAACTCCTCCTGCGAGGGCTGCTTTGAGCTGGGGGATAAAGAAACTCTCACGAAGAACTCGGAAAAAGTAAGAAAACGGGAGACTGAAACAAACCCCTGAGGGTCGGCAGGGCCCCGGAGGCTGCCCCCTCCGCCCCCACCCACCCCGTGCTCTGGCGGCAGAAAGGGAGCAGCCTTCGCAGCCGGCCTTCCTGAGGAGCTCCGTTTCTGCGTGCAGGGAGCCCGGGTCGGCAGCAGCCTCGCCCAGCACGAGCCGCAGAGGAGGGAAGAGGGAGGGCCCGGCGGGGGCGGGGGAGGCTGCCTGCGCCTCCCGGGAAGCGGGGGAGAAGCACCGCGGGGGTCGCAGGGCTGGGCCGGGGTCTCCCCGGGGGGGGGGCTGAGCGGCCAAGGGAGACCCCAATGCAGGACCCGGATGGGGTGGGGGCAGCCCTCTCCCTCCATCCCTGCTCCGGAGGGGCCCCTTTGGGCGTCCAGATCTGCCCCCCCATTGCTCCCCCCAAGGGCGCTCTCGGTCCAGGCCCGGGGGCTCCCCCTCCCCCGCAGCCCCCTCCCTTTTTTAGCCCCAAATCCCTGTTCCAAAATCCCAATTGCACCTCCTGTGCTGCGGCCGCCCGAAGCTCACCTCCGCCGGCAAGGAAAAGAGGGAGGCCCCGATCCACGTGCTCCGACCTCCCCCAGCAGCGGCTCCGCCTCTTCCCCCGGCCAGGCCTTTGGGGGGGGGGGGGTTGTGGATCGCAGCAAAGGGAGCGACGGACCCCGAAGGATTTTGGGACGGAAATGCCCCTCCCCCCCCGCCCATCTGCCCATCTGCCCATCAACTCCTGGCGGTTTCCAGGTCGCTTTCCCGCTTGCAAAAGGTTTCCCGGAGAATCGCTCCCTTCCTGCCCCGGGGAAGGGGGGGGGTCTCTTTATATGCGGGGATTCCTCTTTCTCTTTGAAAGACGGGGCTGTGCTCTTCAGAAGAACCCATCTGGGTCAAGCCAAAGGGTCTGGGAAGCCCACCCAGGGGTTGGAGACCACTTGGGCCCCACAAAGATGCCTCTAGTGTCCATGGGGTAGACTACCTCTGAACGTGGAGGTTCCATTAGCCTCTCATAATGAATAGGCGACTTTTAGAGCAGTATGAATAGGTGGTGATCAGTCAATAATTGACGATTGAACATCAGGCCTCTTCCCGCCACTCCCCCCCCCTCCCTACTCCCCTGGCTGTAGAGGCCCCCACCCACCCATCTTGAGTGTGTGGTATGGAGACCCTGCATTCAGGCAACTGGCTGCTATTGATCGCTCTGGGCTTTCCTTCATCTGCTCAGTTCCCCCTCTATCTATCTATCTATCTATCTATCTATCTATCTATCTATCTATCTATCTATCTATCTATCTATCTATCTATCTATCTATCTATCTATCTATCTATCTATCTATCTATCTATCTATCTATCTATCTATCGAGCATAAAAGGGTGGGCGTTTCAGTGACCCCCTCTGTGTTGTGCTTCAGTCAATCTGTACCTCCCAGTCCAGGTATGAGATGTAATCTTTGCCTTGCAAAGGGTGACCTGGGGGAGGCCAAAGGACCCGTGTTGACCTCTTGCTCATGAGGAAACTCCCCTTGGAGGCTGGAAGGGAAGGCCTGCCCCTGGGCCTCAGGTGCTCCTCAGGAAATCTCCTGCCATTTAGTGAGGAAGGCTCCTGAGAAAGCCATTTATGATGGAAGCTCCCATCCCCAGTTCTTTGTTCAGTAATTCCCAGAGCACAGTCCCTGAGAAGGTACACAACAGAAAACTCCCCAAACCCCCTTGCAGGCACAGGCGGCTGCCTGCTGTGTCTCTGCATGTAAGCCCCATGGCCTTGCACTCTTCCTTACCTTTGGGATCCATTAATATTAACATCTTGCTTGCAGGTAAAGACAATTCTAGTTGTTACACGGTGGCGAAGTTCTGCTACTTGGGCAGCAGAGTGTGGAAATCCTTGGTTACTGTTGATGCTGAGTGGCCTGGCTGTCAAAATCCTGTAACTATTTATGCGGTTTTATTCATATTTGATGCTGGTCAATGGCTCCAATTTATCTACATCCCCCTTCAACTGGGGTGCCCAAAGCTTAACAGAGTACTCCAAGTGAGGCCGAACTGGAGCAGAGCATAGCGGTACCATCACCTCCCATAATATGGACACGATACTCGGTTTGATACAGCCCCAAACCCCTTTTGCCTTTTTAGCCACCAAGTCACATTGTTGACTCATATTAAATGTCTGGTCTACTAAGACTCCTAGATCCTTTTTGCACATACTACCGCCAAGTCTCCCCCATCCTATACTGGTGTCTTTGTTTGTTTTTTTCTACCTGAATGCAGAACTTTTCATTTGTCCCTATTGAATTTCATTTTATTCTGTTTAGACCACTTCTCGAGCCTCTCAAGATCATCCTGTAATCTGATTCTGTCTTCTGTTGTGATTGCTGCCCCTCCCGGTTTAGTATCATCTGCAAATTTAATAAGTATCCCCTCTAGTCCCTCATCCAAATGACTCTTTTCCAAGAGGATGCTGAAGCGTTTACAGGTACCCTTTGGGTACGACCAGTCCTCCAGCTATCAATTCAACTGACAGAATTAGGATCCATACGCCGTTTAAACAGCTTGTCAACAATATCATTGTGTGGCGCCCTTGTGCCCCTCTTGGGGGAAGGCCTTTCTCAGCCATGACTCCTGCTGTCTGTCTTCCTCTTTGCTGCTTGAAAACACGGAGACCGATGACAATTTTCAAGTTCCTTTAATGTGCTAGAGCCTCTTGTGGCGCAGAGTGGTAAGGCAGCTGTCTGAAAGCTTTGCCCATGAGGCTGGGAGTTCAATCCCAGCAGCCGGCTCAAGGTTGACTCAGCCTTCCGTCCTTCCGAGGTCGGTGAAATGAGTACCCAGCTTGCTTGCTGGGGGGTAAACAGTAATGACTGGGGAAGGCACTGGCAAACCACCCCGCATTGAGTCTGCCATGAAAACGCTGGAGGGCGTCACCCCAAGGGTCGGACATGACTCGGTGCTTGCACAGGGGATACCTTTACCTTTACCTTTTAATGTGCTCCTCTCGACAGCATACACAGCATTTCCCTTCACCAACCGTCTCCCCACCCTTCTCCCCATCCTTCCTTATATTTCCCCTAGTGACTCCACCCTCCATCTATTTAACCTTCTCGTTCTCCCTTCCTGCCCCGCCCTTCCTGATTCTAGGTGCATCAGAGCTTCCCACGTCGAGCAGGTAAGTTTTTCCTAGATGCCGCAGACCTCGTTCTGTCAGCCGGGCCCTTCCCTGGGGCGGGGGAGCTGGGAGGTTTGTTTTGTAACTCTCCTACTGACCACCCCTTTCATGGGCCGGATGAGAATACTCTCCTGCTTCTGGTTTCTTTTTCTGAAGCGTCGCCAGCAATGGGTAAGCATTCCTCCGCTTATCTTCCTTTCTTGCTGCTGTCACTCCCCGCAGCTTCTCTGATAGTCTTCCCCTCCCTTTCCCCCGTTCTCCTACAAGTCCGGGTGGGCCTCCTGCGAGAGCACCCACAGGGCCGCCAGTGGGGAAGCTACTTTCCTCTACCTTCCCTGCGGTCTCTCTCTCTTCTTTGAACAGAACCGACATTCCTTCCTTTGTGTTTACTGAAATGTTTTCCTGGGCCTGTCTTTCTTTCCACCAACTTTCTCCTTCTAGCTCACCCCTTCCAGGCCCGCCCGGACAATCATGTGGCACCTTATGAAAAGCTTTATTGAAATACAGAGGAGACGACTGAAGATGGCGCCGTACTAGCTGGGCTTCTGTCCAGCTCTTAAGCCATGCTGAGGGTCAGGAGCAACTGCACCTGGCAGACCTGAGCAGACACGCAAATCTTGCTCGCCGGTCGCCCCAGGAACCGGGAACGGCATCCTGAGGGTCCTACAGATCCGTGGAGACTGAGTTCTCTGGATCGCCGCGGCATGTGCTCAAGGTCATGATGGCGCCCTTGTCGTAAATAACTTTCTAAGCCTGAAACGACCAGCTGACCCTACATTCTTCCCAGATCATCTTTTACCAGACTGACAGGAGCCGAAGTCTACAACAGTAAAGACTGTGAGTTTTCTGGCTTTTCCTTTTCTTTCCCCACAAGCTCTTCCCCCCCCCCCTCAACCAATTTACAAGTGAATTCTTTCGTTGTCGAGTGGGAGGCTCCCAGCTAATTATACTCACTAACCAAACAAAGAGAGAGCTTAAAGAAAAGAGAGACTTTAAAGTTTTGTTGGAGAGAGTTCAGTGGGGGACACTGACTTGATACGGAGATCGACAAACTGATAATTTTGGATCGCTCGTGCTCCCGCGAGACCTCACGAGACTTTCTGTTTATAGTTTGTGACTGCCTAGAACTATGGAAAAATTAACTAAGGCACAGCTTTTCCATTTGTTATGCGAAGGGAACTCAAAGATACTGAAAGCAGTCAATAAGGTGGAAAAGGAAATCCGAAAGACTAAGAAAGAGCTTTTAGACAGAACCGACGGTTTGGAAAAAACAGCTGATGAAAACACAACTCTGCCAACAATACTTCAAACGAGAATTCAATGTCTGGAAGTTAATCAACAGGAGGGGGAGAGAGCTAGGGATGTAAAAATCAAAAGCCCCTTGGAAGAACTTGGGAAAACAGATTTAAGGAAGGAAAGCACCGAAAACCTGGAAGTCTATTTAGAGCAGGAAGTGATTTGGATCAACAAAATAAAAAGAGTCTATTCAGAGGCGACAGCACGCAGGAAGCTATCAAGAGATAGCTCTGTGCGACCAGAGGAAGAGATCCGGATTGATAAAGTATACAGAGCCTACTTAAAGGCGACTGCAAGCAAGAATCAAGCAAGAGACTTCTTTGGCCCTGACAGAAGGACAACTAGAAATACTCTATGTAGGAATCATCAGGCGTTACTAGGGAAAAAAAATACAATTTCATTTTCTGCGACCACCTGAAGGATGTGATGAACAGTGGAGCATTTTCCTGGTTTCCTGTGGGAAAGACAGCAGCAGTAACTTTTAGGTCAGGACCAATATATGAAGGGAACTGACTTTATATTATCTAAGACAATAATAGAATATATTCTTATAATAGATTATACTCTCATATGTATAAACAATTACTCTGCTAAGAAAGATGGTAATAACTTCTAGATCAGGATCAATATGTGATGGGAACTGAATATGTATGCCAATATGTATGCTAAAAGAGAATGGCAAACTATACTTCATATGTATTAACAAGACAGCAGCAGTAACTCTTAGGTCAGGGCCAATATATGAAGGGGACCGACCTTATATCAAGATAATAATAGAATATATTCTTATAACAGATCATACTCTCATATGTATTAACAATCATTTCGCTAAGAAAGATGGTAAAAACTTCTAGATTAGGATTAACATGTGATGGGAACTGAATATGTATGTTAAAAGAGGATGGCAAACCATATCAGCTGGTCGCTTTTTTTCTCTTTTACTTTTCTGTAAATGCTTCATATAATAATAAATAATAAAATTATATAAAAAAGAAAAGCTTTATTGAAATACAGATAAACTATTTCCACAGCATTTCCCTGATCCAGCAAGGTAGTCGCTTTCCCGAAAAAAGAGATAAGGTTGGTCTGACATTTCTTCTTGCAAAACCCATGCTGAGTCTTAGAAATCACAGCTCTCTGTTCCAGCTGCTCAAGGACCGACTGTTTGATATGTTCCAAAATTTTGCCAGCAACAGATATCAGGCTGACGAGTCAATACTAACTCGGATACTCCTTTTTCTCTTTCTTGAAGATGGGGATAACATTTGCCCACCTCCAGAACAGACAGAGGTTCAGAGATAACACCTACATGTTCTTTTAGTATCCTTGGATGCAGTTCAATGAAGACTGTTTCACTGAAAGAAACTAGGTCCTTGTGGACTTCCAACAGTGATCCTAGACCACCATTCCCATCCCTCCTGATGTGTTATGTTTTTTCCTCATTGAGCACAATTTCCCTCTCAAGAGAAGACTGAGGAGAAATAGGAGTTAAGCAGTTCAGCCCTCTCTTCATCATCATCTGTTATAATTTCACTTTCTTGTCCTACGGTGTTCCTACACTTTTTCTTACTTGGACTATAACTAAAGAACCCTTCTTGGTTATGTTTAGCACTTCATGCTAGCCTAAGCTCATTTTGAGCTTTAGCTTCTCTAACACTCTCCCTACAATTATTGGTTATTTGTTTATACTAATCCTTGGTAATAAGGCCTTCCTTCCATTTCTTTCTTCCCAGTGCAAGTGGGCTGATGTGAACTAAGGTATTTCCTCCAAGTGAAGCTCTTCTCAAACTCCGAGGATTTCTATAGATGCTCTCCTGTGTGACTCCTCTGATGGCCAGTCAAGTGGCTACTGCGAGAAAAGGTCTTCCCACACTCCAAGCATTGATAGGGCTTCTCTCCTGTGTGAATCCTCCGATGTCTAGTCATATCGACATTAGAAGAGAAGCTCTTCCCACACTCCAAGCATTGATAGGGCTTCTCTCCTGTGTGAATCCTCCGATGTCTAATATCGACATTAAAAGAGAAGCTCTTCCCACACTCCAAGCATTTATAGGGCTTCTCTCCTGTGTGAATCCTCCGATGTCTAGTCAAGTTGCTACTGCGAGAGAAGGTCTTCCCACACTCCAAGCATTGATAGGGCTTCTCTCCTGTGTGACTCCTCTGATGGCCAGTCAAGTGGCTACTGTGAGAAAAGGTCTTCCCACACTCCAAGCATTGATAGGGCTTCTCTCCTGTGTGAATCTTCCGATGTCTAGTCATATCGACATTAGAAGAGAAGGTCTTCCCACACTCCAAGCATTGATAGAGCTTCTCTCCTGTGTGAATCCTCCGATGTCTAGTCATATCGACATTAGAAGAGAAGCTCTCCCCACACTCCAAGCATTGATAGGGCTTCTCTCCTGTGTGAATCCTCCGATGTCTAGTCATATCGACATTAGAAGAGAAGCTCTTCCCACACTCCAAGCATTGATAGAGCTTCTCTCCTGTGTGAATCCTCCGATGTCTAGTCATATCGACATTAGAAGAGAAGCTCTCCCCACACTCCAAGCATTTGTAGGGCTTCTCTCCCGTGTGAATCCTCCGATGTCTAGTCATATCGACATTAGAAGAGAAGCTCTTCCCACACTCCAAGCATTGATAGAGCTTCTCTCCTGTGTGAATCCTCCGATGTCTAGTCATATCGACATTAGAAGAGAAGCTCTCCCCACACTCCAAGCATTGATAGGGCTTCTCTCCTGTGTGAATTCTCTGGTGTACAATAAGGTTATCCTTTTGGTTAAACCTCTGTCTACACTTCAAGCAACCAAATGTTTTCTTGCCTGTGTGGATCCTCTCCTCTTTCTTAGCTATGGATAAGCAGCTGAGCCGTACTCCTTTCGCGGGGCACTGATTCCTTCCCATTTTGTTTTTTGTTCTGCCTTGGGTTGGGATCTCATACACATGTCTGCCCTGAAATTCCTTCCTTCGCTTCCATTTTCTTTCCCTTTTCCTCTTCACCTTCCTCGGAGGTCCACCTTGATCCCAGGGTTCCTCCTGGAGGTCCTCACCTCCTTCTGAAGACACCTCTCCTGGTTGTGCCCGTTCTTCCAAATCTGGCACATCTCCTGCTGGAAAGGAGAGAAATCAAATGAGACCCCTGGCAAGGAATGGCCACTTAGCACCGCCTGTTCCCCATGAACAGTCCTTTTCCAAAAAAGAACTGAAGGCCTGGAAGAGCCTCAGAATAACTAGACAGTTACAGGGAAAGTAGGATAGGTTCACGTGGGTAGCCGTGTTGGTCTGAAGCAGCCCAACAGAACAAAATCAGAGTCCAGTGGCACCTTTAAGACGCTGTCTGAGGAAAAGTGTTTGCACTCGAAGGCTCACTCCTTGAATAAATCTTTGTTGTTATTAACGGTGCCCCTGGACTCTGATTTTGTTTTAAGGAAAGACGCGTCAGACCCATTCAAACATATATGACAATAAGCAAACAGCAGCACACTGAGACACCCATCTGGATCTCTAATGTTTCCTATAGTTTGCCGTATCTGGGTTATATATTTATGTTACGAGGGGCAAAGCCCGTTGTATCCAGTAATACAATGGCTGCTAGAGCTTGGCGGTGGGAAGAGGAAGGGGAGGAGCTGTCCAGTTTGTAAGGGCATGGGATTGAATGTGTGTGATGTGTGTGAGGTTGTGGTGGCAAATGAGGCCATGGGTGTGGAGAGATGGGTGTCAAGAACCTCTGGTGTGGAATGTTCGTTGAGTGTGGGAGAGGTCTGACCTTTGGGAATTGTGGCACAGTGGTTACAGATGAGCTTTCCAGAGCCATGTCTTCAGATATGTTAGGGGAAAATCAGACTGGAGACTCTTCTTAGGGGGAGATTACTTGGCAACCAATTCCTCCCAGTTCTGCATCATTTCCCTTCTTGTGTGAAATAAGCCACAGACACCGAAATGTCCCCCTGCCCTAGTACACATGGGGTAGTCACAGTACACAGGTGTCCACCCTGCTCCTTCTGTCTCCATTTTTTCACTTTTGATAAAATGTTATCTTCCCACATTCTTCTTTCATGGTTGGTCCTTAGAAGAAGAACTGGATTTTTGTACCCTGTTGTTTGCTATCCAAAGGAGTCTCAAAGCAGTTTATAAACACCTTTTCCATTTATCTCCCCACAATAGACAACCTGTGAGGGATGTAGGGCTGTGACGGGCCTGGGAGAACTGGGAATGGGCCGCAGTGACTGAGCAGGCCTCAGGTTTCTTAAAGCATTTTCCAATCGTCTTCCCTTCCTCTCCCCATAGCAGACTCCCTGTGAGGGAGGTGGGGTAGAGAGCCTCACATAGAAGCTGGCAGCACTAAGAGGAAGTCTCTCTGTGCACAGCAGTCTTGACCTTAGTAAGGTTTTTTACACTGTTTTTTTATTTGCCAGGCTAAGGTTGGAAAAAGTCACTTCAGTTCTCATGTCTCTCCAGCCATTTACTTGTTCACTATTTACAGTTTCCGGCTGTAAATATTTATTTAGATCTTCCTACACTTTCCAGACTCACGGGACTGATGCTGGTCTGTCTGTCTGCACCTTGGATAGTAAGGGCTGGCCATAGCCCATAGCCCAGGAGGGACACACCTGCAGAAAGACCTACATCTACCTCTTGAAAGATGAAATACAGTCTCTGAGACTCTCAAAAAAAGCACGTTCAGAGAGTGCAACCGACCCATTCAGGAACCCCCCTCCCCCCCAGGGCCATCAAGAAACGCCAGGGCTTCACAAAACCCTATTTGAGAAGGGCTGACCTAGACAATTAACTTCGAGGTCTGTGGCAATGTCACATTACAGGAGAAAAACCCAGAGTCCAAGAGGTCCATCCCAGGTGAAACCAAACAGGCTGAGAGGTCATCCAAAGAGGAAGGAACCCGGACTGCAACCCCCGTTCCCTGGAGCGGCTGGACATTCACTGCCATGCATCATTGGGCCCACCCCGGCCTTCCTTCCTGCCCTCCACCACACATGCGTGTTCATGGGTTGATTTGCAGGCCTTGCAGGGGCTCTCTGCCCCCAAATATTACCCTCTCCAGGAGGTGGCAAGAAGAACACTGCTGGGGGATGTTCTCTGTGGCCGAAGGGAGCTGGTCAGGCCTCCTGGGATCAGGGGATCTGCAACAGGGGGTTGGGGGGGCTTTTTACCTGGCCTGGATTTGTCTTCTCTATTCAAGATAAAGGGGCCAAACTCCTTACCCAGAGAGGCCACCGCCTCGTAATTCTCCTGCGTGACTTCCCAGTAGAGAGCTTTTTGGACCGAATCAAGCAGAGCCCATTCCTCCTCCGTAAAGAACACGGTCACCTCCTGGAAGGACACGGGCGGCCCTGAATGAGGAGTTCCCACATTCATCTTCTCTGACGGCCTCTGAGTATTCATACAAGACAGCAGAAGGTCACAAGGGAGTCAAGGAAAAGAATAACGTAGAACAGATCAAGGCGATGGCAAGAAGCATTTGTGTTTTTTGAGATTCTGAAAGGTATCCCAGGAGTCAGCTGTCTTAGCTCTGTACTCAGTGGAATGACCTTGTACTCAGGGATTCCCAAAGCTCCTGGCAGAAAGGAGGAGGAACTGGGGCCTGGACTCCTGTGAACGCCTTGCTGAAGCCAGGATCCTACTAGGGAATTCGGCATCGTTTAATCTGTCCTCAAAATTGTCCAAGGCTTATTTTTAGACTTCTATAGGAAAGTCTTTGCCAGGTGTCCCTGTCTCTATTTTCAAGTGAAAAGGGCAGAGTGTAAATAGGACTTCAGCAGGGGAAATGGGCTTCCTCAGGAGGTGGTGGGGAGCTCCCCCTCGATAGCGGTCTTCTAGCAGCAGCTGGTCGGATCCTTCTCATGGATGGTGATTGAGGCTGATCCTGCATTGAGCAGGGGGTGGACTAGATGGCCTGGATGGCCACCGACAACTCTACGATTCTATTCTAACTAATGTAAATGAATAATCAAAATACATTAATAATCTTGGGATATCAGAGAGATGCTGTCATTTGGCCGCACACCAGGCAAGACGGTTCTGAAGCGGCCCCTCTAACTGGACTTCTCCAGGACGGATTCGGGGGGGCAGCCGTGGTGGTCGGAAGCAGCACAACAAAACCAGAGTCCAGGAGCCCCCTGAAGAGCCACAGGGATTTGTTCAGGGCGGGAGCTCTGGAGGGCAGGCCTCTTCCTCAGACCCGCCTTTGGTGGTCTTAAGGGGGCCGCTGGACTCTGATGTTGTTGGGGGCTTCTCCGGGGCTCCATCTTCATGAGACTCGGGTGGGATTCAAGGGGGCCGATCAGGGACCGGCTGCAGCTCCTCCTGCAAGCGCCGCTTGGAGCTCCGGGATAAAGAAACTCTCACAAGGAATCACAGAATCATAAAGTTGGAGGGGGCCATAGAGGCCATCTAGTCCAACCCCCTGCTCAACGCAGGATCAGCCCTAAGGATGCCTCAAACTGCTGGAGGACTCGGAAGAACGCCTTGCAGCGATACTGAAAGGAAACCCTGAGGGTCGGCGGGGCCCCCCCCCCCCGGATGCTGCCCCCCACCTCCCCACCCACCCCCACCCACCACGTGCTCTGGCGGCACAAAAGGAGCAGCCTCCCCAGCCCGGGTCTCAATGCGCGCCCCCTTCGGGGGGGGAGGGGCAGCCCTCTCCCTCCATCCCTGCTCCGGAGGGGCCCCTTTGGACGCCCAGATCTGCCCCCCCCCATTGCTACCCCCAAGGGCGCTCTCGCTCCAGGCCCATTTTCTATCTCCAAATCTCTGTGACTAAATCCCAATTGTACCTCCTTTGCTGCCGCCGAGGAGCCAAGCGGGGAGGCCCCGATCCACGTATTCCGACCTCCCCCGGCCAGGCCTTTTGTGGATCGCAGCCACGAAAGCAAAGGGAGCGACGGACCCCGAAGGATTTTGGGACGGAAATGCCCCTCCCCGCCCCAGCCCATGAACTCCTGGCGGTTTCCAGGTGGCTTCTCCGCTTGCAAAAGGTTTCCCGGAGAATCGCTCCCTTCCTGCACCGGGTAAGGGGGGGGGAGAGGGGAGTTGGGGTCTTTCTCTTTGAAAGACGGGGCTGTACTCTTCAGAAGAACCCATCTGGTTCAAGCCAAAGGGTCTGGGAAGCCCACCCAGGGGATGAATAGAATCGAATCATAGGGTTGGAAGGGGCCACAGAGGCCATCTAGTCCAACCCCCTGCTCAACGCAGGATCAGCGCAAAGCATCCTAAAGCATCCAAGAAAAGTGTGTATCCAGCCTTTGCTTGAAGGCTGCCAGTGAGGGGGAGCTCACCATCCCCTTAGGCAGCCTATTCCACTGCTGAACTACTCTGACTGTGAAATGGAGACGACTTGGGCCCCGCAGAGATGCCCCTGCTGTCCATGGGGTAGACTGCCCCTGAACATGGAGGTTCCATTAGCTTGTTCTAATTAATAGCCACTTTTTAGAGCAGTATGAATTAGTGGTGGTCAGTTGTTAATTGAGGACTGAACATCAGGCTTCTTCCCGCCACTCCCACCCCTCGGCTACCCAGCAGCGGCTCCTGTGGCTGTAGAGGCCCCCACCCACCCACCCATTTTGAGAGTTGCATTGTGTAGTGTGGAGACCCTGCATTCAGGCAACTGGCTGCTATTGATTGCTATGGGCTTTCCTTCATCTGCTCAGTTCTCCTTCTATATTGAGCATAAAAGGGTCGGCCTTTCAGTGGCACCCTCTTTGTTGTGCTTCAGTCAATCTGTACCTCCCAGTCCAGGTATGAGATATAATCTTTGCCTAGCAAAGGGTGACCTGGGGGAGGTAAAAGGACCCGGATTGACCTCTTGCTCATGAGGAAACTCCCCTTGGAGGCTGGAACGGAAAGCCTGCACCTGGGCCTCATCAGGAAATCATACAAGAGTATAAGAAGGACGGTCTAATAATTAAACCAAACAGAGAGAAGCAGACCTGTCTACTGGCAATATAATAAATATATTCATAAAAGAAAGAAAAGTGTCCTATTTTTGTAGTTTTCCTTGTTCCTTTATTCTGTAGGACTTCTGTCAAAAGAATCCACATAGGTGTAGGGATACCAGTCTGTATTGACACATTCCCGTGTCAATACAGATCGGTATCCCCATACCTATGAGCCTGTGGCCAATATTATACTATTAATATATATAAGGACTTGTCACTGATGAAAGAATCTCACTGAAAACTGATATTACCTGGATTCCGTTTTGACCAAGCCCTATGAAGATAGGTTGAGGGACTTGGGAATGTTCAGCCTGGAGAAAAGGAGGTTGAGAGGGGACATGATAGCCCTCTTTAAGTATTTGAAAGGTTGTCGCTTGGAGGAGGGCAGGATGCTGTTCCCGTTGGCTGCAGAGGAGAGGACACACAGTAATGGGTTTAAACTACAAGTACAAGGCTAGATATCAGGAAAAAATGTTTCACAGTCAGAGTAGTTCAGCAGTAGAATAGGCTGCCTAAGGAGGTGGTGAGCTCCCCCTCACTGGCCGTCTTCAAGCAAAGGTTGGATACACACTTTTCTTGGATACTTTAGGATGCTTAGGGCTAATCCTGCGTTGAGCAGGGGGTTGGACTAGATGGCCTGCATGGCCCCTTCCAACTCTATGATTCTATGACTAGATGGCCTGTGTGGCCCCTTCCAACTCTATGGTTCTATGATTCTTCTCATGGATGCTTGAAGCTGATCCTGCGTTGAGCAGGGGGTTGGACTAGATGGCCTCTGTGGCCCCTTCCAACTCTGCGATTCTATGATTCTATGGTTGCCAGGGCAACTCTGTGGGGCTACTGCTGCCTCCAGACCTATGGGGCTGGCCTCTGGCGGAGGAGACCACTCTCTGGTTTGATCCAGGGGGGTGCCGCTGTACTTCTCAAAAGCGCAGGGCAGGCCCCCCCCCCATCATCCACATTTATTTTCAAAAACTTTTCAGTCCCGCCCCCGTCCCACCATGCCCATGCACGGTGAAAAGGCTCTGCCCTCCCCCAGGTGTGCGCCTGACTTCTTCAGGGGATGGGGCGGGACAGGCCGGCCTCAGGTGGGCATTCCTGAGGGACAGGAGGAGGAGGAGCCTAAGAAGACCCAGGAGCTGATTGGCAGGAGGGGGAGGGGGAGGGGGAGGGGGAGGGGGAGACCTCCCTTTGGGTCCATTTGGGTCCGCCGGATTGCATCCCTGCGAACTGCAGATCCCAGAAGGCGCCGAGAGTGGAGGAGGCGGAGCTGTGCTTGCAGGGCAGGTGGGTTTCGTTTTTCTCATACCTTCACGGGAGGGGGCAAGGAGCATCCCGCGGGCGCCCCTCGGAGGGGCTTCTGCCCAGGGGGAGGAGGAGGAATGGGGCTCCGAGCGGCCGAGGAGGTGCCATGGCGGTGCCTTAAGAAACAGGGGACGGAGGAGGAGAAGAAGAAGAAGAAGAGTTGGTTCTTATATGCCCCTTTTCTCTACCCGAAGGAGGCTCAAAGCGGCTTACAGTCGCCTTCCCTTTCCTCTCCCCACAACAGTCACCCTGTGGGGTGGGTGAGGCTGAGAGAGCCCTGATATCACTCCTCGGTCAGAACAGTTTTATCAGTGCCGTGGTGAGCCCAAGGTCACCCAGCTGGCTGCATGTGGGGGAGCGCAGAATCGAACCCGGCATGCCAGATTAGAAGTCCTCACTCCTAACCACTCCACCAAACTGGCTCTCCCTGGAAGGGGCGGGAGGCTCATGGAGCCACACCTGGGCCCAACCCGGAGGCGTCTCCCGAAGAGAGCTGGAGGGGCAGATTTTTCCTCCGGGGCGGATCCTGCTTTCCTCGCTCTCTTTTTCCGTTTCCCACAGTCGGGGAGCAGCTCAGCCCTGCCTCCCCCCTCCCCCACCCCCCTGCTGCTCTCCGGCAGGAGAAAATCGCCCAGCCCTGAATTTTCCCGCTTTTCCACGCCTCCTTTTTCTCTAAAGAGTCTCTCCCGCATCCCCCCTTTTCCCCTCGATGCTTCTCCCCCGCCTGTGGTGGGGTAGGCTGCTCGAATCAGAGTGCCCTGCAACAGACAACTAGCTCCTCAGGGTACCTACCTGGGAATCCATTTCCTTGGACTGTTACTTTTCTACAGGCAAAAGGTGCTTTCTGTGGAGGCAGGGGCCAGCATCCACATTATCCCCCACATTATTTGACATCTTCATGTGCTCTCTGGGCCAGTTGGTCGGTACTTCTCGGGTGGTTTGCCGTCAATGTGCAGATGACATCCAGCTCTATCTCCTAATGAATGGCTGTCCTGACTCCCCATGCACATCACAATTTTCTCGCAGATGTTTGGAGGCAGTAACAGCTTGGCTCAAGCCGAGTGGCTGGAAGCTCAGCCCTTCCAAAACAGAGGTCCTATGGCTGGGTTGGAGAGGACCAGATCCGGAAGCACGCCTGCCCTGCCTGGATGGTGTGCCACTTAAGGCTGCACCCAATCCACCAGGAATTTGGGCATGATCCTTGATGCCTCCTTCTCTATAGAGGCTCAAGTCATTACAATAGCCCAGCTGGCTTCCATCTCCACCAACCCAGGCTAAAGGTAAAAGGTAAAGGTATCCCCTGTGCAAGCACCGGGTCATGTCTGACCCTTGGGGTGACGCCCTCCAGCGTTTTCATGGCAGACTCAATACGGGGTGGTTTGCCAGTGCCTTCCCCAGTCATTACCGTTTACCCCCCAGCAAGCTGGGTCCTCATTTTACCGACCTCAGAAGGATGGAAGGCTGAGTCAACCTTAAGCCGGCTGCTGGGATTGAACTCCCAGCCTCATGGGCAGAGCTTTCAGACGGCTGCCTTACCACTCTGTGCCACAAGAGGCTCTTCAAACCAGGCTACTAGTACCTTGTTTGGCCTGGAAGAACTGGCCAACAATCCAAGGACCGGTCACCTCCAGATTAGATTTCTGTAACTCGCTCTACGCAGGCTTGCCCTTGTCCCTGACCCAGAAATTGTAACTGGTACAGAACACCGCAATCAGGGTTCTCACGGGACCATCTTGGAGGGCCCACATCCATCCCATTCTTGAGCAACTGCACCAGTTACCAGTTGAATTCTGGATCTGATTCAAGGTCTTAGTAACCATCACCTAACTTGTGGTCTTCAAGCAGCAGCTGGACAGATACTTATTCTGCATGGAACTGGGGTTATACTTGGTGGCTTCTATGCCCCTTCCATGGTTCTGTGATTCTTATGCATTCTTGAGGCTGATACTGCACTAGGCAGGGGGTTGGACTAGAAGGCCTCTATGGCCCCTGCCACCAACTCTATTATTCTCTCATTTTTCCAAGGCAATTTGGAAATACCTGAATCTTGGGCTATTTTTCAGAGTTCATTGCTCTGAGTTTGATATGTTCTGTATATTTCTTTTGCATGCCTCACCTGTCTGATTCTGTTTTTCTTGTGTGAATACTCACTCAGGGACCGTGGGAGAAGATGACGTGGGGAAATCCTCCCTCAGGGCCCCCCGTGTCCTTCGAGGAGGTGGCCGTGTTCTTCACGCGGGAGGAATGGGCTCTGCTGGATCCGGCCCAAAGAGCTCTCTACGGGGAAGTCATGCGGGAGAATTACGAGGCGGTGGCCTCTCTGGGTAAGGATCTTGGCCCTCTTAGTATGAAGACGGATGCGGAGGAGGGTGGAAGGAGTACCTGTAACGAATCCAGGCAGGTGGTTGGTCCCCCAGTTGCAGCTCCCCGGACCCCAGCTGATCTGAGCAGCTTGATTTGGCCACAGAGATCCTTTCCAGCATGAGAAAAGACTATTGGCTCCAGGCTAGCCTGCAACTCCCCGCTACAGAAGATGGGACCTCGGGAGCAGAGGAAGGCCTTGCTTCAGAAGTGCTGGAGAGTTTCCTCGGAAGATCTCAAGAGGACTTTCCCTTGACAACTGAACTGGGTGAGGGGGAGAACTCTTTGGGTCTCTTTCAGGAAAGCAAACAAGGCGTATCCAGGACAGGTCTCTGCTGTCTACTCTGAGAAGGTTGTGGTTTTCTGTGTCTTGGTTCGAAGGTCTGAAGCTGTAGAGCAGGGGTAGTCAAACTGTGGCCCTCCAGATGTCCATGGACTACAATTCCCAGGAGCCCCCTGCCAGCGAATGCTGGCAGGGGGCTCCTGGGAATTGTAGTCCATGGACATCTGGAGGGCTGCAGTTTGACTACCCCTGCTGTAGAGCACCTTGTAGGCCTCAGGACACATTTCTCCTCACGCACAGGACTTGGCTGTAAAATTCAGTGGTATCTAAATGTGGCATCTAAGCTGTTTTTTAGGATCAGGCTACAGGGATGGCATTGCCCTGGTGCTGAAAGATCTGTAACGGGAATCTATTCTAGGCAGAGTTCAAACAGGGGTGGGTGGGTCTCCAGGGTTGGCATCTGGCCTGTGGGAAGCCCATCTCCTTGGGGGTTGCCTGGTGACTGTGTGCCAGGCCCAAATGTTTCCCTTCAACTGGCCTCTTGCTAAGGGTGTTTTAGGAGAAATTTCAGCGTTGCCTTCTGTTGTTCATCAGAGGAATGTTTCCGATCCGTTTCTGTGTTTGGTTGTTGAATGCTCTGCAAGTATTTATGGGAGTTGTGTCTTAGGAACCTTTGTAGCTTAGAGGTGTGATTCTGCCAGCCACCTTCCTTAGAGAAGTGACCTGGAACTGTTTGAAATGAATTAAGAGATTTGGGAAAACAGGAAACTTTCTTCTGAGGAGGGAAGTTCTGAACAGGCAAAAAGGCAGACTCCTCCTTAGTTGTCCCCAGGGGACAAAATCTAGCCAACTTTGAAACCACGGAGACACCGTAGTTGTGCCGCTGCAGAGTCCTTGTAGCGAGCGGCCTATCCAGGGCCTTTGGATTGTAGAGAAGCCATTCTGCTGTGGTCCACCTGTGGTCCACCTTCCGGCCCCTCCTGCCCCAGCTCTTCCACTGCCCATCCTTTTCCCCTCCTTTTCCCCTCCTTGCCTCCAGGACTTCTTTGGAAAAGTACCATTGGGTAATGCCGGGCTGTGCTAAGTGGATCTCTTATTGGACTTCTCTCTCTCCTTTCTAGCAGGAGATGCTCCAGCGAATGAGAGGCAGGGGCAACCAGGAGAGGTGTCTTCAGGAGATGAGGATCTGGAGGAGGAAAATTGGAATGGAGGTAGACCTCTGGGGCAGCTGAAGAGAAAAACGGAAGGGAAATGGAAGGGAAGGAAGAAACTGATTACCTTTCAGGGAAGAAGCACATCTGAGATCCCAGCCTCAGCCAAAATAAAAACATCAAAGGAAATGAGTATGTTCCCCATGAACGGGGTAACATTCAGCTGCAGAACCTTTGGTATGAAAAGCAAGAAGATCCAAACAGGAAACAAAAGACACGGTTGCTTGCCGGGTGAGAACAGCTTTAGACAGAAGCATGGTCTTATTTTGCACTGGAGCATTCACACAGGAGAGAAGCCCTATAAATGCTTGGAGTGTGGAAAAGATTTCTCTTCCAGTGGAGACCTGACCAAACATCAGAGGATTCACACAGGAGAGAAACCCTATAAATGTTTGGAGTGTGGAAAAGATTTCTCTTCCAGTGGAGACTTGACCAAACATCAAAAGATTCACACAGGAGAGAAGCCGTATAAATGCTTGGAGTGTGGAAAGGACTTCTCTCATAGTACCAACATGACTAGACATCGAAGGATTCACACAGGAGAGAAGCCCTATGAATGCTTGGTGTGTGGAAAGTATTTCTCTCACAGTGGCACTATTACTAGACATCAGAGGATTCACAAAGGAGAGAAGCCATATAAATGCTTGGAGTGCGGAAAGAAATTCACTTATAGTGGTGCCATGACTATCCATCAGAGGATTCACACAGGGGAGAAGCCATATAAATGCGTAAAGTGTGGAAAGAACTTCTCTATGAGTAGCCACCTTTCTAGCCATCAGAGGATTCACACAGGTGAGAAGCCATATAAATGCATGGAGTGTGGAAAGAACTTTTCTCGAAGAAGCACCATGACTAGACATCAGAGGATTCACACAGGAGAGAAGCCCTATCGATGCTTGGAGTGTGGAAAGAACTTCTCTACGAGTAGCCACCTTTCTAGCCATCAGAGGATTCACACAGGGGAGAAGCCATATACATGCGTAAAGTGTGGAAAGAACTTTTCTCGAAGAAGCACCATGACTAATCATCAGAGGATTCACACAGGAGAGAAGCCCTGTCAAAAGGACCTGTCAAAAGGCAAGGAAAATTTGGGTTATGATATATGATGAGATTAAAAATATTGAATGTTAAATTTGATGGCAGAGGAATGGCACAGGGAAAAGCCATGGGAGGTCTAGGGATTTAAGAGGGAGACCCTTTCTGATGGGAAATATGGGTAAGATCTGGGGGGGGGGGCTCTAGAGGGGCTAGAACAACTGCATTTTTTCATCCAAAGCGAAGACCCATTCAAATGTATATGACAGAAAGCAAACAGCAGGGCACTGGCACACCCATCTAGACCAATGTTTTCCCTAGTTTGCTATATCCTGGTTACATATTTATGTTACGAGGGATTGTAATTCACACCAATGACATCTGTTGTCAATCACTAAAGCTATTCCCGCTCAGCTCCCTCTGGAATGCCTGTGAGCTTCGTATCTCTGATTTTGGACCTGTTCTCAGAAGCCTAGTCTCTATTAGCACCAGACTGGACTGTATAATTTCATGGTCTCTTAGTTTTTGCAGGTATCCAATATATTTGTTTGCTATTACAAATTCAGTATTTGGCTGCTAAAATATTCTGGGTTTGGCTGCTGAAATATTCTGGGTTGTAGACTAAAATATTTGAGGTAGGCCTTTTGTATTTATTATTAGAGCTGTATATTTTTATGTCCTGCAGCAATTGTTATGGAGTGATTTTTCTAGGAAGGAATATCATGTTGATGATTTTCAGTAGGTATTCCTTACATATTTTAATGTTTTCCCGTACAAATATTATTTAATGCTTAATTACTAACCATGGTTTTATACACATTCATTTAAATATTTTTGGAATCCCTTGATAAAGCACTGTTTGGCGAAACACGTTGGGACTAATTAAAGAATACTTCTGATTGAAGGGCTTGTATTTTAAAGAATGAAGACTCCTTGTGTGTTTACTTGCTAAGCCAGATTCAGCCATATTGTGCTTCCATACAGGTGTCGCTGTGTCCTCTGGCTTGCTTATCATTCACTACAAATAGGAGTGAGTCATCTAGGCTGAGGGAGAGGGGGACAGAGGGACCTGTAGGCAGACCAGTGGCCCCTGGATAGACCTCTTCTTCCAAAGACTCTGCCAGAGCCCCAGTCTCCGTCCTCCCAAGGAGGACGAGATATTCTCCCCTGGGGACAGCAAAGGAGGGGTCTGCCTTTTCTGCCTCTTCAGAAGCTCCCCCATAAGAAAGAAGGGTCCCCACTGGCAAAATTCATCCATCCATGTGGAACGATTCCAAGGAACCTCTGCATGATGGCTTACAGAATAAAACACAACAAGTTCCTAAAACACGGCTCTCAAAGATCTGGGTAGAGCATCCACAAACAAAACATGGAAATGGATTTTAAACATCCCTCTGGCTAACAACGGAAGAAAACATAATTGTTTTTGTAAAAACCAATGAAAAGCCTGGCTAAAGGGACCAAACATTCAGGCCTGGCCCCTGAAAGGAGGTAGTGTAAGCACCAGGTGACTCTCAATAGGAACAGCATCCCACAGATTAGCTGCCAACCTTGAAGAAGGCCAGTCTGGGGCTGTCATTCACCCAAACTCTGAAAGGAGGACAGGGCATGGGATGATCTGGGGCCAAGGGACCAAGCCCTATGAAGATAGGTTGAGGGACATGGGAATGTTCAGCCTGGAGAAAAGGAGGTTGAGAGGGGACATGATAGCCCTCTTTAAGTATTTGAAAGGTTGTCACTTGGAGGAGGGCAGGATGCCGTTTTCGTTGGCTGCAGAGGAGAGGACACGCAGTAATGGGTTTAAACTACAAGTACAATGATATAGGCTAGATATCAGGAAAAAAATGTTTCACAGTCAGAGTAGTTCAGCAGTGGAATAGGCTGCCTAAGGAGGTGTTGAGCTCCCCCTCACTGGCAGTCTTCAAGCAAAGGCTGGATACACACTTTTCTTGGATGCTTTAGGATGCTGTGGGCTGATCCTGCGTTGAGCAGGGGGTTGGACTAGATGGCCTGTATGGCCCCTTCCAACTCTATGATTCTATGAGGCAGCTCTTAGCTTAAATAAACAAACAAACAAACAAATAAATAAATAGCTGGCGGGTGCCAGATCTCCCTTGACTTTCTCAATGAACAGACTTGGCATCAGCAGCAAAAGCAGTTTATTAAGGCAGCAATACAAAGCTCATGATTATTTTGGCTGAAACGGATTTGGTAGGCATCTCATTAGTCAATAACCCCCCCAAACCCCACCCCCAACCAGCAGGGAACAGGAGAACCCTGAGGGTTGGTGTGGGGTTTGGGGGTTCCTGGCTAATGAGTTGCCTACCAAAAGGCTGACCCCCGACACACCATCCCTAGAGAAAAGCACAAGCTGGTCTTGGACTGACACAGATGCAGGAGCAAAAAACTATGATCCCACCACCCCAGAAAACTAGGGGATTCGGCATAATTTAATCTGTCCTCATAACTGTCCAAGGCTTATTTTTAGACTGGTTCGTTCCACAATCCCTAATCCTCTTGTATCGTCTGCTAAGCATTGCATGCCTGAATCGCACTGACCCACTTCCCATCCTTTGCCTGGAGTCCAAGTGAAAAGGGCGGAGTACAAACAGGAGTTCAGCAGGGGGAATGGGCTGCCTCAGGAGGTGGTGGGGAGCTCCCCCTCGATGGTGGTCTTCATGCAGCAGCTGGACGGATACTGCTCATGGATGCTGCTTTAGGCTGGCTGTAACCCCACCTGCAAGCATTGCTTTGAGCTGGGGATCAAGAAACTCTGACAAAGGATGAATCAAAACGCTGGAGAGCTCGGAAAAACGTCTTGCGATACTGAAAAAAAACCTGAGGGTCGGCAGGGCCCCGGATGCTGGCCCCCGCCCCCACCCATCACATGCTCTTGGAGGCAGAAAAGGAGCGGCCTTCCAAGCCAGCCTTCCTGAGGAGCTCCGTTTCTGCGTGCAGGGAGCCTGGGTCGGCAGCAGCCTCGCCCAGCACGTGCCGCAGAGGAGCGAGGGCCCGGCGGAGGTGGGAGAGGCTGCCCGCGCCTCCCGGGAAGCGGAGGAGAAGCACCCTGGGGGATGTGGGGAATCATCTTTCTCTTTATGAACCGCACGCCCTGAGCTCTTCAGAAGAATGGCGGATCCCTCCTGGGTCAAGCCAAAGGGTCTGGGAAGCCCACCCAGGGGATGGAGACCACTTGGGCCCCGCAGAGATGCCCCTGGTGTCCATGGGGTAGACTGCCTCTGAACGTGGAGGTTCCATTAGCCTGTCCTAATGAATAGCCACTTTTAGAGCAGTATGAATTAGTGGTGGTCAGTATGGAGACCCTGCATTCAGGCAACTGGCTGCTGTCAATCGGTATGGGCTTGGCTATTTCATCTGCATTAAAAGGTAGGCGTTTCATTTACACCACAGTGTTGTGCTTCAGTCAGTCAGTACGTCCCAGTTCAGGTAAGCGAACCTTGTTTTGAAATTTCACCAGCTTCTTTAAGAACAGGCCGTACCTTTTCCCCTGCCTGGACCAAGGGGGCGGCAGGTTAGAGTGGAGGAGCGATAGGGCTGTGAGCGTCCTGCACAGTGCAGGGGGGTGGACTAGATGACCCAGGAGGTCCCTTCCAGCTCTAGGATTCTAAGCTTTTTAATTGCTCCTATTGTTGAATGAGCTTTTCTCATCAGTCAGGCCTTAGTCAACAGAAGGGGTTCAACAGATTTTATGACTCTATGAATATTAACAGATGGCTGCCTTGTTAGAATATATAGAATATATATAGAGAAGGGCATCTTCTTATGTATTGTTTTTATGTATTGTTGTTTGTTCTTATGTAAACCGCCCTGAGCCCCCGGGGAGGGCGGTATATAAATATAATAAATAAATAAATCTCAAAATAACCAACAAAAGCGTCAACGTTCAATGCATTTATTAAGTACTGCTAAAGGACTACAACAAATGGTACAATCTTGCTAAAAATCATGAACGTACAACAGACCAAGTATTGGGATATATCTTGACTGTACAGGTGTACTTAAACCTACTTCTTTTCCCTTTTTATTTTATTCTTCTTGTTGTTAAGACAGTGAAATGAAGACATATAAAAGATCCTGCTTTAATACAAAGGTCACTGGCTCTCTTTCTCTCAAGACTCTTCCTCGAATAATTTTTGACACTTTCTTAACTAATCACTTCAGTTAAAGCTGCAGTTTGAATAGCTGAAGCATTTCCCTGACTGCGGGCAGAAAACTCTGCTCCCTGCTTGACTCTTTATTTAAAACACTTCCGTGACGCCTTTCCACCCAAACAGCCCCCGGGGCAGTGAACGTCAAGCCCATACAACATATCAGAATTTAAAAACTGCATGTAACATCCACCAGGAAGAAGAAGAAGAAGAGTTGGTTCTTATATGCCGCTTTTCTCTACCCAAAGGAGGCTGAAAGTGGCTTACAGTCTCCTTCCCATTCCTCTCCCCACAACAGACACCCTGTGGGGTGGGTGAGGCTGAGAGAGCCCTGATATTTCTGCTCGGTCAGAACAGTTTTATCAATGCCGTGGGGAGCCCAAGGTCACCCAGCTGGCTGCATGTGGGGGAGCGCAGAATCGAACCTGGCATGCCAGATTAGAAGTCCACACTCCTAACCACTACACCAAACTGGCTCTCACTGGAATACCATCCATATCCCTCAATACCCACTAGCAAACATGGAAGAAACGCAGACATGCTGGCAAGTGGCAGATCTCCAGCCGTCTCTGCACCACAGTTCGATCTGCTTCCTCCTCGTTCATCTTGGGTGCCCTCTTCTTGGGTGCCCTCTTGACCACGTTTCCTTATTTATTACAATAAGCAATTACAAATATTGCTTATTTAGGCCAGGGCGTTTCGGGACTGTTTGCCTAGAGTGCAGTACCCAAACAGAGTGACCACTAGACTGGAAAGCCTTTTAATAATTTTATTCAACTGCAGCAGAACAAAATGACACGGGGGGGGGGGGGTGTTGTCCCAGAAAAGCCTGTATGTCGAACAACAGAGATATATGAGATTAAATAATTTTCCATTGGAGGTGGGCAAAGGTGATGTCCTTACGGGTCAAACCAATAAAATAAGATCTCCACCCTTTGCACATCCCACCTAGACCATCCCCTGGACCATCCCCCTAGACCAGGGGTAGTCAAACCTGTGGTCCTTCAGATGTCCATGGACTACAATTCCCATGGGATTGTAGGCCACGGACATCTGGAGGACCACAGGTTGACTACCCCTGCCCTAGACCACCCATTGCCAATTTGCAAAGTCACCGGGAAGGCCCAAAAAGGCAATGTTCCGTTCCTCTCAGCCTTCCGCCCAACCCGAATGGTTTAATATCAACAATTCTAGTTGCTTCCACTGGCCTTGGAAGTAGGCCGGCCTGGTACATAAACACTGGCACTATTTGGCAGTATTTCAAGAGATGGTTAAGTTCATCCTCCTCACGAGGCCAGAAGCTAAGTTACAGAGCCAAGGTACAAAGACAAAACATTACAGAACTTTGCATTGTCACAAACAATGGTTAACCATGGAATGGGCACCTTAAGAAGTTACAGCATTTCATAACACAATAAAAGTGAAAAGTGAATTGCAGCATTTAATAGCAAACTGAAATGAAAAGTTGAACCCCTGCTCCATCGACATTTTATGCCGCCCCTCCCTCATGGGCTCCATATCCTTTTCCAGGACAAGAACCAGCCGGAAGGGCGAGATGCACACCAATATTCCGCAGACGGTCAAATACGACGACAATAATATAACAGTTCAGTGAGCTACACCCTACGCTCTTAGCTGAAAGAGCTCACAGGGGGGTTAGCACAGGAAAAGAATAAAAATGACAGATCGAGCTCTGACGTCTTCCAAGCATCAGCACAGAGTGGCCCTCCTCACCACTGACCAATGGAAGAGAACCACTCCACCTTAGTCCGGTTGTGGGGTGACTGGCAAGTTCCTATTCGAGCATGGAAGAAAGCTGGAGAACCCTCTTCTTCTCTCTGCTGTTATTCACCAGTGGAGAAGACCCCAGGGATGCCTGCATGAATTCACATGAGTACAAAAAGACCAGGCTCCGGTGTCCTTTTCAGCATTTAGGTGGCTTCTCCACTATGTGAATGCTTTGATCGGAAGTCTTCTCTCTTTGTGGGAATTCTTTGATGACAAGTAAACCTTGTGCTGGGCTAAGGTCTTCCCTATGATTCAAACACTTCTGTAGTTTCTCGCCTGCGTGAATCCTGTTCTGTTGATTAAGGCTCGATTGATGGGCAAAGGTCTTGCTACAAACTGAACAATTAAACGACTTCTGACCAGTATGAAGTTCCCATCGGTGAGAATTCAGGTGCTTGCTTCGTGTGAAGTTCTTTCCACACTCCAAGCATTTATAGGGCTTCTCCCCAGTGTGAACCCTCCGATGTTTAGTAAGGTCTGACTTATCCGAAAAGCTCGTGTTGCAATCAGGGCATTGGAAAGGGCTTCTCCTCAGTGTGAACAAACTGATGTCTAGTAAGGCTTGCCCTCCATCTGAAGCCCTCGCCACACTCCGAGCATTTATAGGGCTTCTCCCCTGTGTGAATCCTCTGATGTCTAGTCATGGGGCTACTGTGAGAGAACTTCTTCCCACACTCCAAGCATTTATAGGGCTTCTCTCCAGTGTGAATCCTCTGGTGTAAAATAAGGCTATAGTTTCGGTTAAAGCCCTTCCCACACTTCAGGCATTGATAGGGCTTCTCCCCTGTGTGAATTCTCTGATGACTACTCATGTGGCTATTGTGAGAGAAGGTCTTCCCACACTCCAAGCATTTATAGGGCTTCTCTCCAGTGTGACTCCTTCGATGTCTAGTCACATAGCCACTGCAAGAGAAGCTCTTCCCACACTCCCAGCATTGATAGGGCTTCTCCCCTGTGTGAATCCTCTGATGTCTAGTCATGGAGCTACGGTGAGAGAAATTCTTTCCACACTTCAAGCATTGATAGGGCTTCTCTCCTATGTTAATCTTCTGATGTTTAGTCATGTGGCTTCTGTGAGAGAAATTCTCCCCACACTCCAAGCACTGATAGGGCTTCTCTCCTCTGTGAATCCTTTGATGATTAGTCATGGAGCTGCTGTAAGAGAACTTCTTCCCACACTCCAAACATTTATAGGGCTTCTGTCCTGTGTGAATCCTCTGATGTTTAGTCATGGGGCTACTGTGAGAGAAGCTTTTTCCACATTCCAAGCATTTATAGGGCTTCTCTCCTGTGTGAATTCTGTGGTGTATGATAAGGCTATTCTTTCGATTAAACCTCTTTCCGCACTTCAAGCAACCAAATGTTTTCGTTCCTGTGGGGATCTTCTTATCTTTCTTAGCAGTGGATAAGCCGCTGAGCCGTACTCCTTTCGCGGGGCACTGATTCCTTCCCGTTTTGTTTTTTGTCCTGCCTTGGGTTGGGATCTCATACACATGTCTGCCCTGAAATTCCTTCCTTCGCTTCCATATTTCTTCCCTTTTCCTCTTCACCTTCCTCGGAGGTCCACCTTGATCCCAGGGTTCCTCCTGGAGGTCCTCACCTCCTTCTGAAGACACCTCTCCCGGTTGTCCCCGTTTCTCCGAATCTTGTGCATCTCCTGCTCGAAAGGAGAGAAATCGAATTAGACCTCTGGCAAAGAATGGCCGCTTAGCACAGCCTGTTCTCACTGAACGGTCCTTTTCCAAATACGGCCTGGAAAAGCCTCAGTATATCTAGATAATTAAAGGTTAAAGAAGGGTCGGACCCATTTAAATATATATGACAGGAAGCAAACTGGAAGACACTGGGACACCCCTCTGGACCTCCAATATTTTCTACAGTTTGTTGTATCTTGGTTATATATTTATGTTATGAGAGATTGTGATTCACACCAATGACATCTGTCGTCAATCACTGAAGCTATTTCAGCTCAGCTGCCTCTGGAATGCCTGCCAGGTTCGTATCGCTGATTTTGGACCTGTTCTCAGAAGCCTCGTCTCTATTAGCACCAGACTGGACTGTCTAATTTCACGGTCTCTTAGTTCTTGCAGGTATCCATCTAATATATATTTGTTTGCTATTACAGTGTTTGGCTGCTGAAATATGCTAGGTTGTAGGCTAAAATAATTCAAGTAGACCTTTTGTATTCATTATTAGAGCTGTATACATTTACGTCCTGCAGCAATTGTTATGGTTTCATAATTATTTTTATCTTAGTTGCCTTAGCTTGTCTGTAATGAGTGATTTTCTAGATTTGAATATCCTGTTGAGGATTTTCAGTATGTATTCCTTACATGTGTTTATTTCTTTTCAATGCACAAATTATTGAATGCTTAATTACTGCCCATGGCCCCTAGGCTCCCGCTGCCGCAGGGGGGGCCGTCCGACAGGCCCCTGTGGCCAAGAAGCCACAGGTAAGGTCCAATGACCCCCTTCCTCCGCAGCTGTGCTGTCTTAATGGCAGAACGCTGCTGATCTCCCGCCTTCTACAGCGGCATATCTTGGCCGATTAACGAGCCTCTGCATGCGCCAGGGACGACTCTGGAGAGTGCTGCGCAGGGAACCGAGGACGGCAGTCGCCATGATTGCCCCCGCCTCGACCCCAGGAGCACATCGCTGGGCTTATCTGCTATTGATTGTATATAAATTGGTTTTTTTCCCCTCAGGGTTTCACAGTTCAGTTCTGCTCTTGTCCCACCCTGCCAATCTCGTACTTTTCCGCTGCTCCAGACAGATTTTCTGTCTTGATCTACCCCGCAAGGCTGTTGTGTAGATGGCGCTATCATCCGAAGAGGAAGGAACCAGGCCTGCAACCCCTGTTCCATGGAGCGGCTGAACTTTCACTGTCATGCTTCAATGGGCCTGGATTTGGCTACTGTTCGAGGGGGAGGGTAGTTTGCACCACTAAGAAGCTAACACTGTTTTTTTTTTGGGGGGGGGGTCATACCTGTGAGCAGTGCCACAACGAGAACAGGACAGCTTTAATGTGGACGACTCTTTTACGTAGACCAAATAGGAAAACAGAGTGCAAGAAGAACACTGCTGGGGGATGTTCTCTGCGGCTGAAGGGAACTGGTCAGGCCTCCTGGGATCAGGGGATTTACAACGGGGGGGGGGGGGTTGGGGGGGCTTTTTACCTGGCCTGGATTCGTCTTCTCTGTTCAAGATAAAGGGGCCAAACTCCTTACCCAGAGAGGCCACCGCCTCGTAATTCTCCTGCATGACTTCCCAGTAGAGGGCTCTTTGGGCCAGATCCAGCAGAGCCCATTCCTCCTCCGTGAAGAACACGGCCACCTCCTGGAAGGACACGGGAGCCCCTGAAGAAGGAGTTCCCACATTCATCTTCTCTGACGGTCCCTGAGTATTCACACAAGACAGCAGAATCTCACAAGGGAGTCAAGGAAAAGAATAACGTAGAAAACATCAAGATGATGGCAAGAAGCATTTGTGTTTTTGGAGATTCTGAAAGGTATCCCAGGAGTCAGCTGTCATAGCTCTGTACTCAGTGGAATGACCTTGTACTCAGGGATTCTCAAAGCTCCTGGCAGAAAGGAGGAGGAACTGGGGCCTGGACTCCTGTGAACACCTTGCTGAAGCCAGGATCCTACTAGGGAATTCGGCATCGTTTAATCTGTCCTCATATCTGTCCTCTTAATAATTATGTATTGCCCATTTCTTATTTTCAGACTCTGGTTCGTTCCACAGTCCCTAATCCTCTTGTTTTGTCTGCTAAGCATTGCATGCCTGAATGGCACTGACCCACTTCCCATCATTTGCCTGGAGTCCAAGAGAAAAAGGGCAGATTATAAACAGAGGTTCAGCAGGGGAATGGGCTGCCTCAGGAGGTGGGGGGGAGCCCCCCCTCGATGGTGGTCTTCAAGCAGCGGCTGGACAGATACTGCTTGAGGCTGATCCTGCATTGAGCAGGGGGTGGACTAGATGGCCTGGATGTGCCCCCGACAACTCTACGATTCTATTCTAACTAATGTAAATGAATAACCAAAATAGATTAATAATCGTGGAGAAACCGGGCGATGCTATCTTTCTCAGCACACCAGACGGTTTCAAAGCAGCCCCTCTAACTGGACTTCTCCAGGGCTCAATTTTCACGAAACTCGGGTAGGATTCGAAGGGGCCGAACACGGACTGGCTGAAACTCCCCCTGCAAGGGCTGCTTTGAGCTGGGGGATAAAGAAACTCTCACGAAGAACTCCGAAAAAAGTAAGAAAACGTGAGACTGAAACAAACCCCTGAGGGTCGGCAGGGCCTTGGATGCTGCCCCCCCCGCCCCCACCCACCCCGTGCTCTGGCGGCAGAAAGGGAGCAGCCTTCCCAGCCGGCCTTCCTGAGGAGCTCCGTTTCTGCGTGCAGGGAGCCCGGGTCGGCAGCAGCCTCGCCCAGCACGAGCCGCAGAGGAGGGAGGGAAGCGGAGGAGAAGCACCGCGGGGGTCGCAGGGCTGGGCCGGGGACGGGAGCCCTCTCCCTCCATCCCTGCTCCGGAGGGGCCCCTTTGGGCGCCCAGATCTACCCCCCCCATTGCTCCCCTCCCCCCCTTCTAGCCCCAAATCGCTCTTACAAAATCCCAATGGCGCCTCCTGTACTGCCGCCGCCAAGGAGCAAAGAGGGGCGGCCCCGATCCACGTGCTCCGACCTTCCCCAGGAACGACTCCGCCTCTTCCCCCGGCAAGGACTTTTGGGGGATTGTCACTCTCAGCCACCAAAGCAAAAGGAGCAAAAGTATTTTGGAGGGGAAATCCCTCCCCCGTCCCCGCCCATCAACTCCTGACTGTTCCCAGGCCCCTTTCTGCCTGCAGGGATTTCCCAGGCAATCAATCGCTCCCTGCCTGCCTGTCCAGGGAAAGGGCTGTGGGTGCGGGTTTCTGTGCGGGGATCCACCTTTCTTTTAACAAACGGGGCTGGATGAACCGCACCCCCTGTGCTCTTCAGACCCCTCCTGGGCCAAGCCAAAGAGTTGCCCCTGCCGTCCAGGGCTAGACTGCCGCCGAACAGGGAGGTTCCATTTGACTGGCATAATGAATAGCCAGTTTCAGCGCGGAATGAATTAGTGCTAGTCAATTCAGGCGCCATCAAACGTCTGTACAATTATGTGATGTCAGCCTTTCTTCCTGTTCTGCCCACAATTTGTTTAAGGATCTCCAAAGTTCTCTCTGCCTCTCTGCCTCTCTCTTCCGGCAGCTTCCCTGCAGCACAGAAAGGTGCATCGGCAAGGGCAAGATGGCCTCTCCCTGCAGCCTCTCTGTTCTCTTTGGGCCGAAAAGGACACCGGAGCCCAGTGGCACTGCAAGGAGCCCCAAGGTCTTTTCTCCTCCCTGTTAATCTCCTTCATGCTCACCAGGAACTGTGGTGTATAATATGCCAACTTGGTCCAACGGTTAAGCGCAGCAGCTTCTAATCTGGAGAGCTCCACCTGCAGCCAACGGGGCTAGTCACAGTCCCGTGGGAGTTGTTCTTGCAGAGCAGTTCTGTCAGAGCTCTCTCAGCCCCAACTACCTCACAGGGTGTCTGTTGTGGGGAGAGGAAAAGGGGAGGCCGCTTTGAGACTCCTGATAAAGAAAAGCGGCATATAAAACCCCACTCTTCTTCAGTTCAAGTTTGCATATAAAGAATCTCACTGGATTTATCATCCTAGGCCTCATTCCGCCCAGTTGCTGCCTTTTTCTCCCACCCACAGTGTAATTGTTTGTAAGCATGAGGCAAATGAGTGAGGCGAACCATTGACACCCTCTGTGTTGTGCTTCAGTCACTATGTCCCAATTCAGTTAAGAGATGTCATCTTTGCCTTGCAAAGGGTGACCTGGGGGAGGAAAAAGGACCCGGACTGACCTCTTGCTTATGAGGAAACTCACCTTTGAGGCTGGAAGGGAAGGCCTGCACCTGGGCCTCAGGAGCTTATGAGGAAATCTCCTGCAATTTAGTGAGGAACCCGCCTGAACAAGCGATTTTCGAAGCACCCATCCCCAATTTTTAGTTCAGTAATTCCCAAAGCACAGGCCCTGAGACAATACACAAAAGAAAACTCCCCAAACACCCTTTCAGGCATAGGAGGCTGCCTGCTGTGTCTCTGCATGTAAGCCCCCTGGCCTTGCCTTCTTCCTTCCCATTGGGATCCATTGATATGATGTCTTGGATCACCGGCAGGGGCCGTTGTGTCTCTGCATGCCCCCCTTCCCTTATGTGTGGTCCCTTCTGGTGGACGGACATCCTGAGACATCCCTCTCAACAGAAACATGGGGCTTGTAGTCTTGTGTGGTAGGATAATTCTTACTCTTTTCACACTTATAAAACTTTATGAGTTCAGAAAAGACCTCATTTTGAAATCTGACCAGCTTCATTAATAACAGGCCACACCTTTCCCCCAAACTGGACAAGACTGGTTGCCTTTTTTTTTTAAGTGATAAAAATTGATAAAACGCTTTCTATTCTAAACAGGGAACTGATTTCTTTGCTGTTACCGGAAACAAAATTTCTGAGAGCTTTAGACTGTAAAAAAACTGTAAAAACCTTCCATCGGCCAGTGGTTTGAATGGACGCAGAGCCTTTTAATTTTACACAAGATCTCTACACAAGGCGAAGAAGCAAATAACTTATCTGACTCCACGGATTATTTAACGGATGGCTGCGTAGTTAGAATATATGGAGACGGAGAAGTGGGCATCTCAAAATCACCGACCCCCTACGAAAGTGTTATCATGAAATGCATTTATTAAGGCATGCAACAAATGGTACGATCATGAATGTACAACAGACCAAGTACTGAGATATATCTTGGCTGTACAGGTGTATTTAAACCTACTGCTTTTCCATTTTTATTTTATTCTTCTCATTGTTATAAGCTGAAATTAAGACATATAAAAGATCCTGCTTTAAAACAAAGCACAGAGTGGCTCTCCTCACCACTGACCAATGGAAGAGGACCACTCCACCTTAGTCCGGTTGTGGGGTGACTGGCAAGTTCCTATTCGAGCATGGAAGAAAGCTGGAGAACTCTCTTCTTCTCTCCGCTGTTATTCACCAGTGGAGAAGACCCCAGGGATGCCTGCATGAATTCACATGAGTACAAAAAGACCAGATTCATGACAAAGTCTCTGGTGTCCTTTTCAGCATTTAGGTGGCTTCTCCTCTATGTGAATGCTTTGATTGGAAGTCTTCTCTCTTTGTGTGAATTCTCTGATGACAAGTAAACCTTGTGCTGGGCTAAGGTCTTCCCCATGATTCAAACATTTTTACAGTTTCTCGCCTGCGTGAATCCTGTTATGTTGATTAAGGCTCAATTGATGAGAAACGTTCTTGCTACAAATTGAGCAATTAAATGACTTCTGACCAGTATGAAATTCCCATCGGTGAGAATTCAGGTGGTTGCTTCGTGTGAAGGTCTTTCCACACTCCAAGCATTTATAGGGCTTCTCCCCAGCGTGAACCCTCCGATGCTTAGTAATGCCTGACTTAACCGAAAAGCTCTTGCTACAATCAGGGCATTGAAACGGCTTCTCTTCGGTGTGAACAAACTGATGTCTAGTAAGGCTTACGCTCCATCTGAAGCTGTCTCCACACTCCAAGCATTTATAGGGCTTCTCTCCAGTGTGGACCCTCTGATGTCTAGTCATGGAGCTACTATCAGAGAAGCTTTTTCCACACTCCAAGCATTGATAGGGCTTCTCTCCAGTGTGAATCCTCTGGTGTAAAATAAGGCTATGCTTTCGGTTAAAGCCCTTCCCACACTCCAGGCACTGATAGGGCTTATCTCCTGTGTGAATCTTCTGATGTCTAGTCATTTGGCTTCTGCGAGAGAAGTCCTTCCCACACTCCAAGCATTGATAGGGCTTCTCTCCTGCGTGAATCCTCTGATGTTTAGTCATGGGGCTACTGTGAGAGAAATTCTTCCCACACTCCAAGCATTGGTAGGGCTTCTCTGTGTGAATCCTCCGATGCGTAGTGAAGTTGCTACTCTGAGAGAACTTCTTCCCACACTGCAAGCATTGGTAGGGCTTCTCTCCTGTGTGAATTCTCTGGTGTATAATAAGGTAACGCTTTTGGTTAAAGCTCTTTCCACATTTCAAGCAACCAAATGTTTTTGTTCCTGTGTAGATCGTCTCATCTTTCTTAGCTGTGGATAAACTGCTGAGCTGTACTCCTTTCTCGGGGCACAGATTCCTTCCCGTTTTGGTTTTTGTCCTGCCTTGGGTTGGGATCTCATACACATCTCTGCCCTGAAAGTCCATCCTTGCATTTGGTTTTCCTTCCCTTTTCCTCTTCAGCTTCCGCAGAGGTCCATCTTGATCCCAAGGTTCCTCCTGGAGGTCCTCATCTCCTTCGGAAGACATCTCTCGTGGTTGTCCCCATTTCTCCAAATCCTGTGCATCTCCTGCTGGAAAGGAGAGAAATCGAATTAGACCTCTGGCAAAGAATGGCCGCTTAGCACAGCCTGTTCTTATTAAACGGTCCTTTTCCAAATACGGCCTGGAAAAGCCTCAGTATATCTAGATAATTAAAGGTTAAAGAAGGGTCGGACCCATTTAAATATATATGACAGGAAGCAAACCGGAGGACAGCGGGACACACATCTGGACCTCGAATGTTTTCTATAGTTTGCTGTATCTTGGTTATATATTTATGTTATGAGGGATTGTGATTCACACCAATGGCATCTGCTGTCAATCACTAAAGTTATTTCCGCTCAGCTGCCTCTGGAATGCCTGCCAGCTTCGTATCGCTGATTTTGGACCTGTTCTCAGAAGCCTCGTCTCTGTTAGCACCAGACTGGACTGTATGATTTCATGGTCTCTTAGTTTTTGCAGGTATCCAGTATATTTGTTTGCTATTACATTGTTTGAGCTCCTCAAATATTCTAGGTTGTAGATTAATATATTTCAGTAGAACTTTTGTATTCATTATTAAGGTAAAGGTAAAGGTATCCCCTGTGCAAGCACCAGGTCATGTCTGACCCTTGGGGTGGCGCCCTCCAGCGTTTTCATGGCAGACTCAATACGGGTTGGTTTGCCAGTGCCTTCCCCAGTCATTTCCGTTTACCCCCCAGCAAGCTGGGGACTCATTTCACCGACCTCGGAAGGATGGAAGGCTGAGTCAACCTTGAGCCGGCTGCTGGGATCGAACTCCCAGCCTCATGGGCAGGCAGCTTCAGACAGCATTTCTGCTGCCTTACCATAAATTTATGTCCTGCAGCAATTGTTATGGTTTCATAATTATTTTTATCTTAGTTGCCTTAGCTTGTCTATAATGAGTGATTTTCTAGATATGAATATCCTGTTGAGGATTTTCAGTATGCGTTCCTTACATGTGTTTATTTCTTTTCAATACACAGATTATTGAATGCTTAATTACTGCCCATGGCCCCTAGGCTCCCGCTGCCGCAGGGGGGGCCGGCCGACAGGCCCCTGTGGCCGAGAAGCCACAGGTAAGGTCCAATGACCCCCTTCCTCCGCAGCTGCGCTGTCTCACCGGCAGAACGCTACTGAGCTCCCGCCTTCTACGGTGGCATATCTTGGCCAGTCAATGAGCCTCTGCATGCGCCAGGGACGACTCTAGAGAGCGTTGCGTGGGGAGCTGAGCACGGCAGTCACCCTGATTGCCTCCACCTTGACCCCAGGAGAACATCGCTGCACCTCCCTCGGTGCTCCGTGGGCCCTGGGGATGCCGTGACACGTTGCCACCTCACCAGCGGTCTTCCCGTGAGCTGCCACCGATGCTGGGGAGAACAGGAATGCTAGAGCCCATGGAATTTTGCATACAAAGGGCTTATCTGCTATTGATTGTATATAAATTGTTTTTTTCCCCGGGGTTTCACAGTTCAGTTCTGCTCTTGTCCCACCATGCCGATCTCGTACTTTTCTGCTGCTCCACACAGACAAACGTTCTATCTTGTTCTACCCCACAAGGCTGTTGTGTCAATTGTGCCCACCCCCGGCCAAGCTGCTTGCCCTGCTGCAACCCCTGTGAAAGGGTCGTTTGACCCCCAATGGGGGGCCCGACCCCGAGGTTGAGAACCACTGCATTAAAGAATACATCTGATAGAGGGAATGGTGTTTTAAAGAATGAAGACTCCTCACGGGAGTGAAAAAGAAAGTGTAATTGTCACTTTGTGTGTTTTTGAAGGCATTCAAGAAAAAAAACCACACATGCTTCAATTGATCTAGAACATCGGTTCTAGATATCTAAGGCAAAGAATCCTGAGTCTCCTCTTTACCCGACCCCAGCACACCCTCCCGGTTCCTCAGAGGACTGGAGGAACCCATTTCTGCTGGATGGTGCTGCGAATCAAGGAAGAGTCCAGGAACATAAAATCGTTAATGGAGGAAACAAAACCCCATGAAGACATTAATCTTTCCAAGGAGGAAAAAGCCCCACCCAGGCCTTCCTTCCTGCCCTCCACCACACAGGCGTGTTCTTGGGTTGATTTGCAGGCCTTGCAGGGGCTCTCTGCCCCCAAATATTACCCTCTCCAGGAGGTGGCAAGAAGGACACTGCTGGGGGATGTTCTCTGTGGCCGAAGGGAGCTGGTCAGGCCTCCTGGGATCAGGGGATCTGCAACGGGGGGTTGGGGGGGCTTTTTGCCTGGCCTGGATTTGTCTTCTCTATTCACAATAAAAGGGCCAAGATCCTTACCCAGAGAGGCCACCGCCTCGTAATTCTCCTGCATGACTTCCCAGTAGAGAGACCTTTGGGCCGGACCCAGCAGAGCCCATTCATCCTCCGTGAAGAAGACAGCCACCTCCTGGAAGGACACGGGGGGCCCTGAATGAGGAGTTCCCACGTTCATCTTCTCTGATGGTCCCTGAGTATTCATACAAGACAGCAGAATCTCACAAGGGAGTCAAGGAAAAGAAGAAGAAGAGTTGGTTCTTATACGCAGCTTTTCTCTACCCGAAGGAGGCTCAAAGCGGCTTACAGTCGCCTTCCCTTTCCTCTCCCTGCAACAGACACCCTGTGAGGTGGGTGAGGCTGAAAGAGCCCTGAGATTCCTGCTCGGTCAGGACAGCTTTATCAGTGCCGTGGTGAGCCCAAGGTCACCCAGCTGGCTGCATGTGGGGGAGTGGCGAATCAAACCCGGCATGCCAGATTAGAAGTCCGCACTGCTAACCACTGCACCAAACTGGCTCTCAAGAATAACATAGGACACATCGAGCTAAAGTCAAGAAGCATTTGTATTTATTGAGATTCTGAAAGGTATCCCAGGAGTCAGCTGTCATAGCTCTGTACTCAGTGGAATGACCTTGTACTCAGGGATTCCCAAAGCTCCTGGCAGGAAGGAGGAGGAACTGGGGCCTGGACTCCTGTGAACACCTTGCGGAAGCCAGGATCCTACTAGGCATCATTTAATCAGTCCTCATACTAATTATGCATTGCTCTACTTATTTTCAGACTTTGGTTCATTCCACAATCCCTAATCCTCTTGTATCGTCTGCTAAGCATTCCATGCCTGAATCGCACTGACCCACGTCCCATCATTTCCCTGGAGTCCAAGCGAAAAAGGGCAGAGTGTAAACAGGAGTTCAGCAGGGGAATGGGCGGCCTCAGGAGGTGGGGGGGGAGCTCCCCCTCTTTGAGGTCTTTGAGCAGTGGCTAGATAGATATTTTGTTTGTTTATTTATATTTTTATACCGCCCTTCCCTACGGCTCTGGGTGGTTTTCATGAAACATTTTGGAATATTTACATAGAACACTATCAAAATCAATATAACAATATTGGCCAGGGACTCAATGTGCCCCCCCCCCCGCTCTTTAGGGAGACCCCAATGCAGGACCCGGTGGGGGGAGGAAGCCCTCTCCCTCCATCCCTGCTCCGGAGGGGCCCCTTTGGGCGCCCAGTTCTGCCCTCCCCCCATTGCTCCCCCCAAGGGCGCTCTTGGTCCCCCTCCCCCTCCCCCTCCCCCTCCCCCTCCCCCTCCCCAAATCTCTGTTCCAAAATCCCCAGGACACCTCCTGTGCTGCGGCCGCCCGAAGCTCACCTCCGACGCCACCGCTCAGGAGCAAAGAGGGAGGCCCCGATCCACGTGCTCCGACCTTATCCCGGAGCGGCTCCGCCTCTTCCCCGGCCAGGCCTTGGGGGGATTGTGGATCGCAGCCAAGGGAGCGACGGACCCCGAAGGATTTTAGGAAGGAAATATCCCCTTCCCTCCCCCCCCCCCCCCACAACTCCTGGCGGTTTCCAGGTTGCAAAAAACTTCCCAGGTTGGGGTCTTTCTGTGTGGGGATTCCGCTTTCTCTTTAAAAGACGGGGCGGGATGAACCGCACGCCCTGAGCTCTTCGGAAGAATAGCCAGAAGAACCCTCCTGGGTCAAGCCAAAGGGTCTGGGAAGCCCACCCTATGGGACGGAGACAATTTGGGCCCTGCAGAGATGCCCCTGCTGTCCATGGGGTAGACTGCCTCTGAACGTGGAGGTTCCATTAGCCTGTCCTAATGAATAGCCACTTTTAGAGCAGTATGAATTAGTGGTGGGCAGTCATTAATTGAGGCCTGAACATCAGGCCTCTTCCCGCCACTCCCACCCCTCCCTACTTCCCTGGTTGTAGAGGCCCCCACCCACCCATCTTGGGTGTTGCATTGTGTGGTATGGAGACCCTGCATTCAGGCAACTGGCTGCTGTTGATCGCTATGGGCTTTCCTTCATCTGCTCAGTTCCGTATCTATCTATCTATCTATCTATCCATCTATCCATCCATCTATCCATCTCTATCTATCCATCTCTATCTATCCATCCGTCCGTCCGTCCGTCCGTCCGTCCGTCCGTCCGTCCGTCCGTCCGTCCGTCCATCCATCCATCCATCCATCCATCTATCTATCTATCTATCTATCTATCTATCAATTGAGCATAAAAGGGTGGGCATTTCAGTGACCCCCTCTGTGTTGTGCTTCAGTCAATCTGTACCTCCCAGTCCAGGTATGAGATATAATCTTTGCCTTGCAGAGGGTGACCTGGGAGAGGAAAAAGGACCCGGGTTGACCTTTTGCTCATGCAGAAACTCCCCTTGGAGGCTGGAAGGGAAGGCCTGCCCCTGGGCCTCAGGTGCTCCTCAGGAAATCCCCTGCCATTTAGTGAGGAAAGCTCCTGAGAAAGCATTTGCTGGCAGGGGCTCGTGGGAATTGTAGTCCATGGACATCCGGAGGGCCTGCACACCTGGAGGGCCGCAGTTTGACTACCCCTGCTGGAAAGGACTCAGTATAGTCCAGGGATGGTCCATTCAGGAGGCCGTGAAATAGGATTAGGGGCAGTAGAAGCCCCCAAAAGTCCAAAAGCAAGATTGAAACTAAGTATTAGTTATTCACAGAAAAGATTAAATGGTGCAAATTTCCCTTCTGGTGTAACCCAGAGTCGGCTAGAGGGAGATAGAGAGTTGGGGCATTCCTTATAAGGAAGAAAAGGCGCCAAATTTCCCCAGAAGGATTGGAGGCCTGAAGCTGTGGGGAGAAGCCCTCTCCCCTCAGAAGCACTCCTTTGTCTGAAAATTACCAAAATTTTAGTTAGGAAAGGTTATTACACTAATTACTGGAAGGGGGAATTGTGTTTATATCAATTGTCTGTAGTTCTGGATTTTGATTGTTGTTGGGAGTATTGGAAATGAATCTTATATTCAATTTCCTCAGAAAGATTGGAGGCCTGAAGCTGCAGGGAGAAGCCCTCTCCTTTGTCTGCACAAGTTTCCCTGGTCAAAAGGGCTGCTTGGGAGGGGGGAGCCCTGTGGCCTTGGACCCCACCCAGGTTTCGAGTTTGATCAGGATTTTTATTGATTTTTTTAAAATGGAGAATTCACAGGGTTCTACTGCTGGTCAACGAAATGCTTCAAATCCACTTCCATGTTTTGTTGTTGGAGGCTCTACCTGGTTTTTAGTGTTTTTTATGGTTTAGACGCATATTCATGTCAGCCACCTTGTGGAGATTCCTCAGAGAAATTACGTGGGGCTTTCCTAAATGAATCGATGTGGAAAATAAGGAAACCTTCTTCTTTCCAGGGTGCTTCTGCGGGGGGCAAAATGGCAGGAGATTCTATCCCCAGGGGACAGAATCTCATCACCCTTGGGAGCACGGAGACACCCTGGTTGGGCTGCTCCAGATCCCGTAGAGCAAGGGGGTCTATCGAAGGCCTTTGGATTGCAGAGAAGGCATTCTGCTGTGGTCTGCCTTCGTTGCCTCCATCCCCAGCCCTTCCACTGTCCGTTCTTTCCCCCTGCTTGCAGTCAAGACAAGAGTGTTTCTAAGCCTCCAGTTCTTCTTTGGGAAAAGTATCATTTGGTAATGACCCGGTGTGCTAAGTGTGCTTTCTTTCCCGGAGCTCTTATTGGACTTATCTCTCTTGTTTCCAGCAGGAGATTCACCGGAGACTGAGAGGCAGGGGCAACCAGGAGGCGTAACTTCAGAAGGAAACAAGGCTCTGGAGGAGAAATCTTGGCATCGCGGTAGGCCTCCGAGGCACGTGAGAAGAAAAAAGGAAGGGAAAAGGAAGGGAAGGAAGGAACTGGTTAACTTTCAAGGAAGAAAGATATCTGTGATCCCAGCCCAAGGCAAAATACAAAAAGAAAAGGCAAGGAAAACGTTCCCCATGAAAGGGGTAACAGTCAGCTGCAGAGCTTCTGTTATGAAAAACAAGAAGATCCAAAGTGGCAAAAAAAAAAAAAACATTTGGTTGCTTGGCGTGTGGAAAGAGCTTTTGAGAGAAGAAAGGTCTTACTGTGCACTGGAGAATTCAAACAGGAGAGAAGCCCTTTGAATGCTTGGAGTGTGGAAGAAAGTTCTCTAAGAGGAGCAGCCTCAGTACACATCGGAGGATTCACACAGGAGAGAAGCCCTATAAATGCTTGCAATGTGGAAGAAAGTTCTCTCAGAGTAACAGCCTCACTAGCCTCAGCGGATTCACACGGGAGAGAAGCCCTTTGAATGCTTGGAGTGTGGAAAGAACTTCTCTTGCAGTAGCAACATGACTAGACATAGGAGGATTCACACAAGAGAGAAGCCCTATCTGTGCTCACAGTGTGGGAAGAGCTTCAGATGGAGAAACGCTCTTATTTTGCATCAATCCATTCACACTGGGGAGCAGCCATTGGGTAGTTCAGATCATAGCATGAGCTTTTCTCATCACTCGGGCCTTAGTAAAGATCAGAAGATTCATAGAGGGCAGAAACTGTAAGGAAGTTTGCAATGGGAGGAAAGCTTCCTCCAACAATGGAGCAAAAATCAGAAGAGTACAGATATAAGGTAAACAAGGTAAACTTTATCTCCTAGTAGCAGCCTCTCTAAGCATCAGCAGATTCATACAGGAGAGAAACCATGTAAATGCTTGCAGCGTGGAAATAACTTTTCTCGCAGCGATGCTATGACTAAACATCAGCGGATCCACACGGGAGAGAAGCCCTATAAATGCTTGGAGTGTTGAAAGAGCCTTTTATTTTGTTAACGTAACAAGGTTATCATTTAATAGTACAGCTCTTCAAAAACGCCCAGGCTTCTCTTGCTCCAATCTGGAGTGGCAGCAAAACACCCTTCCCTGCGCATGCAAGAGGCCATGGGGACTGCTCTCCGGCACGCCCGCTTCACTTGCTGGAAGGAGACAGCTGCTGCACTGGAGACAGATGGCTCTGTATCGCACGCCACATCGCGAAGCCCTCTGATTAAGGAGGCTGTGACTTCTTGGCTCACAACGGTGGTTCCCAGGTGAAAGACGGGGAACCCTGTGAGCACAGTGGCTGCCCTCCACAAAGTGGCCACGGGGCTCTTCATACAGTCCAGGGTGTGCATCAGGAAAGTCGGCACTCGGTCTGGATCCCGCTGAAACAGGTGCTTACAGATATGGCTCAGGGCTTCCTGGCTGTCATAATGGGCCAGGCTGTCATAATGGGCCAGGACCTTGATCTCTTCCAGAAGTTTCCTGGCTGTCATAATGGGCCAGGACCTCGATCTCTTCCAGAAGTTTCCTGGCTGTCATAATGGGCCAGGACCTCAATCTCTTCCAGAAGTTTCCTGGCTGTCATAATGGGCCAGGACCTCGATCTCTTCCAGAAGTTTCCATCCCAAGAAGTCATTGCAGTGTGCTAAGGTCCGCTCGCAATTCTCCACTACGTTTGGGCTGGGTTCTTGGAGATGAAGGAGGAAAGGGATCACGTGGGAGAGGATGTGCTCTCGCATCAGGGACTTGTGCCTGTGCCGGAGTTTGAGGAGGAGCTTTCCGAACAAACCGATGGCAGCAGCACGCACTCCATCCCGCCCATCTCTCAGCAGAGGCCGGAGATGCTCAGCAATGTGAATACAGCTGGAACCGAGATACATTCTTTTCTGCTGGTGGCTGAGAAGATTCCCAAGAGCTCTGAACGCTTCCTTCACTGTCCTCGCATCTGGGGCCTTCAAGCCATCCAGGATCTTGAAGACCAAGGCCTTTATTTATTTTTTTAATATGCTGGATAGCTCCGGCCTGTATTAAGTTTCAGAATGGAAAGAACAGAAAGAAAAAAGAACAGAAGATTATAATACCATGACAAGTCAGTCTACCCTACTAACTTATTAGTACTTATTAATACATATATATCTAACTAGCCAGATACTGTGAGAAGTATCCCCAAATGTTCTTCAAATTCTTCTGCTGGTCTGTCATTAACTAGATCGGTAAGCTTTGCCATTTTGGTCAGTTCTTCCAGCTTTTCGATCCAGTCTGTTATTTCTGGCATATCTTCTCGCGATCACCATCCTTGCTGCCGTTGTTGCATGGAAGAAAAAATCACCAGCTTTACAAGGAAAATTGTCTGGGAGCGCACAAATAACATGTATTCAGGACATGATGCGAATTCAGTGTTTAACGTTTTTTCTAATACATCATGTACTTTCACCCAAAATTGTTGCGTATTTTTACATTGCCACCACATACGATAAAATGAGCCCACTTTATCTTTACAGTTCCAATATTTGATATCATAATTTTTTGAAATATGACCCAATAACTTAGGTGTTACATAGCACCTGTAAAATATTTTGAACCAGTTCTCCTTCAATTGTTGGCTCTTTGTACGTTTAGCCGTATTTTTCCACATCGATTCCCACTCCTCCATAGAAATATTTCGACCCAGATTTAACGTCCATTTCCCCATACAATTTTTAACCTGTTCAGATTCAGCGTCAAATTTGGATTGATTTAACTTTTATTATAGGCTGTCCTATTGGGAGATTTCAAACTTGCAGGTTTTAGAACTGCTGTTTCTGTTGGCCTTTCGTCATGATTTCTTTACACTGAAAACCGCCTTGAGTTCAGTAGGGGGAGAAAGGAGGCTAGCAAATGATTTGGATAAATGAATAAATAATTGCAGTTTGACTCCGGAGGACTTCACCTTCCCCAAAGAAACACAGAGAACATGCCTTCTGATTGGCTTTCTACCCACCAATAGCAGGTAAATGGCAGGTAGAAGTACCGTATTTGCCGGCGTATAAGACGACCGGGCGTATAAGACGACCCCCCAACATTTCCACTCAAAATACAGTACTGTGGGCCACTATGGGCAGCTCTGTCTATCCCAACTGAAGTGCCCCCGGCGTATAAGACGACCCCCCCACTTGGAGGCATGTTTTTCAGGGGGGGAAAGTAGTCTTATACGCAAGCAAATACTGTAATTTCCCACCTGCTGATGGGCCTTTCCTTACAGTAGGGGGGTTGGCAAAGGAGAGGGGGGGGGCGCACTCTGGTGACCCTTCACCACCTTGGCTGTCAGCAGGTTCTGGACAGATAGAGACCGAAAGAAGGCCAAAATCCCATCCTGTGCAGCTGATGTATGGCTACTGAAGGAGCAACTCAGAGGCCTGACCCCCATCTGTCCCTACCGCTGTAAAAGAGAACGGGGCAGAGTCTTGGAGGTGGTGGGGTCCATCACTGGCTACTAGTTGTGATGGCTAAAGAGAACCTCCCTGTTCAGAGGCAGTCTCCTCCCGGTTGCCAGGGGCACCTCTAATGTTGCCCCCATGCTTTTCCATTCCTGGGGAGCTGGCCTCTGGGGGAGGAGACCCCCCTCGGGCTTGATCCAGGGGGGCTCTGCTGCTCCCAAAGGCGCAGGGCAGGCCTTTACCCCGTCCCCATTGCTTAAAAACCACTCAGTCCCCACCTCCGGGCTCCCCAGGTGTGCGCCTGGCTTCTTCAAAGGATGGGGCGGCACAGACCGGCTCCAGGTGAGCATTCCTGGATGCAGAGGAGGAGGAGCCTGTCAAGAGCGCGGAGATGAATGGGAGGAGGGGGGGTGGGGGATTTCCTGCGAACTACAATCCCCCAAAATCCTGGCCAGGGGAAGGGGCGGAGTTCCCAAAGAGGCGCACGTGTCTCTGGCCGGGGTCCTTGTTCCGGGAGGGAGGGAGGAAGGGAACTTTGCAGGTGCTTTTCCCGCCGGGCGGCCGCAGCAGAGATAAAGGTGCGCTCCTGCTCCTTGGAAGGTGAATTGGGGGGGAGGCAGCGGAGTCCCAGCGATGGGTCCAAAGGGGCTGCTTTGGGGGGATTCAGGGTGGGGGGGTCTGGGGCCAGGGCTGGGCACCCATGGGAGGCCCCTTCAAAAGAGGGCTGGGGGGGAAGGAAGATCTCCCCACCCCGGGCGGATCCTGCACCCATTTCTGCCTTTCCCCGCGATCAGCCTTCCGAAAAGTGGGTGGGTGGGGTGGGGTGAATGGCGCCCTGGGAATCCGGGAGCAGCTCATCCTCGGCCTTCGGGAAAAGTCCCCCAGCCCTGAATTCCCCCCTTTTCATTACTTCCTTTCCCCCAAACATTATTATTGTTATGTTATTATTTATTTGATTTTTATACCGCCGCTCCCAGAACTGGCCTCGCGGCGCTTAACACAATAGAAACACCTTAAAATCCCCACAAAGCGATTAAAACAGTATACGCACATGGCAACGGCGGCGGCCCAATATACGCAGGCAAGTGTGATCTTGGAAAAGCCGAGCGTTGGTATTTTGGGACAGGCTCTCCCGCCCTGCTGTTCCCACGCCTGGAGTGGGCTAGGCGGCTCCAAACCAAGACAGCCCTGCACACAGAAATCTAGCTCCTCATGAAGCCTGGCTGGGAATCCTTTTCCTTGAGCTGTTCCTTATCTACAGCTAAAACAGGCCTTGCAGAGGCAGCGGCCAGACTCCAAGGCCCTCCTGAACTTCCAGCTGCCTGCCTTACCCGACTGAGGGCTTTTTTTGGATGACGTTGCAGAGCCTTTGGTCAAGATTCACTGCTTATATCTGTTTGTCCTTCGTTTTGAAAAGATGGTTATCAGTCGCTTGCAGTTTCATGCAACTTTGAAGGAAACTGAAACAAAGAGAAATCTAGTTGTTAACGCTTCTCCAAAACCGTCTTCCAAGGAGGGCTGTCCCAGGATAGCATTTCTAGGATTTTGCAAAATTATGGTTCGTTATTTTTCTTATTTCTTTACATTATTTCTTGTCTGGTTTTCTCCCTTGGACCTAAAGGTCAGTTGTTGGAAGTTGGTCGGTATAGTCCTGGAATGGGACATTCAGGGCACAATGCCACAGGATAAGGGACTGTAAAGGTAAAGGTATCCCCTGTGCAAGCACCGAGTCATGTCTGACCCTTGGGGTGACGCCCTCCAGCGTTTTCATGGCAGACTCAATACGGGGTGGTTTGCCAGTGCCTTCCCCAGTCGTTACCGTTTACCCCCCAGCAAGCTGGGTGCTCATTTTACCGACCTCGGATGGATGGAAGGCTGAGTCAACCTTGAGCCGGCTGCTGGGATTGAACTCCCAGCCTCATGGGCAGAGCTTTCAGACTGCATGTCTGCTGACTGTAGAACTCGCCAAAAGTCTAAAAGCAAAATTCAAAGAATGCTTAGTATTAACAGGACAGATTAAATGGTGCAATATTCCCTAGTAATATCCTGCCTTCAGCAAGCTGTACATAGAAGTACAGACCACAGTCCCTCCTAAGCAGTTAAGTATTTGAAAGGTGATCCCTTGGAGGAGGGCAGGGGGCAGTTCCTGTTGGAAATACAGGAGAAGGAGTAGGAGGAGAATCTAGCACAGTACCAGCTAGATTTGAGGGGGGAAATGTTCATTGTCTGGGTAATTCAGCAGTGGGGTCGGCTGCCCTTCACTGACAGTCTTCAAGCAGCGGCTGGACAGATACTTCTCCTGGATGCTTGAGGCTGATCCTGCATTGAGCAGGGATTGGGACCAGATGACTTGTATGCCTCCTTCCAAATGTATGATTGTATAATTTTTGCTAGTCACTCTGTGATTCATTGAGTAGTGTCTTTGCCCTTAACACAGAGTTATTACACCTGAACCTTGAACTATTTTTCAGAGGTTATTGCTGCATGTTTGATGTGTTCCATATTTTTCTTTCACATGTCTCGCCTGTGGGATTCTACTTTTTTTGTGTGAATCCTCACTCAGGGACCGTCAGAGAAGATGAACGGGGGAAATCCTCTCTCAGGGCCCCCCGTGTCCTTTGAGGAGGTGGCCGTGTTCTTCACGCGGGAGGAATGGGCTCTGCTGGATCCGGCCCAAAGAGCTCTCTATGGGGAAGTCATGCAGGAGAATTACGAGCTGGTGACCTCTCTGGGTAAGGATCCTGGCCCTCTTTTGCATGAATATGGAAGAAGAGGGCGGGAGGACAGGCAGGTGACAGTTCCCCCCGATTACAGGCCCCTGTTATTCTTTGACCCCAGCTCATCTGACCAGCTTGCTTTAGCCCCAGAGATCTTTTCCAACTTGAGAAAATAATATTTTTGGAGGGGGGGGGTCTGGGGGGGGGGCCCTTCCTTTTCACCAGAGCCCTGAGAGCATGGAGATCTTACTCCGGGAAGATGAAGAAGAGTTGGAATGCCACTTTTCTCTCCTCGAAGGAGTCTCAACGTGGCTTACAGTCTCCTCCCCTTTCTTCTCCCCACAACAGACACCCTGTGAGGCAGGTGGGGCTGAGAGAGAAGAGTTGGTTCTTAGATGCCGCTTTTCTCTACCCGAAGGAGTCTCAAAGCGGCTTACAGTCGCCTTCCCATTCCTCTCCCCACAACAGACACCCTGTGAGGGAGGTGAGGCTGAGAGTGCCCTGATATTCCTGCTCGGTCAGAACAGTTTTATCAGTGCCGTGAGGAGCCCAAGGTCACCCAGCTGGATGCTTGTGGGGGAGTGCAGAATCAAACCCGGCTCTCCAGATTAGGAGTCTGCACCCCTAACCACTACACCAAACTTGGCTCTCCTTGTCCATTTGTCAAGTGTTAGCACTTTATCCCTCAGGAGGTGCAAAGTTGGTTAATAGATCCTGGTTCCGACTTCCAGGCAGGGCCTCGAGTTCTCCTGGAGTTCCAGATCTTCTCTAGATGACAGAGATCAGTTCCCCTTGTGGAAAAGGGCAGCTTCAGGCACTGAAATGGCAGCAGCTTCCCACATTCCCGAGGATGCTGTCCTGTCTAGTCCCCTTCAACGGTAGACTCCTCAGGGTCTACATGGGAGGAAAAAATCTCCCAAACTGGGGCTGGCAGTCTTATTAATGGGGCAGATGAACTGAAAGGGCGTGGGGGGGATACAGTTATTTACTATCCGACACTGAGAAGTTCGCCCTCTGTCCTAGTCTCCGAGCCCCCCCACCCCCACCTAGCTCTAGGGGGAGACAGATGGAGTGGGGCACTCAGCTGAGTGGGTGGGTAGAGATGGTTGAACTGTTATTTATAACTTATTTATTTATAAATTCTTATTATTTATTTAGTTCCGTGTATCGTCTCTACATTTTTTGTGAACGGCCCTGATCCTCAGGGGAAGGTGGTATAGACATATAAATCAATACATAAATACATGTGTTTTATTCTGCCAGCCACCCTGCGGAGGTTCCCTGGAGAGGTGACATGGGACTTTTCGAAATGAGTGAACAAATCTGGGGGATGAGGAGACTTTGTTTTTTTCTTTTCAGGGAGCTCCTAAAGAAGCAAAAAAGGCAGATTCCTCATTTCCTGTTCTCAGGGGACGAAATGGAGCCAGGCTTGGGAACATGGAGACGCCGTAGATGTGGGCCTGCAGAATCCTTGGAGCAAGAGGCCATTCCAGTGCCTTCGGAGCTCTAAAACAATAGGGGCACCCAAAAACAATAATAATAACAGGAAAAAATAGTTTGTTTGCACAATAATCTATGTGCACATAATGTATGTTTTGCAGTGCATTTGGATTTGGCCTGCTTGTCATTATCCCTTGTTTGCAGTCAAGACAGAGATCAGTTCCCAGAACCTCCAGTTCTTATTTCGGAAAGTACCATTTGGTAATAACAGGCTGTGCTAGGTGGCCATTCTTTCCTGGCGGCCTTACTGAATTTCTCTCTGTCCTTTCCAGCAGGAGATGCAACAGAGAATGAGAGGCAGGGGGAACTAGGAGAGGTGTCTTCAGAAGGAGATAAGGATCCAGAGGAGGAACCTTGGGACCAAGATGGACCTCTGAGGCAGCTGAAGAGGAAAAGGGAAGGGAGGTTTAAGAGAATGAAGAAACTGGTCACCATTCAGGGAAGAAACATATCTCAGATCCCTCACCAAGGCAGAGTGCAAAAAGAAAAGGTAAGGAATAAGTTCTCCGTAAGAGGGACAAGGTTCAGCTGCAGATCTCCGGTTACAGAAGACAAGAAGATCCAAACAGGCAAGAAAACGTACCGTTGCTTGGAGTGCGGGAAGAGTTTTAGACAGAAGAAAGGTCTTATTTTGCATCAAAAGAGTCACACAGGGGAGAAGCCCTATAAATGCCTGCAGTGTGGAAAGAACTTTGTTCGCAGAAGCACCATGACTAGACATCAGAGGATCCACACAGGAGAGAAGCCCTATAAATGCTTGGACTGTGGAAAGAACTTTTCTTGCAGTGGCAACATGATGAGGCATCAGAGGAGTCACACAGGAGAGAAGCCCTATGAATGCTTGGACTGTGGAAAGAACTTTTCTTGCAATGACAACATGACTATACATCGAAGAATTCACACAGGCGAGAAGCCCTATAAATGCTTGGAGTGTGGAAAGAACTTCTCTCGGAGAGATGACATGACTGAGCATCAAAGGATTCACACAGGAGAGAAGCCGTATAAATGCTTGGAGTGTGGGAAGACCTTCTCTTGCAGTAGCGGTATGACTAGACACCAGAGGATTCACACAGGAGAGAAGCCCTATAAATGCTTCGAGTGTGGAAAGAACTTCTCTTGTCATGCCAACATGTCTCGTCATCACAGGACTCACACAGGAGAGAAGCCTTATAAATGCTTGGAGTGCGGAAAGAGCTTCTCTTGTCATACCAACAGGACTCGTCATCAGAGGATTCACACAGGAGAGAAGCCCTATCAGTGCTTGCAGTGTGGAAAAAACTTTTCTTGCAATGGTAACATGACTAGACATCAGAGGATTCACACAAGAGAGAAGTCCTATAAATGCTCGGAGTGTGGAAAGAATTCTCTCGCAGTAGCACCATGACCAGACATCAGCGGATTCACACAGGAGAGAAGCCCTAGAAATGATTGGAGTGTTGACAACACCCACCAACAGGAAAGGGTTATGCTTAGGGTATGGAGGCATACAGAGATACAACTGCCAGCGGCCTCTCACTTTTTCTCTGCCTTGTGCATCTTGGGTGAATCAATCAGACCTCATCTGAGATACCATGTCATAATTCTTGGAATCTAACAGAAGCCAATGGGGGGGAAGTCACCAAGACCATTGAGCTGACACGCAGAGACACTGCAGGCAGACTCCTGTGCTTGAAGGGGTGTTTGGGCCCCCATCTGTTTTTACTTGATTAGGAGATTTGTTGTACCACACTTTCAGTTCCCTTAGGCAGGGGTAGTCAACCTGTGGCCCTTCAGATGTTCATGGACTACAATCCCCATGAGCCCCTGCCAGCAAATGCTGGCAGGGGCTCATGGGATTTGTAGTCCATGGACATCTGGAAGTCCACAGGTTGACTACCCCTGCCTTAGGGCTTTGGGGATTAATGAAGAAGGGAAAGGGGGCAAGGGCTGGTCAGAACCACCACTTTCCTGAGCAAACATTCTATAGATCCCATCGCAGGACTATTCTTGCATTCCCTCATCTGTACTGGGTTTCCCGTCAGCCAAATGGTAATCCGGCTCTTTTTTCTTTCCATGAGCCCGTGTCACCCTCGGCAAAGCACAGACTCTGCTGTTTTTTCTAATGGATTGGACCAATCTGTGGAAACACAAGGCAGAGGGAAGGCTAACAGAACAGAGGAGGCGATGAACAATTGAGTAGAAGTTGGCTGAAAGCAAGCTGTAATTTGGTTCTCCAAATTCTAACACTCCCGGCATTATGCGTCTGAGCACCTGCCCTTCCCTCCTTCCGGGAATTGCAAGAGAGAGGCTGCACTGAGTTCCTTCTGCACCACTTCACCCCTGGCCTCCCGCAGGGTTCCCCCCCCCCCCCATGCAGGCTGAAGGGACAGCTCTTTGACAGGCCTCTCTCTTCCCGTGTCAAGGAAGGCTATAGTGGAACAGGGGATAACTTGCTTAATATTGTTGCTTTACAACTTGGGGCCATGCCAGAAACAGCAAGCAGGCCTCAAACTGATCTCTCTGCAAAACTCCCGGCTTCCGGGTAGTTTTAGACGACATTGTCCTTGAAGCCTTTAGCACCTCCATTCTTGGTAGCTGGGCCTTGTTGGGACATCTGAAGCTAGTGAGAAATGAAATAACTTAAAAAATATATTTGTTCAGTAAAGAAGAGTTATTTCGTTGGGCCATCAATAGCGGTCCCTTTCCCAGCTGTTGCCAGTTAACTGTTTTGAGACGTTGACCCTGTTTCTTGAATGCGTCTTTTTCGGCCAAGCCCCTGATTGGTCCTTGTTCTTGCTCCCAGCATATCATTGGCCTTAGTATTAATTGGCAGATGAATTTCATCCATTTGACTTATTAAGCCCCACATGGGACTTTCCAGTAAAGAACTCCCATTTTGCAGGATGCTTTCTCTTCCCCTTTCATCTTGACCTCATGTTTTGCTGGGGCTCTTTTCTCTTTGGATTTTGCCTGCCTGACCATTTTTGAATGAATGAATGAATGAATGAATGAATGAATGAATGAATGAATGAATGAATGAATGAATGAATGAATGAATTTGACACCCCACTTGTGCTCTATGGCCTCTGAAATCCCACTGTGTAATTTTGGCTTGTGAGTATAAGCGTCAGACAGAAATGTTAAATACCTTTCTTATTTTCATTCGCTGCTAGGATTAAACTTGTTTTCTTTACCCATTTAATAAAAATCAAAATATTTTTGATACTGCTCTGTTTCTTGAACTTGCCATAAAGGGACTCAGAATCATCTTTGTCACTCTGCACATGTGGTTTTCTCAGGACTCTCTGCTCTGGAGAGGGCTGAGATGCCTTGTTTAACTCTCACAAAGACCTCAAAACTGCCTCTGGGTTTTGGGTGGCTTGGGAGCCGCTTAGGGGTGCTGACAGCCTACGTTACAGGAAGGGCGGACTAGCCAATCTTTCTGCTTTTTAATTGGGACTGCCTCACTAAAGAAGGAATGTCACCCACGGCAGGGGGTGTCTGAGGATTTGGCCCTCCTTGTGAGTGATGATCGAACAGAGGCCTTAACCAGTCTGGTTGTTAGACTCTGGAGTTTGCCCGCCCTGGTTAACCCATAGGAAGGGCTTAGGTAAGCAACAGAGAAATAGGCTGCTGAAACCCACCATGGGACCCCCTAGACAAAGTTTCCACCTCCCCCCCCCCCCACATGACCCTGATCCCAATCAATTATCATTACAAATCACTTGGGTAGTTATTACCGGATATCAATACCATTATTAAACATCATAATTTGCAAAAGGACAACTCGCCCACTACATGATTCCCGGCCCCCTCCCAGGAAGTATTCCCCCCAATAGGAGATGGCCCGCAGCTTGGCTGTTTAGCACCAATCAGGAAGGAGCCCTCGGCCAGGAAGGGCTAATAAGAGACCAGATCTCTACCACCGACTCTGGTGACCCTTCGCCACCTTGGCTGGGAGCGAGCTCAGGAGAGACAGACAAAACTAGCAAGTCCAGAGGGGTCACTGCCACTCGTTCCTACTGCTGCAAAAGAGAACGGAGCACAGCACTGGGGGTGATGAGATCAATGGGGCAAGTAGTTATGATGGCTAAGTAGAACTTCCCTGTTCAGAGGCAGTCTGTTCTTGGCTGCCAGGGGCAACTTAGGGCCATGTTGCCTCCATGCCTTTCCATTCCTGAGCGGCAGGCCAAGGATGTAGCGGGGCTCTGCTGTTATACCCAAATGCACAGGGCGTACCGCTTTCCCCATTAGAAGACCATTCATTCGCCGTCCCCCTCCCCCGTCCGCTGCCTCGGTCTCTCCAGGTATGCTGGCTGCTTCAGAGGATGGGGAGAGGGGGGGGGGATTTCCTTTTGGTTCCTTTGCTGGGAACTACAACCCCCAAAAGTCCTTGCAAGGGGAAGGGGCGGAGTTCCCATAGAGGCTCGCGGGTCTTTGTCTGCCCGGGGTCGGGGGCTGGGCTGGGGTCCTTGTTCCGCTTTGCAGGCGCTTTTCCCGGCGGGCGGCCGCAGCAGCGGAGAAGGTGCGCTCCTGTTTCTTCAAGGGGGAAGGGAGGAGGGTGAGGGCGGGGGTGGAGGAGTCCCAGGGCTGGGCACCCACGGGAGGCATCGTCCAAAGAGGGAGGGGAAGGAAGATCTCGCCACCCCGGGCGGATCCTGCACCCATTTCTCCCTTTCCCCGCGATCGGGGAGCAAAAAGTGCCCTGCACGCAGACACCTAGCTCCTCAGGACGCCAACCCCCCCCCCCTCCGGGAATCCTTTTCCTTGAGCTGTTAGTTTTCTACTGCCCAAACGGGCTTTGTGGGGGGCAAGGACCAGCCTGGGAGGAGACAGTGAAATAGGATTAGGGACTAAATCATAGAATCCTAGAGTGGGAAGGGGCCATACAGGCCATCTAGTCCAACCCCCTGCTCAACACAGGATCAGCCCTAAGCATCCTAAATCCTAAAAGCAAAATTCTAGCAAAGTGTTAGTACTCACAGGTAAGATTAAAAGGTGCAAAATTCCCTCCTAGCACAGACCGCCGTCCCTCCTAAGCGTTTAACTCTTTGGAGGGTTGTCCCTTTGGAGGAGGGCAGGGAGCAGAGGAGGGGGCCCCAGTCATGGATTGATACTACCTCTAGAACGGCACTGGCTAAATATCCAGGGAAAAATGTTCAGTCAGAGGAGTTGAGTAGTAGAATTGGCTGTCCAAGGAGGTGGTGATCTCCCCCTCAGTGGCCGGACAGATCCTCCTGGATGCATGAGGCTGCAGATTGGACCCCAAGGCCTCTGGGACCCCTTCCAGCTTGCTTTGTGGTTCATTGTGTAGGGCCGTTGCTCTTAGTACAGAGTTATTGCACCTGAATCTTGGGGTGTTTTTTCCAGAGCTGATTGCTGTGGCTTTTGATTTGTCCCGTATTTTTCTTTCACGTGTTCTCACCTCTGGGATTCTGCTTTTCTTGTGTGGCTATTGACTCAGGGACCATCAGAGAGGATGACCGGCGTGAATCTTCTCTCAGGGCTCCCCGTGTCCTTCAAGGAGGTGGCTGTGTTCTTCACGCAGGAGGAATGGGCTCTGCTGGGTCCAGCCCAAAGAGCTCTCTACTGGGAAGTCATGTGGGAGAATTACAAGGCAGCCACATCTCTGGGTAAGGACGTTGGCCCTCTTTGCATGAATCTGGAGGAGGAGGGAGGGGAGAATGTCTGTAATAAATCCAGACAGGTGATTAGTCCCTCCAATTAAAGACCCCCTTGCTCCTCTGACCCCAGCAGGCCTGACCAGCTTGCTTTGGCCCCAGAGAGCTTTCTCACTGGATAAATTAATATTTTGGGGCAGACTGCTCCAGAGTCCAGGCCGGCCTGCCGATCAACCCATGAAGATCTTTGTGACCGATGGAGAGGAAGAGGAGAGGCCTGGGATAGGCTCCTTCCTTTCCCCCCGGGACCATGGGAAGTCTCTTCTAGTTACAACTTTATTCCCCAGGCAGTGCAAAGCTGGCTGATGGATCTTGTTGCCAACCTTCAGGCAGGGCCTGGAGTTCCAGATCTTCCCCAGACGACAAAAATCACTTCCCATTGAGGGAAAGGGCAGCTTCTGGGCGGCTGCCCCACAGTTGGACCAGGGGTGAGGACAGCAGTGCAGTGCCTGATGGGAAATTCTTAAAAGCTGTGATGTTGTGTGTGTGTGTATGTGTGGGGCAGATTCAACCACCCGCCAGGCAATGAAATGCCAACGGGTTCCTGGTTCCAACCCAGGGATGCTGTCCTGTCTTGTTCTTCCCTTCAACGGTGGACTCCACGGGGTCTAAATAGGAGAAGAAAATCTCCCAAGGTTGAGCTCTCAATCCTATTAATGGGGCAGCCCTACCGCTCTCCTCATTCCCAAGCCCCCCACCTGGCTCCTGGGCTTCTGGGCACCCAGCGGGAGGTGGAGGGCCAGGCTCTCAGCTGTCATGAGTTTCACATTTCCCAGCAACCCCGGAGCCATGGAGGGCAGCACCCAGAGCCAGATAGTGGGAGGGGAGTCCGGGACAAGCAGGGAGAGCAGCCAGGGGGAGGTTGAGTCAGTCGTGTTTGGGGGGTTGAGAACCGCCAGTTGGGAGGGGAGAGTGGATGAAAGACCAGGGGTGGTCTCACTCTGCCCCAAAATTGTATAGCCAGGAGGGTTGGCCGGATCCAGGGGGGAACGGAGTGGCAGGAGAGGGCTGGTTTGTCTCTTGTGAACCTGGCCAAGAGAAGGCCTCACCTGCCTCAGCCCCTCTTAGTGGTTCAGATTTACCTCAGTGTTTCTCCTGACTAAGCTACATGCCTGGCAGTTTTTTCCTAATAATGGTGCATTGTATTTTCTTCAAGATCTATCTATCTATCTATCTGTCTGTCTGTCTGTCTGTCTGTCTGTCTGTCTGTCTGTCTGTCTGTCATCTGTCATCTGTCATCTGTCATCTGTCATCTGTCATCTGTCATCTGTCATCTGTCATCTATCATCTATCATCTATCAATCTATCTATCATAATTTTAGAGGCCACCATTCCCTGTTCATAGGCTTGGGTCGCTTTAAAGCAGGGGTAGTCTACCTGTGGTCCTCCAGATCTCCATGGACTACAATTCCCATGAGTCCCTGCCAGCGTTTGCTGGCAGGGGCTCATGGGAATTGTAGTCTATGAACATCTGGAGGACCACAGGTTGACTACCCCTGCTTTAATGGATCAAGCATTAAAACAACTTAAAAACGTCACAGTTTAAGTTTCTGGATTCCCCACAAAATTCTGTTTCTCTTCTGCAAGCCATAAAATTTCCTGGAAATTCCCAATGTGATCATGTTGTTTCCTGTTCTTGTTCTCCACGAAGGGCTTTGGGACCCTGGACCATCCCTTGATGCACGGCACGGCCCAAGGGAAATGCGCTTCCTCCATAGCAGTGAGGAATCAGTAGGGTGCGCTGGTGGCCCCTTGTCAGGTAAGGGGGGAGTCAGCAGAAGAGTTAAAAGAGCTAATTCAATTTATTCTGTTGGATTATTTTTTCTGTGGGAGCTCCACACATTTCAGTTTAGTCTACTCAAGAGCACCCTCCGTGTAAAAGGTTTCCTGTTCTAACCGGAGGCAAAGCCTGTTGCATCCTGGGAAACAACAGGTGCAAGGTTGCACACCTGCACTTCCTTGGTGCTGGCTTCATGACAAAAGGATAATGCATGATTTTGGAATCCTTTTCCCCCGCATCCCACCCGATTTTGACACCTAGCTCTGGTGTAGTGGCTAAAGAGTGGCAGATCCTAATCTCAAGAGCCAAGCTCCATTCCCCACTCTTCCGCCACGTGCAGCAAACTGGGTTGCCAACCTCGGGGGGAGGGCGGGCTGGAGATCTTCAGGCATTACAACTGATCTTCAGGCATCAGTTTCCCTGGAGTAGACGGCTGCTTTGGAGGGTGACCAACCCACCTTACCCCAAAGCCCTCTGTATGGAGGCTGGGAAGGCGGGAAAGTGTGACGTCCAGCCGGGTGAGGAGCGCTGCAGTGGCAGGTCCTTTAGGCCACAGCAGAGTGGACCTGTCCATCCCCCCCCCCTCCCTGCCGGTCTCTGAATGCAGGCTCACGGCCTGGTGTTGGTTTTTCCAGGGGAAGTCCACACACACACAAAAATGCATGACGTCTCAAAGTGCTCATCCCCAGACCATAAAGATCAGCTCTGCAGGGGGACATGGCTGCTTTGGAGGGGGGGGGGACTGTGAGGCATGGCACCATCTTGAGGCCCCACCTCAAAACCTGAAGGAACATTCCCAATCCAAGGGTCACCGGCCTCCAGGTGGGGCCTGAAGATCTCCTGGGATGGGAGTTCATCTGCAGACTATGGAGATCAGTCCCCCAAGATAAAGTGACTCCTTTGGAGGGGGGACTCTGCAATGCCAGCTCATCTATAGGCAAGGGGCGGCTTTTTTCTTTTTTTGGGGGGGGGAGCTCTGTGGCATGGCTCCACACAGAGGTTCAGGGATGCCAACCTCTAGGTGGGACCTGGGGATGCCCCTGCAAGCACAGGTCTCCTCCAGAGCACAGAGATGACGCCCCCTGGAGAACATGGCCGAACTTTCCCAACCCAGGGGTTGCCAGGCTCCAGGTGGCAGCAGAAAAATAAAGGAAATCAAATGGCTACTGAGTGAATTCTACCTGAGTAAGAGTTTTTTCTAAAGTTATTTTCTTCCAGTATCACAAGTAATCAAAACAGAGTCCTAGATAATAAACCCGATTTCAAGGAGTTTCCTCAGTGATTGCTCCTGGGCACATGGATGGCTTATCACACAAGTAGTTAATTTCATAGTATCAATTAGGGAATAGCTCACGTATCATGGGGTCCGTTTTCTGTGAGCCCCCTCCAGGTGGGGCCTGGAGATTTCTGGGAATTGATGTTCACCTGCAGACTTATTATTATTATTATTCTTATTCTTCTTCTTCTTCTTCTTCTTCTTATTATTATTATTATTATTAGATTTATTACCCGCTACTCCCTTGCGGCTCGTGGTGGGTTATAACATTTTAAACCCCAATAAAATCCATTAAAATCCGATAACAACAACTACAGTTCCTTATTAGTTAGCAAGCCAACCTGGCAAGATCAACTAATCAACTTCCCCCTCTTCCTACTAGCAGGTGGAGAGGGGATACTGATGGTACCAATCCTCAGTCCCAATCCCAGGTCCCGGGGGGGCATAGGTGTTAGCCTTGGCCTCAACCATAAACCTGGCGGAAGAGCTCCATCTTGCAGGCCCTGCGAAACGATGGAAGATCTCGCAGGGCCCGCAGCTCTCCCGGGAGCTCATTCCACCAGGCAGGGGCCAGGACCGAAAAGGCTCTGTGGGGGCTCTGTGGCCTTGGTTCCAAGTTTCCATCCTGCAGGAGGGACATGGGATTCCCCTGGAAGCACAGGTCTCCTCCAGAGCACAGAGATGAGTCCCCCTGGAGAACATCTGCTGCATGGCATTAGATGTGGAGTAGCCAGGCTCCAGGTGGGATGTGTAGATCTCCCAAAACTGCAGGTGATCTCCAGGTAAGAGATCAGTTGCCCTAAAGATGATGGTTGTCTTTAGGGGGCAGGGGCAGGGGCTGCATGGCATTAGAGGTGCAGATGCATACCCTCCAGAAGGGACTTTAGGATCCTCAGGTCGGAAAATTGTCTGCTCTGGAGGGGGATCTCCACAGGATCATACTCCGCTAAGGTCCCTTACCACCCGAAATCCTGCCCAGTCCCACTGCAGAAGCCTCCAGGTATTTTCCAAGCCAGAGCTGGCAACCCTCCCCCCAAAAGAGAGAGAAAAAGAGATAGATTGAGAAAGAAAAGGAAGAAATAGAGGCTTCTCCCTCAACCGGTCCCCCATCTGCGTCCTCCTCCCAACCTTGAACAACTCTGAGGGTTGGGTGGCAGGTGCAGAGGCTGTGCTTGGCACCCTGGGGCTGGCCGGGTGGCCAAGCGGCATCCCGAGCATCTCCCTCCCCGCAACATGAGGCCTCGCCCTTGCCTACCTGTCTGCCGTTACAAAGCCCACACTCACCTGAGAGCCACGTGCTTGGGCCGAGAGGGCGGCCAGCTGGCAGGCAGGGGTTAGGGTGGAGCGAGCCAGCCTTAGGGCCATGGGGTTGGGGCCCCAGGTGTGGCAGGGAGTAGGACCCAGAGGAGAGCCTCAAGAGTGAGGTTGCTGCTGCCTCCCAGTCATCAGGGCTGCTGAGGTGGATGCCGGCCTCCCCAGTCCTGCGTGGGGCCCGAGCTGCTGGGGGTTTCCTTAGCCTTAGCCTAAACTTCAGTTGTATCTAAATGTGGTATCCAGGCTCCTGTGAGGGGCTGGATACAGGGATGGCATCACTCTGGCGATGAAAGATCAGTGCTGGGGGGTATTTCAGGCAGCGTACAAAGGGGGGGTACCTACCTTTATGGCTGGGAATGCCTCGTGGCCATGTTCCTTGAAAAGACCACCTCTTTTCCTCCTGTCCAACTTTCTACCTACGTCCCTCCTCAGAAGCTCTGCCCTCTTTAGAGTGTCAGTGGCTGAGGCTCAGAGACAGGCCTTTATCAAGGTTGTCCTGTGGGATGCACATCTCCTTGAGGGTTTCCCGGTGTCTCTGCTACTTCTTTTGAGATGCGAGACCAAAACATTACTCTCTGATCAGGCTTTTCGTTAAGGTTGTTTGAGAAGAAGAGTTTGTTCTTATATGCCGCTTTTCTCTACCCGAAGGAGTGTCAAAGCGGCTTACATTCAGCTTCCCTTTCCTCTCCCCACAACAGACACCCTGTGAGGGAGGTGAGGCTGAGAGAGCCCTGATATCACTGAAGAAGAAGAGTTGGTTCTTATATGCCGCTTTTCTCTACCCGAAGGAGTCTCAAAGCGGCTTCCAGTCGCCTTCCCCTTCCTCTCCCCACAACAGACCCCCTGTGAGGGAGGTGGGGCTGAGAGAGCCCTATTACTGAAGAAGAAGAGTTTGTTCTTATATGCTGCTTTTCTCTACCTGAAGGAGTCTCAAAGCGGCTTCCAGTCACCTACCCCTTCCTCCCCCCACAACAGACCCCACAGTGAGGGAGGTGAGGCTGAGGGAGCCCTGATATTTAGGAGAATTGAAAGTATTCTACTGTTAGCCAGAGGAACGTTTCCAATCTCCTTCCATGTTTTGTTGTTGGATGCTGTACCTGGGTTTCAGAAACTTTTATGGTTAAGCTGCATTTTATTCTGTCAGCCACCTTGCGGAGGTTCCTCAGAGAAATATAGTGGGACTGCTTGAAATGAATAAATAGATGTGGAAAATGAGGAAACTTCTTTTCAGGGAGCTTCTGAAGAGGCACAACAGCAGACTCTTCCATTGCTGACCCCAGAGGATAAAACCTCGTTAACTTTGGGAGCATGGAGACATTATGGTTGGTCCAAGGCCTTTGTATGGCAGAGAGGCTGTTCCATGCAGGTCCGCCTTCCAGTCCCTCTCTGTCCCCCTCTTCCTCTTCCCTTGCTTGTAATTAAGATGGGCTTTCCCAGGCCTCCAGTTCTTTGGAAAACTACAATTTGGTAACAACAGTGTGTGCTAAGTGGCCTTTCTTTCCCGGAGCTCTTATTAGATTTCTCTCTCTCCTTTTCAGCAGGAGACACACCAGAGGTTGAGAGGTTGGGGCAACTAGGAGAGGTGTCTTCAGAAGGAGGTGAGGATCTGGAGGAGGAACCTTGGGATCGAGACGGGCCTCCAATGCAGCTCAAAAGAAAAAAGGATGTTAAATTGAAGGGAAGGAAGGAGCTGGTTACTTTTCAAAGAAGGAACATATCTGAAAATCCAGCCCAAGGCAAAACACAAAAAGAAATAGTAAGGAATAAGTTCCTCATGAAAGGGGTTACGTTCAGCTGCAGATACTCTGTTATGAAAAGCAGGAAGTTCCAAACAGGCAAAGAAAGATATGGCTGCATAGCATGTGCAAAGAGCTTTAGATGGAAAAAAAGCCTTCTTTTGCATTGGAGAAATCATGTAGAAGAGAAGCTCCATAAACGCTTGGAGTGTAGAAAGAGCTCTGACAGTGGAGACATGATTAGACAGCAACGGATTCACACAGACGTTAAGCCCTATAAATGCTTGGAGTGTGGAAAAAACTTCTCACTGTCTAGCGAACTTACTAACCATCAGCGGATTCACACAGGGGAGAAGCCCTATAAATGCCTGCAGTGTGGAAAGAAGTTCTCTCAGAGGGGTACCATGACTAGACATCAGAGGATTCATACAGGAGAGAAGCCCTATCAATGCTTGCAGTGCGGAAGGAACTTTTCTCGCAGTGGAGACATGATTAAACATCAAAGGATTCACACAGGAGAGAAGCCCTATAAATGCCGCCAGTGTGGAAAGAGTTTCTCTCAGAGCAGCAGCCTCTGTAGTCATCAACGGATTCACACGGGAGAGAAGCCCTATAAATGCTTGCAGTGTGGAAAGAATTTCTCTCATAGTAGCAATCTCACTAGCCATCAGCGGATTCATACAAGAGAGAAGCCCTATGAATGCTTGGAGTGTGGAAAGAGGTTTTCTTGCAGTGATGCCATGGCTAAACATCAGCGGATTCACGCAAGAAAGCTGTATAAATGCTTGGAGTGTGGAAAGAACTTCTCTTACAGGAGCACTATGACTAAACATCAGAGGATTCACACAGGAGAGAAACCCTATAAATGCTTGGAGTGTGGAAAAAGCTTTTCTAGCAGTGGCTACATCACTATTCATCAAAGGATTCACACAGGAGAGAAGCCCTATAAATGCTTGGAGTGTGGAAAGAACTTCTCTAATAGTAGCACCCTCACTAGCCATCAGCGGATTCACACGGGAGAGAAGCCCTATAAATGCTTGCAGTGTGGAAAGAACTTCTCTCATAGTAGCACCCTCACTAGCCATCAGCGGATTCACACAAGAGAAAAGCCCTATAAATGCCTGGAGTGTGGAAAGAGGTTTTTCTCCATTGATACCATGACTAAACATCAAAGGATTCATGCAAGATTGAAGTCGTATATTTGCTTGGAGTGTGGAAAAAAGTTCTCTCATAGTAGCACCCTCACTAGCCATCAGCGGATTCACACAGGAGAGAAACCCTATAAATGCTTGGAGTGTGGAAAGGGCTTTTCTCAAAGAGGCACCATGACTAGACATCAGAGGATTCACACAGGAGAGAAGCCATATAAATGCTTGGAATGTGGAAAGAACTTCTCTCGCAGTGGAGACATGACTAAACATCAAAGAATACATACAGGAGAGAAACCCTATAAATGCTTGCAGTGCGGAAAGAACTTCTCTCAAAGTAGCAGCCTCACTAGCCATCAATGGATTCACACAGGAGAGAAAAGATATAAGTGCTTGGAGTGTGGAAAGAACTTCTCTCACAATAGCACCATGACTAGACATCTGAGGATTCACACAGGAGAGAAACCTTATAAATGTTTGGAGTGTGGAAAGAACTTCTTTCGTAGAAGAGACGTTACAAAACACCAAAGGATTCACGTGGGAGAGCAATTTGGAATGCAGAAATAGCTTCAGACAGACATAACACCTTACATAACATCAAATCATTCACATTGTGAAGAAGCCCTATAAATTCTTACAGTGGAACTTCAGCCAGCACCTTATCAGTGCTTGGATTGTGCAAAGGTCTTCAAGCAGTGACACTACCAAAATAAACATCAGTTTATTCACACTGGGGAGGAGCCATTTAATTGCTCAGATGAGCTTTTCTTTCTTCAATCAGGCCTCAGTCAACGTAAGAGTGTTCACGAGGAGAAACCGTAAAAGTGTTTGGAATGTGGGGAAAGTTTTAATCCCCGTGGAGGATTTCCACATCACCAAAGAAGTCACAATACAGGGAAACCTTCATAGAAGAGTTCATACAGTACAGAAGCAGTCTAAATGTTGGTATGAAAATCAGGGCCTTTCTCATGTATCTGATTGCATTGTACTTCTGTCGGATAGTGCAGCAAAATTACATTTATCCCCATATTTTCTTCCATCAATCCATTACAGAGCAAAATGGAAGAGTGTTTTCTAGCTGTCTTTAGTGATCACACAGATAATTCCATCTGTAATTGGAAGTAATATGCGGGGGGGGGGGTCCTTACATTGATCAGCTGTCAGAATAGTCACTTTGTACCGCTGTGTGTAAGATTTTGATATTTTTCTTTTGTTTTGGGAAGCCACTTGGCAATCTCTTTCGGTTAAAGGCCTAGGATGTAAATCGCCTTGATTAAAAAAAAAAATTAAAAGTCATGTTGTACAATCTGCAGAGTATTAGCATTTGTCTGTGCTCCGTCTGATTCTCAACACCGTAGCTCAAACTTGTTAAGAAAGGAGAGAAGACAGTAGCTAAGATGATTAAGGGGACAGCGGAGAGAGGGCGTTTTCTGTCTCTCCGAAAACAGTTAGTGGGGCATCCAGTGAAGTTAATGGGGAAATAGATTCAGGTTGGCAAAAAGATTGAGGGTGAACGATTAAATTTTATAATTTGCTCTCGGTGAACGGCTTTAAAGGGAGGCCAGGCATGTCTGTCGAGGACCGTTTCATCTCTCGCTACTAGACGTGGTGCCTAAAGGAAACCTCCACAGTTAGAGGCAGTCAGTCCCTGAATTGACTCCCATTGCTAGGGGGTGACATCAGCGGTGGCCTCAGCGTATGTACGCTGTTGCTGGCCATCTAGAGCAGGAGTAGTCAACCTGTGGTCCTCCAGATGTCCATGGACTACAATTCCCATGAGCCCCTGCCAGCGAACGCTGGCAGGGGCTCATGGGAATTGTAGTCCATGGACATCTGGAGGACCACAGGTTGACTAGCCCTGATCTAGATGAACTGGTTGGCCACTCTGTAAGGCAGGATGCTGGAGTCGGTGGACCCCTGGTCTGATCCCGCAGAGCTCTGCTTAGGCATTCTCCTCTGCAAAAAATTTTTCTACTTCTCCATCAGAAGAGCCGCTTAAGAGAAAAGCTCTCTGGCTCCCGCAGGGCGTCAACCTCGGACATTCAGTTATATCAGTGATTGTGCTACTGGATGCTATGTACCCTTTTGGAACGTTGAAATGCTTTAACGTTCGGAGATTCACCTCCTTGGGACCTCTTCCCTAAGAGCATTTTCGGCTAAACATCCTGGTAGAGCAGATCCTCAGTGGGACAGGCTTCCTCTGGAGGTGCTGGGTTCTCCTTCGAATGTTTTAAAACAGAAATGCTGTTCGAAATGTTTTAAAACAGACAGTGAGTGGGTGGGCAGGAAGGGCTGCCTCAGTGTTTGGGTCTTGCAGCCCTTGCTTGCATACCCAGGTAATGCCCATTGCCACTTTTGGATCAGGTGAATTTCCTCCAGGCCAAAATGGCCGAGGATTCTGGGGTGTGTTTTTTTTTGGGGGGGGGGTGATCTGAGCATGGAATTGAGTGGGCAGATAGTTGTGAATTTCCTGCATTTTGCACGGGGTGGGTCTAGATGACCCGGGAGTTCCCTCTCAACCGCATTTTCTGTGAAGCGCAACACAGACAGAATAAATGAAATGCCAACCCAGTGGCACCTGGTTGCAAGCAGGTTGATGCCACAAACTCTTACCACGCACAGTACTACGCACCCTGAGCATCTGCCCTTCCCTCCTTGCCGGAAATTGCACGGGAGACGGTGCGCTGAGTGGGCACTGATTTTTCTCCCGCAGCCACACGCAAGGCTCTCCACGTGCAGACTGAAGGGACGGCTCTTTCACAGCCGTCTCCCAACCCCATGTCAAGGAAGGCCTGAACCAGTGTGGGCCATAGATATGGAGCCTGCCAGGCCTGGCTAGCCCATTCCCGCCCCCCCTGATATCATAGTTAAAACCTATTACTGCGGGGCCTCTCCTGTGCTGCCAAGAGGAAACTTTCCCTGCCCTCCTCCAAGTGACAACCTTTCAAATACGTAAAGAGAGCCATCCTGTCCCCAAAAACCTTCCTAAGTCCCTCAGCCTTTCCTCACAGGGCTTGGTCCCCAGGCCCCGGATCAGCCTCATCACTCGCCTCTGAAACCTCTCAATTTTGTTCACATCTTCTTGGAAGCGAGGCCTCCAGAACTGCACACAGGACTCAGGTGGGGTCTGACCAATGGGGTATACAGCGGGACTATGACATCTTGTGATTTATATGGGATGCCTCTGTTGATACAGCCCAAGACTGCTTTTTGCCTTTTTGCCAGTGTAGCATAGTGGTTAAGAGCAGTGATTTCTTATCTGGCGGGCCGGGTTAGATTCCCCACTCCTCCACATGGAGCCGGCTGGGTGACCTTGGGCTCCTCATGGCTGTGATAAAGCAGTTCTGACTGAGCAGGAATATCGGGGCTCTCTCAGCCTCACCTCCCTCACAGGGTGTCTGTTGTGGGGAGAGGAAAGGGAAAGTGATTATAAGCCGCTTTGAGACTCCTGGTAGAAAAAAAGCAGGATATAAAAACCAACCTTACTGCCGCATCACACTGCCTGCTCACATTTGGCTTACAGCCCACAAGTACCCAAGATCACATTCACACACACTGCTACCCAAAAGTGCATATCTCCCGTCTAGTATGCATGCTTCTAATTTGTGTGACCCAGATGTTGAACTCTGCACTTCTTATTTAATTGCATCTCATTGGCCCACTTTTCTAACGTGTTTCAAATCTCGCTGAACTCTATATCTTCTGGGGTGTTCGCTATTCCTCCCAATTTGGTGTCATCTGCAAATGTATTGAGGAGTCCTCTACCCTCTCATCCACATCATTGATAAAAATGTTGAAAAGTACTGGAACCCAGGGGGATTTCACGCTCCCCAGGGTAACATAGATCATTGGACTTCTGTTTGGCTTTTGACCACCTGAGGTCAGGAGATTCCTGGGTAGAGGGTGTTTTCCTTACAGTAAGGAGAGAGACAGAACTTTGGTGACTGTTCACCACCTTGGCTGGAAGCAGGCTTAGCACAGACATACCGAAAGGCCTAAATCCCATATTGTGCGGGCAATTTATGGCTACTGAACTACCAACTTGGAGAGGTGACTGCTTCTACTTAATACAGCTGTGGAAGAGAATGGGGCAGAGTATTGGAGGTACTGAGGTCCATCAGTGGCTGCTAGTTATGATTGATAAATAGAACCTCCCTGTTCAGAGGCAGTCCACTCCCTGTTGCCAGGGGCAACTCTGTGGGGTTAATGTTGCCCCCATGCCTTTCCATTCCTGAGAGGCTGGCCCCGGTGGGATGAGAGAACCCTTTGGTTTGATCCAGTGGGGCTCTGCTATTTTTCAGACAAGGACAGGGCGTGTCGCTACCAGATTTTAACATTTGTTAAGTGGGACTGGGGAGGTCTAGATAAAAAAATTGGTCTATATGGAGCAACAAAAAGTTTAATAGAAAGCAAAAATAGTATTGTAATATATATTTTTTAATTAGAACATAAGTACAATTTGCCAGGTGCCCCCAGATGTCCCTCCAAAAGTGGGACAATCTGGTCACCTAACGCTGCCCAGTTTCCTTAAAAAAAAAAAAAAAATCCAGCCCCCCCCCTCCCCTCTGGCTCTCCGGGTGTGTTCCTGATGGGAAGGGACAGGTGAACTTTGGGTGGGAATCCCTGGATGAAGAGAAGGAGGAACCCGAAAAGAGCCAGGGGATTATTGGGGAGGAGGGGTCCCTTGGGTTCATTAATCTAGGGGTAGTCGACCTGTGGTCTTCCAGATGTCCATGGACTACAATTCCCATGAGTCCCTGCCTGTGTTTGCTGGCAGGGGCTCATGGGAATTGTCGTCCATGAACATCTGGAGGACCACAGGTTGACTACCCCTGCGATTAGTCCCTCCGTTTTGGATGGGCAGAACTACAGTCCCCAAAATCCTTTGCCAGGGAAGGGGCGGAGTTCCCACAGAGGCTCGCATGTCTTTGTCCTCCTTCCTCGGTCTCCCGGACCAAGGGGGGGGGGGGGTCGAGGGCTGGGCTGGGGTCTCCCCTCTTTGCTTCTGGAGGAGGAGGAGGGGGGCTTCTCAGGCGCTGCAGAAAACAAGGTGCGCTCCTGGTGCTCCAAAGGGGAGGGAGGGGGGCGGAGGAGACCCATTGCCGGGGGCGAAAGGGCTGCTTTGGGGGGAGTGGGGGGCTCTGGGGGGCAAGGCTGAGCACCCGGGGGAGGCATCAAAAAAGGAGGGCTGGGGGGGGGGAAGGAAGATCTCTCTGCGCCCCGGGCGGCTCCCTTTCCCCGCGATCGGGGAGGAAAAAGACGCCGGGCTTCCCAAAAGGGTTGGAATTGCGCCCTGGGAATCAGGGACCCAGATTAGCCCTTTTCCCCACTGCCGCTGCCGCCCCCTCCCCCGCCTGTGGCGGGCTTGGGTGCTCCAGTCCAAGACGGCCCTTGCACGCAGACACCTAGCTCCTCAGGATGCCTAGCTGGGAATCCTTTTCCTTGAGCTGTTCCTTATCTACAGCTCAAACCCGCTGTGCGGGGAGGCGGCGGCCAGCCTGGGAGACCGCCCGACCTTCCAGCTGCGTGGCTTCTCCGACTGAGGGCTTTTTTTGGATGGCATTGCAGATCCTTTGGTCAAGATTCTCCACTTATATCTGTTTGTCCTTCCTTTTGAAAATATTATTATCGATAGGGGGACAGTCCCTGTCTGCTCCCTTTGAATTTGATGCAACTTTGAAGCAAATTGAACCAAGGGGAAATCTAGTTGGCAGCACTTCTCTTCCATGGAGGGCTGTCCCCAAGGGTTCATTAGTCCAGGGGTAGTCAACCTGTGGTCCTCCAGATGTTCATGGACTACAATTCCCATGAGACCCTGCCAGCATTTGCTCATGGGAATTGTAGTCCATGAACATCTGGAGGACCACAGGTTGACTACCCCTGCGATTAGTCCCTTAGTTTTGGATGGGCAGAACTACAGTCCCCTAAATCCTTTGCCAGGGAAGGGGCGGAGTTCCCACAGAGGCTCGCATGTCTCCAGGGAGGGCGGTATAGAAGTATGATAAATAAATAAAATAAATAAATAAGGTAGCATCTCTCGGATATTCCAAGATTACAGTTCTTTATTGTATCTTATTTCTCCACATTATTTCTAGTTTGCCTTTCTCCCTTGGACCTAAAAGCCAGTTGTGGGAAGTGGGTCAGTGTAGTCCAGGGATGGGACGTTCAGGAGGCAGGGCTATAGGATAAATGACTGTAGAAGTCACCAAAAGTCTAAAAGCAAAATTCAAAGAATGTTTAGTATTAGCAGGACAGATTAAATGGTGCAAAATTCCCTAGTAGGATCCTCCCTTTAGTAAGCTGTACGTGAAAGTACAGATCAGAGTCCCTCCTAAGCAGTTAAGTATTTGAAAGGTGGTCCCTTGGAGGAGGGCAGGGAGCAATTCCTGTTGGAAGCACAGGAGAAGGAGTCTTAGTAATGGGATAAACTGTGTGTAGCACGGTAAAAGCTAGATTTCAGGGGGGAAATGTTCACTGTCAGGGTACTTTAACGGTGATCTTGGCTGCCTCAGGAGGTGGTGAGCTCCCCCTCACTGGCAGTCTTTAAGCAGCGGCTGGACAGATAATTCTCCTGGATGCTTGAGGCTGATCCTGCATCGAGCAGGGGTTGGGACCAGATGACTTGTATGGCTCCTTCCAACTCTATGATTGTATAATTTTTCTAACTCACTGTGTGATTCATTGAGTGGTGTCATAGCCCTTAATACAGAGTTATTACACCTGAATCTTGAGGTATTCTCCAGAGTTTATCGCCGTACGTTTGATGTGTTCCGTATTTTTCTTTCACATGTGTCGCCTGTGGGATTCTACTTTTCTTGTGTGAATCCTCACTCAGGGACCGTCAGAGAAGATGAATGGGCGACATTCTCCTTTGGGGCCGCCCGTGTCCTTCGAGGAGGTGGCCGTGTTCTTCACGCGGGAGGAATGGGCTCTGCTGGATCTGGCCCAAAGAGCTCTCTACTGGGAAGTCATGCGGGAGAATTACAAGATGGTGGCCTCTCTGGGTAAGGATGTTGGCCCTCTTTGCGTGAATACGGAAGAGGAGGGTGGAAGGAATGTCTGTGACAAATCCAGGCAGGTGACAGCGTCCCCAGAATTACAGAACCCCGTGCTTCACAGACCCAGCTGATCTGACCAATTTTGCCTTGGCCCCAGAGATCTTTTCCAACCTCAGGAGACGCAAAGTTGGTTAATACAGGGGTAGTCAACCTGTGTTCCTCCAGATGTCCATGGACTACAATTCCCATGAGCCCCTGCCAGCATTCGCTGGCAGGGGCTCATGGGAATTGTAGTCCATGGACATCTGGAGGACCACAGGTTGACTACCCCTGGATAGATCCTGGTTCCAACTTCCAGGCAGGTCTTCAAGTTCTCCTGGCGTTCCAGATCTTCTCTAGACGACAAAGATCAGTTCCCCTTGTGGGAAAGGGCAGCTTCAGGGTCGAAACAGATGTGAGCCCAGTTGGACCCCAGTTGGACCAGGGACAATGACAACATTGCAGCGCCTGATGGGAGAGTTTTAAAGCTTGGGAGGGGTTGTGTGTTAAGGGGTGTGTGTGGATCCAGCCAGTTGGCAGGCACTAAAATGGCAGCAGCTTCCCTCATTCCAACCCAAGGATACTCTCCTGTTTAGTTGTTCCCTTTATTGGTGGACTCCATATTGGGATTTGATGGTAAAAATAGTTGATACTGGGATTTTGATTTCTATCAGTATCTTAGCTGAGGAAAAATAAAAATATGATGAAATCTTTTTGTGGAAGCTGGCCAACTTACACTAATCTCCCAGTCAGAGACTGTTCAGCAGAGTGAGAAAATTGTATATAAAAACTGCCAGGTGATACCAGCAGGTTCTTTGTTATTTTATTCTTATTTGAAATACCAAGGTGCATCCTTTTCTGTTGTAAAGCTGAATATGTTTGCTCGCATACCAGAGAACGGTCAAACGCAATATTGAACAGTAACTTTTTCTCTGAGGTAAAATCTGGTCTTCAGATAGACACTTCCTTTTTCTTTCCTTGTTCACATAAAGTTGACAGTCTGGTTATAATATTGTTTCATTTGACATTCACAACACGGGCATGGCGATTGCTTGACATTTTCTTGACAGATAAACCTGAACATTAACACAGAGAGAGACTCAGTTGCTCTCTCACAAACCACCAACTGTCAAAATCCAACTGTCAAACGGAATACTCCCATCATGCATCACTTCAGAGTGTGCCTGCAAGGATGCAAAGCAAGAATTCCAACACTCCATAGGAGGGGGGAAATCTCCCAAGCTGGGGCTGGCAGTCCTATTAATGGGACAGATGAACTGAAAAGGGAGCGGAGGAGTACAGATATTTACTATCTGACGCTGAAAAGTTCTACCTCTCTCCTAGTTTCAGAGCCCCCCCACCCCCACCTGGCTCCAGCGAGAGGCAAAGGGAGGAGGCCACTCAGCTGAGTGGAAGGACTTATTCCCTAGCAACCCCACTGTGGGCAGCACCCTGAGCCAGACAGCGGGAGGGGAATCCAGGGCAACTGGGAAGAGCTGGGGGGGGAGGGGGGCAGGGGTTGAGTCTGTCATTTTTGGAGGGTTGAGAATGGCTAGTTGGAAGGGGAGAGTGGAGGGACATTATAGCTTGATCAGGCATGCGAATTAGAAACCTCAGGAGATCTGAGACCCTTGGTGAAGTTTCTCTGAGGGGGGAACAGATTGTACTGAGGCCTTAACAGCGGGCCCTTATGGACGCTTTCCCGGGCTCAGCCCAATTGGGGAGTAGGAATCTGAGTGCGATTTCCAAGGACTGCATGGCCTGGAGGGTTTCCCAGGTCCAGCAGGGAACTGAGTTATCAGGAGAGGGCTTGGTTTGTCTGTTGTGAACCTGGCCGAGAGAAGGTTTCCCTTACACTGGTGCTGTCAAAGTCCTAATATGCTTCAACCCCTCCCAGTGGGTAATATTTACCTCATTTTCCTGAATAAACTACATGCCTGGAGTTTCTTCCTAGTAATGCTGAATTGTATTTTCTTCCAACCTATGTATAATTCAGTTTACAGGTCACCCGTTCCCCTACACAGGCTTGGATGATTTATCATAGAATCATAGAAGAGTTGGAAGGCGCCATACAGGCCATCTAGTCCAACCCCCTGCTCAACGCAGGATTAGCCCTAAGCATCCTAAAGCATCCAAGAAAAGTGTGTATCCAACCTTTGCTTGAAGACTGCCAGTGAGGGGGAGCTCACCACCTCCTTAGGCAGCCTATTCCACTGCTGAACTACTCTGACTGTGAAAATTTTTTTCCTGATATCTAGCCTATATCGTTGTACTTGTAGTTTAAACTCATTACTGCGTGTCCTCTCCGCCTGTTTTATTTCACCTGGGACAGGTCTCTCCTGCTTTGGGTTTTCCTCCTGTGGCATGAGGTTGCACAGACCCTGAGGTTGTAGGTGGTAGAGGTGGTTGAACAAAAGAAGGCCTTGCAGTTTCTGCAAAACGCAGGCTCTATTTGTAATGGTCCACAGCAGAGTTTAGTGACTTCGTGGTTAATTTTGAAACAACACTTCTAGTTTCCATGTGTCTGTTTAAAAAGGAATCCATCACAAAGGAGATGAGGGGGAGAAACATTTTGGGGGCTCTTTCAGGGAAACAAAGAGGGAAAGATCTCTGTTGTGTACCTGGATAAGGTTGTGTTTTTGTCTGTCAGGCTTCTGAGGCTGGGGAGTTGAGCACTTTGAGGGCCTCAAGACATATTTTCCCTCATGCACAGGCCTTGGGCATTGCAGCAAAATTCCACTGTATCTAAATGTGTATCCAGGCTGCTTTCAGTTTTGGGATACAGGAATGACATCACCCTGGTGCTTAAAGTTCAGTGCTAGGCAGAGTTCAAATGGGAGATTCCCACCTTAAATGCCCTGAATGGCTTGCATCTTGAAAAGACCATGTCCTCTCCTCCTGCCTGACCTTCCAGCTAAGCTCTGCCCTCTTTGTAGAGGGTGGGTGGGTGATGTTCAGAGACCCCTTGAGGCTTGCCTGATGATTCCCCCCCCCTTTCTTTTTGGTGCCAGGCCCAACGTTTTCTCTTCTGCTAGACACTTCGTTAAGGTTGTTATAGCTAGAATGATGGTGTTATCTGTTATTGTTCCCCAGATGAACATTTCAAATCCATTTCCATGTTTAGTTGTTAGATGCCCGACCTGAATCATTGAGTGCTGTGTTTTAGGATTTTTTATCCTTTAGATATATCTTATTTTGTCACCCATCTTGTGGAGGTTTCCTGGAGAAGTGACATGGAACTGTTCCAAAAAAGGCAAAAAGGCAGACTTCTCATTTACTGTCCTGAGGGGACAAAATATAAAATGACTTGGGAGCATTTCGACTCGATATTTATGAGGCTACCAAATTCTTCGAGCAAGAGGCCTTTCCAGTGCCTTTGGATCTCTAAAATAACAAGAGCACACAAAAAAAGGTAACAGCAAAAAATAAGTTGTGTGTACAAAAATGTATACAATAATTTATGTACACATAACCTATTTTTTTACACTGCCTTTGGATTGCAAAGAAGCAGTTCCTCTTTGGTCTGCTTGTCTTTATCTTTGGCTTGCAGTCAAGACAGATTCTGTCCTGGTTCTTATTTGGGAAAGTACCATTTGGTAATAACAGGCTGTGCTAAGTGGCCTTTCTATCCCAGCGCTCTTATTGAATTTCTCTCTGTCCTTTCCAGCAGGAGATGCAACAGACACGGAGAGGCAGGGGCAAGTAGGAGAGGTGTCTTCAGAAGGAGATAAGGATCTAGAGGAGGAACCTTGGGATCAAGATGGACCTCTGAGACAGCTGAAGAGAAAAAGAGAAGGGAGATGGAAGAGAATGAAGAAATTGGTCACCATTCAGGAAAGAAACATATCTGAGATCCCTGCCCAAGGCAGAGCACAAAAAGAAAAGGTAAGGAATAAGTTCTCCATAAAAGAAGTACGGTTCAGCTGCAGATCTTCTGTTACAGAAGACAAAAAGATCCAAACAGGCAAGAAAACATACAGTTGCCTGGAGTGTGGGAAGAGCTTTCGCCAGAAGAAAGATCTTACTTTGCATCATAGCATTAACACAGGGGAGAATCCCTATAAATGCTTGGAATGTGGAAAGAACTTTTCTTGCAGTGGAGACATGGCTAAACATCAGTGGATTCACAGAGGAGAGAAGCCCTATAAATGCTTGGAGTGTGGAAAGAACTTCTCTAAGAGTAGCCACCTCACTGTCCATCAGTGGATTCACACAGGAGAGAAGCCCCATAAATGCTTGGAGTGTGGAAAGAACTTCTCTCACAGTAGCGACCTCACTAACCATCAGTGGATTCACACAGGGAAGAAGCCATATAAATGTTTGGAGTGTGGAAAGAACTTCTCTCAACGGGGCACCATGACTAGACATCAGAAGATTCACACAGGAGAGAAGCCTTTTAAATGCTTGGAGTGTGGAAGGAACTTCTCTCAAAGTAGTGACCTGACTAGCCATCAGCGGATTCATACAGGAGAGAAGCCCTACAAATGCTTGGAGTGTGGCAAGAATTTCTCTCAGAGCAGCACCCTCACAAGCCATCAACGGATTCACACAAGAGTAAAGCCCTATGATTGCTTGGAGTGTGGAAAAAACTTTTCTTGCAGTGAGGCTATGACTCAACATCAAAGGATTCACACAAGAGAGAAGCCGTATAAATGCTTGGAGTGCGGAAAGAAGTTCACTCAGAGTAGCGACCTGACTAGCCATCAGCGGATTCACACAGGAGAGAAGCCCTACAAATGCTTGGAGTGTGGGAAGAGCTTCTCTCAGAGTAGCAACCTCACTCGCCATCAGCGGATTCACACAGGAGAGAAGCCCTACAAATGCTTGGAGTGTGAAAAGCACTTCTCTCAGAGTAGCAAACTCCTAAGCCATCAGCAGGTTCACACAGGAGAGAAGCCCTATAAATGCTTGGAGTGTGGAAAGAACTTTTCTTGCAGTGATGCCATGACTAAACATCAAAAGATTCACACAGGAGAGAAGCCCTATAAATGACAGCGTTAACTAGGAAGACAGCAGACTGTCAACGTTTTTCAGAGAACACGCCTAATGTACCAGAGGGTCAGTGAATCTTGTCTTAATGGCAGATCCTTTCTAAATCCTAACTGGATGTTCACTTCGGCTCCTTAGATTCATGAAGTTTTCATTTATACTGTGAAAGAGTAAGAATTATCCTCCCAGGAAAGATTCTCCCAGTCAACACACTCCCCCCATGTTTCTGCTGATAACGGATGTCTGACATCTACCAACTAGAAGGGGCCATGCATTGGCTAAGCGCAAATTCTGCTGCTTAGCTAATGGATCGGACCAATCTGTGGAAGCACAAGGCAGAATAGAACAGATGAGGCAATGACCAATCGAGTAGCAGCTGGTTACAAACCAGCTGTAACTTGATTTTCCAAATTCTAACACAGCGTTACACGCCTGAGCATCTGCCTTTCCCATCTTCTTGGAATTGCAAGAGAGAGTCTGCACTGAGTTCCTTCTGCACTGCTTCACCCCTGGCCTCCCGCAGGGTTCCCCCCATGCAGGCTGAAGGGACAGCTCTTTGACAGGCCTCTCCCTTCCCGTGTCGAGGAAGGCTATAGTGGAACAGGGGATAACTTGCTTAATTTGGTTGCTTTACAACTTAGGGCCATGCCAGAAACAGCAAGCAGGCCTCAAACTAATCTCTCTGCAAAACTCCCAGCTTCCGGGTAGCTGTAGACGACATAGTCCTTGAAGCCTGAAGCCTTTTGTGCCCCTGTCCTTCAAGCTCAGTAGCTGGGCCTAGTTGGGACATCTGAAGATAAGCAGTCCCTTTCCCAGCTGTTGCCAGTTACTGTTTTGAGACGTTGACCCTGTTTCTCGAATGGGTCTTCTTCGGCCCAGCCCAATTGGTCATTGTTCTTGTTCCCACTCTGATGCCCAGCGTATCATTGGACTTAGTATTCATTGGCATATTAATTTGATTGATTTGACTTATTAAGCCCCACATGGGACTTTCCAATAAAGAACTCCATTTTGTGTGATGCTTTTTCTTCCCTTTTCATCTTGACCTCACGTTTTGCTGGGACTGTTCCCTTTGGATTTTGCCGGCCTGGCCATTTGACACCCTGCTTGCAATGCCACTGTGTAATCTTGGCTTGTGAGTACAAGTACTAGACAGAAATATTAAATACCTTTCTAATTTTCATTCGCTGCTAGGATTAAACTTGTTTTCTTTGCCCTTTTAATACAAATGAAAAAAAATATGTAAATACAGGTCTGTTTCTTGAACGTTCCAAAAAGGGACCCCCCCCCCCGGAATCTTCTTCATCACATGACCTTTGTGGTTTGCTGAGGACTCTGCTCTGGATAGGGCTGAGACTCCTTGTCTAACTCTCAGATAGACCCGAAAACTGCCTCTGGATTTTGGGCGGCTTGGGAACCGTTCAGAGGTGATGGCAGCCTACCTTTTAGGAAGGGTGGACTAACAAATCTTCTTGCTTTCTAACTGAGACTGCCCCACTAAAGAAGGAACGTCACCTGGGGGGGGGTGTCTGAGGATTAGGCCCTCCTCATGAGTGATGTCCCAATAGAGGCCTTAACTAGTCTGGCCCTTAGACTCGGGAGCAGGCCTGGTTAACTCATAGGCCGGGCTTAGGGGAGCAACCGAGAAACAGGCTGCTGAATCCCACCAACGGACCCCCTGGACCAGCGAGGAGGCAGCCAGTGCCATGCTTCTGCCGATGCCACTGCCACCGTAGCGGCAACCAACATGGCGACACTGCGGAAAGTGGCCCGGCGACCCCAAGGTTTGAGCACCACTGCCCCGGACAAAGATTCTATCCCACCCACCTCACATACGATCCTGATCCCAATCAACCATCATTACAAATCACTTGGCTGGCTATTACCAGGCATCACTATAATTAATAAACATTATAATCTGCAAAAAGACAACTCATCCACTGCCTGATTCCCACCTCCCTGAATTATTCCCCCAATTGGAGGAAGAAATGGATGAATGGCCTGCCCTGGTAGTTTAGTCCCAAACAGGAAGGGGCCCTCAGCCAGGAAAGGCTAATAAGATTTCAGATCTCCACCTACAACTTCCTGTGAGTTTCAGAAGTTTGCTAGGTGGAAGAGGAGCCGGCCTCAAAATGCGCCCCCTGCCAGGGAGTTAACCTGGTCTCTTTCAAGTTGGGGTGAATGGGGGGGGAGGGAGCTGCCTCCTGGGAGTCTCTGCGTGCTTCTATGGGGGGGGGGATCCAGGAGGCCCAGAAATGGCACCCTGCCAGCCCTCTGGCAGCCAGGTCCCACCAGGAGGTAGGTATCCCTGAACCTCCCTGACTGTACAAAGAGGTGCTAGTGAGGTGATTAAAACAAGGAGAGACTGGCCGGATGAACTTCAGGCAGACTGTCCTCTAGCAAGGGTGCAAACGAATTAAAACAGGGATAATTTGAACCACATTTCAACGGCATTTAAAGCAGCTGAAGGCCCTACCCCTAAAGAAGGCAGAAGTCTTCCTCCTGAGATGGCAAATCCTATTTGACTCCCCACTCCCTTACTTGTGAGTAAACCTCCCCAGGCTCTGAACAGAGCTTTCCCCACCCCCAGCACAGAAGCAGCTGGCCTCCTTTCCCCAATTCCCACCTGGTGTTTCCTTCTGTGGTCACCCTGCCCCTTTAACCCCCTCGGAGCTTCAGAGGAAGGGAAAACCTTCCACTCAGGGAGGCTCAGGGCTGCCAGCCTCCAGGTGGGCCGGAGCTGGCAGGGGGGCTGCTTCTACTCATTCACCCTGGGGAGAGCCGTTTTGATTATTGAGAGAGTTCCATCAGCTTTTCTCATCAATCCGGCCTTAATCACCATAAGAGAATTCCCACAGGGGAGAAACCATAAGAATGTTCCTAACGTGCGGAAAGATTTCATCCCAAGGCAGGGCTCTCTCCTCACCAAAGTGCTCACAGTTGGGGGGGAGACTTCACATTGAAGCGTTCCTCCAGCACAGGAGCCGTCTCGGTACTGAGACTGGAGTCAGAGCTGAATCTGCTTGTATTGTTTGCACGGGCCCTGGGTCGCCCTCTCCCCCCACCCCTCAGCAGCGGTCCGCGACAGGTTGCAGACCACTGCTCTAGTGGACGGCCTCTGGCATGAGGGGAGATACCTGCCTATGTAGGGACAGTCAAATACTCAGCCTTGACAGGCTGTAGGACCACTGGAAGGGGTAGATAGGTGGAGGAGAAGCTGGTCATCCCCCTCTGGGAGGATTTGGGGAAGCAACAGAGGAAGGGGGCATCTGAGAGCCACCCCCCTCATAGGACCCTGATCCAATCCAAATATTACAAGCCACTTGATTGGCTTTTATCGTGCATCTGTAATAATCGAATCCGCGTGTCCTTCTGTTTGTGGTAGGCATCACTCCTCAGAATAATGCAAGGCATCTCAAAACTGGCCAGCAGCATCCGGAAGAATTTCATGGGGGAACCTGTCAGAATTACAGGCCCTTCATATTTCAAGATAAGTTTCTCTCTTGCTGCAGACAGACAAACAGGGCTGCCCATCTCGATCCATCGGCCAACATGGTTTTCAAGGAATCCTGGACTGTGGACCTCTCCCCTCTTTTCAAACAGGCAACTACTTTTTATATTCTTTTCTACTCCCTCTTTAGGCAAGCACCTCCTTTTCCCCCTCCCGGCCTAGATCGCAGGTCGGTTCCTCTGGCTGCAGACAATATTCTGCTTGACTGACTGCTTAGTTTTGAACTGACTCTACCTAAGTGTCTTAAGAGCCTCTTGTGGCGCAGAGTGGTAAGGCAGCCGTCTGAAAGCTTTGCCCATGAGGCTGGGAGTTCAATCCCAGCAGCCGGCTCAAGGTTGACTCAGCCTTCCATCCTTCCGAGGTCGGTAAAATGAGTACCCAGCTTGCTGGGGGGTAAACGGTAATGACTGGGGAAGGCACTGGCAAACCACCCCGTATTGAGTCTGCCATGAAAACGCTGGAGGGCGTCACCCCAAGGGTCAGACATGACTCGGTGCTTGCACAGGGGATACCTTTACCTTTACCTTTAAGTGTCTTAGAAGTAATATTGAATATTAAATTTCCTATGTATCCTGATTAGATGTTATTAAGTGTAATGCCAGCATATATTCCTCAAAATATTCCTCAAAAGGCTGAAGATTTCTTCTTTCATGCAACTACCACGGCAAGAATAGTAATAGCAAAGATTTGGAAACAACAAGAAATACCAAAGATCAAAGACTGGATAGACAAACTTGGAGAATTATTCAAAAATGGCCATGCTGACTAGTCTAATGAATTATAGACTTACAGAAGAGTTTAATGAACCATGACTTTTTCTCTACAGACTAAATAGACAGCAAATAAGTGTATTAAATGAACAAGTGAAGGAATATCCCTAGATGCTTTCAACTTTCGATATATCTAGATTCTTTTCTGCTTCTCTCTATTCGTTTCTTATAAAAACCAATACAAGCCGGTAATCCCAGCATTCAAACAAAAAAAAATTTATTCCGTCTTTTTTTGCCTCCTCCCATATCTGGAAATACAGATCCAAATTGTGGCCAGGATATTTCCTGCCCAGGAATTAAGATTGTGTGCACATACACTCACATACACACTCCAGTAGCAGATTGATGTTTAAACCTCTCTCCCAGCAAGCCGACTCAGGGAGATGAACAAACTTATTTACAAAACTAGTAAGAAAGCCCACTGCAAGCAGGAATGCAATGGGGGCTCGGACTCAGGAGACACCGGGAGGTGCAGATCTCTCTCTCGGTGTCTCTCTCCCTCTTGCTGCATGTCTCTTGGTGTGCCTGGCAGCAGGAAGCAAAGCAGGTAATTACAGCTGGTTTGCAGGAGGAAAGGAGGGCTGGTGTGCAGTTTGGGGCAGCTCTGTACTTCTCTCTCTCCCTCCGTTGCAGCAGGGTCGGCTCTCTCTGGGTCTCTCTCTGCCTTCCTGGCAGCACGAGCAATAGGAGGGAATGAGGGCTCATGTTTGGTCTGGCAGGGCTGTGTGTGTCTCTCTGTTTCTTGCGTGTCTGAGAGGAACGTGGCTAGCATCCACGGAGAGAGGGCGGGAGCTGTAGGGGCAGGTCGAATCAGGGCTGGAGCTGATTGGCCCTATTACAACTTGGACAGCCAGACACGTCCCACCCCCCCAGGCTGTTTCACAAATATATAAAGGAACCATGGATAAGGAGATATATATAGATATAGATGGGGGGGGTGTGGCAGGTGAAAAACAGCAGCAATATTTCCACAGAGTTTCTAAGGTAGGTGGGGCCATAAATAGGCATCCATGTAGCATATGCCATGGTTCTGGGGCCCCACAGATGCCTTCCCCCTTGGGGATGAGTCCTGGTGCAATGAGACCTGCAAATCCTTAAACCAGGCTTGCCCCCCCCCCAATCATCCCACCCGCTAGACACTTGTTTGGGGGTTACTCAAGAAGGGGTCTTTTGTGTGGCAGCCCGGCAAGGATGTGTTTCTGGAATAGCCTCCCCAGGGTGCACCTGGTCCCCTCTCTGTCCCTCTTCAGAAGGCAGCTTTGTGTACAACTGCATTTCGATGGAGGTCACTTTTCATAGAATCATAGAATCATAGAGTTGGAAGGGGCCATACAGGCCATCTAGTCCAACCCCCTGCTCAACGCAGGATCAGCCCTAAGCATCCTAAAGCATCCAAGAAAAGTGTGTATCCAACCTTTGCTTGAAGACTGCCAGTGAGGGGGAGCTCACCACCTCCTTCGGCAGCCTATTCCACTGCTGAACTACTCTGACTGTGAAACATTTTTTTCCTGATATCTAGCCTATATCGTTGTACTTGAAGTTTAAACCCATTACTGCATGTCCTTTCCTTTGCAGCCAACGGAAACAGCATCCTGCCCTCCTCCAAGTGACAACCTTTCAAATACTTAAAGAGGGCTATCATGTCCCCTCTCAACCTCCTTTTCTCCAGGCTGAACATTCCCAAGTCCCTCAACCTATCTTCATAGGGCTTGGTCTCTTGGCCCCAGATCATCCTCGTCGCTCTCCTCTGTACCCTTTCAATTTTATCTACGTCCTTCTTGAAGTGAGGCCTCCAGAACTGCACACAGTACTCCAGGTGTGGTCTGACCAGTGCCGTATACCAGTGGTCCCCAACCTTTTTTAGGCTGGGGACCGGCAGGGCATTGGGCCGCGCCCGCAGGGACCGCGCCCGCGCGGGCCACGCCCACGCTTCGGGCAGCGGCCGCGCCCGCGCCCGCAGATCGGGCCGCGCCCGGCCGCGCCCGCCGGCCGCACCCGCAAGCCGCGCCCGGCCGCGCCCGCCGGTCGCACCCGCGAGCCGCGCCCGGCCGCGCCTGCGAGCCACGCCCGGCCGCGCCCCGCCGGCCGCACCTGCGAGCCGCGCCCGGCCGCGCCCTCGGATCGGGCCGCGCCGGCGCGGCCCGGCCCTGATTCCTTCTCCCCGCCCTCCCGCAGTAAGTAGTTTCCTGGGCCGCAAGCTTGCGGCCTGGGAAGTTTTTTACTGCGGGGGTGGGGGGGGCGGGGAGAGGGAGCCGCGGCCCGGCGCCATGGCCTTTGCGGCCCGGCGCCGGGCCGCGGCCCGCAGGTTGGGGACCACTGCCGTATACAATGGGACTATGACATCTTGTGATTTTGATGTGATGCCTCTGTTGATACAGCCCAAAAGGGCATTTGCCTTTTTTACCGCTGCATCACATTTTGTTATTGGCCGTCCTAATGGGAGTTTTTAAACCAGGGCTCCGTCAGGTTTTATAACTGCTGTTTCTGTGGTGTTTGTAGAATGAATTATACTTACATTCAGCACAAGCAAGGGAGAAAGGAGACAAACAAGTGATTTAAATAAATCACTAATTGCACTTTGACCCGGGGGGGGGGGGTCTTTACATTTCCCAAACACACACAAATTACAGGACTTCTGATTTGTTTTGTCCACCCACAGAGGACAGGAGGACGTTTTTGGTAGAAGCAATTTCCCACCAGCTGGCGGCCCTCCCATACAGTCACTGGACCTGCCAGAGGAGAGAGCGGATGAAAACTCCGGCCACCCTTTGCCATCTCGGCTGGCAGCTGATCGCAGATAGAAAGATGGCCAAAACGCCACATGGTGCAGCCAGTGTGTGGCTGCTGGACTGACTGACAGCTGGGAGGGGTGGCTGCCACTAGTTTACACAGGAGAATGGGGCAGATTACGGGCGGCGGGGCTATTTAGGACAGCCGAATAGAGCCTCCATGCTCAGAGGCAGACCAGTCCTGTCTTCATCCCCTTTCCAGGCTCGGGCCGGTGGAAACGCAGAATCCAGACCCGCCCCAACCCCGCAGCGTCTTCCAGGGCCGCCCCCGACTTCTCCGGGGCGCCGCAGGAGGAGGACGGAGGCGCAGGAGGGATCCTGAACTAAGGGGAGCCGGAGTCAAATGGGTGGGGTGGGGGGGCGCTCCCACCTGCCCCTCGGCTTCTGCTGCAGGGAACTACAACTCCCGAAACCCCGCGCAAACCCCGGGGCGGATCGGCCGCGCCCCCCTGGCTGAGCCTGCGTGTCTTTGGGGGGTGGGGGGGAGGAAGTGCGGATTTGGGGGGCGCGGGAGATCCGCCGCCCTTTGTGCGTCCCGGAGCCCCTTTTCCCCGGCCGGAGGGAGGGAGGGAGGGAGGGAGGACTCGCCTCTTGGGGGAAGGGGGCGCAGCCGAGGTGGGTGCAGGCCAGGGGGAGGAGGAAGGGGTGGGGGAGATCAGGGTGCTGCCTGGGCGGGGAGGGGGCGGGGGGCGGCGGCTCCAGGGGGGGGTCTCGGCTGCTCGCCCACCCGATTGCAGGGGCGGGAGGAAACTTGTGGTTTCTTCGCTTCTTTTCCTGTCGCCCCGGATCCATCTGCAAAAGGTGGCCGGGCCCAGCGGAGGGTCAGGAGGCAGGAAACCCAACCCCCCCCCCCTTTTAGGAAAAGCGTCACCCAGGAATCGTGCCCCCCCCCCCAGGAGAGTCCCAGTCCGGGGGCGCCATTCAGCCCCTTCCTTGGGAATCTTCCATTGCTAAACTCCCTCCCTTCCCCCTTTCCGGCTCTTTCCTTCTCCGCCTCCTCTTCTGCGCTCTCCCAGCTCTGCTTCTTAGCAGCTGGTGTCATCCTCCAGGTGTGGGGTGTCTGTCTCCAGCTGCCACCTCTCTGCCCCGCTGAGATTTCTCCCGAGGCTCCAGGAATATTCCCACCCAGATGTGGCAACCCAGTTTGCAGTCTTCCACTTCCCCTGGGGTGAATAACCTGGACGGAGGGTGTAGCCCTGTAGATTGCGGCTGAGATCAGGGGCTGCTCCAAGCCGAGAGTTTCCTGGGGCACAGAAAGCTAGCCCTTCAGGAAGGCCCCCTTGGAGGACTTGTCCATGAGCGGCTACTTTTCTGCAGGCGGGGAAATGTTTTGTGTGGAGGCAGGGGCCAGCATGCGAGGCCCTCCCCCCAACCCTCCGTCTGCCTGCGTTCCCAGACTTAGGCAGATTGTAATGGGAGCCAGGGGGGAAGAGACTCAGGGCCTTTTCTTTGTATTTATAGGGTTTGGGGATATTATTGTAGTTAAGGGAACCGCCATCCGGGTCTGCTGGTGCTGAACTCCATGCAAGATTCAAGGACATAGGATGCAAGAGAAGTCTGGTTAAGCACTCTTCTCTGAATCCATCCATATTCTTTGGAGCATTGTTCCAAGATGGTTCCCCTCTGATTTTCTTTTACTCCTCAGAGTCTAAAAAGACATCTTGAATGCTTCTTGCTGTTAGGTTGATGTATTCCATATTTTTCTTTCTCATGATTCACTTGTGGGATCTTGCTTTCCTTGACTCTCAGGGACAATCAGAGAAGATGAACGGGGGAAATCCCCCCTCAGGGCCGCCCGTGTCCTTCGAGGAGGTGGCCGTCTTCTTCACGCCGGAGGAATGGGCCCTGCTGGATCCGGCCCAACAAACCCTGTACTGGGAAGTCATGCGGGAGAATTACGAGGCGGTGGCCTCTCTGGGTAAGGGTCTCGGCTCTTTTATCATGAAAACAGAAAAGGGATTGTCTGTGACAAATCCAGGCCATCACAAGCAGGTAACAAATCCCCCAAATTACTGCTTCCCCATGCTTCTCTGACCCCAGCTGGCTTTACCAAATTGCTTAGCCCCCCCCCCCATCTTTCCTCTGTAGTTGTCCACTTGCCACCACCTGGAGAAATTGATATTTTCGTAGAGTGCCCCAGGCTGACCTGTAAATTAACTCATGAAGGTGCATTTTATTGAGGGTTGCCTTCATTTTCCCAAGAGCTATGAGAGTATGGACTCCCAGAAGTGTCTCCCTGCTCCAAGGTGCAGGTTTTACCGTTTTGGTACCAAGGATGTGTAGTTTAGTGGACTGAGTTGCCAAACTCCTGTTGGAGTACTGAAAGAAGAGGAACTGTTTCTTATACTCCGCTTTTTGCTGGCCAAAAGCGTCGCAAAGCCTCTTTCGGTGGCCTTCCCTTCCTCTCCCCACAACAGACACCCTATGAAGTACGTGGGGCCGAGAAAGCTTTGAAAAGATTGCTCTGTGAGAACAGCTCTAATGGGACTGTGACTAGCCCAAGGTCACCCAGCTGGATGCAGGTGGAGGAGCAGGGAATCAAACCCAGTTCTCCAGATTAGAAGCTCCCACTCTGAACCACTACACCATGCTGTCTGGTTGAAGTTGACTCCAGCTGCACTAAATGGCCCTTTTTTGCTGTCTAAGACAGGTGTAGTCAACCTGTGGTTCTCCAGATGTTCCTGGACTGCAATTCCCACGAGCCCCTGCCAGCAAATGCTGGCAGGGGCTTGTGGGAATTGTAGTCCAGGAACATCTGGAGGACCACAGGTTGACTACGCCTGGTCTAAGAGACCCCGTGCTCCGTTTGAATTTGTATGGTTGCGTATAACCTCTGAATGAGCTGAGGAAGGTTTGTGAAACTGGCTCATATCCGGGATGCTGGTTCTCCTACTCACTGTTCTTTGATGTTAATGTGAGGACATTTTTCATCTTACTCTGCTTTGTGATATAAAGATGTACCGGTTCTTCCAGATTAAAAAGGCTGAAATACAGTTAAAACAAAATCAAGAGTCCAGTTCCTCAGAGTGCTTGCCCTCGAAAGCTCACACCTCGACTAAATCTCTGTTGGTCTTAAAGGTGCCGCTGGGCTCTGATTTTGTTTTGTTGTGCTGTTTCAGACCAACACGGCGACCCGCTTGAAATACATTTAGCGCAGTTGAAGTCAACTTTATTGTCAGTTAAGAGCTGACAGAGGGAGGAAAAATCAGTCTTTTTTGGGAGGGGGGGGAGGGTGTTAGAATTGCCCAGGGGTAGTCAAACTGCGGCCCTCCAGATGTCCATGGACTACAATTCCCATGAGCCCCTGCCAGCATTCGCTGACAGGGGCTCATGGGAATTGTGGTCCATGGACATCTGGAGGGCCGCAGTTTGACTACCCCTGTGAGGTCGGAAACAGGGAGCTGTTTACCTTGTGTGTCAATTGGAGATCCGAGGAGGTTTCTTGGGTGAAGTTTCCCCGTTCGAGGAACCAAATGTACTGAGGCGTTACATCTGCTTTTCTCAACTTTTTTTCCACTGAGAACCCCCTGAAACATTCTTCAGGCTTCAAGAAACCCCAGAAGTGGTGTGATTGTGCAGAAGAGGGCTGGGAAGCCTCGCTGTAGACATGCCCACCCAGGACCCCTCCCTTTCCCACCTCCTCCAGGCCTATTATTAGCTAATTGGGGGTGGAGGGGTGATCGGTCAACATGACCATATGTTGTCATATTACCTGATATTACATTTGTTTAACCAATATTTTAAAAAAATATTAAAAATTAATTAAGTCCCACCCATTCAGGAAACCCTTCCAGGGGCTGTCAAGTAACCCCATGGTTCCAGGAAACCCTGGTTGAGGAACCCTGCGTTACGCAGTAGATACCTAAAAACATGTTCCTTGAATCGGCCCCACTCAGTAGATTTGAGTCGAATTCTGAATTGACCTCTTTAGGATTGCTCTGTCATCGTGTTTACCTCAGAGGTTTCCTGAATAAATGACATGCCCAATCGGTTTTTCCTAACAATGTGCCTTTGCGTCCAACTTTTGCTCCTTTTCAGCGGGACTATAAATAGTTTTGATAATGCCCAAAAAAGCCTGGGTGTATTCTTGGTAGCATAAATATTATTGGAATGTCTAAACACTTTTATAGTGTTTTTCTGTTCCCCCTTAAATACATGTTAGAACGGGGCCTTGATTCTCTCTCTCTCTCTCTCTCTCTCTCTCTCTCTCTCTCTCTCTCTCTCTCTCTCTCTAAATCTCTGTCTGTCTGTCTGTCTCTCTGTCTCTGTCTCTGTCTCTGTCTCTGTCTCTGTCTCTCTCTCTCTCTCTCTCTCTATCTATCTATCTATCTATCTATCTATCTATCTATCTATCTATCTATCTATCTATCTATCTATCTATCTATCTATCTATCTATCTATCTATCGTGTGGTTTATATTACCGCTGCTCTCAGCAACTGCCTCGCGGTGGTTTACAATATCGTCATATAAATCATACATAATAATATATCCCCATAAAATCCTGTTGGGAACCCCATTAAAACAAAATACTAAAATTCCATACAAGTCATTCTGAATATAATTTACATCCTACATGAGTCCGTTGGGTGGAACTAGGAGGGCCAATAGAAAATTGGAACGATTGGGACAAGGGGGCCCACGGGAACAAGGCTGGTCTAATTCTGGCCCCGGTCCTAAGGGGAGAGGGGTGCCCGATCTAGTCTGTACTACTACTACTACTACTACTACTACTACTACTACTACTACTACTACTACATTTATGAACCACCACTCCCAAGAGGCTCGTGGCGGTTAATAAATTAAATAATATACTTCAACTACTAGTTGTATATTTGTGTGCCGTACATTGTTGAGCTTCCTTTGACCACCCAAATCCCTTAGAAAGAACCTTTGCCTCTGGCAAGAACAATCTCTATCTCAACAATGACGTAGGAGGCAGCGTGGTGGTGTAGTGGTTAAAGAGCAGCGGACTCTAACCTGGAGAACCGGGTCTGATTCTCCACTCCTCCACATGCAGCCAGCTGGGCGACCTTAAGCTAGTCCCATTTCTCACAGAACAGTTCTCTCAGAGCTTTCTCAGCCCTACCTATCTCACAGGCTCCCTCTTGTGGAGAGAATAACAAAATCAGAGTCCAGGGGCACCTTTACAAGCAACAAAGATTTATTCAAGGCGTGAGTTTTTTTGTGTGCAGGCACACTTCCTTTGTCTGAGGAAGTATGCCTGCACATGAAAGCTCACACCTTGAATAAATCTACGTTGGTCTTAAAGGTGCCACTGGACTCTGATTTTGTTGTGCTACTTCAGACCAACACGGCTAGCCACTTGAATCTATCTTATGGGGAGAGAAAGGGAAAGGTGTTTGTAAGACGCTTTAGGATTCCTTTGGGTAGTGAAAAGCAAGGTATTATGAACCAGCTCTTCTTGTCGTTTCTGAGAGCATCGATAAGCTGCAGAGATGGTGACAGGAGAGATTAACCATATCAATGCAGCCCTGTGATTTAGTGGTTTATTTATTTATTTTATTATATTTATATACCGCCCTCCCTTGTGGCTCAGGCCGGTAATGTACTGCTTTTTGGAAACAAAGCACTTAGTTTACATGAGTTGGACATGGGGAAGGGGAGGTGTTATACACTGTTATTGTTGAAAAGTCTCTGGAACCTAATTTTATTGAGAGCAAGCCCCACAGCAGGGGTGGCCAAACTGTGGCTCTCCAGATGCCCACGGACTACAATTCCCATGAGCCCCTGCTCTATGGTTTCAAGAGAGGGGGGGAGTTGATGTTCTGCACTGCTCTCTGTTTCGATTTCACTGTTCTCCTGAGTGAGTTAAAGTCCTCGCGTAGACGTCACAAGCTCCCTTGAGTAAGCTGTGAAATAAATTAATCCAAGCAGATTCTGACGGGCTCCCGGGTTTGTTGTTCCTGTTTCGCGTGAAGCTTCTTCACAGAGCAGCAGACAAGGCTTGATATGTTACATATAATCCACTCCACATGCAGTCTAAATCTCCTGTCAGGCTGATCTGGCAGCATGGCTCCTTTTTTCAAAGGCAGAAACAAGCAGCTTAAGCAGTCCTAAGACTGTTCTTGGTCTTCTTCTCACTCAGCTTAAAATAGGGCTTGATACTCTTTTTGGATGGGGTGCAACAGGTACAGTGTGAGTTATTGCTACATTCTGAAAACCCAAAACCAATGACTTCCCTTTCCATCGTTTGGATGGCTTGGGAATTCCTGTCACACAGGCTTCCATGTCACAGTCTTGTGCATTTTACATGGTTGCAGGATTTTGTAAGGTTTGCATGTTGTGGTGCTTTGTTAGGCATTCCGCAGGGCCTGCAAAAGAGAGCTCCTCCACCAGGCATTTGCTTGAGGCAAACAGACCCCAAAACATCTGCTGGTCCCATCCCATGACCGAACCATCTGGTCTACCCAAGGATTTTGTCAGTGTTTCTGTTCCTGTTAAAATATTGTTCTGGTTAACTTGTTGTTATGATCATTATATTGTTACAATGTCCTATATAATTACCCTATGGTGTCTATGTAAACCGCCCAGAGCCGTATGGAAGGGCGGTATACAAATCTAAATAAATATGATTCAGGCAGACAGTGTGATGCGGCAGTAAAGAAGACAAATGTAGTTTTCGACTGTATCAACAGAGGCATCACATCAGAATCACAGGATTTCATAGCCCTTCTGTCTGGACCTCACCTGGAGTCCTGTGTGCAGTTCTGGAGGCCTCATTTTAAAAAGGACATGACAAGATTGAGAGGGTGCAGAGGAGAGCAATGAGAATGATCTGGGCCTGGGATCCAAACCCTGTGAGGAAAGGCTTGGGAATCTTCAGCCTGGAGAAGAGGAGGTGGAGAGGGGAAAGGATGGCTTTCTCAAAGTATTTGAAAGGGTGTCACTTAGAGGAGGTAAGGGAAAGATTCCTGTTGGCAGCACAGGAGAGGACCAGTGTAGAATGTTACACGCTAGATATCAGGGAAAAAAATTCACAGCAGAGTAGTGCAGCAGTAGAATTGACTGCCTAAGCAGCAGCTGGATGCTTTAGGCTGATTCTGCATTGAGCAGGGGGTTGGACTAGATAGCCTGTATGGCCCCTTCCAACTCTATGATTCTATGACTAGATGGCCTGTATGGCCCCTTCCAACTCTATGATTCTAGATCTATTTGGTCAGGTTTTTCATCACCATAATAGCCTTTCTGTGTGACTGGCATAATTGCAGCACTTGAGAGCTGCCTTAAAAGCAGAGACCTCTAATATGTAGTATCAGGTTTGATTCCGTACTCCTCCTCCATATGCAGCCAGCAGGGTGAACTTGGGCTAATCACGGTTTTTGCAGATTTCTCTCAGTTCCACCTACCTCACAGGGTATTCATTGTGGGGAGAAGAAGGAAAGGCTATTGTCAGCCACTTTGAAGACCCCTTCAATCAAAATCATGCTTCACCCCTTCCTGGGACACCCTGGAAGGAGAGAGTTGGGTTGTGAGGGGGAGGAATTCTCCAGGCTGTTCTCTCCCTACCACTATTTCTCATGTTTTTCTCTGGATCCCCTCTTGTTACTACATACACAAAACAGGTGAGATGGGCAATGTGGAACTGGTGGTGCTCATTAGCCTACTGAGGAAGTGGTAGGTTTGTTGTGTGGAGGCAATGGTGCCATTATAAAACCGCTCTATTCCATATTGGTTAGACCTCATTTCCCCTATTGGTCCCTCAGTACCCATCTTTCCCTACCTGTCCTTTTTCTCTTGCTTGTTATGTAAATGCACTTCCAGGCTTCTTATTTGGGAAAGGACCATTTGGTAATGACAAGCTATCCTAAATGTTCTTTCTTTCATAGAGCTGTTATTTGATTTCTCTCTCAACTTTCCAGCAGGAGATTCACCAGAGAGACAGAAGAACCCAGGAGAAGTGTCTTTAGAAAGAGACAAGACTCTGGAGGTGGAACTTCAGAAGATAGAACCTCTGAGCCCATGGAAAAGGAAAGGAGAACAGAAGTGGAGCAATAAATTGGTTGCCTGTCAGGGCAGAAACATATATGACATCTCAGCACAAAGCAAAATGCAAAAAGAAAATGGAAGGAATACATGCCCTATGAAAGAGGTAAGGTTCAGCTGCGAATCCAGCATTAAAAAAGACCAGAAGATCCAAATAGGCACGAAAACATATGACTTCCTGGAGTGTGTGAAGAGCTTCAGTTGGACAGATAGCCTTATTTTTCATGAGAGGATCCACACAGGAAAGAAGCCCTATCAATGCTTGGAGTGTGGAAAGAGCTTCTCTCAGAGTGGCAGCCTCACTGATCATCAAAGGATTCATACAGGAGAGAAGCCCTATCAGTGCTTGGAGTGTGGAAAGAGATTCAGGCAGAGACAGCACCTTATTTCACATCAGCTTGTTCATACTGGGGAGAAGCCATTTCAATGCTCAGATTGCAGCAAGAGCTTTTACGATAAATCAGGCCTTAATCGGCATCAAAGAATTCACACAGGGGAGAAGCCGTATCAGTGCCTGGATTGTGGAAAGAACTTCAGACAGAGACACCACCTTACTTCACATCAACTCGTTCACACGGGGGAGAAGCCATTGGACAGAACAGAGAAGCACTATAAATGTTTAGAGTGTGGAAAGAACTTCTCTCAGAGTGCCAACCTCATGAACCATCAACGGATTCACACAGGAGAGAAGCCCTATCAGTGCTCAGAGTGTGGAAACAGCTTCAGATGTAGAGTCAGTCTCATATCCCATCAGCTCATTCACACTGGGGAGAAGCCATTTCAGTGCTCAGATTGTAGCAAGAGTTTTTATGATAAATCAGGCCTTAATCAACATCAGAGAATCCACACAGGGGAGAAACCCTATCAGTGCTTGGAGTGTGGGAAGAGCTTCTCTCAGAATGGCAACCTCATTGACCATCAACGGATTCATACAGGAGAGAAGCCCTATCAGTGTTTGCAGTGTGGGAAGAGCTTCAGACAGAGACAGCACCTTATTTCACATCAGCTCACTCACACTGGGGAGAAGCCATTTCAGTGCTCAGATTGTAGCAAGAGTTTTTATAATAAATCAGGCCTTAATCAACATCAGAGGATTCACACAGGGGAGAAGCCCTATCAATGCTTGGAGTGTGGGAAGAGCTTCAGACAGAGACACCACCTTATTTCACATCAACTCATTCATACAGGGGAGAAGCCATTTAATTGTTCAGATTGTAGCATGAGCTTTTCTCATAAATCAGACCTTAATCAACATCATAAGATTCACACAGGGGAGGAGCTCTATCAATGCTTGCAGTGTGGAAAGAACTTCAGTCAGCATGTAAGCCTAGTTACACATCAAAGGATTCACACAGGGGTGAAGCCCTATCAGTGCATGGAATGTGGGAAAAGCTTCAGTCAGCATGGAACCCTTGTTACACATCAAAGGACTCACACAGGGGAGAAGCCCTACCAATGCTTGGAGTGTGGTAAGAACTTTTCTCAGAGTGCCCACCTAACTAACCATCAACAGATTCACACAGCGGAGAAGCGCTATAAATGCTTGGAGTGTGGAAAGAATTTCTCTCAGAGTGGCAACCTCACTGACCATCAACGGATTCACACAGGAGAGAAGCCCTACCAATGCTTGGAGTGTGGAAAGAGTTTCAGGTGTAGAGTAAGCCTTATTTCACATCAGCTCACTCACACTGGGGAGAAGCCTTTTCAATGTTCAGATTGTAACAAATGCTTTTATGATAAATCTGGCCTTAATCAACATCAGAGAATTCACACAGGGGAGAAGCCCTATCAATGTTTGGAGTGTGGGAAGAGCTTCAGACAGAAACACCACCTTGCTTCACACCAGCTCATGCACACTGGGGAGAAGCCATTCAGTTGCTCAGAATGTAGCATGAGCTTTTCTCATAAATCAGGCCTTAAGCAGCATAAGAGAATTCATACAGGGGAAAAACCCTATCAATGCTTGGAGTGCGGGAAAAGCTTTAGACAGAGCCACCATCTGACTTCCCATCAGCTCATTCACACTGGGGAGAAACCATTTCACTGCCCAAATTGTACATTGACCTTTTCTCATAAATCAGACCTTAATCAACATAAGAAAATTCACACACGGGAGAAACGTTATAAATGCTTGGAATGTGGGAAGAGCTTCAGACATCATGTAAGTCTTGTTACACATGAAAGGATACACAGAGGGGAGAAGCACTATCAATGCTTGGAGTGTGGTAAGAACTTCTCTCAGAGCGCCCACCTCACTAACCATCAACGGATTCACACAGGAGAGAAATGCTTTAAATGTTTGCATTGTGGAAAGAACTTCTCTCAGAGTGCCAATCTCAATAGCCATCAACGGATTCACACAGGGGAGAAACCCTATCAGTGCTTGGAGTGTGGAAAGGGTTTCTCTCAGAGTACTAACCTCATTAACCATCAACGGATTCATACAGGGGAGAAGCCCTATCAGTGCCTGGATTGTGGAAAGGACTTCTCTCAGAGTAGCAACCTCACTAGCCATCAACGCATCCACACAGGAGAGAAGTGCTATAAATGCTTGGAATGTGGGAAGAGCTTTGGACGAAGTGACCATCTTACTTCACATCGTCAGGTTCACACGAGAGAGAAGCTGTTTAATTGCTCAGATTGTAGCAAGAGCTTTTCTTTTCAGTCAAGCCTTAGTAAACATAAGAGGATTCACACAGAGGAGAAACCGTAGAATATTTTCAGAATAGGAAAAGTTTCAGTCTAAGGTTTACTCATCCCCAAAGAATTCACATTAGAGGGAAAATGTCACATTGAAGCGTTCACACAAAGCACTGTCTCAGTGCTTAGACTGAAGCCAGAATCTCTCGAATCTGGTGTTACTATAGTCATGTTGATTCCTGCAGAGAACTTGCATAAATCCCTGTGTTTTTTTCTCCATCACTGAATTACAGAGTAGGGAGAGATCTCTCACTGTGTTTCATGCTCAAATAGGAGACCTGCAATTGGAGTAAGATAGAGGGGCTTCTGTCCTTTGATCGCTTGTCAGATCGCTGATTACAATCCTGAGATCAAATGACAACATTATGACATTATAATGAGAGGGTGTGCTTCCCCTACACACAACATATAGAAATAACCATTAAAAGAAAAGTTTAAATTTTACAGAACTTCCCATACTAGCTAGGTGTTGATGGACTTGAGTGATCATCTTCCTTAAGAATAAAACTTGAGTAACAGAAATTGGCCATTTTGGTGGAGGTTTGCATGGAAGAAGGATTTATAAAATGTGTCCAGGCTGCCTTGGGACTTAGATTAAGGGGTTGAGGTGCGTGGAATGCATGCCCTTGTAGAGTTTTTAAATGTAATGACACATGTGCCAGATTGGCAGGGGTGAAGGAGCTGGGAACATGGAATGTGTAGGCATCTTCCTTCTAGAAGTGCTGGGGGCAAGTAGTCTATGATCAATTAATGAAGCCTGCCGTTCAGCCCATACCCTGTTTCTAGAAATGCTGTCAGTGGCTTTTTCTTTCTTCTTTGCTAATCTGGCACTTAATTTTTCTTTGCCAGGTGATGTAGAACTAGGCGTTAGTCTAAAGCAAGGTTTAAAGCTTGTTCTCTCTGTCTAGCCCATCCCAGAATTTCTAACATAGATATAGCTTGCTTACTACGCTGAGCAAACGAATGGGGTGGGAATTGGATGCATTAGATTGGTCTCCTTTTCCGTGTATTGACGCGATGACTGCTAAGCCCCAGTCATTGGGAATCTGTGCTGCCTGGTCAGTCGTCGTGAAAAGAGTGACCAGGACTGGCATCCGCCACTCAGTGCTTGTCTTAATCAACTCTGGGGGTGTCATGTCTTCAGTTATTGGAGTGGTGGTGGGTCTGAGTATGGAGGCTGACATCATACAGACCTCAGTGTTTGGTTCCACAGCTAAAGGATGTGAAACTATCTCCCCTGGTGTTGGCAAAGACTGTGCAGAATAATTTGGGAGCTTCTTCCTGGAATCGTCTTGAGACAAGGTGCCAATCGTAGCTTTACTTTTGCATCTTAACTCTAATTAGCACTTCCTCAAAACTTACCCCTACTACACACACACTCACCCCTTTATGTATCACTTGAGGAAATCTGTTTCAGTGTCTCTGAAGAAGTTTGCTAAGATACATGCTAAATCTCTAAGTCCCTGCTTCTACCCAGAATTGAACTTTTGTTCTTGGAGTTGCCACGGGACTCAAAATTTGGTCCCACGTCTGTTCAACTCTTGTATTTGTATGCTGATTTGCTACCATTCACAGGTCTTAACAGCAGCTTTAATCCCAGCCGTACTTTTGTTTACACATCTACTCTAACTAGAGGGGATCTGATCACCATCTTCAAGTATTTAAAAGGCTGCCATGTAGAGGAGGGAGCAGAGTTGTTCTCTCTTGCCCCGGAGGGACAGACCGGAACCAATGGGATGAAATTAATTCAAAAGAAATTCCGTCTAAACATCCGGAAGAAGTTCCTGACAGTTAGAGCGGTTCCTCAGTGGAACAGGCTTCCTTGGGAGGTGGTGGGTTCTCCATCTCTGGAGATTTTAAAACCAAGGCTGGATAGCTATCTGACGAAGAGGCTGATTCTGTGAAGGCTCAAGGGGGTGGCAGGTTACAGTGGCTGAATGACAGGGTTGTGAGTGTCCTGCATAGTGCATGGGGTTGGACTAGATGACCAAGGAGGTCCCTTCCAACTCTATGATTCTATGACTATATAATTCTTCTAGGGCTTCTTGACAACTAACCCTGTGCTGCCACCTATATGTAAAGCTTGAGGAAAACTGTTTCAGCATATCTGGCGAGGTGTGCGGGCACAAGAAAGGTTGTACCCAGAATTAACCTTTGTGGGTCTTAAAGGTACCACTGGACTCACTTGGTGCTGCTTCACACTGATACGGCTGCCTACCTGAATCAACACATGCTAGAGTCATACAGTTCTTGCATCTGTAAATTCTTGTATTATGTCGTCTGCTAAGTTTCTGCTACTCAAAAGGTTTTACCAACTACCGTGATCCAATCTTAGCTATACATTGCCCAGTTATTTAAGCATCTTGACTCTAATTAGTCCTTCCTGGCAATTAATCCCCCCCCACACTTCTTCCTATAGCTAATGTTTGGTGACCTGTTTCAGTGTATCTGAAGGTGTGTGCATGCACACAGAAGCTTGTACCAGGAATAAAACGTTGTTGTTCTCTCGTGTTGCTCAATTGTTCACCTTTCTTCCTGCTGGCTTTTTTTCACTGTCTGACTTTCACACCGATTATCGGCTTTAGGAATGCCAGCTTGGTGTAGTGGTTAGGAGTGTGGACTTCTAATCTGGCAAGTCGGGTTTGAATCTGCATTCCCCCACATGCAGCCAGCTGGGTGACCTTGGGCTTGCCACGGCACTGATAAAACTGTTCTGACCGAGCAGGAATCTCAGGGCTCTCTCAGCCTCACCCACCTCATAGGGTGTCTGTTGTGGGGAGAGGAGAGGGAAGGCGAATGTAAGCTGCTTTGAGCCTCCTTCGGGTAGAGAAAAGCAGCATATCAGAACCAACTCTTCTTCAGTAATATCTGGGCTTCCTCATTTATTTTATTTTATATATTTAGATTTTTATATCCCTATGGCTCAGCCTCCCCTCCCTCACAGAGTGTCTGTTGTGGGGAAAGAAAAGGGAAGGTGATTGTAAGCCGCTTTGAGCCTCCTTCGAGTAGGGAAAAGCGGCATATAAGAACTCTATTTCTTCCTCTTCCTCTTCCTTTCTTCATCTTGTTTTCAATATTAGCAATTCACCATCTGCACCTCAATCACCTTCCGGTCTTGTTTTAGCCGAGAGAATAGACTTGGACTTCAGCAAAGCTTCTGTCAGGGTTTCCCATTATTTCTGATGGGGAAACTGGACCGGGAACTAGATTCTGGGTTAGGTTAGTAAGGAACTGGCTGGAGGAACACACCCAAAGAGTAGTTGCCAATAGCATTTCATCTGATTTATTTATTATGTATTTATCTACCGCCCTCCCCGAAGGCTCAGGGCGGTTCACATAAAAGAGAAACAATACAAATAACTTAGATCAGGGGTAGACAAACTGCGGCCCTCCAGATGTCCATGGACTACAATTCCCAGAAGCCCCTGCCAGCGAATGCTGGCAGGGGCTTCTGGGAATTGTAGTCCATGGACGTCTGGAGGGCCGCAGTTTGACTACCCCTGACTTAGATTAACAATAATAAAGTGATGGCAACATGGAGCAGTAGAAAACTGGGAAACATTACATATTGACAGAGACCTGGCAGCTGGGGAGAGGGAAAGGGTGCCTGGGGGTGAAGGGAGCATCTTGGGGAGGGTCTTCCAGAGGGGAGGCCTGCTTGTCCACCTATTTGCAGGGGTGGGACGAATCTTCGCCCTTATGATTCACGTAGGAGAGAAGCCATATCAATGCTTGGAGTATGGAAAGAGCTTCAGGTGGAGAAAACTCTGCATAAACTCATTCACACAGGGGAGAAGCCATTTACATGCTCAGATGGTTGCAAGAACTTTTCTAATAAAGCAAACCTTGCTCAACATCAGAGGATTCACACAGGGGAGAAGCCCTATAAATGCTTGGAGTGTGGGAAGAGCTTCAGGCAGACAGACCATCTTGCTTCACATCGATGGGCTCACACTGGGGAGAAGCCATTTGCATGCAGTTGATTTAAAAAAGGTTTTACTACAATTAGGCTTTAGTCAACATAAGAAAATTCACACAGGGGAATAACTAAAACTGTTTGGGGTGTGGGTAGAGCTTCAAGGTTTCCTCGTTACCATGTACACCACACCTGCACACTAAAGCTTATACCCTGAATAAAACTTGGTTGGTCTTAAAGGTGGCCCAGATTCAAACTTTGTTCTGTTGCTTCAGACCAACATAGCTACCCCCCTGAACCTGTGAGTTAAATTAGTCAGGGATTCACAAACCCATTATGCAGCCATCTTCCTTCACAGAGGAATATAAAGGGTTACTGTGATTATTCAGACTGCAGGTGTTCATGGTTTGAGCCTTCCTGCGCCATCCTCCTTATCTTTCTCAAGGTCAGGCTCTGGAATGGGGTAATTGGTGAATCACAAAAACCTGGGTTTAGTTCTAAAGCTAGGTTGGAGGGAGAATTTGGGGGGTTGATCACTTTCTCTGGAAAGTCCTACCAAAGGCAGCTTTTGATTGGATTTGAGAGACCACCTGGTGTCAGAGGGCCAAAGGCCAAAGGGTAAAGCCCAAAGAGAAGCCATGTTATGTTTGTTCCTTGCTATCATACTTTAAGGCAGGGGTAGTCAACCTGTGGTCCTCCAGATGTCCATGGACTACAAGTCCCATGATCCCCTGCAAATGCTGGCAGGGGCTCATGGGAATTGCAGTCCATGGACATTTGGAGGACCACAGGTTGACTACCCCTGCTTTAAGGCATTTTGATTCATCATCATCATCATCATCATTATTATTATTTCATTTATTGGGATTTTTTGACTGCTCCCTACCAGGCTCCCCTCCACCTTTTCTAGAGCCCTTTTCTATTTCCCCCCCACAATGGATGTTACTACTTCTCTTGTCTCTTTAAACACCCAACCCTGTTAGGGACAGAATACTCTTGGCCATTGACACCCAAGCTTCCTCATGTGTCTGAGTAGGCTTGGGAACACCTCCCTGGGGCCATGGCGGGGACAAACGCTGCCCTTTCCTTGGAAGCTGAATCAAGAGAGCATCTCTTCCGCCAATCAGAGCTGACCTGCCCCACTTCTTGTGGCAGCCATTTTGTGCCGCTCCCACGGCGGCCATCTTGGACTGCCATTCACCATCCACTACAAATCTCAGCTGGATTGCCGGTGGGAGTATTAGGAAAGCCTTCAGATGCACGGCTACACACTGTTGCGAATTAGCCCTTCTCGGTCACGATGTTTTCCTGCACCAAGGAAAAATCATTCTACGTGCGGGCTTCTTGATAATGCCATTTTGTCCAACTTTCATGTTCCATGGGGGAAATTGATACATTGTTGGAAGAGGGTCTACCTCACCGGCGAAGGTCCCAGGTTCAATCCCCGGCATCTCCGGTTGAAAGGTTCAGATAGTACGTGATGGGGAAGACTTCAGTCAGAGATCCTAGAGCAGGGGTAGTCAAACTGCGGCCCTCCAGATGTCCATGGACTACAATTCCCAGGAGCCCCTGCCAGCGAATGCTGGCAGGGGCTCCTGGGAATTGTAGTCCATGGACATCTGGAGGGCCGCAGTTTGACTACCCCTGTCCTAGAGAAACACTTGCAGTCTGAGTAGACAATACTGACTTTGCTGCCCCAAGAGTCTAGTGCAGGGGTGACCAAAGTGTGACTCTCCGGATGTTCACGGAGCCACTGCCAATTGGCCATGGTGTCAGGGGCTTGTGGGAATTGTAGTCCATGAACATCCGGGGAGCCACCCCTGGTCTAATGCATATGTGTTGATGTGTTCAGACAATATGGTGTGGTGCGGTAAATGTGGTAAAACTATAACCCTGAACGGCCCATAGCTTCCTAGCAACAGTAGAGTCGGCTTGACCAGTATGGTTTGGCCTACACTGAAGGGCACTGAGACAGGATCTTGAAAAAAGCAAATGGCTATTAGTGGCGGCAGAGGTTCTTTAATCACAATTGCCAGGAGCTGGTTGCCTAGTAGAAATTGGCAGTACTCTCTCCAGTGAGCTTCATGGCTGAGTGGGGATTTGAACCCAAAACTCCCCGCTCTTGATCCCATTGGAATGGGCAAGGTCTGTAGTGTGCATGATTCAACAGCATATGAAGAGTAACCCACAGGGGGCATTGGAAGAAAGGTATAGTGAGTATATTTAGACTGGGAACTTCCTGGTATTTTTCAAATAATCTCCTCCTGGGTCCTCATTGGCTCAACTGGGGACTTCCCGTTCCTCTGAGCACGCTTCCTCTCCGATTTCCTCCAGAAGAATTAGTCAGTTAGACTGTTAGGACTATCTCCTCTCTCTTTACAAAGCTGCTTCTGTTCTGAATGGAACTATATTCCTTAAGCAGCCAGTGCTCGGCTCCTCCTTGGCCTACTTAAACCCTGCTGACAAAGCCTACCCTCTAACCCAGGGGTAGTCAAACTGCGGCCCTCCAGATGTCCATGGACTACAATTCCCAGGAGCCCCTGCCAGCATTTGCTGGCAGGGGCTCCTGGGAATTGTAGTCCATGGACATCTGGAGGGCCGCAGTTTGACTACCCCTGCTCTAACCACTACACCAGACTAATTATTTGTTATTCCTTCGTGCAATCGTTTCTACGGCTTGAATCTCCTCGTGAATTCTTTGGTTCAGTCAGGAACGTCTCCCACCGCCTGTCCACTGAAATGATGACTTCTCTTATGTTTGAGACACGCCGAATTCAGTTTAAAACTTTTGCCGCATTCAGGACATTTGTAGGGTTTCTCTCCTGTGTGAGTCCTCTGGTGGGCCGTGAGGTGCGCTTTCTGAGTGAAGCCATTGCCGCAGAACAAGCACTTGAACGGTTTCTCCCTCGTGTGGGTTCTTCTGTGAACAATAAGGTGAGACCTCTGGCTGAAGCTTTTCTCACAGTCTGGACATTTATATGGCTTCTCCCCCGTATGGGTCCTTTCGTGTTTGGTGAGGCTTGAGCTTAGAAGGAAACTCTTTCCGCAATCCAAGCACTGGTGCAGTTTCTCCCCCGTATGGATCTTCTGGTGCCTATGGAGGTCAGGACCCCGCCGGAAGCTTTTCCCGCAATCTGAACACCTGTACGGCTTGACCCCGGTGTGGATCCCTTGGTGTGAAGCCAGATGGGAACGCCGGTGGAAAGATTTCCCGCAGTCGGCGCAGTGGAAGGATTTCTCTGCTCGGTGAGTTCTCCTGTGTTTGTGAAGGTGGGACTGCCGGCTGAAGATTTTGCCACAGTCCAAGCATTTTTTAGGTTTCATGCCCGTGTGCGTCCTCTTATGCTTGAGGAGGAGGACGCTCTGACTGAACACCTTCCCACATTTGTTGCATGCCTTCTGTCTCCCGTCCTTATTGACCTTCTTCTGGCCACCGATTTTCTTAACGTCCCGACAGACATCCGGAGGAGGAATGGGTTTTTCCTCTTCGGCTCCCGTTTTGGTTTTTTGGTGTCTCTTGGATCTGCGTGGATGCCCAGACGAATCCCCTCCCTCGTGGCTCAGGAGGGATCTGTTTGTGCTCCTGACAGAAGCGTCGTGCGGTACATTTTGCTCAGAATTGTTTGGCATTACGTTATTCTCTGCCCTTTCCTCGACAACATGAGCTGCAGTAAAGGAGGGGGAAGAGACAGATATGAATAAGTTTGAGTTCTGTTTTCCCACTCCACAGTCCTCTAGGTCAGGGGTAGTCAACCTGTGGCCCTCCAGATGTCCATGGACTACAATTCCCATGAGCCCCTGCCAGCAGACGCTGGCAGGGGCTCATGGGAATTGTAGTCCATGGACATCTGGAGGGCCACAGGTCGACTACCCCTGCTCTAGGTTGAAGCACTCATCACCACCCACCTTCCACCTTGGACAGGGGTAGTCAAACTGCAGCCCTCCAGATGTCCATGGACTACAATTCCCATGAGCCCCTGCCAATGCTGGCAGGGGCTCATGGGAATTGTAGTCCATGGACATCTGGAGGGCCACAGTTTGCCTACCCTTGATTTTGGGAGTTCCTGGACAGAAGTCACTAAACATAAGTTTATTCTATTCTCTCTTACCCTGCTCTTTCTCAGAGGACCTTAGGACTCTCCCCTCCATTTTGTCCACTCAGCAACCCTACGAGGTAGTTTATTTTTGTAACCGTTACACTTTCCCGGTAGGTTGTGGTTCCTATCAAGCCAAAACCCAGCACTCCCAGCAATTTGGAAACAATTTTCAGGGGTGTGGAGGACACCCAGTGACTAGGGAGAGGGAGATTAAACTCTTCCTCCCTGTGCCATTTTCTCTAACCCATGGAGCCATTTTTTGTCCTGTTCAGGAAAATTACAAGAATTCCGTGTACTGCTAAGCCTTCCACCCTGAGTCTTTTTTGAGAAAGGGCGGAATAAAAGTCAAAACACAAGTCTTAACCACTACACCAGTCTAGCCTGAAATTGGGCCTAGATGGAACAGTCCTCTGATTGGACAGTGCTGGTTAGTACGGGCCAGTGGTTTCTCTCACCTGTACTGATGACGTCACAACGGTTCCTTTTGTCAGGGCTCTGAGAATTTGGAAGCAGGAAGCAGACCCCTTCTCCTTCTTCTGCCTGGGGTGTCCCATTTGACTTTTTGAGGGAAAGCGCTGTTGCAAGGGAGAAATAAGAGAAGGTGGGAAGGAAATCAGGGGAAGTCATGCGTTCTTAAACCATCCTCCTGAATTCTCCAGCAAAAGTCTTACACAGCGGAAGTGGCTAAATTCTTGTTTTAAAAGGCTTTAAAATGTTTGCAAGTGAAAATTCGGCACATGTCAGTGAATGAATAAATTCATTTTTTTCTTTGAGACCAACAAGATTTCCAGGGTGTAAAATAGGGGTGCCAGTCCCCAGGTAGGACCAGTGACATCTCCAAGTGACAGAAATCAGTTCTGTCCAAGTGACATCTCCAAGTGACAGAAATCAGTTCCTCTGGAAGAGATGGCTGTTTTTGAGGACAGACGCCGTAGAATTTGACTCCACTGACATCCCTCCCCGTTCCAAATCCTACCCACTTCTGCTCTACCCCGAGATTCTCCAGGTGTTTCCCAATCTTGAGCTGGCAACCCTAGGTGTAAGCTTTTGAGAGTCAAAGGTCATTTCATCAAACAAAGGGAGCACTGAATGTCAAAAGCCCCCCCCCAATCTTGATGGTCTGTAAGGTTCTCCTGGACTCAAAGCTACTGGTTCTACTGCAAACCAATATAGTCACCCTCCCGAAACAATCTTCCTTTTTTCTTCAAGCCTGAAGTGCCAGGAGAGAACGTTAGGAAAACCCAAAGGAAGGAATTCTTACCCACAGAAGTGATATTTTCATAGTTTTCCTGCATAACATCCCTGTACAAAGTTTTCTGGTGAGGGTCCAGGAGAGCCCACTCCCCCTCGGTGAACCGGACAGCCACCTCCTCAAAGGTCACGGGCTCCTAAAACGGCAGAAGATCCCGTTCAGGAGGGAAGGGAAGAAAACGGGACCTCCAGCTGGGCTTGCCCCCCCCCCCTCAGCTCTTTCAGTGACAAACTTGTTGCAGGCAAACTGTCTCAAACTTAAGAAAGAAATAAAGTACGGAAAAACAAAAGCGCGTCTCTGAGCAGCTACAGAGTGTTTTCCCAGCGGTTGGCTAAAAACAGGGCATTACTTGGGAATGTGTGGAAGGAAGGTTCCGTGGCTGTTTTATTAAACAAAAAGCAGTCCCAAAGCAGGGAGGTTTATTCGACACAGGAGTGGGAGGAAGAAGAAGAGGCAGCATCCTTTTGCCCCTGTCACCCGAAAATCCACTTCAAATCAGATCCCCCCCTCCCAAATACTTCTCCATCCCCTCCCCCAATGTCATTTCTGGCATGGGTTCAAATGCATGTGAGGAAAATGTGCATGTGAGCAAAATGGGTGTCAGTGTGGATCAAGAGAAATATTACTTTACAGAGAGAGCGATTAAAATGTGGAATTTGCTGCCAGAGGATAAAGTGATGGCCTCCAGAATAAACAGCTTTAAAACGGAATTAGATTCACAGAGAAGTCTATCAGGGGCTAGGGGTCACAGTGACTGAAGGGGGCCTCCACAATCAGAGGCACTAAACCTCTGAATCCCAGAGCCAGGAGGGGAAAGTTTTGGCTAATCCGAAAGAATGTCCCCTCCCAGATTCCATACCCACAATTCCCTTCTCCCTCCCCAGCCACCTCACCGCAAATCCCCTTACCTGGTCCGTCTCTAACACAGCCGCTTCCCTTCCGTATTTTCGGCAGCAGCAGAAAAACCTCGAGCAGAAGAACGACTTTCCAAGGCAGACTGGAAGAGACATTTGGAAAAACATTCCTTCATTTGCACATGAGGAGAAACGGCCCCAGCGAAAAAGCAGAGCTCTTTGTGATACGTATTACTGGCTCATATTCATGGTGAAATCTCTAAACTGTGATATTTTGCTCAGATATTGACTGGCAATCACTGAAGAAGTCACTGAAGGTGGGATAAGCACACCTGGGACCCCGTTCTGGTTGATCCCCTCAATTGTAGCTGGGGAGAGTACGAAGAGTTCAGTCACATCCTCCTGGAAAGCACAACGCTCTAGTTCCCGGAACTGATGGAAAATAATTTAGGAAGCTGCACCACAGTCATGTCCAAGATCTGGTATTCTGCATACGATAAGATAAGATTTATTTTTTCTTACCAGAGGAGAAAGATGGACTTAAGTCATCCTTTAGCTCTGACTGCAAAATTCCTGAGGAAAGAAAGATAAGTGGAAGTAAGAATCCAGTTCCTGTGCATCACGTATCCAAGATGAAAACCAATTCAATTTGAGTCCAGGAGCACCTCAGAAACCAACCAGAGTTTCAGGAACATAGCCAAAGATTCCAACATGAGAGCCAGTTTGGTGTAGTGGTTAGGAGTGCGGACTTCTAATCTGGCATGCTGGGTTTGATTCTGCGCTCCCCCGCATGCAACCAGCTGGGTGATCTTGGGCTCGCCACGGCACTGATAAAACTCTTCTGACCAGGCAGTGATATCAGGGCTCTCTCAGCCTCACCCACCTCACAGGGTGTTTGTTGTGGGGAGAGGAATGGGAAGGCGACTGTAAGCCGCTTTGAGCTTCCTTCGGGTAGGGAAAAGCGGCATATAAGAACCAACTCTTCTTCTTCTTCTTGTTGGTCTCTAATGTCCTACTGAACTTGAATCAGTTTCCTTGAAGACTACAAAACCTATGATGCAGTGTCAGCATCCATCTCAAAGCATCTACAGTGTTGTAAGCATGTAAAAAAAATGCTCACAAAGTAGTTCAGCAGTGGAGTCGGCTGCCCAAGGAGGTGGTCAGCTCCCCCCACTGGCGGTCTGGACAGGAACTCTTCACGGATGCTTGAGGCTGACCCTGCATTGAGCAGGAGGTCGGACTAGATCAGTGGTTCCCAAACTTATCTGGACTACCGCCCCCTTTCCAAAAAAAATATTACTCGGCGCCTCCTGGAAATTAATTTTTTAAAATTTTCTCTTCTTTCTTTTATGCTTTCACCGCCCCTTTACAGTTATTCATCGCCCCCAAATGCACCTGTGGCCCATCACCGCCCCCTGGATCGCTGCAGCTCCCACCAGGGGGCGGTAGCGCCCACTTTGAGAATCACTGGACTAGATGGTCTGTCTGGCCCCTTCCAACTCTATGGTTCCATGATTCTATGGAACTGCTCAAGGATTTCACAACAGAATTCCACCTAGACTAGTAAAAGGAGGCTTTTACTTCTCGGTCCTTGCACAGGGGATACCTTTACCTTCTTTCACTTCAGCTAAGGGAAGATTTCTCATCTCGGATGTGTGATCTTTCTTCTTGCCACCCATCTGTCCACCTTGTCCACCTTGTCCACCTTGTCCACCACTGATGATCTTCTCAGAAAGGAACCCACAATAAGTTCCTGGCATTCTTTCTTCCATTCTGTGCCCTTAGATCAGGCGTAGTCAAACTGCGGCCCTCCAGATGTCCATGGACTACAATTCCCAGGAGCCCCCTGCCAGCGAATGCTGGCAGGGGGCTCCTGGGAATTGTAGTCCATGGACATCTGGAGGGCCGCAGTTTGACTACCCCTGCCTTAGATTCAACCATAACCGCTGAACTCACCCTTAAAAGACGACAGCACCTCTTGCACAGCGATCCTTTTCTGAGAGAAATGCTTTATCCTCTCTTCCAGCTCCGTAAAACCCATTTCAGGCCTGGGGAATATCCCATTATTCCTGGTGAAGAAAGAGAGGAGAAGGTTCAGAATGTGCAGCCAGTGTGGTATTGCGGTTAAGAGTGGTGGACTCTAATCTGGAGAGCTGGATTTTATTCTCCACTCTTGAAGCCAGCTGGGTGACCTTGGGCTAGTCACAGTCTTGTTAGCGCTGTTCTCCCAGAGCAGTGCAAATGCCTCCGGATTTGCAATAAGCGCACAAAGGGGAATTAGCTGGCGTGTGGAAACAGGCCCACCAGCTACCTCATCCAGCTCAGGGGGGTTCCAAAAACAAGCCAAGCAGCACAACCTATGGGTAGTAAAGACAGAAAACTTACTTGCTTCTGATCCTCCTGATGCTCTAAAGGAAAAGTGAGAGGGAAAAAGAAACCCATCAGACATGAATCAAAGACCTCCGTATTTTTCTATGTATTTGCACTTACAGATTCTGGCAGGAAACCTTGTCAGGTATAAAATCAAAGCATGTTATGTTTTTAATTCAGATTTGTTGGGGGAAGGGGAGGGTATAACGCTGTGGTGTTAAATTGGATTAAGTGATTAGAAACCTTGGCAGTGCTCTAAAAGGCACGGATGATTTGGGGGACAGAGTTTTGACAGACGGTCACCTTGAATGTAAAGACGCAAGATTCCCTAAAGAAAGGGGCCCTAAAGAAGTCCGCCTGGTCTCAACCAGGGCCAGAGCATTCTCTGTTCTGGCCCCCACCTGGTAGAACGAGCTCCCGGAGGAGATCAGGGCCCTGACAGAGCTTAAACAGTTCCGCAGGGCCTGCAAGGAGGAGCTCTTCCGCCAGGCATTTGGTTGAGACCAGACGTAATCAACAGCGATTGAAGGGCCCCTGCTCCCCCCCTGCTCCCCCCCTGCCCCCCCTCAGAAGTCCACCAATGCTCTGGACCTGTCTGTATTGTTGCACTGTTGTATTGTTTATATTGTTTATACTCTTATATTGTTATATGGTTACAACTATTAGTATTATCATTGTAAGTTATTCACTTGTTTATAGACTGTTTTATGTATTGTTCTTTGTTCCTATGTAAACCACCCTGAGCCTTCGGGGAGGGCGGTATATAAATCAAATAAATAAACAAACAAACAAGAAGAAGAAGAAGAAGAAGAAGAAGAAGAAGAAGAAGAAGAAGAAGAACCCTGCTGGATCAGACCAGTGGTCTGTCTCATTCAGAGTTCTGCCTCATACAGTGGCCACCCAGTTCCTCTGCAGGGCCCTGGAACAAACGGCTGCTTTGTAGGGCAGACTCCATAACATTATACCCCACTGAGGTCTCTCCCCACCCCAAATCCCGCCCACTCCTGGCTCCAGCCCAACGTCTCCAGGTATTTCCCAACCCAGAGCTGGCAACCCTGGAACTTACGCATATCCTTTAAATCTAAATCCCCCGAGCTTCAGGGGGAAAAGCGGTATATAAATATAAATAAATAAATGAACGCATATGTAAACAAAAGGTGACTCCCCCCCCCTCCAATAGGCCTGCAGTTTTTTCACCTTTGAAGAGGGTTTCCCATGGCCTTCTGCATTCAGGCCAGGGGGTGAGATCTTTTTGCGGCTTCCCCATGGGCTTTCGTCTCTCCTCGCAAGGACGGCTTTCTCCAGCTCTTCCAGCCTCCTCAACGCGCATCCTTCTTGCTCTTCAATAAAGGTCCGCAGCTCCTGCCACTCCTGGGTGATGATCTTCCTCTCGCTGTCGGTCTCTCTCTGCAATCACAGGGCAAGCGAGGGGTACTTGGGGGACTGACCCCAGGGGGATAGGTTTGTCACGATTCTGCAGGAGTAGCCGAATCCAAATTGTGCGCTGTCAAGTCACACCCCTACTCATGGCGACCCCAGGACCCCCCCCCCACTTAGTTTCTGAGATTTGACAAGATCACGCTAGGATGGGCTATAAGGCTGCTAGTAGTATAGCCCCTATTAAAAATCAGTCAATCTAGATAAGCTCCAATTTCATGCCTAATTATAGAACCATAGAGTTAGAAGGGGCCACACGGGCCATCTAGTCCAACCCCCTGCTCAGTGCAGGATCAGCCTCAAGCATCCATGAGAAGAATCATAGAACCATAGAGTTGGAAGGGGCCACACAGGCCATCTAGTCCAACCCCTTGCAGGATTATGGTCACCGAGACCATAATCTAGCGCCTGCTGTATTGTGACTTGTAAAAGTATAAAAGAAAAGAAGAAGAATGAAGAGCATCCCAAATTCTCCCGGGAGGCCTCCCTCTCGTGAGAGTTCAGCCATCCTTTGGCCGGTCACCCTGGCAGCTGTAGCATCCTTCAGCATGTGCAGTCTGAGGTGACCCCCTTACCTCGCCTCAAAAGAGCATCCAAGTTTCCAATCCGTGGGGGTGGAAGAGATGAAGTCCCCCCTTTCCCCCCCAGCCCCAGGGCCTTGAAACAGAACAATTCCTCACCCCCTCCCTAACCCTTTTTTAAAAAGGGCCAGCAAGAACTGGAGTTCTAATAAGGGAACGTCAGCTACAGGTGTGATGTGACCCTTGGATGAATTTTGGAAGGATGCCCTGAGGCCTTGGTTCCAAGTGGATTCCGGATGCTTACCAGAAGCTCCTCGCTTTTTCGGAAACATTCGTCTTCTGTGTCTCCTCCTGCATTCTCCTCACTGCCACGCGGCATCTGCAGGGCCGAAGAAAAGCAAGAAATTATGAACAAATCCTTCTTGGAGGGGGAAACAGCAACAGGATGTGCAACACCACAGCCTCACAAACAAATTTGCCACACAAAACCGTTTGCTGGGACTGAAGCCTGGGTAAACGCAAGCCGGTGTAAAACCTGTTTTTCGTCATTCCTCCTGGGCATTGAAGCCCCTCTCAAATTCGGGGAAATTCTCTCTGTCTTATCCCCCGTCTCCTGTTTCAAAAGCACAAGGTGGAGGCGAACAAAAGATACATCCCACCTGTGAGAAGCAGGTGGATTCTGGTTAGGTCACCTTTGTCCCTCCGTCCTTCCCTTTTGAAACAGAAGCAAACAAGCTCTTACCTGAGAAAGTGGGCATGCACACAAAAGCTTCTACCTTGGACCAAACTTTGGGGGTCTGAAAGGGGCCCCTGGACTCAAACTTTGTTCTTCGAGCTCTTCCCCAGCACCTGAGCAAGTCAGAGGTGTCTTCGCTGGCTCTTGCAACGAATTGCATCACCTGGCCCCAACAGGTAAACAGACCATCCTTGCAGTCAGCACTACAATAAGCCTTCTATTTTCACAACCGATGCTGGTTCCCCCTGCATGTTTATGTGGCTTGAAAAAGGGATGGCTTTCAGGCACCAGGAGTAAATGGAGCCTCCGTGTTCAGAGGCAGTGTACCACTTGATGCCAGTTACTAGGAGACATCCCCCTCATTTATAGATAAGGTTACCCACTCTGGTCTGAGAAATTCCTGGAGATTTGGAGGCCCTGCCAATGGAAGGAGGAATCTGGGGAGAGATTTCACTTAGAAATTATGGAATACCCCACAGAGTTTACCCTCTGGAGCCTCTTTGTAATCTCATGAGCAGTTGTATTTCTGCCAGGAATCCAGGCCCGATGGATGGCAGCTGTACCTGTAGGTCTTCCTTGGGCATCTGACTGCATACTGTGAGGAAACTAAGTGGGCCACTGGTCTGACCCAGCCAGGTTGCTCTTTTATTACCCCCCCCTTTTTTTGGGGGGGAAGATTTAGTAGGGCCATCTAGGACTTACTGCTTCCTCACTGAATTTACACACAATCCCTCCTGTCAGACTCACAAAATCCAAGTCAGCATTTGAAGAAAGAAAAATCCTTTTTAGAATTCCTTTGGCATTGCTCTGCTTCCACCTCCTCACTTGGTGGAGAAAAGAAAGTCACTCTCCACATGCTCAGGGGCAGTCTCCTCTAGATGATTACTTCTGAGGTTTCTGAAAACAAACTGAGCCCTGCAAGCAGTAGGGGCTTGGCCAGTTCTGGTCTATTATACATTATGAATATCTGATTGACTCCTCCAGGAAAGTGGGCAGTAGCGAGGAAAGTGCCCTGAGTCCAAAGAGAAAGGATGGGTAATAAATATAATAAACAATTGAGGGTCAAATTCCTGGGAAGCCAGTGTCCAGCTGGAGCCTGGGGATCCTCCAGAATTACAGCTCATCTAGCGACTGGGGAGAGCAATTCCCCTGGAGAAAGTGGGAGCTTTGGGCTCTGTCCCCAAACCTTTCGGCATTTCCCAACATGGATCTACAGAAAAGAAAATCCTCCGCCAGCGGTAGGGATGCCAATGCCCAGGTGGGACCTGGGCACCCCCTGGTTTTCCAGCTCATCTCCAGGCGACAGAGAGCAGCCCCCCTGGAGAAGATGGCTGCTTTGGAGGGCAGACTCTATAGAATCAGAGAATCAGAGAGAATCATAGAATAATAGAGTCGGAAAGGGACCTCCTGGGTCATCTAGTCCAACCCCCTGCACTATGCAGGACACTCACAAGCCTGTCGCTCACCCACTGTCACCTGCTATTGGACCCCATTAGGGTCTCCCCCCCCCCCCAAAAAAAAAAGTATCCAGGTTCGCCCCAAGCCCAGAGCTGGCAACCGCAACCGGTGGCCAGGGGGAACCCGGCAACCCTGTCCAAACCCCGCATTCTCTCGGCCTAACCTACCTCGCAGGGTGGTTGTGAGGAGGCGGAGAGATGCCCCCCCCCCCCGCCTGAAGTCCGTGCAGGAAAATCGGGAGAACAATCGGAGAGAGCTGCGCTCTGGCCGCTCTATGGAGCTTCCCTTTCTCCGCCTTTTGTTCCCGGCAAGATGCGATTGCAGGCGGGGGAGCAGCAGGAGCAGCAGATCTGCGGGAGGCGGGGGTCTCCGCCTGCTCCTCGGCTGGGGGGGCTGCCGGATGCGGCTGGAAAAGTTCTTGGGAAACTCCCCCCCGAGCGGCACAAAGCGAGGAGCGATCAAGCATCCCGGAGGCAGCCCTCTGGTGGTCGCAGCAGGGGCAGGGGATTGGCCTGGGTTGCCAACGCCAGGTCGGGATATCCCTGGAGATTTGGGGAGGTGCGGGTTGCAGAGAGGGCTGGGGAGGAAAGGCTGAGGGACTTGGGGATGCTCAGCCTGGAGGAGAGGAGGCTGAGAGGGGGGACGGGATGGGCTCTCTGGAAGCGTCTGGAACAGGGGTAGTCAAACCGCGGCCCTCCAGATGTCCATGGACTATAATCCCCATGAGCCCCTGCCAGTAGGGGCTCATGGGGATTGTAGTCCATGGACATCTGGAGGGCCGCGGTTTGACTACCCCTGATCTGGAAGGTTGTCCCTTGGAGGAGGGCAGGAAAAGGTCTCTGTTGGAGTCGTAGTCATGGGCTGGAAGTACTAGGTGCAGAATGCAACCAAATAGATGTCACGGGGGGGGGGGGTTCCGAGTCCGAGTAGTTCAGCAGGGCAATGGGCTGCCCCAGGAGGCGGTGAGCTCCCCCTCACCGGCGGTCATGCAGTGGCTGGACAGATACTTCTCATGGAGGATTGAGGCAGATCCTACTTTGAGCAGGGGGTTGGACCAGGGGTAGTCAACCTGTGGTCCTCCAGATGTTCAAGGACTACAATTCCCATGAGCCCCTGCCAGCAAACGCTGCTTTGGAGGGTGTACTTTATTTATTGGTTGATTTATATGCCGGCTCTCTTGGGCGGTGGACAACCATTCAATTATATCACGTAATAAAACAATGACATTAAAATCCAACAATATATTTGGAAAAAAAACTGTGACGTAATATATTTTATAATAACTTTATTTTTATAACCTGCTGTCCCCTGCTGGCTCAGGTTGGGTAACAAGAGAAAATGGGGTCAAGGACAAAGGTAGGCCTCGACAGCACAGTTTGAGTTGCCAACCTCCAGGTGGTGGCTGGAGCTCTCTTGGGATTGCGTCTGACCTCCACGCAACAGAGATCATGTCTGCTTGGGCTCTGTGGCACGGTCCCCCTCCCCACCCATACTCTACAGGCGCAAGAACAATAATGTTGCAAGGGTCAAGCTACTTCTAATAAAATATTATCAGACTGAAAAGCATAAATACGAGACTGTGGGGGCGGGGCCAGGTGGCTGAGAGCTGATCCTTTTTGGGTCCTCCATAGGCGTATGTGGGCCGGAGAAGGGGATTTCGACAGCCCTGGAGGGGCATCGGAATCCAGAGAAACCGACCCACGAGGACTGGACTCGGGATCATTCAGCCCCATGGCTTTTGGGCCAAGGCAAAGCCTTCCCTACATTCTCCAGTCTCTTTCTTCTCTCTGCTCTGGCTTTTCTCTTCAAAAAAGTGACTGCCTTGCTGACCTACAGTTAACCTGGGGGGGGGGGGTAAATCTGGACTCTCGGTTGTTATAATTTCCCCCCCCCCTCTATTTTTAGAGCCCCGGACCTCTTGATGCTTCTGAAGCCATTTAACCTTCTTTGAAAGCCAGCTTGGTGTAGTGGTTAGGAGGGTAGACTTCTAGTCTGGTGAGCCGGGTTTGATTCCACGCTCCCCCACATGCAGCCAGCTGGGTGACCTTGGGCTCCCCATAGCACTGATAAAGCTGTTCTGTCTGAGCAGGAATCTCAGGGCTCTCTCAGCCTCCCCTCCCTCACAGGGGGTCTGTTGTGGGAAGGGGAAAGGGAAGGCAAATATAAGCCCCTTTGAGACTCCTGGAAGAGAAAAGCAGCATATAAGAACCAACTCTTCTTATTCTTCTCTGTTTTTTGGCTTGGGCTCTCCACACAATGGGATTGACTGCCAAGGATTCAAAGGGCTACACTCTAACGTTTACCTTCCTCTGCTCCCTGTTTTCCTTTCCAGAGTGGGTGAGATACCCAAAGACGAAAATGAGGATCCGCTTGTTCCAGCTCTCAGAAGACAAGTCAATGCCTAGAGAGTCAGGAACTATTTGCATTCTTAATGGTAGACGGCTACAGACCCCGATGAACCACTGAGCTCTTTCATTCTACTCTATCCACTGATTGTTGCCTAGAGCGGCTGCCAAGAAATCTGGGCTTATCATCCACCAGCGAACGCACACGGGCGAGAAGCCGTTCAGATGCTCTCACTGCGGGAAGGCTTTCAGCCAGCGGTCGGGCCTCGTTGACCATGAAAGGACCCACACGGGAGAAAAGCCGTATAAATGTCCCAACTGTGAGAAAAGCTTTCGTCATAGGTCAAGCCTTATTGTGCACGGACGAACCCATGTGGAAGAGGAACCTTTTAAAGGCCTGGATTGTGGGGAAAGCTTTGTCAGGAAGCTGCACCAAAGAAACTACACCGGGGAGAAACCCTACGAATGTTCAGATTGTGGGAAGAGCTTCCGCCAGCAGGCTGGGCTTATCAGCCAACTGCGAACGCACACGGGCGAGAAGCCGTTCAGATGCTCGCACTGCGGGAAGGGTTTCAGCCAGCGGTCGGGCCGCCTTGCCCACGAAAGGACCCACTGGGAAGAGAAGCCATACAAATGCACGGAGTGCGGGAAAAGCTTCTGTCGCAGCTCGGACCTCATCGTCCATGTCACCACCCACACAGGGGAGAAGCCTTTTAAATGTTCCCACTGTGGGAAGGGTTTTAGTCGGAGGCCGGAACTCATCGTGCATGAAAGGACCCACACGGGAGAAAAGCCGCATGAATGTCCCGACTGTGGGAAAAGCTTTCGTCAGAGGTCAAGCCTTGTTGCGCACGAACGAACCCATGTGCAAGAGAAACCGTATAAGTGTTGGATTTGTGATGAGAGTTTTATCCGTAGCTCACTTCTTGCTGTGCATGAGGGAACCCATGTGGAAAAGAAACCTTTAAAATGACCAGATTGCGGGGAAAGCTTTGTCACGGCGCACCAAAGAAGCCACACCGGGGAGAAACTGTACGAATGTTCAGATTGTGTGAAATGCTTCAGTCAGAGGCTGCCATGGAGTGCACATGAAAGGACCCACGTGGGGGAGAAGCTGTACCCCATGCTCTGAGTGTGGAAAGAGCTTCCGTTACAGCTCCAATCTCAAATTTCACAGGAGGATCCATACCGGGGACAAACCATACAAGTGCTCGGTTTCTGTGAGAAGAGTTTCAAGTGGAGCTCCAACCTCAGCACCCACAAAAGGACCCACACGGATAAGAAACCCTACAGGTGCTTGGACTGTGGGGAAAGCTTGAAGTGGAACTCGGACATCAGCAGACACCAGAGAGGCCATAGGGGGAGAACCCTTGAAGGGCCTGAACGGCAGGAAAGCATTTCTAAGTCACCCAGTGACTTAGTATGAGTGTTGGTGTATGTCATGGGCAGAGGTGCCCTTTTGAACTAGCATGGTGGCTGTCAAATTTAAAGAAGAAACCTGAATTTGGCCTGTTTATTTCAGATCAGAACTTGAATTTTAGCAGCTTCCTAAATTCTACTTCTAAATTCCCTTTCCTCACTCCCTCTTCATAAATTTGCCAGTTCCCTGGTCCAGTCCCTTCAGGATTCTATTTCTTCCTTTCCTGGCCCTCCTTCCTGTAGACTGTCCTTTCGTACACCTTCCTGTCTAGTTTGCCGTTTTAAGGAACCCGAGCGTCTCTCTCAAGGGCACCAAACCAAATTTCTGTTTGCAGAGATCTACCCTTCTGTGATGTCACAGCAGCCTGGCCAATTGTTAGCCTAGACCACCTAACAAAATGCGGCGATGCGTGACAGTGTACAATAGATGAGTCAACAGTATGTCCTGTTTCCCTGATGGGCAGGATGTGATATCCTTGTAGACACTTGCTTAAAAGAGGCATTGCACTTTTGGGAGGAATGCACAGGCCTTCGGCAGGCAAGAGAAAGGGGAAGGCCTCTTCTGTAAAACACGCCTTTTGTGAAAACATCTTTCCTTTTCCAGTGTGTTCCCCAATTAAAGGGCTCCTTTGGACTTGACCCAAACCTTTCACTCAACTGATTAATCGATTACATTGGAAACTAGTCAATAGTTGGTTTGACGGTGGTAAATTCCTTTTTGGGGAAATGACAAAACTTCTGGTCATGAGCATTTGGGGGCTTTTTGCACGCCTTCAAAATAGCACAATGGTTGCCAATTGAAAACGCTACTGATTTGCTGTTTTGCACAACGTCGTCGACAATCTGCCACACACCTGAAACCAATCTGCAAAAAGCGCTTCCTTGTAGCGCTTTCAGGGAAATCCCCAAAAGTGGATTCACCCTCCGGAAAGCGATACACTCCTGCAACCAATCTGCAACACTAGCGAAAAAGACCTGTGCGTTAACATTGTTGCGGTTTCTACAAAGTCCCTCCCCCTGGCTCTCTTCTCTGATCTTCCGGCGAAGCGATCGCCATTTTTTTTTCTCCGAGCGAGCGGGGATAAACGCACCAGCGAGCCTCTTTCTGTTTAGAGGCTTCCCTGGCTTCAGTCCCTCCCCTTTAGTCACTAAGCACAAACCACAGAAAAGCCCGTTTGCTGATGTATTTTCCCTTTAATTTTTACACATTCATTGAGCCGAAAATCGGGCCCGTGAGAGGGGGGGGATTTTTTTTTTTCACTCGGAGGAAGCGTGGCAACGATCAAACGATCAAACGACAGCTCAAACACATTAGGCAGCTGGATGGGTCTCTCCGTTGCAACGAATCTACACAGATTCGTTGCAATGGGTCTGTTTTTTTTTTTTAAAAACCTTTCTTAAAGGGAAAGGGGCTGTTTGGGAGCATGCTAACGGCTGCCCATTGGCTGCTTGACGGCCAGGGGCGGGACGAGCTTGGCAATAGCGCTTCCTTTCTAGCGATTTCTGCCGAGACCGGAAGCCTGTGGGAAACGCTACAAAACGCAACTGGATTCCACTACAAAGGCAGGTATGCATAACGACGAATTCCACTATTTTAAATGGCGATTTTTCATTCAGTGACCAATTTGCTACAAAGATCCCGGTGCGTAAAGCCCCTTGTATTTCACTGTATCAGGATATATGAATAAACTTTTCTACTTACAGTGGCTTCCCTGGCCTCTTTGATGGCTGACCTACAGTGACTGGCAACCTGCAGATACTCTTCTTTACAGCAGGGGTAGTCAACCTGTGGTCCTCCAGATGTCCATGGACTACAATTCCCATGAGCCCCTGCCAGCAAATGCTGGCAGGGACTCATGGGAATTGTAGTCCATGGACATCTGGAGGACCACAGGTTGACTACCCCTGCTTCAGAGGTCTGCCTTTCCCTCCATTTCTTGAACATTTCCTTTTTCTTTCTTAGCTCCCTCGGAAGTTCTCTGTTCACCCACATAGGCTTCTTGGAGTCCTTACCGTATTTCTGTCTTGCTGGAATAGTCATGGCTTGAGCATGCAATAGCTCTAAGTTTAAGAAAAGCCTACCCGTCCCTTGCTTCTTTTTCTTCCAACATAATTGTCCACGGGATGACTTCTCATCATGTCTCTTGAGATTATTAAAGTCCACCCTAGGAAAGACTAACATGTAGGGTTCATTTGTGTTTGTGCTGACGAGGCTGCAGTGAGGGCACAGCCTCCTGGCCTGTGTCCAGCACTGTGCGTGATATGGTTACAGTGAGAACAGGGCTTGATCATCCCCTTATGTCTGACCTTTAAACATTAGACAATAGGGCTTGTAGCTAACAATGTATCGCGAACAATGTATCAGCAACAGCTGCATAAAAAGTAGCCTTGTGTAACTATGCAACTACGAAATGGTAATTGTTGTTTTAATAAAAACCAGCCTCTCAAAGAGATTGGGGCGGGGAAGTCAGCTGGACCAGCTCAGTGTACGAAGCATTCCAACACTAACATGCATGTTTGGGTATAAACTTCCTTGGTCTCCATCTAAAAAATAATTCTAGGAGGCCATGGTCACTCCCCCCCACTCAAAGGTCCCCTCCTTCAACCTATCCACCGAGCCTCTCGTAGGTTCACCCACAATTTGATAAATGAAATTGTGGCCCAGGCAAGTCAGATGCTTAGGGCTGATCCTGCTTTAGGATGCTTTAGGATGCTTAGGGCTGATCCTGCGTTGAGCAGGGGGTTGGACTATATGGCCTGTATGGCCCCTTCCAACTCTATGATTCTAGAGAGCTACACGACTCTGGATGCTTAGCAGAATTTGTTTCCCAAGGCACATCAGGGAAATTGAAGTCACCCATAATGGCAAGGCCATTGCCTAGGTATTCTATCAAGCTGTTCAAGGAGGGGAACAGCCACACCCTCACCCTGGTCAGGCGGTAGCAGATGCCAACTACTTTCCACTGGAGTGTCACTCTCCTCCTCTAGTATCCCCTGACAGGCAAGCCCTCTCCTTAAATACAGTGCCACTCCACCAGAGAAGTCCACTGTGTGACTTTGAGCCAGTGACACCCCCTTAATTGTGAGGATAAAGTGGAGATGGGGAGAAAGGCCGAGTCTACATCAGGGAGGCTCTTCAGAAGTCCATGGACTACAATTCCCATAAGCCCCTGCCAATTGGATGCTAGCATGGGCTCATGGTAATTGTAGTCCATGGTCATCTGGAGAGTCAGTCTGGCCACCCCTGGTCTACAAGAATTAAATAAAGCAATCTGCCTTGAATCTCAGTGAGAAAGGCAGATCAAAACTAACATGAATCGACCAATCCCTGGATTTGAAGTCATAAAGATACACAGGTGGGCTAGGAACAAAATCACATTTTTATTTTCATTAAAACGTAAACCCTTCTTAAAGCATAAATAAAAGAAAAATAGTTCCCCTAGATTGAGATTTTGAGATCCATCATATAAATTTAAGCCCGGATTACCCTACCTTCAGAATTACGGCTGGGCATCGTGAAGTAACATTTGCAAAGCATCCTGGGTATATTGGAAACACCACCTTGAGGAATCCAGGACTTCTTAGCCTGATTCATGTTACAGTGGATGCAAGTACAAACCACGTAGTTACGCGCTTGATTTTTTTAAATACACATGCTCTGCGAAATTCTCACATTACATTCAATGTGCGTACAACTGATCATCAGGTTATATAAACCATATATCTATCCAAGGACTAGTTACTGATTTCATTTGCAAAATGGAGGCACATTGGCTTTCTTAAACGGATGCTGAGACAGATACGTGCAGGAGGGACTCTAACGTTCACTGTAACGTGGGAACAGGGTTTTCCTCTCCAACGGTAGCCCAATGAGCCTGGAAGTTCACAACCAGGTGTGAAGGGCTATATCTTGTCTGAACACGACATTGGCTCACCAGGGGAATGCTGCATCTGAACATGGAAGTTCCATTTAACTATCATGGATGGCCCTACCATCCACAAACTGGTTTAAATCTGTTGGAAAATTCCCTTAAAGTGAATAGTTTTCACGTCCATGATGTGTGCATCATATGCAGCAGGAGAACAGGAATGAACTTCAGATAAAGGCAAAATTCACAACATCACTTTGGGGGTTACGCACGTGTGTGAACTTTTCTGGCATTTTGCTCTTCTGCGCTTCCTAAATAAGTGAAAAGTGATTGCTCAGAAGGAGTTCATAACCAAAGAGTTTCTTAACCAATACCCATCCAACTCAGTATTGGGAAAACTGTTCCATAACTGGGGGGGGGGGGGCAGTGGTTCACTGGTACAGAATCCACTTAGCATACAAAAGATCCCAGGTTCAAACTTCGGTCTCTCCAGTTAAAAGAGAGGTGATGTGAAAGACCTTTGCCTGGGACCGTGGAGAGCTGCTGCCAGTCTGAGTAAACAATACTGACTTTGATAGACCAGTGGTCCAATTCAGAATAAAGCAGCTTCAAGCGTTCATTGGCTGAGCCTCTGTGAGGTCACACAATGTTCCAAAGGGCCAAGGGGGAAAGCGGGCCAGTCCCAGAACGGTTTTGCCGCAAAACATGCTCTTTGCAGATCGGTTTCGTTCCACTGCCAGCCACCAATTTATATTTCACCCCTGCCAAAGCACAGCGAGAATCTTTTCCCTTCCTAAGAATTGCCTGATCTTTAATTATATTTGACCACAACCTGCTTCTATTACTCGGGGAAGGGGCGGGTGTTAAAAAAAAAAAGTTATCTCCTACGCAAATAATTTTTTTTCCCCCAAACATAAACCGAGTTCAAGAAGGCAAACTTTTCTCCACCCGCTGAGCTTGCACAGGACTCCCCTCCTGTGCGGATTCACTCAAGTTCAAGAAGATCAGGTAGCCCACAGTTGCTTTCCCAACCGGATTGATTTTGATGTGGCTTTTCCGGTGCGACGTGAGGCCCGCCCGCTGACTGAACCTTTTCCCACACTCGGCGCACTTGTAGGGTTTCTCCCCCGTGTGGATCCTCACGTGGGTCATGAGGTTCCCTTTCTGACTGAACGTCTTCCCGCAGTCTGAACACTCGTAGGGGCTCTCCCCTGAGTGGATCCTCTTGTGGGCGATGAGATTCCACTTGCGGTTGAAGCTACGCCCGCAGTCCGAACACTTGTACGGCGTCTCCCCCTTGTGGATCCGCTTGTGCCCCATCAGGTACCGCTTCTGGTGGAAGCTCTTCCCGCATTCGGGACACTTGTACCGCCTCTCTTCCGCGTGGTTTCTCTCGTGGGCCACGAGGCCGGAGCTCGGAGGGAGGGTCTCCCTGCAGTGCGAAGATCGGAGGGGCTTTGCGCCCGCGGGGACCGTTTTGTGCTTAAGAAGGTCTCTGCGCGGTCTGAAGCAGCCGCTGTCGCCATCGTCCTTTGTTTTCAGCTCCTCACAGTCGCGCCTTCTGGGTTCTTTCTCGTGAAAGTCCCCTTCCCAAGGGGGAAGAGCTTCGGGAACTCTGTTTTCGGTGTCCTTCGCCTGCTTCGCTGCGCCCCCCGGCTGCCCCGGGACCGCCGTTCCTTCCTCGTAATGCTGGAAAACTAAGCCGATTCTCATGGACGCGTCGTGTGGCTCCACTTGGTCAGGGCCGTCCTGAAGGAAAGAATCTGCCGACAGCCCATTGCCTGGAAGGATAAAAAGGAGGAAGAAAAACACAGGACAACGAGATACAAATCTGTCTGGCACAGTTCTCTCAGCTAGCAGAAATCAATGGGCGTTTTTATTCTGGTGTCTCTACCGGGAGTCACCAACGTGGTGCCCGCTGGCACTTTTCCCGGGGCCTCCCAAGTGATTTTAGAAAGCAGGCGGTGCCAGGTGAAGACACTGTTTGCGTTGCCAACCTCCAGGGTTTCTGGGAGGGCTACCGCTGACCTCCAGATACCCTGGAGAAATTGGCTGCTTTGGAGGGTTCACCCTGCTGCATTATACCCAGCTGAGGTTGCTCTCCTCTCCAAACCACACACACCCCCATGCTCAGCCCCAAATATCCAGGTCCTTCCCAAGCAGGAGTTGGCAAGCCAAGTTTGGTGTAGTGGTTAGGAGTGCGGACTTGTAATCTGGCATGCCAGGTTCGATTCTGCGCTCCCCCACATGCAGCCAGCTGGGTGACCTTGGGCTCGCCACGGCACTGATAAAACTGTTCTGACCGGGCAGTGATATCAGCGCTCTCTCAGCCTCACCCACCCCACAGGGTGTCTGTTGTGGGGGGAGGAATGGGAAGGCGACTGTAAGCCGCTTTGAGCCTCCTTCGGGTAGGGAAAAGCGGCATATAAGAACCAACTCTTCTTCTTCTTCTTCTTCATTGTCCATCAGCTTCTGATTAACTGCAGATTTAAAAAAAACATTGTTTCAGCAGTGTCTGCCATCACAGTGATAGGTTTGATTCTCTCTTTCTCTGTGTATTTTTACACCCTGGGAGGGAGGTGAGGCTGAGGGAGCCCTGATATTACTGAAGAAGAAGAGTTGCTACTTATATGCGGCTTACATTCACCTTCCTTTCCTCTCCTCACAACAGACACACAGTGAGGTGGGTGAGGCTGAGAGAGCCCTGATATTCCTGCTCGGTCAGAACAGTTTTATCAGTGCCGTGGCGAGCCCAAGGTCACCCAGATGGCTGCATGTGGGGGAGCGCAGAATCAAACCCGGCTCGCCAGATTAGAAGTCCGCACTCCTAACCACTACACCAAACAGGCATTAAAACCCCATAAAACCCCAATTATACAAACTAAAAAATAATCCTGAGAAAAAGATGACAGCAATCATCACGCCAAAGACTGTTCCAGCCAGATCGGCCGATGTCCCCTAATTCTGTCCATACGGGGCGGGTCGTACATATGGGGAAGGGATCCATTGATGTCATTACTGGTCACAGCCTTGGCCTCAACCAAACGCCTGGTGGAAGAGCTCCGTCTTGCAGGCCCGGCAGGACCCAGTGAGTTCCGTCAGGGCTCTCAGCTCTTCCGGGAGCTCATTCCACCAGGTTGGGGCCAAGGCCGTTTGTGTGGCAGTTTCTCCAGGGGACGTTAGGGGTCACAACATGGAGGCAAGAAATGCCAAATCACTTCCAAACATCCCTTGCCTGATTGCCAGATAACTCTGGGATCTCCTGCTTACATTATACATGCCCTAAAACAGGGATAGTCAACCTGTGGTCCTCCAGATGTTCATGGACTACAATTCCCAGGAGCCCCTGCCAGCATTCGCTGGCAGGGGCTCCTGGGAATTGTAGTCCATGAACATCTGGAGGACCACAGGTTGACTGTCATACAATACATATCGTTTAAAAAGGCGAGGGGCCATTCTTCTGGGAGGACAGGTCTGTGGACTTTTAGCCATGCCTACTCTGCACGGGAAAGCCTTACCCAGAACTTCTCCTTCTTTGCCCAACTCCAGCTTGGCGACTCTGCAGAGCGGACGGTTACAAGTGTCTGACAGAACCTGGCCTGCTTCGGAGGCATCTGTGGCCACCTCCAAGAAAGGCACAGGCACCTGAAAGGGGAAATGGGGAAAATGAAAAGAAAATACATTTCAGGGAGCATCTGTAATGTGGCTTACGGTGACCGTCTTGTTTCCTTGCATGAGGCAAAGTCCATTTGAGGAACCCAGCGCCACAGGATGTAGCGACGGCTACACATTTGGAGGGCTTTAAAGGAGGGTTGCAGAAATGCCCTAGAGTGGTGCTGACCAGAACGTCCATGTTCAGAGGCAATGGACCCCCTAGCTGGGGGTAGGGTCACCAACCCTCAGGAGGGATCTGGAGATTCAGCAGGCTTACAACACATCTGAAGATTACAGAGGTTGTTTCTCTCCAGAGGAAGGATAACCCTATGGCAATATATTCTGCTGAGGTCCTTTCCTTCCCAAACACCACCGAATTTCACAACCTACATGGGGAGGAACACCTCCGCCACTATACCGTTTATGACTCATGTAGCACATAAAATGGCATCATAGAAACATAGTTGGAAGGGTCCTCCTGGGTCATCTAGTTCAACCCCCTGCACTATGCAGGACACCCACAACCCTCTCGCTCATCCACTGTCACCTGCCACCCCCTTGAGCCTTCACAGAATCAGCCTTTCCGTCAGATAGCTATCCAGCCTCTGTTTAAAAATTTCCAAAGATGGAGAACCCACCACCTCCCGAGGAAGCCTGTTCTACTGAGAAACCGCTCTGACTGTCAGGAACTTCTTCCGGATGTTTAGACGGAATTTCTTTTGAATTAATTTCCTCCCATTGGTTCTGGTCCTTCTCTCCGGGGCAAGAGAGAACAACTCTGCTCCATTCTCTACAACATGGCAGCCTTTTAAATACTTGAAGATGGCTATCAGATCCTCTCCAAGCTAAACAGACCAAGCTCCCCCAACCTTTCCTCATCCGTCTTGGTCTCCAAACCCCTCACCATCTTTGTTGCCCTCCTCTGGACACACTCCAATTTGTCTACATCCCTCTTCAACTGGGGTGCCCAAAACTGAACACAGGACTCCAAGTGAGGCCGAACCAGAGCAGAGCAAAGAGGTACCATCTCCACAGAACCGAGGCATTTAACTGCCTTAATTCCTTACAAGCAAAACGGGGGAAAATATCCAGTACTTGAAAAAGAACCGCAAACGTAAGAGAAGCCATGTTGGATCAGGCCAAGGGCCCTTCCGCTCCAACACCCTGTTTCACAAACTGAGTTCTCTCCCCTTATCCTGTCTCACCCTTCCCAAGCTCCATCCCCAAATCCCCAGGCATTTCCCAACTCAGAGAGGCCCTCATGAGCCATGGACCTCTTGGGTTCTTCTGGGCTCTCTCTCACCTGTGACCCCCATCTCTTGCTGTCTTGCTGGCCCCTCAGGAAGTCCTCTGCCAGGGCCACGGCCTGGGCGCAGCTCTCCGGCCTGCTGTCCCGGACCCAGCTCTGCATTTCCAAGGGCAGGATGACCAGGAACTGCTCCAAGACGAGTAGCTCTAGGATCTGCTCTTTGGTGCGCCTCTCCGGCTTCAGCCACTCGTGGCAAAACTCCCGGAGCTTGTGGCAAACCTCCCGGGGCCCTTGGGTGCCCTGGTAGCAGAACTGCCGGAACTGCTGGCGCCGTATCTCCAGGTAGATGGGGTCCTCGTCCAGAATCTCTTCCTTGACTTTCACAAAGGAGTCCAGGCTCCGGTACACCTTGCGGCCTTCTCTGCAGAGGCCTGGCAGGGATTGGGCCGCCCCCCCTCCTCTCGGCCACTGTGGGGCCTCAAGGACACCTTTGAAGGAGGCCTGGATATCCTTGTTGTTTCCAGAGGCAGGTGGAGGCAACGGTCTTGGGTCCAGGGCCTGCACACCTTTGAGGAATTCCTGCCACTGGGCTTCCCAGTGCTGCTGCAGCCCTTCTTCCGGTTCTTGTTTCACCTGGGGCGGGGCCCGGGGCCCTTCGCTGAGAAAAGTCCCGATGCTGCCAACATGCACCAGCTGGGGTGCTCTCTTGGCCTCTCCCTGCATCCCGTCCCACAGAATGGGGCCAAATGGGGCCTGTTCCTCCATTTTGGGACCTGGCGCTGTTCCCGCCCTTGTGTCCAACCGTCCCAAGGGGAGGATCCCACGTCCAGGCGGCACCCTTGAAATTTCACGCAGGACCAGGGGCTTCTTTTCGAGGTGGTCTCATCCAGCGCCTGTTGGCAGGGTTTAAACAGGCGGAGGAGCAGTGCACCAGGCTGCTGAAAAGAATAAAGTAATTTTAATATGAAGAGAAACAACTTGGTGTACAAAGGAAAGAGAGAGAGTCCGAACTAAGTGTTTTAACAATCGTCTGCATTCTGCGGTTCAACGGCTGTTCTGGAGGCAAGCAGGGAGGAAGTGTACTCAAAGGAGAAGGAAGTCTTCTGTGGAGCCAATCAGAACGCTGGAGAAAATTATTTGAAAAATACCAGGAAATTCCTATTCTAACTATGCTAAATGAACATCTCCTCCGAGACCCCCCACAGGACACTCTTTATATACCGCTCAAATATGCACATATTGCATATTCCGACGCTAACAAAATAACAAGGGTGGGTGGGTCATGCGGACACCACCACTAGGAGCTCAGTTTTAAAACAGAACCTCTAGTGCAGGTGTAGTCAAACTGCGGCCCTCCAGATGTCCGTGGACTACAATTTCCATGAGCCCCTGCCAGCAAATGCTGGCAGGGGCTCATGGGAATTGTAGTCCACGGACATCTGGAGGGCCTCAGTTTGACGACACCTGCTCTAGTGACTCCTATTAGATACACGATTAAAAGTTATACCGCATACTTGCTGGAAAAGTATCCGGTTGAATTCCAGATCAGACTTAAGATTCTGGTTATCGCCTTTACGGCCATACGCAGTCTGGGCCCAGTGTACCTGAGGGATCACCTCTCTGCTTACACCCCCCCAAAGAGCCTTACGCTCTAGCAATTCCAACTTTCTGGTGATCCCTGGCCCCAGGGAGGCTCGCCTGACCTCAACCAAGGCCAGAGCTTTCTCCATCCTGGCCCCCACCTGGTGGAACGAGCTCCCAGAGGAGATCAGGGCCCTGACGGGACTTGAACAATTCCAGAGGGCCTGCAAAAGGGAGCTCCTCCGCCAGGCATTTGGTTGAATTCGACCTGAATTCAGTCACTTCCCACGGGCCTCCCTCCAATGGCACGCACTATAATTCCGCCCAACCCACTGGGCTATCGGCACGCGTTAATTTAATGTTTCCATCTTTTTCTACTTTTCCATATTTCGTGTTGTTTCCACTTCCATTATTGTTATCTGTATTGTTTCTGTTTTATGTGAACTGCCCTGAGGTTTTGGGGAGGGCTGTATATAAAAATATATAATTAATAAACAAACAAGGTTTGAGTCCAGGGACACCTTTCATATCACCCAAGTTTTATTTCCTGGCATAAGTTTTCCAGTGCACGTGTAGAAGAAGAAGAAGAAGAGTTGGTTCTTATATGCCGCTTTTCCCTACCCGAAGGAGGCTCAAAGCGGCTTACAGTCACCTTCCCTTTCCTCTCCCCGCAACAGACACCCTGTGAGGTGGGTGAGGCTGAGAGAACGCTGATATCACTGCTCGGTCAGAACAGTTTTATCAGTGCCGTTGTGAGCCCAAGGTCACCCAGCTGGCTGCATGTGGGGGAGTGCAGAATCAAACCCGGCATGCCAGATTAGAAGTCCGCACTCCTAAACACGACACCAAACTAGCAGAAATAAAACTTGGCTGTTCTTAAAGTTTGTCCTTTTGCTGGACTCAAAGTTTGTCCTTTGGCCTCAGACCAACACGGCTCCTCACCTGCTGGCATCATTACAATGATCAATCATGATTACATTTCTTTCAAGCCAACTACCAAGCATCCAATACAAAACACAAACACGGCTATAAAAACCATAAAGCCAGTGGCCAAACTGAAAGCCACCAAGCCTAGAAGTCAAAATGAAACGAGGAATAAGCATAGAATGCAAAACATTTTTAAAACACAGGAGCAAATAGTATTTAAAAGATTTAATAGTATTTAAAAGATTTAATAGTATTTTTAAAAAAGGGTGGTGGCCATTTGTAGGGATACATCAAAATATGCCACCAACTCTTCAGTGTGTCCTGTGAGAGTGATTCACGAAATCTCCCCTGCCACGAATTTTGAGGGTGTCAATGTCTTTGAGTCAGGGGTAGTCAAACTGCGGCCCTCCAGATGTCCATGGACTACAATTCCCAGGAGCCCGTCAGCAAATGCTGGCAGGGGCTCCTGGGAATTGTAGTCCATGGACATCTGGAGGGCCGCAGTTTGACTACCCCTGTTTGAGGTTCCACCGGACCATAGACTATTGTGAATGGAAAAACGTGTTCGTTTGTGAACTCTACAATTCTTTTCTGAGTCCTCCGAGCATACAAGCAATACATTTACTGTTGGGAAAAGAAAATTGCAAGACGTTGTCTGTAACTAGTACTTTATGCTAAGCATCTCTACTAATTTTGCCCCTGGCACAGTATGTTTCTGTTTGCAATCCCTACCTGGGCAACAAAAGTGTGTGTGTGTGTTTGTGTGTGCGCACCCCAGCATAAATCCCGTTTTGTTAACCGTATGCAGAAAGTTCACGGTGCAATCCGGATTCCTGCTGTCCTTTGCATTCCCTGGGTTTGCAAAGCGGAAATTTTGCAAAACCCAAGCCAAATCTGGCCTCAGCAATACCCCACCGCAGGGTCGCTGGCAGGGGCTCATGGGAATTGTAGTCCATGGACATCTGGAGGGCCGCAGTTTGACTACCCCTGCCTCACCGATTTCCTTCTCCAGATCCTGCAAATATGGCTGGGCCACCCGGCTTTCTTTTGCAAGCCCCCCCCCCTTCCCCCACCAACTGGGCAGCCGGGAGCCCCTTTCTGACCCCCCCATGAAGCTCACCTATAACTCGCACACCCACCCACTCACCTCCTTTGCTAGTTTAGCAATGCCAAAATCCATGCATCGCCCAAGGGGGTCCCGCTCCAAACTCAGATTATCTCTCCCCCTCCCCGGCAGGTCGGGGGGGGGGATATGCAATTGACAAGTCTTTTAAAAGCCGCTTTTCCAGCCGGGATTCCTCGGGAGGAGGGCGAGAGGAAGTGGCTCCATATACCGTCTGCCTCTTTCCCTCCTGACATTTCCAGGACTTGCTAGGAAAAGCTCCACTCGGTGGGTTTAACCAATTCCGTTTACACCGGATCCCAAAATCCCCCCCCCCGGTTCGGATTCAAGGTTTAGGCATCGCTTAGTAACGATTTGGGCATTTCCCAAAGCGTCCACTCCTTTGGTTCTCTTTTGGATTTGCATTTGCAGAAGGGGGGGAAATCCTTATTTTTATTTAATAAAACCATAGGATATTATGATTCTTTTCCTCCCTAGCTCTTAAGACTCTGGGTGGATTGCAACAGGATAAAAAAAGAACATATATAATTATGTGCAAAGATTGACATTTAAAATAGATATATTATATCCTAAACATTAAAACAAGAACTAAACGGATTGCCTACAATTCTGCCCTGGGAAAGAGGTGGGTGGGTGAGGGATAATTATAAATGAGCCATCCAGGAAGGGCTGTCTATAAAAATTAAAATCAGAGTCCAGGGGCACCTTTAAGACCAACAAAGATTTATTCAAGGCGTGAGCTTTCGAGTGCAAGCAGACTGTGAACTTCCATCATGACAGTAGGAATACAATGCAAAAGTTAATTCTGTTAAATTAGTAAACTGTGTCACAACATCCAAATACAGCCATATGATAAATCTCTGATTTTGTTGTGCTATTTCAGACCAACACGGCTACCCACCTGAATCTATAAAAATAAGGTAGCAGTAGTAGTTGTTCTTTGTACCCCACTTTTCACTGCCTGAGGGAGTCTCAGAGGGCCTTACAATCACCTTCCTTTCCTCTCCCCACAACAGACAGCTTGGGAGGTGGGTGAGGCTGAGAGAGCTCTGAGAGAGCTGGGACTGCCCCAAGGTCACCCAGCTGGTTGCATGTGGAAGAGGAGTGGGGAATCAAACCCAGCTCTCCAGATTAGAAGTCATCGCTCTTAACCACTACACCTAGCTGGCTCCACTAGGATTCATTGTTGGTGCTTACATTTCCAGGACATCCAGCTAGGAACATTCAGGGAGGGAGCTGTGAAAGAGTGTCTGTTTTGTATGCCAAGGATCCAGGGTTCAATCCCCTGCTAGATGGAACCTCCACAAGCTGAGGCAGTCAACCTTTGATGGGAGGTCAATTACAAAGGGAAACTTTGGCCTGTTTCTCAGCATCCACAGTATGGATCTATCTGGGTTGGGACAGCAGCTGAGAGTCATTCCCACCTTATACCGAATTGAACCTTATACAGAGTCTAGCAAGGACAATGTTGTCCAGTAAGTAGCTAGATTTGCCCACAGCTTGGAGAAAAAAGTGTGCTGCCCCTGACCTTATCCTGGACTACAATTCCCAAGAGGCCTTTGATGCGGACAGGGGCTCATGGGAATTGTGGTCCATTGGATTCTGGAGAGCCAGTTCAGCTTAAACATGTGTTCCACATCAAAAATTTCTAGTAAAAGGGGAGAGGAAGAATCAACCTTTTTAAAACCTTCACTTTCTCCAGACCAACCATCATCTTCACAAAACTATCTCTTTGCTCAATTTTTTTTTGAAACCAGAAAGCCCAGACACTTCAGATTTTCCACATAGCCTTGGTTTACAAATGCGATTTTTCATTATCTTTTTTTTTAAAGGCTATACTGACAACCCAACAGCTAACATCATTCATAGTCAGCCTTTCTCAACTTTTTTTTTACCGTTGAGGAACCCCAGAAGTGGTGTGATTGTGCAGAATATAGTTGGGAAGCACAGCTGTGTACACACCCACCTGGGGACCTTCCCACCCGCTTCAGGCCCTTCACAAATTTAAAAAATGTATAAACTATTAACTCCCACCCATTCAGAAAACCCTTGCAGAGCCGCCAAGGAACCCTGCTTGAGTAAGCCTGGTTTAATTGCTCTTTGGAAACAGAATATATTCCACACGCAAACACACATAGATTTTATATGGAATAATTTATTTCACAGAAAAAAACTCAATCAGATGACAGTAACACAGCATTTCCCCTGACACAATGGGATACGGCGTCTCTGCTTGCTATGCAGTTGTAAAATTCAGTTTGCCAAACACATCAATTACCTGCATTTTGAAATGGCCAAGAGGTATTCTGTCACACAAACTCATACCCTATGTTGATAGGCCTAATTGCTAGGAAGCTGTACTTTATAAATTTCTTTAGCGGAGGTGGCGGGAAAATTTTGATAAACAGAGGCGGTTTACAATTGCCCACCTGTGTGTAGTGATCCAATTTCCCTGCCAAGTCTAGCCAGGAGCAGCCCTGCTTTGATTCCAAGATCTAATGAGATTTGGCTAACTGGGTAATATAGCCATAAAGAATTCCGCACACTCACATCGCTGTCTGTCAAAGAACCTGATTCAAGAGGGTAGCCGTGTTGGTCTGGAGTAGCACAATAAAATCAGAGTCCAGTAGCACCTTTAAGACCAACAAAGATTTAAGCTCACGCCCTGAATAAACCTTTGTTGGTCTTAAAGGTGCTACTGGACTCTGATTTTATTGTGTCAAAAAACCTATTAGACCCCCAGATTTTATGGGCCTACTTCTCTCATCAGGCCTTGACTGACTGTTATCACGAAGAAGAAGAGTTGGTTTTTATACCCTGTTTTTCACCATTCGAGGGAGTCACAAAGGGGCTTCCAATTCCCTTCCCTTCCTCTCCCCGCAACAGGCACCCCTAGGTGAAGCTGAGAGAACTCGGACAGCTTAGTCAGAACAGCATTATGAGGCCTGTGACAAGCCCAAGGTCACCCAGCTGGCTGCATGGAGAGGAGCAGGGAATCAAACCCGGCTCGCCAGATTAGAAGCCGCTGCTCTTAGCCAATACACCAATCTGGCTCATCCTCCAAGCAGGGGCAAATTAGGCTGCTAGGGACAACCAGGGCCAAATGCGAAAGCTCATCTATAGCCCCCTCCCATGCTTCTACCAGCCAAGTCCAAGCCCAGCCACCCAACTGCAAGGTGGCCAGGCCCGGATTAAACAGTTCTTTTGACTCCCTTATGGGTTTTCTCGTGCGAGCGAAGGCCGGCCATCTGGCTGAACACCTTGGCACAGTGGGCGCACTTGTATGGCTTCTCGCCCGTGTGGATGCGCATGTGGGTCCTCAGGTTTCCCTTCTGGTTGAAGCTCTTCCCGCACTCCGAGCAGATGTAAGGGTTCTCGCCCGTGTGGATCCGTTCGTGGACGACCAGCTTGGAGGCCTTGGAGAAGCATTTCCCGCAATGGATGCACATGTACGGGTTCTCCCCCCGGTGAATCCGCTCGTGGATTGTCAGGTAACACTTCCGGTGGAAGCTCCGCCCGCAGTCCAGGCACCTGTACGGCCTCTCCCCCACGTGGCCCTTCACGTGTTCCCGGAAGGCGGAGCTCTGGCCAAAACTTTTGCCACAGGAGTTGCATCCATAGGGAGCCTCCAGGGCGTGGATTCTCAGGGGTTCCTTGGCGCTAGAGACGTGGCTGAAGCTCTTCCCACATTTGAGCACTTTATTGTCTCCCGGGTCGGCTCTCTCGTGCATAACGTGCTTCTGTCTGTTAGTGTCGCACGACAGGTGGGGTTTCTCTCCGGTGTGGACGTTCTGGGGTTTCGTGAGGTTGGAAGATGCGTTTTTTACCCCAGGGTAGGAGACCGTTTCCTGTACTTGGGCTTCTTTTCCAGCTTCTGCACAGAAAATGGATTCCTCTACAGCCCTCTCCTCCTGTAGCTTTCCCTGCTTGCTCACAGCCAATTTTTTCATATTGTTCTGGAGGTTTTCCGTTCGTCCCAAAGATACGATGTTTAGCGCCGTTCGGTCAATGCCTTCTGGATGGAGGCGAATGCCCTCATGCTCCCACTGTTGCCTATTACCTGCAGGAATTTAGAGAATCACAGAGTTGGAAGGGACCTCCAGGGTCATCTAGTCCAACCCCCTAAATGCAGGACCTACCTGCCCACCTACAGTGGCCCCAATTTCATACTCCAGTGATTCCCACACACACACACACACACCATGGTGACCCCAATTTTGTGTCCAAATGATCCCCCCACCCAAAATCTCCAGCCTGGAGGAGAGTCACCTACCATCCCACAGTGGTAATTAGCAATTACCTGGGTAGGCAAGGAAGGACCACAGAGACAAATCCTGGCACATCCCTTTCTGCCCACCCACTGACAATCTGCCTAAGTTCACAGAATCAGCATTTCTGTCAGATTACGATCCAGCCTCTGCTTACAAACTTCCAAAGAAGGAGAACCCAGCACCTCCCGAGGAAGCCTCTGTCCCACTGAGGAATCACTCTGTCAGTAACTTCTTCCAGATGTTTAGCCGAAAATTCTTTTGAATTAATTTAAACCCATTGGTTCTAACCCGACCCTCTAGGGCAACAGAAAACAACTCTGCTCCATCTTCTATATAATGGCCCTTCAAGTATGTTTCATTTAATATATTTATAACCCTCACCCCCCACCAGTCTATGATGACACAGAAGAAGAGTTTGTTTTTATACCCCATTTTTCTCTACCAGGAGTCTCAAAGTGGCTTACAATTGCCTTCCCTTCCTCTTCCTAAAACAGACACCCTCCGAGGAAGGTGGGACTGAGAGAGCTCTGAGAGAACTGCTCAGTGGGAACGGCTCTGAGAGAACTGTGACTAGCCCAAAGTCACCCAGCTGTCTGCATGTGGAATCATGGGGAATCAGTGGGGAATCAAACCCAGTTCAACAGATTAGAAACTGCCACTCTTAACTGCTTCATCAGCCTTCCTCAACTTTTTTACTGTTGAGAAACCCCTGCAACATTCTTCAGGCTTCAGGAAACCCCAGAAGTGATGCGACCATACAGAACATAGTTGAGAAGCATAGCTGTGCACATCTTGTGGTCATCCACAAGAGTAGCGATCCTCAACCTGTGGGCTGCGGACCACATGTGGTCCGTCGACTAATTGGAGGTGGGCCGCGAAGGACGCCTTCTCCCCCCCCCCGGCCCTTTATTTCATCCCCCCCGGCCCTTTACAACACACTTTGGGTGTCCTTGTCTCCCATCACTCCCAGATGGGACTATCTCGTTGCAGAGAAACAAGCTCAGGGTTCCCACTGATTTGTCATTGTCATGAGTTAAAATGTCCATGAAAATAAAATGTTCCTTATGTTCATTGTTGTGGCGAGTCTGTATCTTATTTTGAAGGGATGTTTAAACATTACCAGAGCGATCAGAGAGTGTTAGGGCAGTGGTTGAGAGTAGAGGAGTAAACTATCCCCCCCCCCACCGGGCCTCAGTATAATTGTCAAGCGTTGAGTGGTCCCCGGTGATAAACAGGTTGGGGACCACTACACAAGAGGAATAAAATCCCAGGAATAAAACTTTGACAGCCTAAAAGATGCTGCTGGAGTCAAAAACTGTTCCGCTGCTTCAGAAGCAACCTGATGACTCAACAGAATCCACGATCCAGTAAGATGAGGCAGTGTCCCCTAATCACAGGCCCTTTACTTACTTGGCAAAGGCAGTGCTTTGCTATACTCTGGAGTTGCTTCCCTTCCAGTCCAGGCATCCGGCAGCGGAACCTGGCTGGCCTCGGAAGAATCTGCAGCAGCCTCCACAAACGGAACCGAAACCTGGAAGGGAAACAAAACCAGAGAGAAAGAGAGAGAGGAGTTAGTTTTTATACCCCACTTTTCTCTACCAGAAGGAATCTCGAAGCGGGTTACAATTGCCTTCCCTTCCTCTCCCCACAACAGGCACCCTGCGAGGGAGGTGAGGCTGAGACGTGAAAGCAACCAGAAAAAGGCAAACCCTCGATGTCAGACCTCACCTGGGCCTCATAATCCGGAGCCTGCAGCTCTTCAAATCCCTCGGTGCCCAGCTCTTTAGCTTTCTGCTGCCGATTCTCGGCCTCATGCCTCTGCTTCAACAAGTAATCCTCAGCCAGGGCCACGGCCTCAGTGCAGGATCCGGGGCCCTGTTCCTGGACCCAGCCCTGCATCTCCTGGGGCAGGACGGTCAGGAACTGCTCGAGGATCAGCACTTCCAGAATCTCCTCCTTCGAGTGTTTCTCCGCTTTCAGCCACTGGCGGCACAGCTCCCGGAGTCTACTATAAACCGCTCTCGGCCCCTCCGCCTCTTGGTAGCAGAGCCGCCTGAAGTGCTGGCGCCGCCTCTCCCTCGCGACGGCATCTCTTCGCAAGATGGCGGCCTTCACCTTCCCATAATCCTCTCTGTCTTGGGCGCCGAGGCCGCTGAAGGCCTGCTTGGCTTCTCCGCTGAGGGCTGGCAAGAGGAAGCTGACCCATTTGTCTTGAGGCCATTGGCACGCCGAGACGACTTGCTCGAAGGAGGCCAGGAAGGCCCGGGTGTCCTCCCACGGCGTGGGCTCCTCGGCCATCTGTGCGTTCCCCCATTCGGAGTCAGAGGCCTGCAGTTTCCTCAGGAACTCCTGCAATTGGGCCTCCCAGCGCTGTTGCCGCCTCTCCCTCGTGTCGCATTTCATTTCCTGCGGTGTTGCCGCTGTCGGGACCTGTCTGATGCTCCTAACGTGTACAAGCTGCGGGGATTTTGCCGCTCCTCCAGCTGCCAGCCATAGTTTCGAGGCTGCTGCAACCTGCTTCTCCATTTCTACGCTTTGGCCTGTTTTTCCCAGCAGCAGGGAATTCTCCAAACCAACCAGCAGGAGGCAGTGGTGAAGCTGCAACCGGTTGCTAGGATCAAACATAAAAAAGCATCAGGGCTGCTGTTTTGTAGTGGTTAGAAGCAGGAGATAAAGACTTCCTGGTCCTGGGTTCGAATCCCACCGCTGACACAATAAACCCATTATCCAAAGCCAAAATCCATGTAACTTTTTTGGAGAGATGTAAATATGGCTGATACATAGCTGGTATCAGACTGAACTCTCGGCATTATGGGAAGAAGCCAAAATGGAAGGGACCCAGTTGTAAAGGTTTCATCAACCAAACATTTCTCCAATGTCAAACCAAAGTAAAAAGTCCCTTCAAAGGCCACAAATGAAGGAAAAAACATAACAATTTGTATATGACCAAAACTGGCAAATAATTTTAGCTAAGGCACAAACAATTAATATAAGCTGACAAGTGGGTAGCCTCGTTGGTCTGAAGTAGCAGAACAAATTGAAAATCCAGAAGCACCTTGAAGACTAACCAAGTTTTATTCGAGGGAGAAGCTTTCGTGTGAACACCCACTTCCACAGATGGAAATTACCAGCCCTTACAGAGTGAGCAGGAAACTACCAGCAAAATGAAGACGTTTAACAGATTCAAGGTCCAAGCAGGAATAACAATCTTAGTTCATAAACTGGCTTTTGGGAGTACGAATTAGGCACATGTCCCAGATTCTCTCACCTCCAGTTGCAATCAGTCAGATTAGTTACAATCTCTGGCAATATTTATTGCATGAGACAGCAGAACAAGCCCACTCTGAAGGGTTGTTGTACAGGTTACTGAGGCTTAATGTCTAACAATGCCTCTAAGGCTGACAGGCGGGCAGGGCGGACGTAGCCAATATTTTCTTCTATGTTTAACAGGGATTTGCTGCCACAATTTTTTATTGTAATGCTTTATTTTACTGATAATATTAGAAGAAGAAGAAGAAGAAGAAGAAGAAGAAGAAGAAGAAGAAGAAGAAGAAGAAGAAGAAGAAGAAGAAGAAGAAGAGTTGGTTCTTATATGCCGCTTTTCCCTACCCGAAGGAGGCTCAAAGCGGCTTACAGTCGCCTTCCCATTCCTCTCCCCACAACAGACAGCCTGTGGGGTGGGTGAGGCTGAGAGAACCCTGATATCGCTGCCCGGTCAGAACAGTTTTATCAGTGCCGTGGTGAGCCCAAGGTCACCCAGCTGGTTGCATGTGGGGGAGTGCAGAATCGAACCTGGCATGCCAGATTACAAGTCTGCACTCCTAACCACTACACCAAACTGGCTCTAATGTAGACATTAGAAGCCACTAGGGTGACCAAACTCCACGCAGAGCTGGGGACCCCCAGAATGACAGCTCATCTTCAGACTAAAGAGATCAGCTCCCCTGAAGAAATTGGCTGCTTTGGATGGTGGATCCCACTAAAGTCCAAGTCCCACATTTCTTAGGCTCCACCCCCAAATCCCCATGAATTTATTAGTTTATTACCGTCAGCAATTGACTATCTATTTGCCCATTTTTCTCTTAATGTAGACATTCACATTTTCATTGTGATCAAATGTTTGCCTTGCATTTCAATCTCAAGTGAATACAACTTAACCCAAATTGACTCTCCCAAGTTTTGTTAGCTATGAAAATTGGGATTAACCACAAATCTCCTGGCATGGAGGAAATGCCCCAATGCAACAGGCATTAACTTTCCTAAGAAGAGTACACAAGATAAAAGCACCCATAGAGAGTGAGGCATCCCAGATTCCTTCAAAATGCTAGAATAACTAAGACTGAACTTGAGTCCAGTGGAACCTGCAAAACCACCAAAGTTTTATTCGAGCTTTCACGGGCAAGATATCTTCAGATGTCTGAAAAAGTGGGCATGCCCACGGAAGCTTGAATAAGCTCATTTAAGTTCAGAGTGTCATTTTGAACTTCCAGGCCTTGCCGTTGCTGATCTAATGAACTTCCAAGGCAGAATAATGGTATAAAAAATCACTGAATTATAGTTCAGACTCAGGTGGGGAGGATCTGTGTTGGTCTGAAGTTTGAGTCTAGTGGCACCTTTAAGATCAACAACATTTTATTCAAGGTGTTTCTGATCTTAAACACAGATCCATGTTTCACAGAAGAAGCTCCCTGGAATTAGATACTATATAGAAACTGAACCTCCACATTCCAAGGCAGCATACCTTCAAATATAAGGGAGGTAGTGCTGTCCTCTGTGCCTGGCTTGTAGCTCTTTTGGGTGGCAACTGGTCAGCCATTATAGGTTTTGGTGGGGTTTTCTTTTACACCCTAACCATATAATCCCAGATTAAAGTGGGTCACCATGTTACTCTAAAGCAGGGGTAGTCAAACTGCGGCCCTCCAGATGTCCATGGACTACAATTCCCAGGAGCCCCCTGCCAGCAAATGCTGGCAGGGGGCTCCTGGGAATTGTAGTCCATGGACATCTGGAGGGCCGCAGTTTGACTACCCCTGCTCTAAAGGCACAGGGCAAACTTTGAGTCCAGTGGCACCTTTAAGACCAGCAAACCTTTATTCAAGGCATCATAAGGTCTTATGAGCACACATCTGAGGAATAAAACTTTGCCGGCTTTAAAGGTGCCACTGGACTCAAAACTTTGTTCTGTATAAAATCAGAGTCCAGTGGCCCCTTCAAGACCAACAAAGATTTATTCAAGGCCTGAGCTTTCCAGTGCAAGCAGGAAGAGTGCTTGCACTGGAAAAGTGCCTTGAATAAATCTTTGTTGGACTTAAAGGGGCCACTGGACTCTGATTTTGTTTTCTTGTGCTGCTTCACACAGCTACCCACTTGAATTTGTTCTGTATAACCCTACACAGGAGGGGCAATCTTGAGGAGGAGGAGGGGGAGTTAATTCTGGAAGGCAAGTGCGGCTTCCCTTCTTTTCTCCTCCGGGAGAATTCAGTGTTTCCCTCCATCCTCTGGAGACGAGGGATGCTGTTCTCCATCACTGCGTCTCCCCTTTCCTCCACAAGGTTCCCAAAACTCACCTCCCTTTGCAAATTTGGTAAGGCAGCAGCAGCAGCAGACCCTCTCCGGAGGGGAGACCCCGCAGCAGCTCCGGAGTACGGAGGAGGCAATTCAAAAGCCAGATTCCCACCAGGAAGAATAAGGAAGAAAGGGCACCGGAAGTGGCTTCACTAGACTCTTCGTGACGCCACTTCCGGCGCTCCCCGAAGCGCGATTGGTGGTTTTAACCCTTTGGAGGGAGACCCCCTCGCCCTTTTGGTGCAGAAAGAGGTTCAGCGCCTTTGGATCTCCGCAGTCTTTCTTGCGTGCTTCCTCTGGAGTTTTCTTGCCCATCTTTCTGCGTGCTGGGCGGTGGGTTTGTTGTGGGGTGGGGAGGGAAAAGAGCCCAGGAGCACCTGAAAGACTAGCAACATTTTTGGCAGGGCAAATTCAGAGCACCTTGAAGACCAGCTAAGTTTTATTCAAGATATATATGTTTGGTTGGTTTTCAAGGTGCCCCTGATGGACTCTGAATTTGTTCCACTGCTTCAAACCAACACGGCGACCCACTTGAACATTTGTGGCAGGGGAGGTTGTAGGGATGCCAGCCTCCAGGTGGGACCTGGGGATCCCCTGGAATTATAGTCCGTCTCCAGAGTAGAGATCAATCTCCCTGGGGAAAATAGACGTTCTGGAGGGTGGTCGCAATGAGGGTTGGTATATAAATCAAATAAATAGTAAGGATGCTTTGGGCTGATCCTGCGTTGAGCAGGGGTTTGGAGTAGATGGCCTCCTTGCCCTTCCCAGGCCTCAACCCCAAATCTCTAGGAGTTTCCCAAGTTTGATCCCGCAACTTTATGCCTTCATGCCTTGCTGCTAGCCAGGGGGGAACTGGCACTTCTACATCTCCCCCAAAGGTAAAATACAGACCTTGCTCTACCAGGAAATACAAAATCGGGGGGATGCCTAGGGCTGCCAACCTCCAGTTGAGAGTCTGGCACTCCCTCCAAATTAGAAATGGACTCCAGACTACAGAGATCAGTCTCCCCGGAGAAAATGATTGCTTTGGAGCATGGATTCTGTGGCACGGAGATGGGGCTGCCGGCTCCAGGTTAGGAAATACCTGGAGACTTTGGGGGTAGAGCCGGAAGTGGGGCAGGGAGAGACCTCAGTGGAGTGAGGAGGGGGAGTCGGGGTTGACAGCGTGTTATTTAGCATGTGCAAAACTCCCAGGGGCGTCTCAAAGGCTAACAAAACGTGTGGCAGTTTATGAGCTTTTCTGAGTCACTGCTCCCTTCTGCTGAGCTGTTACTCAAGGAAGCACCGTAGGGTGGGCAGGTCCCCCCCCTGCCAATAGATGAGAGATGCAGGGTAGCAGATCCAAGCTGAGAAACTCCAGATTTGGGGATGAAGCTCGGGGGTGGGATGAAAGTTTGGAGAAAAGAGGGCGCTCACAAGGGGTAACATGCCATGGAGTTCACGCTCCAAATCTGCCCCTTTCTCCAGAGGAAGTGACCCCTGTAGCGTGGAGATCTGTTTCCAACCTGCAGCTGGCAGCCTTTCTAGCACAATGAGGAAGTCCAGATACATCTGGCCACACTGGTACATGGCTATGACGTGACTGCAAAGGATCATAGAATTAAAGAGTTGAAAGGGACCTCCAGGGTCATCTAGTCCAACCCCCTGCACAATGGAGGACACTCACAACTACCTGCCCATCCACGGTGACCCCAGTTTTATGTCCAAGTGATCCCTCCAATGAGAATCTCCAGAATCCAGCCTAGCCTGGAGGAAATTCGCCTATTATCCCACAGTGGCAATCAGCAAATCAGTTCAGTGTTTTACTAACCATTCCGACTTTTTTCTTTTTCTTTTTTGTCATATTCCATTTAAGAGCTTTTCAATAGCCATGAGGTAATAGGAGGGGACTTTTTCCACCAGTAAGAGTTCGGCCCTGTGTTATTGGGGGTCTTTTCAAACTTGTGGATTGTAAACTAAACATGAGCAGGCAGTGTGATGCAGCGGTAAAAGAGGCGAATGCCATTTTGGACTGTATCAACAGGGGCATCACATCAAAATCACAAGATATCATAGTCCCATTGTATACGGCACTGGTCAGACCACACCTGGAGTACTGTGTGCAGTTCTGGAGGCCTCACTTCAAGAAGGACGTAGATAAAATTGAAAGGGTACAGAGGAGAGCGACGAGGATGATCTGGGGCCAAGGGACCAAGCCCTGTGAAGATAGGTTGAGGGACTTGGGAATGTTCAGCCTGGAGAAGAAGAGGTTGAGAGGGGACATGATAGCCCTCTTTAAGTATTTGAAAGGTTGTCACTTGGAGGAGGGCAGGATGCTGTTTCCGTTGGCTGCAGAGGAAAGGTCACGCAGTAATGGGTTTAAACTACAAGTACAACGATATAGGCTAGATATCAGGGGGGGGGGGGGAAATTTCACAGTCAGAGTAGTTCAGCAGTGGAATAGACTGCCTAAGGAGGTGGTGAGCTCCCCCTCACTGGCAGTCTTCAAGCAAAGGTGGGATACACACTTTTCTTGGATGGTTTAGGATGCTTAGGGCTGATCCTGCGTTGAGCAGGAGGTTGGACTAGATGGCCTGCATGGCCCCTTCCAACTCTATGGTTCTATGATTCTATGATTCTAAACTACCTTTGTGTTCTTAGCAACTGGTTGCTAATGGATATTTACTGTCATTTCAGACATAACCATTTTACTCTGCTTTACTTTGCTCTGGTTTGGCCTCACTTGGAGTCCTGTGTTCAGTTTTGGGCACCCCAGTTGAAGAGGGATGTAGACAAACTGGAGCATGTCCAGAGGAGGGCAACAAAGATGGTGAGGGGTTTGGAGACCAAGACGTATGAGGAAAGGTTGGGGGAGCTTGGTCTGTTTAGCCTGGAGAGGAGACGACTGAGAGGGGATCTGATAGCCAGCCATCTTCAAGTATTTAAAGAAGGATAAGGAAGGAGGGGAAGGGAAACATGTGCTGAGGCCTGGATCCTTGCCAGAAATCCTCACCACTTAAAATAAAAACACGCACAACGACATAGATCTTTTTGGGAAGTACAATTCTCATTCTTCTGCTTACAGTCATTTTGACACCACTCTCACATGGGTTTGTGCATGTGAAATCAGGCTCGACCGCTGAGAAAAGAGTTTCCCACAGTCTGAGCATTTGTGTGGCTTCTCGCCCGTGTGGATCCTCTGGTGCCGCATGAGGACCGAACTCTGACTGAAGCTCTTTCCACAGTCCGGGCATTTGTAGGGCTTCTCCCCTGTGTGGGTCCTTCGGTGTGTTCGGAGGCTGGAGCTGACGATGAAACATTTCCCGCAGTCCGGGCATTCATATGGCCTCTCTCCCGTGTGGGTTCTCTCGTGGGCCACGAGGTTTCCTCTCTGCACAAAGCTTTTGCCACAGTCTGAGCACTGGTAAGGCTTTTCCCCGATATGTATCTGCTGGTGCATGAGGAGGGCGGAGCTTAAGCTGAAGCATTTGCCACAGTCAGAACATTTATACGGTTTTTCTCCCGTGTGGGTCTCCTCGTGCACAATGAGCCTGGATCTGTGAATAAACGTCTTCCCACACTCAGCGCACTTATGCGGCTTCTCTCCCCTGTGTGCTCTCTCATGCGCCGCTAAGGTCGACCTATCAAGAAAGTTTTTCCCGCACTTGGTGCAGCAGTGCAGTTTTTCTCCCGTGTGGGTTCTTTTGTGGACAATGAGGCCTGACTGATGCGTGAAGCTCTTCCCACAGTCCAAGCACCTAAAGGGCTTCTCACCCATGTGGGTTCTCTGATGCGCATCAAGACTGGTTTTGTGGCGGAAGAGTTTCCCACAGTCTGGACATGCGTACGGCTGGTCGGCCGTGTGCAGCTTCTGATGCCTGTAGAGATGTGAGCTCAAACGGAACCGTTTCCCACAGTGGGCGCATTGAAAAGGCTTCTCTCCTGTGTGGGTCCTCTCATGCGCGACAAGGTTGGATCTGTAATGGAAGCTTTTCCCACACTCCAGACATTTGTGGAGTTTCTCAACCCCGTTTGTTTCATCACATGGGACGAGGATTGAGTTTTGGTTGCAGCTTTTCACATATTCTGTAACACCATCCTCGTCGATATTATGGATTATTTCATCTGTTTTGTTTCTTAGATTTATCTGGAGCTCGCCTGAGTCACTCTGTGCTTTGTAAGCCACTAGGCAAGAAGTAGATTTCTCAGACCTCTTCCATGCTGTGTTTCGATGCTGGCTTTCAACAACCTCTCCCTGCTGATGGAACAAGTCGATTCTCTCTTCAATACATCCTGATGACGTCTTTTGCTTTTTCTCATGTAGGGGGCTTCCCAGGATGTCCTCTGTCTCATTCAAAGATCCGTAACCTCAACAAAATAGAAGGACAATGTCATAAGAACATAGTGAAGCCATACTGGACCAGGCCGATGGCCCATCCAGTTCAACACTCTGTGTCTCATGGTAGCCATAACCAGGTGCCTCCAGGAGGCAGCTTAGTCCAATGTCGCTGTCCCCCAGCCCACCCTGGGGGCTGGAAGATCAGCTGATGAAGGAGATTGGCTTCCAACGGGTGCAGGGTCTTTTTGGTCGTGGCTCCACTGCTGTGGAATGTTCTAGAACAGGGGTAGTCAAACTGTGGCCCTCCAGATGTCCATGGACTACAATTCCCACGAGCCCCTGCCAGCATTCGCTGGCAGGGGCTCGTGGGAATTGTAGTCCATGGACATCTGGAGGGCTACAGTTTGACTACCCCTGTTCTAGAACATCAGAAATGCTGTGTCACAGTGGACCAAAGGTCCATCCAGTAGTCCAATATTTTGGGTTGGAACCCAACTAGATGCAAGGACTTTTTAATGTAGTCCTATGTTGTATTTTGAGCCTCTTGTGGCGCAGGGTGGTAAGGCAGCAGAAATGCTGGTCTGCCCATGAGGCTGGGAGTTCGATCCCAGCAGCTGGCTCAAGGTTGACTCAGCCTTCCATCCTCCAAAGGTTGGTAAAATGAGCACCCAGCTTGCTGGGGGGTAAACAGTGATGACTGGGGAAGGCACTGGCAAACCACCCCGTATTGAGTCTGCCATGAAAACGCTAGAGGGCGTCACCCCAAGGGTCAGACATGACCCAGTGCTTGCACAGGGGATACTGTTACCTTTACCTTTATGTTGCATTTTAATTATGTTGTTAGCCGTCCTGAGAAGCTGGCGAGGGGTGGGAAACAAAGCTTATTAATTATTAATTAGTCCATAATTGGATTTATATACCACCCGTCCCAGCCAGTCAACTTGGGGCGGTTCACAACCATTAAAAAATTGTTCCATTTTCCTCCATCGTACAGAAGCACAAGATTAACCCTTATTCATATTCATATTGTTTGCAAATAGGGTGAGTTGGGAAAGACCTGGAAATTTTGGAAACGGATCCCGAGTTAGAGCAGTTTGGGAAGGGCAGGGATTTCAGCAGAGAATAGGACATCATATAGATTTAATGTATGTCTGGATAAATTTAACTTTGATGTCACCCGTCCTGAGCCGAGGAGGGAAGGCCACAATATAAAATTATTAATGATTATTAAGTCATAAAGCCCACCTTCCAAAGCTGCCATTTCCTCCAAGGGAACTGAATTCTGTCGTCTGGAAACCTGTTGTCATTCCTGGAGATCTCCAGGGGTTGCCTGGAGGTTGGCAACCCTTTTTGCAAACCACGGGCTCCCAATCGGCAGCTTCCTTCACCGTGCGGAGGGGCCCGGCACAACGTTTAGGTCAATCCTCCTTTGAAAGTACCGAGACGGAGGGGAAGAATCAGGCTTTAATCCGGATTAAAAGGATGCGACGCTGCCCCTCCGTTTCCAAGCAAGCTCTTCTAGGCAAGCGCTTAACCGAAGCCGGCGGACCTTTCTCCCGAGCAAAACGGGCGCAGGATCGGAACCGCCCTCCCTTCGGTTTGGAGAAGCGGAGTGACACCGAAAAGGGGAATCGCTCCTTCCCGGTGTTTAGACTGTAACAAGGAGGGGAATTCTATAATTACATATCTTCTAAATAATATATATTTGGAAGAGTCCGGTTGCGCATCCTTGTCGGCTCTGCCCGTTTCTCCCCGCCGCTTTGCACGCTAAGCTCGTGCAATCAAACCCCGTTCACACGGGGCGGGGGGGATCGACCCGGATCTTGCACGCGTTTGACCTCGGAAGCTCCGCGCCGCACCTTCCCTCGGGCCGGCCGAGCGAGAGCAAACGCGCCTCCTCTCGGGAGCCCTCTGCTGGCCGCAGCCTCGCCCGAGCCACGCCCTTGACGGCGTTCTCACGATCAGGCCGGACGCGTGTCTGATTCTCCCACTCCCCCCCCCCCCCGACCCAAACAGGCGTCCGAGGAATTTAAACGCGGATGCGACTCAGGTCTCTCCCCGCAAATCGGACCTTGCTGCCCGAGAGAGGCTCGTCGTAAATTCTTGCGGGCACGGAGAACGTGGGAATCTGCCTAGTCTGGTTCTCTCGTTCCCTCCTGTTGTAGAGATGCCGCTATTCGCGGGCAGGTTTGTAGGCATCTGCAGAGGAGGTGCTTTGCTGTTGTGACACGTGAAATGAATGTTAATAGAACAAGAAGAGAAAAGGGAAGTCGTTACTCGCCCTGAGCCAACCAGGAAGGGCGGGCTATGAAAATACATTTGTTATTATTAGGAAGGAGAATCTAATTCGGGGAGCAAGGAGAAAAGGTGGCATTCTTTAATACAGGGGTAGTCAACCTGTGGTCCTCCAGATGTGCACGGACTACAATTCCCATGAGCCCCTGCCAGCGTTTGCTGGCAGGGGCTCATGGGAATTGTAGTCCGTGCACATCTGGAGGACCACAGGTTGACTACCCCTGCTTTAATACACTTTGGAGGGCCGTATCAGTCAGGACGGATGGGGTGGCCAACTTATCCCTGGGGAACACCTGGAGATTTGGGGGGAGGGGGCAGGGTTTAGGCAGGGGAGTTAGGGGTAGCATTCCCCAGATGAGACCTGGGGATTCACAGCTCATCTCCAGGTGACACAGATCAGTCCCCCTGGAGGAAAGGGCTGCTTTGAAGGGCAGATTCCATAGCTTTATACTCCACTGAGGACACTCCCTGCCCCAAATCCCGCCCACTCCCGGCTCCACCCCCAAAGTCTCCAGGTATTCCCCAACCCAGAGATGGCAACCCTATCTCAGTGGGGCACCATGCCCCAGAGCACCCTCCAAAACGGCCATTTTCCCCCGAGAGACGGATCTCTGTAGTCCAGAGGTAATTTCTAATTCTGGGGGATTGCCAGGCACCAACTGGAGGTTGGCAACCATCGGCATCACCCTACAGTTTTGTAATCCCTGGTAGAGCAAGTTCTGCATTTTGCCTTTGAGGGAGATGTAGAGATGCCAGTTTCCTCCCTGGTTGATGTGGGGACAGAGTTGCCACATCCAGTTTGGGAAACTAGATTTAGGGAAAGGGTTGTGCACGGTACCATAGAGTCCTTCTCTCTAGAGCAGCCATTTTGTCCAGGGGAAGTCTCTCATCTGGAGATGGGCTGTAATTTCAAGAGACTGTAATTTCAAGAGACCCCAGGCCCTTTACAACCGTGTGGTAAATTGGATTATGATTCCATGTTAGGATTATAGCAGTGGTTCTCAACCTGGGGGGTCGGGATCCCTTTGGGAGTTGAACGACGCTTTCACAGGAGCAGCTTGGCCGGGGAGGGGGGTTGCCATCCACACAACAGCCTTGCGGGGTAGATCGAGATAGAGCGTTCATCTGTCTGAAGCAGCGGAAAAGAGCGAGATCAGCATGGTGGGACAAGAGACAGAACCGAACTGAGAAACCCTGGAAAAAAACAATTTGTATACAATCATGAACAATGGATCTTCACGCCGTTGGTCAGTTTTGGTGTAATTTCTGTGAAAGAACACTTGCATAATTTTAGGGTTGGGGGTCGCCACAACATGAGGAACTGGATTAAAGGGTCACAGCATTAGGAAGGTTTATTAGGAAGGTTAACCACTGGATTATGGGATTGGCATTTAATTGTAGCATATGTCTTTAGGTACACCATCATCCTCATATTGATTTTAGCTTTCCTTATTTTTGGCTTTATGTGTGTGATGTATTGGAGACCTAGCCATTGTGTAAGTGACAGGCATCAAGCAGCTGAAGAATGCGGTGTTTACTTATTCTTATCGATGGCGATCATACCTAAAGGTAAAGGTAAAGGTCTCCCCTGTGCAAGCACCAGGTCATGTCTGACCCTTGGGGTGACGCCCTCCAGCGTTTTCATGGCAGACTCAATACGGGGTGGTTTGCCAGTGCCTTCCCCAGTCATTACCAGTCATTACAAGAGCCATTGTGTAAGTGACAGGCATCAAGCCGATGAAGAATGCTGTGTTTACTTATTCTTATCGATGCCGATCATACCCATGTATATTTAATTGCATTTTACAGTTCTGTCACTGCGCAAATGGATGTGAAAACATAATTTGCAATCGGTCCACGTGATGGCATAACTCTATTATAATAAAGGTGGTTATTTGATTCTACAGCTGGTAGCTTAGCTGTCAGCGGATTTTCATCGACGTTACTGCTGGCAGCATCGTCTGTTGACTGACAGGTCGCATTCTCCATCGCCTGGAGGTTGGCACATAGAGGTCCATACCTTCATTATGTTCCTTGTTCCTAGCCAGTAAGGGAGCCCTGCCCATAGGTGTCTGCCCTTTGCCTGCCTTCAGAAGTGGACCGATTTTGCTGCTTCAAATCATCCTGGGAACAGTGCAGACAGGCCAGACTTTCCACGGTGCCTTCTCCTATGTCCAATTTATTAAAAAGGCTCAGTGGTGTTTAGCTAGGCATAGCGGGACCAAGGACTATCCCATTTCCTTCTCCACTCAGCCCCAGCCAGACACATACAAAGAAGGTCCCCGAAGGCATTCAAATTGCCATTTGGTTGACAGCCAGAAATATCTACCAGTTGTGCTGCAGAGGTGACACATCAACAGGAGCCAGAGAGGCACTCTCCTCAGGCAGCCAGCAGAGTGGTGCAGCGGAAGCGTGCTGGGCCCATAACCCAGAGGTCGATGGATCGAAACCATCCTCTGCTAACTGTGGGGCATTTGCTTTTTGCCTCCAAATATTTCCTTCCCCTTTTCACCGAGGAGGCTGATTTTAGTCACAGTTGCCAGGTCCTCTCTGTTATAGGGTTGCCAGCTCTGGGCTGGGAAATACCTGGAGATTTTAGGGATGGAACTGGGAGGGGTGGGATTTAAGGCGGGGAGTACACCGGTGGCTTGTCTATTCCTCGATTTCTTCGTGAAGGTTTAGCCTACCAGAAGTTGGAGCACAAAGACCATTTTCTTGTCTTTCTCCCTGGTGGTCTAGTGGTCAGGATTCAGCACTCTCACTGCTGCGGCCTGGGTTCGATTCCCAGCCAGGGAAGGTGAAATTGGAGTTCTCGGGACCTGATAGTTTTATTATTAGTACATCCTGGGTTCAAGTTCTGCCCAGGGAAGGCTTTTGTCACACGGGAGGAATCCATGCGAGAAGCTCATTCCACTCTTGCTTTCCGCATGGGGTTTTAGGCTATTAGAAGCTGGAATACAGAGACAGTTTAATTGTTTCACTCCCTGGTGGTCTAGTGGTCAGGATTTGGCGCTTTCACCGCCATGGCCCGGGTTCAATTCCCGGCCAGGGAAGGTTTTTGATTTATGCAGATGGCTCACCTACTCAAAATGTAGGGCATTTCCGCATTTCCACACATCAGGGGGGGAAAAGCTGAATGGCTTAGTGCCAAACATTATTACTCATCCCAGCCCCTCCTCACCTTTTAGGTCCCACGATGCCCGTAATTTCCCCCACCTCTTCCCATCCCTTGGAGCCCATACTGTTATCTCTTTATTATGACTCCTTTGGGAGAGTTTTGCCCACAATCCAGGCTGAGCTCTTTGCCTCATACCCACTCTTCCCCCACCCAATATTTGCAAAGCCACAGTTGGCACGTGGCACCTGTGGCAGTGCCGCTGTTCCCAAAAGTTTCAGGAGATAGCAGGCATGACGGGGGGCAGAGTTGCAACTGAAGGCTTCACAAATTTGGGGTGGGAGGATGAAGGGGGTTTCCCCCCGTTTAGAGGAGAGTTGCCAAAGGGGGGATCCCCAGGCCCTAGTGGTGGGGTCTGGCCTCCCGAGTGCAGCCTCAAAATGGCTTCCACAAAATGGTTGCCTCAGGAGGCACAGCCAGCCACAAAATGGCCGCCGCCGCTTACCTTCACCCGCACTGTGCAAACTCTTGTTGTGGCAGCTACTGCCGAAGCTAAAGCTAAAGCGATTTGGCTAAAGCCATTCGAAACGAAAGCTACCTTTAAAAAGCAAAAGCACCCCTAAAAGAAAACATGAGATTGGAACAAAGAGGTCCCCGGTAGCCACCTCCTATCCCGGAGCACCAGGTATTCCGGGATCAGTTCACGGCTAAGAGGGAAGCCATTGAGGCTCCATCTGGAATTGTGAGAGGAAGCTTTTAACCAGGGGTATTCAAACTGCGGCCCTCCAGATGTCCATGGACTACAATTCCCAGGAGCCCCTGCCAGCGAATGCTGGCAGGGGCTTCTGGGAATTGTAGTCCATGGACATCTGGAGGGCCGCAGTTTGACCACCCCTGCTTTTAACTCTCCTTGTTAGGCTAAGAGATCTGCTGGCTTTCAGAGCAGCTTTCACTGCTGTTGGCTGCTTTATGTCTGCCTTTTACTGCGGCCCTTTTAACAGCCACCCTTTTATGGCCGGCTGGATGGTTTACGGCTGCATCTCGTGGCTGCTGTTTTATTGTCGCTAGGAATTATGGGTAAGCATTTTATGGCTGCTCTTCCATTTGAAGTCATTATAAATTTATGCGATTTTATCTGCTTTTGATGCAAACTGCCCTGAGAGGTTTTTCCTCCCCCCCTATAAGGTGGTACATAAAACACTTTAAACCCACAAATAAAGACTTTCCATCACTCTGTCAGATTCCTGTTTTTGTTTGCTAACCAGGGAGATGAGAGGAAGGAAAAACAGAGAAAGGAGGCAGAACAAGAAAAAAGGAAGGAAGGAAGGAAGGAAGGAAGGAAGGAAGGAAGGAAGGAAGGAAGGAAGGAAGGAAGGAAGGAAGGAAGGAAGGAAGGAAGGAAGGGGAAATTAGGGAACAGAAAAGAGGAAGAAAAAAAGGAAAACTGCAGAACCAGACAGACAAAGGACAGAAGGGGAAACAGCAAAACACTGAAGAGGGGGGGGGGGGAAACATGACACTGGCTAGAGGAGTTTTAAGCCTCCCCTCACAACATTTTCTCAACCTGAAATAGCTCTTTGCCTCTCACCCACTCTTCCCCCACAAGTGGTAGTGGGACAAAAATAAAGAAAACAATTGCAGCTGGCCTCTTCTGGGCACAACCTGGAAATGAGTAGCTCTAGGAGTCATCAAAAACCACTATGGTTTTACCGCTGGGTTTCCAGTGATTCCTAGATCTACCCATTTCCACTTCCAGATTGTACCTAGAAGTGATGTACCGATATCAGTGACGTCATAAGCCCCCCATGTTCCTCCAACCCAAAACTCCCACTGGTTGCCAGGTTCACCCGCTGTGGAAACATGCCTTGTTCATTTGTACATGTGAGCTTTCCCAATAAAACAAATAGCGGTTCCACAGGAAGCTCATCTTTGGGGAGAGGCTTAATGCTTCTCATGTACCGAATTAAGTTTCCATGTACCTAAGAATTATTTCAACACAGCAGTCCACACCTGTCTGGTTTGACAGGGCTGAGAAACAGCATGAGACCCAGGGCTTACTTATTCTTTTCTGTCTCTTCACCTAAGGAGCTGACAGTATTTCCTTTAAACAATGCAAAGAACGCAATATTTGAAGAATATCAGGAGTCTGTTTATAGCTGTTAGTTACTGCGAGACGTACATTCCTTAGATATTTTTGGAAGAGCCTTTGAGAAAATAGATCAGAGATGAAATAAAGATTCAGAAGGCCGCCTTCTAAGGCTAAAAACAACAAATTGGACGGGGAGGGAGGGGAAGGGGCTATTTTTATCGCCTTCCGCCGGTTGTTGCGAAAGGATGTTACAGGGTTTTATTCTGTTTTACCGATTTTTATTATGTGAACTGCTGCGAGTCTCTGTGAAAAGCGGCGGTCAATAAATCAAATAATTAAAAAAAAAAAAAAAAAAAAACTTGATGACCAATAGTCACTATAGCCAATCTGATATAAATAGAGGGGAAGAGAAGGCAGTGAGGGCTCATGGGAATTGTAGTCCATGGACATCTGGAGAGCCACCTCTACTTTGGGCCTCCTCTGCTTTAGCGCCATTCCTACAATTGTGTAACCCATGGGATTTGTGAATGTTTTGAATGATGGGTTCTGTGCTATATTCCCCCCCCCAAAAAAATACAGGGCTTTTAAAATAATGCAGATTCTGCTTAAGTGGAAGCAAATCAGAAAATGATACCCTCAACACATATACACACTGACTCCCCACCCCTTGGATGATGATGATGATGATGATGTCTTCTGTTCAGTTGTGTCCGACCCTCGGCATTTCTATAGGAAAGTCTTTGCCATGCACCCCTGTCTCTGACTGCTTCTTTCAGCTGGTTCATGGTCACCCCTGCATCGGCTCCCTTGCGGCTCGTGGCGGGTGACAATATCACAAATCCCCATTAAAACCCCATAAAAACAATAATAACATTGCCAATATTACCGGCACGGCAAGAACGGCCGCTCAACTTCCCCCCCTCCCTCCCACCACTAGCGGGTGGAGAGGAGGTCCTGATGTTTTGCTTCGGGTCCAGAACCCAAGTCCCCGGGGGGGGGGGCATAGATCTATTATCTGCCCCGGCCTCAACCATAAACCTGGCGGAAGAGCTCCGTCTTGCAGGCCCTGTGGAACGTTGAAAGATCCCGCAGGGCCCGCAGCTCTCCCGGGAGCTCATTCCACCAGGTCGGGGCCAGGACCGAAAAGGCCCTTTTCTTCCCTTCTAACGACATAGCTGGTTTGCTCCTCTCTAAACAAACGCTCAAATGGTCCTTTCCTCCGCTGAGTGAGTTCTCTCGTGCGACGTGAGGCTCCCCTTCTGACTGAACCTCCTCCCGCACGCTGCACACTGGTACGGCTTCTCCCCGGTGTGGATCCGCAGGTGGATCGCGAGGTTTCCCTTCTGGCGGAAGCGTTTCCCGCACTGCGAGCACGGATACGGGTTCTCGTCGGTGTGGATCCTCTCGTGTATCACCAGGTTGGACTTCTGCGAGAAGCTCTTCCCACAGTGAGAACATTTATATGGGTCTTCCTCGGTGTGGATCCTCCGGTGCGCCGCGAGGTCGCATTTTCGCCTGAAGCTCCTCCGGCAGCTGGAGCAACCGAAGGGTTTCTCTCCCGTGTGGGTCTTCTCGTGCATAATGAGGTGACACCTCTGTGAGAAGTTTTTCCCGCATTTGGAACATTGGAACGGCTTCTCTCCCGTGTGGATTCTCACGTGTTTCCGGAAGACCGAGCTGCGGGTGAAGACTTTCTCACAGTGCGGGCACCTGTACACGTTCTCCCCGGTGTGGATTCGCTCATGAGCTCTAAGGCTTGAGCTGTGGTAGAAGGTCAGCCCGCAGGCCGCGCATGCGTACGGCTTCTCTCCGGCGTGGATTTTCTCGTGTGCCCTGAGATTGGAGCTGTGGGTGAAGCGCTTCCCACAGACCACGCACTCGAACGGCTTCTCTCCCGTGTGGGTCCTTTCGTGGACAAGAAGATTCGTGCTTCGGCTGAAGCTCCTGCCACACTCGAAGCAGTTGTATTGTTTCACTCCCGTGTGCGTTTTTTGCCATTTTAGGAGGCCTGATCTCGGTCCGAAGTTTCCTCCTTCATCGGCACATGCCTCCAGTCCCTTGCAATTGGGGTTTCGGGGTTCGTCCCTATCTAAGTTACCTTCCCAACAGAGGTGTTCCTCTTTCACACCCTCTACTGGATCATGTCTGCCCTCCCTGCCTGGGGCTTGCTGCCGACTCCCTAGTCTTGCTGCCCGTTTGCAGGAACAGAGAAGGTGGCTCCTTTCCGCCAATGCGTCTCTCGGTCTCATGGGCTCAGTCCCTTCCTCTAGAAGGGGATTTCCCAAATTCTTGTGCACCTGCCCAACATCTGCAAGATAAAGGAAAGAAATAATACGTGGAATTCACAGCTACAAGAAGCGCCACAAATGGCGGTGGTTACAAGCACAGGCAGCTTCAAGAGGGGAGTGGATAAACATATGAAGAAGAAAAGTTGGTTCTTAGATGCTGCTTTTCTCTACCCGAAGGAGTCTCAAAGTGGCTTATATTCGCCTTCCCTTTCCTCTCCCCACAACAGACACCCTGTGAGGTGGGTGAGGCTGAGAGAGCCCTGATATTACTGAAGAAGAATTGGTTCTTATATACCGCTTTTCTCTACCTGAAGGAGTCTCAAACAGCTTACAATCACCTTCCCTTTCTTCTCCCCACAACAGACACTCTGTGAGGTGGGTGAGGCTGAGAGAGCCCTGATATCACTGCTCGGTCAGAACAGCTTTCTCAGTGCTGTGGCCAGCCCAAGGTCACCCAGCTGGTTGCATGTGGGGGCGGAGCAGAGAATCAAACCCAGCTTGCTAGATTAGAAGTCCACACTCCTAACCACTGCACCAAGCTGGAGCAGAGGCCCATCTGTGACTCTTAGCCACAAGGTAAAGATGGAGCATTCTCTCTGTTGCAGGGACCCTCTCTATTCTTGGTGCCTGGGTGGGCACAGTGGGAGGTTTTCTGGAATTCTGTCCCCACTGGTGGGCCTCCTGATGGCACCTGGGTTTTGGCCACTGTGTGACACAGAGTGTTGGACTGGATGGACCATTGGCTTGATCCAGTTTAGCTTCTCACCTGTTCTTAATTCTAATGAGATTCCTCAAGAAAAAAACCCACAAACATTTCAAACTTGGGCTGGTTGCTGTGACTCAGTTATACCAAGGCTGCCATTCAAAGAATGTTTACCTGGGAGTAAGCACCCACCACTGAACGAAAAGGGACTTTTCATAGGATTGAAGGGCCATGCATTGGTAGGGCACCCATGTGCCTGTCGGCAATCCAGTGGCTGGCTGACAGAAGAAGGTGGGGAAAATTGTCAGCAACAGCATGATGAAGAAGAAGAAGAAGAAGAGTTGGTTCTTATATGCCACTTTTCCCTACCCGAAGGAGGCTCAAAGTCGCCTTCCCTTTCCTCTCCCCACAACAGACACCCTGTGGGGTGGGTGAGGCTGAGAGAGCGCTGATATCACTGCTTGGTCAGAACAGTTTTATCAGTGCTGTGGGGAGCCCAAGGTCACCCAGCTGGCTGCATGTGGGGGAGTGCGGAATCGAACCCGGCATGCCAGATTAGAAGTCCGCACTCCTAACCACTACACCAAACTGGCTCTCAGTGTGGTGTAGTGTTACATCTACCTAAATCAGGAAACACTATCACTACCAGATTGTCCCACTTTTGGAGAGGCATCTGGGGGCACCTGGCAAATTGTACGCATGTTGAAATTAAAAATATTACAAAACTATTTTTGCGTTCTATGAAAATTTTTGTTGCTCCATATAGACCAAATTTTAAATCAAGAACCGCCCCTCCCCCCCCGGGTCAATGGTGTCCCGCTTTACCAATGCTAAAATCTGGTCACCTTAACTATCACACCTCTATAGAAATTATTAGAAACTCTATGGTAAACCATAGAGATTTTGGCAATTCCTAGAGAGGACTGCCATTGCATCCTGGGCAGGAGTGGTTTCAGGATTCACTGGGCCTATAGCACCAGAGATGGTTTCTGTGGGGCCCTAGCAGAGTACAATTGTGGTGGGAGCAGCCAGACTGGGGGACGAGGGGCCCCCCAGTGGAAAGGGGTGTCACTCCAAGTGTCTTTAAAGAGGGGAAAGAGGAAATAAGAGATGCTAGAGCCCTGATCCCTGGGGACAAAGGCACAGTGCGGGGGCCCTGAAAGTGCGGGGCCCGGAGGATGTGCTACATAGATAAACCGGCCCTGATCCTGAGTTTCCCACAGAAGTAACATCACACCCCTGACCTTGAGATTTGTGGGTGGGAACTGCCTTAGGGACTTGGCTGCTCAGTTTGGACACAAGAGACCCTTACCCATGAAACTCAGCTGGTCTTCTGGCTCGGACAGATCCCGTCCTGCCTTGGCTGAATTCACAGCCTCCTTCTCCATCGTCCCCCTGAAACGACAGTAAGAGAAGCATTCAGGTATGGGTGAGCATTGAGATAAGGGTCAGCTCCTGGCTCCAAGGAGACCAGGCATTTCATCTTAGTTCTTCCATCCATTTTAGGGATGCCAGCCTCATAGTGAAGCTGTTAAGAGCAGCGGCCTCTAGGTTTGTGCATTTTGTCGGCCATTCGCGCCCGAAGTACCTAGCGCAGGGGTAGTCAAACTGCGGCCCTCCAGATGTCCATGGACTACAATTCCCACGAGCCCCTGCCAGCGAATGCTGGCAGGGGCTCCTGGGAATTGTAGTCCATGGACATCTGGAGGGCCGCAGTTTGACTACCCCTGATCTAGCGCCATGGCGCAGGGTGGGGGAGGGGCGGCGCAGTGGCAGCGCACAATCCGTTGCCCGCATGCAGGTGCAGAGCTCTGTGCCTGTGTAGCCCTTCCCCCCCGCACCCCAGCGCTAGGAGTTTTGGGCATGAAAAGCCACCAAAGGGGTCGAAGTGCACCAAAGGGCACAAGTCTAGCGGCCTCTAATCTGGAGAGCCAGGTTTGATTCTCCACTCCTCCGCATGCAGCCAGCTGGGTGACCTGGGTGACCTCTCAGTTCTCACAGAGCTGTTCTCACATAGCAGTTCTCTCACAGCCCTCTCAGCCCCACCTCCCTCGCAGGGTGCCTGTTGTGGGGAGAGGAAAGGAAGGCGATTGTAAGCCCCTTTGAGACTCCTTCGAGTGGTGAAAAGCAGGATATAAAAAACAACTCTTCCTCTTTTTCAGTGTGTGTATGCCAGCCTCCAGGTGGGACCTGGGGATTCCCTGGAATTACATCCTGTCTCCAGGCAACCGAAATCAGTTCCCCTGGAGAAAATGGCCACTCAAGGTGGACTGTATGGCATCATGCCCCATTATACCCCAAACCTCACCCCCTGCAGGGTCCACCCGGAAGTCTCCAGGTTTCTCCCAGTCCAGAGCTGGCAACCCTAATCCATTTTGATCATTGTGTCATTTCCCTTCGCATTTTAGCACTGTTGAGGTTTCCACCCATCACCTCATAGTCACTTTTGGCCACCAGGGGCTGGCCAAACTGTGCCTCTCCAGATGTCCATGGACTACAATTCCCAGCTGTTTGCCCCACAAGCTGGTGCTCTGAGATATACTGCCCCTGGACATGGAGGCTCTGCTGTTGTTAATGGGCCAACCCCCCTGCAATTTTCTTGTTTGAAGCATAAACAGAGTCCCAACGAAAGGGAGAGTGATGGATCCCCCCCAAGTGGAAGAAAGTCCAACTTGCAAAGCTAACTGGAACAAACCTTACTCCTACAATACCCACACGCTCTCTCTCTCTCACAATAGATAGATAGATAGATAGATAGATAGATAGATAGATAGATAGATAGATAGATAGATAGATAGATAGATAGATAGATAGATATTTGCAATTGCTTCATCCTCCCCCCTCAGCCCACCCCAGGATTTGGCTATGCTGGATGGTCACTTTCCTTGCAAAAGGAGGAATTGCTACCTTCTGCAGAGGTGCATTCGCTGGAGTGGCCTTAGATCCTTTCACTCACCTCTTGTTTAGGAGGGTGCGGAGAGCAGCCCCCTCCCCAGGTTATTTCAGGGCAGATCTCAAAGCAGGGCTCTCCCAGGGCTGGAGAAGGGGAGAGGGTCAGAAGGGGGGCTGCTCCAGTCGCCTCCCCTCTGACATGATGGTTTCCCCTCCCTCCTCAGACCTTTCTAGGAAGCAGAGGCGGACTCAGTGGATTTAACCTTTTAGGGAATCCCTCTGCAGGCCTAGAAGGTCTGGGGAAAGACTAGCGGTCGGGCTCCTATTTTGTCACCTTTCAAGGCTCTTTCTGAGGGAGAGAGGGATCCTGGCGCTTAAGTCCCACCTGCTAAATAACACTATTTCACACAGGAAAATCCAGTTGCAAAGTGGATTGAAAGCGCGTTATTGGGGTGTGTGTGTATGTGGAAGCACCAGTACAGTTTCCTCTCCATGTCGAAGAAGAGGAGCTGGTCTTTTATACCCTGCTTTTCACGACCTGAAGGGGTCCCAAAATGGCTTTCAAACACCTTTCCCTTCTTCTCATAGCAGACACCCTGTGAGGATTGAGAGAGCTCTGTGAGAACTGTAATGTGAGAGAGCTCTAAGAGAACTGAGACTAGCACCAAGGTCACCCAGATGGCTGCATGTGGAGACGCAGGGAAGCAAATCCAGTTCTCCAGTCCACCACTTTCAGCCACGACACCAAGCGATGGGCATGTCCTGAAACCTCTTTTGCACCCAACCCCATAACAGGAAATGATCACCCGCCACTCTGCTTTTAGACATTCCAGGAGCAGAGAATAGCATAGGGTTGCCAATTCTGGGGATCTGGACAGGGTTTGGGGATTTCTGCAGGGTGCACTGCCACGTAACACCCCCCTCCCCCCCCAAGCAGCCATTATCTCCAAGGGAACTGATCTCTGTGTCCGGGAGATCCAATTGTAATCAATTGCAACCCCCAGGCCTTGCCTGGAGGTTGGCAAGCCTCGATTACCATGTTAGTAAGTCTGCTGCAGACTCTCCCCTGAAAGAGACTTGAGATACCTGAAAAAGTAATAACCCCCTTGATCCCCAGGGTACAGATATCAGTTTCCTAGGGTTACCAGCTCTAGGTTGGGAAATACCTGGAGTCTTTGGGGATGGAGCAAAGAGTGGGCAGGACTTGGGCTGAGGAGGGACATTAATGCATTGTAAGGCTATCGCTTACTCCTGGGGAGGAAAGCTATGGCAAATCTAGACAGCATGCTAAAAAGCAGAGACATCACCCTGTCAACATTTAGTCAAGGCTATAGTCTTCCCAGTTGCAATGTATGGCTGCGAAAGTTGGACCATAAGGAAGGCCGAGCGTCAAAGAATTGAGGCTTTTGAACTCTGGTGCTGGAGAAGACTCTTGCGAGTCCCTTGGACTGCAAGGCGAACAAACCGGTCAGTCCTAGAGGAGATCAGCCCTGACTGCTCCTTAGAAGGCCAGATCCTGAAGATGAAACTCAAATACTTTGGCCACCTCATGAGAAGGAAGGAAGGACTCCCTGGAGAAGAGCCTAATGCTGGGAGCGATCGAGGGCAAAAGAAGAAGGGGGCGACAGAGAATGAGGTGGCTGGATGTAGTCACTGAAGCAGTCGGTGCAAACTTAAATGGACTCTGGGGAATGGTGGAGGACAGGAAGGCCTGGAGGATCATTGTCCATGGGGTCACGATGGGTCGGACACGACTTCGCACATAACAACAACAACAAGGCTATCAAATCCACGCTCCAAAGGAGCTAGGGCATCTAGGGATTCCAGGTCCTACCCGGGGACTGGCATTCCTAAATGGGCACAAATTGGGCAGGGGCATTTCTATCTGTGGGCTGAGCCCAAAGAAGACTGTGGGCTTACGAAAACCCACGCTTCAAGGAAAGCTTCAATTTCTCAGAATTTCTCAGATTCTTTTTGCCATTTATCGCTTGCTTGTTACAGCTTGCGCTGATGCCTTTTAAAAAGAATCTGTATTATTTTTTTTTACCATGTGAGTCACCTCAGGACGGTCTCTGGAGAAGCACCGTATAAATTCAATACACAAAATATCCGTTTTAAGATTTTGTTCAGAGGGCAAGGGCAGGCTCCGTGAGGCAGAAGAAACGGACAGACTGTTTTTATTTTTGTTGATGGACAGATTTATATGATATTAATGGATTTTTGTCAGCTGTTGTGTGAACGACACCCTGTGTATTTCGTTATGGCTGTGTCTGTATGCTGATCTTGGGTCCTAATGAAGTACCGCACTCAGATTGTGTTAAATATAAACTTTTGTAACCCGTGGGCAGGAAACAGCATTAAATGTGTGTAGGAGCCCTGATTTCTTGCACATTGGTGTGTAGCATCACTGCACAAAACTGGCTGCATCCACACACCCAGGACAGGCTGGACCCTCCTCCTGGGGCCCTTTAGTGACAGAAGCTACCTGAAGCTGTTATTTATAATAGACAGAAGAGAAGTGTATATGCATCCTTGGAGTGAATACCTCCCCAAATAATTACACAGACAAATCTCAATTTTTTCAAGGAATCATATACCCCTCCTTCCACCCCAGATATTTTTCCAAGCCAGAATGCTTTAAAAACTGTAGTCCATGGACATCTGGGGAGCCACAGTTTGGACACCCCTGCCAGATAATAAATATAAATAAATAAAAATAAATCAATAGGGTTTGGAAGGGAACCCTCCAAGGATTTGGGGGGAGGTTCCTCCAAGCAACACTGGGAGGGGGGAGGGTCATGACGCCGAGGCAGGCAATGACAAAGCCAGACAATCCTACCCTACAGATGCCATGCAATCAATTAATAAATAACTCCCTCCCCCCCAAAAAAAATCACGTTAGTCTTTAAGGTACTAGTGGACTTGAATTTAGCTGCTCCTGTGCAGACCGAGGGCTGCCCTCTGAAGCATGATGACACCACCTTAACAATCAAATGCAGTTTAGACACAAATAATGCTACATTCTGATTTTTTTTGGGGGGTGGGGGGTATCCCAGTCCGTCTGAGTTAAATATCCAGCCATCGTTTTCTTCGTGGTCAGAGTTTGTCCACGGCTTTCCCCCCGGAATGGATCCTCCGATGCACCCGGAGACCCGAGCTGTGTCCGAAATTCTTCCCGCGGTCCGAGCACGTGTACGACTTCTCCCCCTTGTGGATGATTTCGTGGGCCAGCAGGCACGACTTCTGGATGAAGCTGCGGCCGCAGTCCGAGCACTTGTAGGGCTTCTCGCCCGTGTGGATCCTCTCGTGGGTCAGGAGGCCCGAGCGCGTGGTGAACCTCTTCCCGCACGTCGAGCACATGTACGGCTTCTCGCCCGTGTGGGTCCGCACGTGAGCCCGGAGGGTCGAGCCCTTGCCGAAACTCCTACCGCAGTCGGAACACATGTACAGCTTCTCGCCCGTGTGGGTCCTCTCGTGGGCCTTGAGATTACAGCGGTGCTTGAAGCTCCGCCCGCAGTAGCAGTGGTGAAGCCGGGACAGGCCTTTGGCGTCTTCCCACCGGCCTCTCTCTTAATGCATTGTAAGGCTGGTCATCTTTGAAGAAGAATTGGTTTATATACCCTGCTTTTCGCTACCTGGTTTTGTACCCCACTTTTCACTACCCAAAGGAGTCTCAATGAGGCTTACAATCGCCTTCCCTTCCTCTCTCCGCAACAGACATTCCTGTGAGGGAGGTGGGGCTCAGAGAGCTCTGACGGAACTGCTCTGTGAAAATGGCTCTAATAGAACTGCTAGCTCAAAGTCGCCAGCTGACTGCATGTGGAGGAGGACTGGGGAATCACACCCAGCTCTCCAGATTAGAAGCTGCTGCTCTCAGCCACTACACCCCGCTGGCTCTCTTTGGAGGTCCTGCTTCGGCTGGAGGGGCAGCATTTGGAGAAAGGACCTTCTCCGCCATGGTGACAAAATGCTGGAACTCCCTCCCCAGGAAAATTCATCTATTTCCTTCTAACATCGCCCTTCACCAGCAAGTGAGTACTCTTTATTTTGTTTAGGGCACCCCCACTTAACTAGGGTTGCCAACCTCCTGATGAGAAAAGAGCTGGGTTTTGTACCCCACTTTTCACTACACAAAGGAGCCTCAAAGCGATTTACAATCAAATTACGTTCCTCTCCCCACAACAGACACCCTGTGAGGGAGATGAGGCTGAGAGAGCTGTGAGAGAACTGTGGATAGCCCAAAGTCACCCAGCTGGCTGCTTGTGGAGGAGGAGTGGGAAAATCTCCTGGGATTACAGCAGTTCTCCAGGCAACAGAGATCAACCCCCCCCCCCGGAGAAAAAGGCTGTTCGGGAACAGGGACTCGGTGGCATTGTAGCGTTCTGAAGTTCTTCCCCTAACCTCACCTCACCTCAACATCCTCAGCCTCTGCCCCCCAAACCTTCAGGCCTTCCCCAACCCAAAAGTGGGTACCTTGCTCCGTAAAGAACTGTAGGGGTAGTCAACCTGTGGTCCTCCAGATGTTCATGGACTACAATTCCCAGGAGCCCCTGCCAGCGTTTGCTGGCAGGGGCTCCTGGGAATTGTAGTCCATGAACATCTGGAGGACCACAGGTTGACTACCCCTGCACGGAGTTTCCCTTGCAGAATTAGGGCACAGCTGACAAAACAAATCCTCGTAAGGATTGCAGGGGGTCACCATGTTGGTCTGAAGCCACAAAGCGGAGTCTAGTGGCACCTTTCAGGCTAACAAAGTTTTATCCCAGCGCAAGCGTTTGTGTGCCTGCACACTTCATCAGATGTAAGTCATTCCTGGACTCTGGCTCTTTTCCACCAGGTATCTGAAGAAGTGAGCAGCGGCTCACGAAAGCTCATCTGCAGCTGTCTCTCCCCCCACCCCACCTCACCCCGCCCTCACTTAACTCACCTCTCCCTGCAGGGTAGGCCCAGCTCCACCTGCCTGGCTTGTCAAATTGCAGCAATGCAGTTCTGGCTTCCTCTCCCTCCCGGCCAAGGACAGGCCATTCAGATGCCAATTTCCAGCCAGGCATAAAGCAGGACAAAAAGGGAGCAGAAGGCGGTTTCTCAGGTCTGTTTACAGCCCAGGGGAGGATCACCCTCCCCTTAACCTAAGAGTTGCACCCAACCCTCATTTCCGGTCCTGATACGAATTCTCCATCTGAGGGTAGATTCGAAAGAGTAGCCCTGTTGGTCTGAAGTAGCACAATAAAATCAGAGTCCAGTAGCACCTTTAAGGCCAACAAAAGATTTATTCAGGGCGTGAGCTTTCGAGCGCAAGCCCTCTTAGTCTGACGAAGAATAAATCTTTGTTGGTCTTAAAGGTGCTACTGGATTCTGATTTTATTGTCCATCCGAGGGGTGGGATTAAATAGGAATCCTTATCCAAAGATTTGGATTTCCCCCCATCCGAGTCAAACTCGTTGGGTTTTCCAGGCAAAAGAGGGTAGATTCACACAGTGCGTTGTCACATAGTGCACTAAACCCAGTTGCCATCAGGAGGCCCACCTCGTGGGGTTGTTGTGAAAACAAAATGACAGTGTGGTATTGGGAGGGGAAAATCATGCCAACAATTGGCATTGATTGGATACAATAATGCATTTGCATCCAACTTTTCCCATGCAAAGAACTCAGCTTTTCTGTGTGGGTTGGGGGGGGGATTCTTACCACTACGCCATGATGTCTTATCAGTTGAGAGCGTCTCTCCTCTGATTTTCTTTTGCGGAGGGGTTAACAAGACAAGTTTCCAAGACTGAGCTATAAAAAAGGAAACTGGACAGTTATTTATGCCCCTAAGCAAGAGCCTCTTGTGGCGCAGAGTGGTAAGGCAGCAGACATGCAGTCTGAAAGCTCTGCCCATGAGGCTGGGAGTTCGATCCCAGCAGCTGGCTCAAGGCCGACTCAGCCTTCCATCCTTCCGAGGTCGGTAAAATGAGGACCCAGCTTGCTGGGGGGTAAACGGTAATGACTGGGGAAGGCACTGGCAAACCACCCCGTATTGAGTCTGCCATGAAAACGCTGGAGGGCGTCACCCCAAAGGTCAGATATGACTCTGTGCTTGCACAGGAGATACCTTAACCTTTACCTTTAAGCAAGTGGCAAAGCCATTTCTGTACCTCCTGAAGGTCTGCTGGGGGTGGGGGTGGGGGTGAGAAAGAGAACTCTTCCCACAAAAATATTTTTCTCCTCCCTCAGTCAAAGCATGCCTAATTGCGTTTTGACATCATTTTCAAGCAAAACGTGCAGCCTGCAATTCAGAATCGGAAGTCACTATAGAGAACCATCAAAACCGGCTCCCTTTGTGGTTGACAGCTTTTTACCTGGGTGCCTGAGTCTCTCTAGGAATCAGAAAGAACTTGGTGGGTTTAACCCTTGCTGTGACTACCTCCCTTTTCCAGGAGGTAGATTGATTGTACCTCGCATGTTGCATGAGGATTAACTTCTGCCCTGTGTGTTTCTCAGGCTGTTTCAAATGCAGCCTACGGGCCGGCTTTATGGAGGCAGAGCTGTTGCAATATAGGCAGGGCAGGAGTTGGGGGGAGAAGTTTAGTGGGTAGCCCTGCTAGTCTGAACCAGCAGGACAAAGTCCTATGGCACCTTAAAGACCAACAAAGTCTCATTCTGGGTATAAGCCAGGGGTAGTCAAACTGCGGCCCTCCAGATGTCCATGGACTACAATTCCGCAGTTTGACTACCCCTGGTATAAGCTGTCATGCGCATGCATGTATCTGTACGCATGCACATACATGCTCATAACCCGAATGAAACTGGACTCAAAACTTTTCGAGATTGAGAAACATCTTCATTTGGCTGTATATTTGCTGGATATTCTCATGATGCTGTTTACTAACTTACTACTAATTAACTCTCCACTTATATTTGTAGTATGCATGTGCACAAAAGCTCACACTTGGCATGAAACTTTGTTGGTCTTAAAAGTGCTGCTGGACTCACATTTTGTTCTGCTGCTTCAGACCAACATGGCTACCCCCCCCCCCCCACACACACACACACAGACCTGAATCTAGACGAGGATTTGTTAGTCCTTAGGCCTCCTGTTTTATTTCTTGAAAATATCCAGACTTTACGGGAGTTCGGACCAGACATAGAGCTAGTAGAGGGAGTTGCCAACAGGCCTGGAGAATAGCGTCCCATATCTCGAATACAGGATTGATATGTGGGGAAGTGGGCCGCTGAAGCTTTTAATGGCAGGCAGGGATTGAAATAGCTGCTCTCCTCATGACAACTCTTGGTAAGGAAGTCTCATAAACGAGAATACTGTTTGAGTCCAGAGCCAACCAAGTTTAATTCTGGATATATGCCTTAGGGTCCAGACACGCTATTTCGGGTATACCATAGGTCAACTGTGGTTGTGGAGACTTCTGGAGATTTGCAGGTAGAGTTTGAGGTGTGTGTGTATGGGGGAAACTAAGCAGTCCAACCCCACAAAGATGTCTTTCTCCAGGGGAACTGATCCCTGCCATCTTGAAAGCAGTTGACATTCCAGGAGAACTCCAGGCCCCACCTGGAGGCTGGCAACCTGTCCAATACTCTAGAACAATTTCTCTCCACCCACTCCAGGTCCGCTGCGTTGTTTCCATGGAAGTCAGTCTCTCCACCTGAGCCTGTACAGAGAACCAAAATTTCTCTGTTCATGCTGGATAGCCATCTGACAGAGAGGCTGATTCTGTGAAGGTTCAAGCGTTACAGTGGATGAGTGATAGGGTTTTGAGTGTCCTGTACGGTGCAGGGGGTTGGACTAGATGACCCAGGAGGTCCCTTCCAACTCTATGACTCTATCATTCTGTGAGAGAGAAATTTCCCACATTCTCTCTTAAATATGTGGGAAAGGGATTCCTGGAACCCCCAGTGGATTTTCTAACTTAAGAACATAAGAAGAGCCCTGCTGGATCGGACAATTCGTCCATCTAGTCCAGCATCCTGTCTCATACCAAACAATTCCTCTGGAGAGTCAACAGCACGGCAGAGGGCAGAGAGGCCAAGGCCCTGCCATGATGTGTCCTCCTGACTCCGGGATTTGGGGAAATTAGTGCCTCAGAAAGTGAAGTTTTCCCTCAGTCACCACGGCTAGTAGCCACTGGTAGACCTATCCTCCGTGAATCTATTGAATCCCCTTTGAAAGCTGTTTATTATCAGGACATCCTCTGGCAGCCAATTATACACTTGAATCACTGTGTAAAACAGTATTTCCTTTTGTCCGTTCTGAACCTACTGCCCATCAGTTTCATTGGATGCCCCGGAGTTCGTATTTTGGGAGAGGAAGAAAAAGTTCTTTGCCAACTGTCTCCACCCCATGCATAATTTTATAAACCTCTCTCATGTCCCCTGCTTAGTGGTCTTCTAACCTGAAAAACTCCAGATTCTCCAGGCTTTCCAATAGCTCTCTGTCTTGGTTGCCTTCCTCTGTATGGTGATCAGAACTGTACACAATAGAAGAAGAAGAAGAAGAAGAAGAAGAAGAAGAAGAAGAAGAAGAAGAAGAAGAAGAAGAAGAAGAAGAAGAAGAAGAAGAGTTGGTTCTTATATGCCGCTTTCCCCTACCCAAAGGAGGCTCAAAGCGGCTTACAGTCGCCTTCCCTTTCCTCTCCAATATTCCAAATGAGCCCTCCCACCCCAGATTTATTCCCACCCCAGATTTATTCACCCTAGATCTGTGGTTCTCAACCCTCCTAATTCTGCAACCCTTTTCCGCTGCTCCAGACAGACAAACACTATCTTAATCTACCCCACAAGGCTGTTGTGTGGATGGTGCCCCCCGGCCAAGCTGCTTCCCATACCTGTGAAAGGGGCATTCACCCCCAATGTGGTCCCCACCCCCAGGTTGAGAACCACTGCCCTAGATCTATTGTTTGTTTTATTCTCAATCACCTTCTTAATAATTTGCCTTTTTCATGCTGACCTACACTGGGTTGATTCTTTCCTTGAGCTGTCCACTACCACGCCAAGATCTTTTCTCCTCTCGGCCTCAGCAAGTTCAAACCCCATCTGCCTATCCTTGAAGTTGATTTTTTTTTTATCCTAATGTGCCTTGCCTTCCATTTACCAACGCTGAACTTAATTTTCCACATTGTTGCACAGGCACCCAGTTTGGAGAGATCTCCCCCCCCCCCCTTGGTGCTTTGCTTCGTTTGTTATCTGCAGGCTTTTATTGGAGCAATATATTTAAATTGGCTTTTTATGCTTCTGGCTGCTGTTTTAACTATTTATGATTCTGCACGGGGAGGTTTTAGTGGTGGCGGGCTTCCCGTTTTTTATGGATGCCGCTTCGTAACGTTTGTGGCTGGGAGTCATTTGGCAAAATTAATTGGAAGGCGGCCTGCCAGTATTCCAAAACAGACAACCCACGGGACGGAAGAACGTAGGCATGGTCTTTCGGAAAGCGTCACCATGATTTTTATTCCATACATAGCACGATATTTTAAATCAATGGATCTGCTGACAAAGAACGGAACAGACTTTAAATTAACCACTGTTTTTAATGCAGGAAACGTACGGAAAAGGGGTGGAGAGGGGATTCGAGGTCCCTGCCCGTCTCCCCATAATTGGAAACACGGATTGCGTGCTTTCGATTTGCAGCGAGGCATCAATAATTTATACTGCATATTTACGTTTAGGGGATGTAGACTGGCATTAGGGTTGCCAACGCCCAGGTGGTGGCTGGAAATCAGATGAGATTACAAATGATCCGCAAACTATTCAAAACTGGAATTAGAGGGCTATCTTGCACTGGACAGAATGGTTTTAGAGAGTTGCATGGATAAATAGCTAGGTGTGGCAGTCTATTTCCCTGTGTTTGGCTTAAAGGTCAGATCCTATTATTTAATTTCTGTACCTGTGTCATGTTAGAATCATAGAATCACAGGGTCATAGAGTTGGAAGGGACCTCCTGGGTCATCTAGTCCAACCCCCTGCACTATGCACGACACTCCCAATCCTATCACTCATCCACTGTAACATGCCACCCCCTTGAGCCTTCACAGAATCAGCCTCTCCGTCAGATGGCTCTCCAGCCTCTGTTTAAAAATCTCCAAAGATGGAGAACCCACCACCTCCTGAGGAAGCCTCTTTCACTGAGAAACCGCTCTAACTGTCAGGAACTTCTTCCGGATGTTTAGACGGAATTTCTTTTGCTTTAATTTCATCCCATTGGTTCTGGTCCGTCCCTCCGGAGCAAGAGAGAACAATTCTGCTCCATCCTCCATATGGCAGCCTTTTAAATACTTGACGATGGTTATTAGATCCTGACCCTACTGATATGTTGATACTGACCCTATGCTTTAATTCTTTCTGGTTGGTTCCAGGCTTCTACAATCCTGATGCATTGGCCCCATTTTGTTAACTGGACCTGATAGTGCACTTTGGGTGTACTTAGCAGTTCAAGTGTTCCTCTGCATCCTTGAGGACTAGCAGCAAAGTTAATTTTTTAAAAAATGAGGGGCAAACAGAAGTCCAATCAGTGATCAGTTTTGTGTCTGCACAACATTATTACAGAACTGGGGAACTGTCAAAATCTCCATCCCCTTCAAAGGTGGGGTAGATGATGACCAGAGACAGGGCAATTTCAGTGGTAGCACCCTGCCTCTGGAAGGCCCTTCCCGCTGAAGCTCAAACTGGCACCTGGGCTGATCTCTTTTGGGTGCCAGGCCAACACCTTTCTGTCCACCCGGGCTTTTAACACCATTTTAGCGTATTTCAAGTTTGGAAACGGTTGTTTTTAAACTGGCCAATTGTCTGTGCTTTTAAATGTGGACTAGGTTTTTATGTCTTAGCTGGGTTTATGGTGCTGGATTTTAATGAACAACAAAGAAAGAAAAAAATAGAATCTGTCCAATGGCTTAATCAAACAATATTAGAAATGTAAGAGTCTCTGTTATCTCTGTATTATAACTTCCACCCGGACGCAGCCAAAAATTGCGTCTAGATCATTTTTCCGTTTTCAATTCAGTATCTTTCATCAGGGGCAGTAATGAGTTCTCAACAAGGTAGTGTTAATAAACTCAGTGTATTCGATCTCAGTGTATTCTGTCGTCTTGCTTATCTTTTCGAAGTATAATTAGGGCAAAAAAATGATCACATGGTATGGAGAGCCAAGGCTGTAATCTCTCCCTCTCTCTCTCTCTCTTTTATATGCTGAGTGGAACAGGTTCTCTGGAAAGGCAGCATAATACTTTTTCAAACTATATCCTCTTCTCCAAGGTGCATGGCCTTCAATCGCATTAATTTATTTGATTTCTATACTGCTCCTCTCCAAAAGCACATCCGGCCGGTACTCCAAGAACTCGGCTGGCTCCCGGTTGAATTCTGGATTAAGTTTAAGGCTTTAGTAATCACCTTTAAGGCCATACGCGGTCTGGGCCCAGTGTATTTGAGAGACCGCCTCCCTGCCTATACCCCCAGAAGAGCCTTACGCTCCTCCACTTCCACCAGGCTGTGGATCCGTGGCCCTAAAGAGGCAAATTGGGCCTCAACAAGGGCCTTTTCAGTCCTGGCCCCCACCTGGTGGAATGAGCTCCCCGAAGAGATCAGGGCCCTGCTGGAACTTCCACAATTCTGTAGGTCCTGCAAAAGGGAACTCTTCCACCAGGTATTCGCTTGAGGCCGACTGACTCAAAACATCTATAGGTCCCCACCCACCCCCCAGACTGAGAGTTCGAACCTACCAAGCGAGTGTCAAAGTTATTGTTGAAATACTGTTCTAGTTGTTCTAGTTGGTATGACATTGTTATATTGATGTTGTGTTCTATGTAAATGTTCCAAAATGTTTTATGTAAACACCCAGAGCCGTAAGGAAGAGCGGTATAGAATATATAAACAAACAAGCAAGCAAGCAAGCAGGTTCTGGATGGCTTGCAGTAAATAATAATCCAATACTCCAAATACAACCAATATCCATCCCCCCCCACCCTCTTAGCTGACCTCTGCTGAGTTAACTAGATTGGGAGAATCTTAAGCACCTGAGGAGGAGGGGAGGGAAGAAGAAAGTAAGGTCATTTGGAACCAGATTTCCTTGATCAAGGCCCTTTACTGAAATTATTTTGCATGCCACCACACTATGAAAAGCACATCCAAAGAAGCAGCAGACAGGGATCCATTTGGCTGACAAGCAAGAACCAGTGGCATAAAGATCCGTTTTTAAAAAAATGGCTCCACAGTGCCCTGATTTAAAACCAGCAATAAAGCAGGCAGAAAGAGAACGGCAAAGATAAAATGCAGGCAGCGACTCTAAGCAGCAATAAAAATGACGGACGAGCTTGCGGAAATAAAAGGGGCTCTGCGTGAACGACACTGCAAAAGGCTTGGGAAGATAAAGACGTCTTTTCCTGGCGCCTCAAAGATGGCGGATTCTCCACCAGGCAGTTTCTCTGTTTTATGGGTCAGAAACGGCACTTTGTTTGCCGGGAAAACTCTGAGAAGCATTAGCTGGCAGGGGCTCATGGGAATTGTAGTCCATGGACATCTGGAGGGCCGCAGTTTGACTACCCCTGATTTAGATCACACTGAAAAACTGAACTCAATAGCCTGAGGCCAGGAGGCCTGTCAAAGCTTGTGATGGGCTCCACTTGAGTTCTCAGGTTGAAACTTTTCCAGGCATGGCCCATTAATACTGTCAGGGCCCGTGAGCATCTCTCTGCATCTCCAGCCACTTGCTTTGTTACTTATGCCGATTTTAAGACGATGTAACCTGCCTGCCTTCAAGTATGTACGTGTGTGTAGGAAGCTTGGTGTTGTGTCTCTTAAGTCTGGAAAACTGGGTTTGATTCCCCACTCCATATGCAGCCAGCTGCATGACCTTGGGCCAGTCCAGTTCTCTCAGAGCTCTCTCAGCCCCACCTACCTCACAGGTTGTGAGGAGAGGAAGGGAAGGCAATTTTAAGCCTCTTTGAGACTCCTTCGGGTAGCAAAAAGCGAAATAAATTTTAAAAAGTCTTCCCTTCTCATTGCACCTACTTATTATTGCCTTTTTCAGTCTTTTCAATCGAGCCTGTTGATTTTATAATGTATTTTGCTACATTTGGGGGACTTCAAACCTAGCCTCGGTCAAACTACCCGAAGGGGATTTTGTTCCGGGGTCCCAGGTCCACAAGGATAATCAGAGTCAGAAACACCGACACTTTGACAGAAGTAATTCAGTAAAGAAACCATACCAGGTCTCAACAAGCGTTATGGTCTGACTTGCCCCGTTTTTCTAGGCAACAAAGGCCAAACATAATTTGGGGTTTCGGAAAACCTTTGTTTCTCCAGCTGCTTGTTTTCATTGTCTATTTTATTTCATGAGTTTGTGTCCATCGCTGTATTCATTTTCACTCCCAGTGCTTGCCAGGGGAAACACAAAATGTTCACAGATTAGCTCTCTCACTGAGAGATCCCCATAGCCCAGTGCCAGATGGTGAAGATTAAGGGCTCTGAATCCCAGAGGCAGGAAGCAACATCCGGGGAAGGCCTCAGTCTCTATGATGGGTGGTTCTCAGCCTTCCTAATTCCGCAACCCTTTAATACAGTTCCTCATGTTGTGGTGACCCCCAACCATAGAATTATGCAAGTGTTCTTTCACAGAAATTACACCAAAACTGACCAATGGCGTGAAGATCCATTGTTCATGATGGCATATAAATTGTTTTTTCCTCTGGGGTTTCTCAGTTCAGTTCTGCCTCTTATCCCACCATGCTGAACTCACTCTTTTCCGCTGCTCCAGACAGACGAGCGTTCTATCTTGATCTACCCTGCAAGGCTGTTGTGTAGATGGCACCCCCCCTTGGCCAAGTTGCTCACCCTGCCATGTCCCCTGTGAAAGGATCATTCGACTCCCAGCATCTATAGATCGTGAACAGTGGAAAATCGAATGAAAGACAGTGCCTATTATGCAAAGATATCTCGGTCTGAAGAAGAGCTATCGAAACAAGCTGAACTAGTTGCTTGTCACTAGAACGGGAGACTATTATAATTAATTATTATTTATTAATTCGATTAGTTTACTGTCGCTCCCAGATTAGCCAGCTTTGTGGCAGCTTGCAAGTGATATAAACCTGTAAAAATTCAATTGAATACATTAAAACCAGTAAAACAAAAAGGAAAGGGCAGCAGCAACAGTTTACCTCCAGTAATACTCTGGGGCTTTCCGCACTCCTTCAAAATCACACAATGGTTGCCAATTGAAAACGCTACAGTTTTGCCATTATGCACAACGTCGTTGACAATCTGCCACACACCTGAAACCGATCCGCAAAAAGCGCTTCCTTGTAGCGCTTTCAGGGAAATCCCCAAAAGTGGATTCACCCTCCGGAAAGCGCTACACTCCTGCAACCAATCTGCAACACTAGCGGGAAAGTTCTGTGCGTTACCATTGTTGCGGTTTCTGCAAAGTCCCTCCCCCTGGCTCTCTCCTCTGATCTTCCGGCGAAGCGATCGCCATTTTTTCCCCCCCGAGCGAGCAGAGATCAACGCACCAGCGAGCCTCCGTTTAGAGGCTTCTCCGGCTTCAGTCCCTCCCCAGAGCTGTTTAGTCACTAAGCACAAACAACAGAGAAGCCCGTTTGCTGATGTATTTTCTCTTTATTTTTCACACTGTTTTCGGCCGAAAATCGTGCCCGTGAGGGGGGGGGGGATTTTTTTTTTCACTCGGGGGGAGCGTGGCAACGATGAAACGGCAGCTCAAACACACCTGCCAGCTGGATGGGTCTCTCCGTTGCAACGAATCAACGCATATTCGTTGCAACGGGTGTTTTTTTTTTTTTTTAACCTTTCTTAAAGGGAAAGGGGCTGTTTGGGAGCATGCTAACGGCTGCCCATTGGCTGCTTGACGGCCAGGGGCGGGACGAGCTCAGCAATAGCGCTTCCTTTCTAGCGATTTTTGCTGAGACCGGAAGCCTGTGGGAAATGATGGAAACGCAACTGGATTCCACTACAAAGTCAGGTATGCATAACGATGAATTCCACTATTTTAAATGGCGATTTTTCGTTCAGCAAACAATTTGCTACAAGGATCCCGGTGCGGAAAGCCCCTCTATATTCACCCCAACTAAGCCCCTCCCACCTGATCCCATGCCTTGAGGAAGATGACTGAAGATAAGATGTCTAATATCTCTTCCTTGTCCAGGCCTCAACCCAACGCCTGATGGAAAAGTTCCATCTTGCAGGCCCTGTGGAACTGTGACAGCTCTGTCGGGGCTCTCAGCTCTTCCAGGAACTCATTCCACTAAGTAGGGGCCAGGACTAAGAAGGCCCTGGCCCTGATCGAGGCCAGGCGAATTTCACACAGGCCAGGGATCACCAACTTATTAATTCCCTCTGCGGGGGACATAAGGAGAAAGTCCCTCAGATATGCTAGGCCCAGACCACAAATGACCTCGAAGGTCAATACCAAAACCTTAACATGCCTGATGAAAGTAAGAAAGAGAATTTGTAGAAATGTCAAAACTTACATCATGGATCAGAGAAAAAGCTGTCGCTTCTTTACTGACCAACTGGAAACCTTTTATGGACTTCTTTCAATATAAGGGCAAAAATGACATTGATTCTTGGGTTTAAAGATTTAAAAGTTACTGAGACCCTCAGACACCAGATGCTGTTCTGGATGCTCACCTGTCAAGGAATGCAAGAATTGGGGGGGGGGGGGGAGCCAAGGGTTGTCTGTCTTCCCCTTCAGTTCCTGGGAAGTGAATTGGGGGCCTCTCTGGAAATGTCAGCATCAGACTCTCACCTGCTCATCAGGTTCCACAGTCTTCTTCAGTGTCAACAGGAAATCTTCTGCTAGGGCCAGTGCCTGGAGGCAGGTGTCAGGGCCACAGTCTTGGACCGAACTCTGCATCTCCTGGGGCAGGATGGTCAAGAGCTGCTCCAGGATCAGCGGCTCCAAGATCTCCTCCTTCGATCTCCTCCTTCTCCTCCAAGACCTCCTCTCCACTTTCAGCCAGTGATGGCACAGCTCCCAGAGTATACTACAGACCGCTCTTGACCTGTTTGCTTCTTGGTAGCAGAGCTGTCTGAAGCGCTGACACTGCTTCTCCCTTGCAATTGACGCTGCTTGCAAGATGGCCGCCTTCACTTTCCCACAGTCCTCTCTGTCTCGCATCATAAGAGGAGCCCTGCTGGATCAGACCCATGGTCCATCTAATCCAGCATCCTGCCTCTGGATGGCCAACAACACGGCAGAGAGGCCGAGGACTTCTCCCCCGATCACTTTTATACTCTAAAAGTGCAGTGTTCTTTCAGAGAACATTTAATAGCTGCCTTATCTCCAAACCTTTAAGTAAAGGACTTTTAGTATCTTAATACTGTGAGTCTGACTCTTTGGACTTCCAGTGGGCCTTTTTAAAGTCCTTTCCCCGCTTAAAACAACTTAAAACGATCCCGGTCCATAAATAGGGTTGCCAGGTCTTTCTCCTCCCACTTAGCCTTTAGGGCTTTATTTATACCGCTCCCGCGGAGCGGTTTGCAGATGGTATGTTTTTTATTTCATGAACTGCTTCAGACAGGTCTCCGGCGATGGGACATATAGATCTTCAGAGTGAATATATATGAATACTGTTCTTGTGAAAGGGATGACAGCAAAACTTTTGGTACACGCTCCTGAATTGTGTTTATATTTTAGTCTGATTTGATAATTTGTTCTCAAGGATGCTTCATGTGTTCCTGCAACTAAGTATTAGGCGTGATTGTTACCCAAATACAATACAGAATACTGAATGCTGCAATCAAATTAGCTTGCCTTCCTTTGCAATTTAAATAAGCCATTTAATTCCCCTTGATTTAAATCCTCTACTGTGTTATATTTAATTGGTTCACCTTTAGATTGATTTCCAAAACCCCTTATGAGTAAGGTGAGGGAGGGGGGGGCATACTTTAAATCGAGGGGCACGTACCAAGCTTGCTAAAATATTCAAGGCGAATTCGTAAAAGCGTCAGGATTTTATTTGTCACCTTAATTCCAGGGCTGATGCAGAAGCGAAGGAAGGTTCCAGCTGCGAGCTGAATTTGCCCATGTTTTTTTTATGAAGGGGGAAAAAATTAGTCGTGCATTTTTAATGCTGACATTCTAGCATGCAAAAAGGTTTATTTCTCCCAAGTACACACCGATTCTCGGTTCCACTCCAAGCTGCGGCAAAGGTAAGCGAGCTCTCCTCAGCTATTTCCACAGACAAAAATAAAGAAAGGATGCAACACCCCACTCCTTCTGCAGACCAAAGATTCCTCCCCAAACTGCGCACCCCGGTTCACATTGCCAAGGGCTCTGCTCCATCTGTTGTATGCCATATCTGCTCCGCAGCCGTTGATTTTGCACATATGTAGATCTCCGTCTTGCTTTCTGAACTCCCCAAGTGGCTTGCAGGAAGCAGGAGACAATGCAAATTACAACTGAAATTCGATCAAAATTGACCCTGGGGAGACGATTCTCAGCCAGCTGTTTCCTTTCTCCGGAATGGGGGAGGCGCCGGCTCTCAGTAGCCATTGATAGATTTATCCTCTTGGATCTATCTCATCCCCTTTTATAAGAACACGAGAAGAGCCCTGCTGGATGAGACCAGTGGTCCATCCAGTCCAGCATCCTGCCTCACATAATGGCCGACCAGTTCCTCGGGAGGATCAACAACAGGGCAGAGAGGCTGAGGCCTTCATAAGGTCATAAGAAGACCAAGGCCTTTCCCTGATGTGGACTCCTGGCGTTGTGATTCAGAGGTCTCTGAAGGGGGTCTTCTTTCTAATGGCCCCACAAATTATTTGCTGGGGGAAGGCAGGGAGGAAAAGAATTATGGTCCAACGTAAGTGTGCCTCAACTACATATGAAAATGATAAGCTGATAACAGTATGGCAAGTCAGTGTTCATGTGGGTTTGTCATGCATGTGCTTCTCCATGATAGCTTCTCTCTGCTGAACAAAAACTTCTGGAGGCGCCGTTGTGCAAACAGTTATGACTAGCAATAGACCCATTTGTGTGCATTTTCTATGTCCGTTCCCACCTTAAGAGCCAGCATGGTATATGGGTTAAGACCAGGAGCCTCTAACTGGGAGAGCTGGGTTTGATTCTCCACTTCTCCACATGCAACCAGCTGGCTGTCCTTGGGCCAGTCCCAGTTCTTTCAGAGTTTTCAAAGCCCCGCCTCCCTCACAGGGTGTCTGTTGTGGGGAGAGGAAGGGAAGGTGATTGTAAGCTGCTTTGAGACTCCTTTGGGCAGTGAAAAGCAGAGTAGAAAGCCCAACACTTCTTCTTGTTCTAAATGACTAGAGCCATCTTGGTGTAGTGGTTAAGAGACACAATCTCTAATCTGGAGATGTTGGGTTTGATTCCCCACCTCTCCACATGCAGCTAGCTGGGTGACCTTGGGCAAATAACAATTCTGTTAGAGCTATTTTCACAGAACAGTTCTGTCAGAGCTCTCTCAGCTCCACCTCCATCACAGGGTGTCTGTTGTGGGGAGAGGAAGGAAAGGCGATTGTTAAGACGCTTTGAGACTCCTTGGGGCAATGAAAAGCAGGGTATAAAAACCAACTCGTTTCTTTAAATGAAATAAAAATTAGCATGATCGAGTAGCTCTGTTAGTTTATCTGTAGCAAGAGTCCAGTAGAACCGTTAAGACTAACAAAAATTCATGGCTGGGCATGAACTTTTGTGAGTCACTGCTCACTTCTTCAGATCACAACAGGGGAGGGCCTCTTTTTGACGACCCCATGAATGTAAATTAGATTGTTTTAAAATGTTTTAATTATTGTTTATTACTAGGAAATATTGTAAGCTGCCCTGAGCAAAAATATGTGAACTCTTGGCTCTTTCCTGCTCTTTTATTTTCAGACTGACATGGCGACCCATCTTGGTCTGTCTCCCATTTATCTGTACAGAACGGAAATCCATCAAACCCGTGCAGATATCAACGCACAGCCACTTTCTTGAGGAATGCAGAGAAACGCACACGTAAATAAAAAGAATCCAGAAGGACATGAATGGTTAATTGCAATCGACTCCCCATGTGGAGTCTGAAATCTTAGGGGGCCTGAAGAGAAGCATCCTGAACAAGAAAATTCCTGCCGCTCACGCTAACAACACATTTCGACAAGGCGTTCCCCACCCCAGGGCCAAAATAGGTGGAGCGTTTTAACAAGATTGGGAACCAGAGACAGAAATTCTCCTGGGTAAACAGGCACAAGCGGGAGCATCTAAAACCGATACTGTTTCTTTTAAAAATAAAATAAACAGGCCTGTGTTTTCGCCTAGGCGCAGACCTTCCCAGATTTAATTAGTCCTCACATCTGGAAACAGTTAAGCAGAGACGCCCCACAGAAAGCAAGCAAGCAAGCATGCGTTAATAAAGCACAGCGTTCAAGTTTTCAAGAGGCAGGTATTTAAAGTCTCTGGCCTCCTTTTAACAGCTAAAAAGGGTTAGGTTTTGTGTGTGTGTGTCCTTGGTATCCTATTTAAATAGGTGGCGGCAGCATATGGTTTTCAAAGCCTTGGGCCTCTTAGCTCAGTGCAGGAGAGATGCCCTGCCTGGGAGGGCTGGAATCAGTTGCTGCGGGGAAGCACTCTGTACGCGCCCAGAGGCTTCCCCTGCAATGTACCACTGTTGCTAGAATTGACCCACTCCCATAGTCAAGACAGACAGAAGGATGTAGGTTTCTGTTTCCGATTTCATTTATATACACAAGCGTCTTGTGTGTCATTGTCATTCTTTTGTATTTGCTCATCGCACGCAAGATTAGATGGATTTTAAATAAAAATCTTTAAAAGATAAATATGGCTCCGTGGGAAGCGACTGTGGGAAGGGGCTGTAGCTCAGAGGTAGAGCATCGGTTCCCATGAGGAAGCATAGCCGATGACAGTCCCAAGGTGGACACCACAAGTTAGATTTAACTTTTATTTTGGTTGTTGGCCAGAGTCAGGCCCAGATCCTTGCTCATTATGGAACCCTTGGGCCAGCTGTGTCTAAATTCCCTCACAAGGAGGTTGAGAAGACAAACAGGATAAGGGAAGATTCACATCTGGCACACCGCTGAGCAAAGGATGGGTCTTTACTTCCTTTTCCCAGGGATGTCCTCCATGCAGTGCCAACCAAACTTTCCTGGTAACATCAAAAAATCACAGGCTTGGTTCAGATGGCATCTTTTATTTGTTTAACCCAGGCTTTCTCAACCAGGGTTTCATGAAACCCTGGGGTTTCTTGGTGGACCTGGGCTTCCCAAATGGGTAGGAGTTAATTGTTTTAATATATATATATACTAGTAATTAAGCCCGCTGTATGCCGAATACAGCGGGCGCTAGAAACTGACCTTGTCGGGCGGCGGCTCTCTGCCTAAGTAGTGGTCCCCAACCTTTCTGAGGCTGGGGACCGGCACGGGCCGCGCCCGGGCCGCGCCCGCGAGCCGCGCCCGGGCCGCGCCCGCGAGCCGCACCCGCGAGGCGCGCCCGCGAGCCGCGCCCGGGCCGCGCCCGCGAGCCGCGCCCGGGCCGCGCCCGCGAGCCGCGAGCCGCGCCCGAGCCGCGCCCGAGCCGCGCCCGCACATCGGGCCGCTTGCTGGCAGGGCCGCTGGTGGACTGTTTCTTCCTGGAACCGGGAGCGGCTGCGAGGACGGCGGAGACCATTGTAAGTTGGGGGCGAGGGGGTGGTGCGCGGGGGCTGCGGCCTGCGTGGGTTCCCTCGGGCGTCAGGCCAGGAGCAACTGCGAGCCGCGCTGCGCGCGGCTCGCAGTTGCTGGGGCTGGGAATCAGAGGGAGCAATCGGCAGGCGCTTCGCGCCTGCCGATTGTTCCCTCCGATTGTCTGTCATGAGGAAGGGTCCAATCCGGACCCTTCCTCATCCCGGACACATCCCGCCCCAGAACGCCTTACTCTTTTATTTAGTCCGTGGCGCCCGTGGCGCCACGGGCGGTGTTCAGATATTACTTTGTTAAACATTTATCAGATGAGATGACCATCTATGGCAGGGGTAGTCAAACTGCGGCCCTCCAGATGTCCATGGACTACAATTCCCAGGAGCCCCTGCCAGCGTTCGCTGGCAGGGGCTCTTGGGAATTGTAGTCCATGGACATCTGGAGGGTCGCAGTTTGACTACCCCTGATCTATGGGCATGTCAACCTGCTCTCCCCCCCCCATGGCCAATGATGGGCTTGGAGGGGCTGGGAAGGGGAGTGGCCCAAAGTGGGCGTGGCCACAAGTGGGCGTGGCCACAGCACTGCTTCCCAACCACATTCTGCGCCACTTCTGGGGTTTCTCAATGCCTGGAGAATGTTTCAGGGGTTTCTCAACAATAAAAAAGACTCAAGGCAGATTACGTAGTATAAATTTTAAAAAGAGAGCTGTTTTATATACTCCACTTTTCACTACCCAAAGGAATCCCAAATCGATTTCCCTTACTGTCCTCACAACAGGCACCCCATGAGGTAGATGGGGCTGAGAGAGCTCTGAGAGAACTGTAACTGGCCCAAGGCCACCCCCGCTGGCTGCCTGTGGGAGTGGGGAATCAACCCCAGTTCTCCAGATCAGAGACAGAAGCAGCTGCTCTTCGCCACCATAATACACTGACTCTCTGATGTGATCAACAGGAGACATCTAATAAGCAATGTAATAAGACTAGTATTACAGCACTGTGAAAGCAGCATGCCTAAAACTAACCACATTGATTCCAGTATAAGCTTTTGGACTATGGTTGTCAGCTCTGGGTTCGGAAATTCCTGGGGTATTTTCTGCTAGAATAAATTTGGTTAGTCATATAAGTTGCCTCTTGACTTTCTTTCTTATCTTTATATGGCAGCTGTTAATTGTTGACGAGAAACCAAAACAGCAGTCCAGATCGTTCGGTTTTATTTAGAATAAAAGTGCTGCACCTTTGATTACTATTTTTTACAACAAGCCTCTCCCAAGAGCTCATTATGCGGATATGAAGTTTTATATGAGCCATCTGAATCGTAATCTCTACACTCTCAAGGACTTTATGGGTTTCTCTATTCCAATCATGTAGCCTTTCAATCTCTTTCGTTTAGTATTTGTCTTATCAAATTGGATCTTGGGAACAATTAAAGGTATTTTCTAGAATTATTCCTCAAGGTTTTTTTTTTTAAAGGGTCTTTTTGTTTGGAAATTTTGTTTTGAAATGGGGCTGAGAGAGCTCTAAGAGGACGGACCCTGGCCCAAAGTCACCTAGCAGGCCTCATGTATCTCAGAGGTTTACAATCTGCCTTCCCTTCCTCTCCACACAACAGACGTCCTTGTGAGGTTGATGAGGCTGAGAGAGCTGGGACAAGCCTGCTCGGTCAGGACAGCTTTATCAGGACTGTGACTAGCCCAAGGTCACCCAGCTGGCTGCACATGGGGGAGGAGGGGGGGGACTCGAACCCAGCTCTCCAGATTAGAAGCTGCTGTTTGTAACCACTACACCACACTGGCTCTCCCCCAGATTTCCACCATCAGTCACAAAACGAGGTTCCGAATGCCTTTCCGCTGGCATTCCCTTGTTTCTTTTTCTCACAAGGTGTGGTTGAGAGTAGGAATAATGGCAGAAATGTCAACATGAGTGAAAACAACATGATGAGCAGTGACTGAGAGTCGCAGGCTCTAATCTAGAGAATGGGGCTTGATTCTTCACCCTTCTTTGGCAGGAAGCCAACTGGGTGGCCTTGGCCCAGTGTCCGTTCTCTCAGAGCTCTCTCGGCCTCATCTACCTCACAAGGGTGTTTGTTGTGTGGTGAGGAAGGGAAGGCAATTGTAAGGTTCTTTCAGATACATGAGGCCTGCTAGGTGACTTTGGGCCAGTGTCTACCTTCTTATAGCTCTCTCAGCCCCACCTATCTCATAAGGTGCCTGTCGTGGGGAGATATTCGAACTCCTCTTGTGGCGCAGAGTGGTAAGGCAGCCGTCTGAAAACTTTGCCCATGAGGCTGGGAGTTCAATCCCAGCAGCCGGCTCAAGGTCGACTCAGCCTTCCATCCTTCCGAGGTCGGTAAAATGAGTACCCAGCTTGCTGCTGGGGGGTAAATGGTAATGACTGGGGAAGGCACTGGCAAACCACCCCGTATTGAGTCTGCCATGAAAACGCTAGACGGCGTCACCCCAAGGGTCAGATGTGACTCGGTGCTTGCACAGGGGAATACCTTTACCTTTACCTTTAGGTAGAGAAAGGCGGGGATATAAAAAACCTGCTCTTCTGCTAAAGCAAAGAGGGGAGGAAGCTGAGTCAAGAATTTGGTCTACTTTAAACTTTCTAAGCACAACTGCAATTCTGTCCTGAATGAGTCTGGTGATTAGCTAAAAATTGAAAACATCTGAATTTTTACAAGCTGTTTTCGAAATCTGCTTTTGTCGGGTTGTGTCTTTCGGGATTTTACTACCCAATGAAAGATTTCTTCCCAGAAACCTATTGCAGACCTGCATCTGTGAAAAGTTTATGATAGCATCTTAAATCTGTCAGTTTTGTTGTAATGGAGGTGTTTACCATGCTTGTTAAACACAAGTTGGCCATCCCAATCGTGTCTCCAGTGGTATTCTGCTGCTTGAATGTATGATTGATTGTTTAAACTTTAAAGGAGTAGGTACACTTTGGTTAGAGCAGGCTGTCTCAACCAGAGATTCATGAAATGGGTGGGAGTAATTTTTTTTTTTATTTGCTAAATATTTATCAGGTGATATGACCCTAACATGGTCATTATTACTTATTATTTTTTATTATTTGGATTTATATCCCGCCTTCTCACGACTTTTGTCACCGCGAGGTGGCTAACCATTAAAATCATAAAAACTACCCCATAAAAACCCCATTTGCTGAGGCCGACTGACACATAACATCTACTGGTTACCCCCCACCCACCCCCAGACTGAGAGGTTGAACCTACCAAGGGGTTGTCAAAGGTATGGTTGAAATACTGTTCTAGTTGTTCTCGTTGGAGCCAGTTTGGTGTAGTGGTGAGGAGTGCGGACTTCTAATCTGGCATGCCAGGTTCGATTATGCGCTCCCCCACATGCAACCAGCTGGGTGACCTTGGGCTCACCACGGCACTGATAAAACTGTTCTGACCGGGCAGTGATATCAGGGCTCTCTCAGCCTCACCCACCTCACAGGGTGTCTGTTGTGGGGAGAGGAAAGGGAAGGCGACTGTAAGCCGCTTTGAGCCTCCTTCGGGTAGGGAAAAGCGGCATATAAGAACCAACTCTTCTTCTTCTTCTATGTTGTTATTGTTATATTGATTATGATAGTGTTCTATGTAAATGTTCCAAAATGTTTTATGTAAACCACCCAGAGCCGTAGGGAAGGGCGGTATAAAAATTTAAATAAATAAATAAATAAAAAACACAGTAACAAGACATAGAACCCACAAGATGCCGGAAACAACTATCCCAACTCAATCTACAAAGTCCAGCCAAACAATTCCGGACTAGATGTTATTGTATTACAATGCTCAGCTAGGGTGGGACCCCCCAGATCGAACTCTGGTCAAGCCCTTTAAACTTCCTAAATCATGTCAATTCCCCCCCACACACACACACCGAAAGGACACAAAGGTAGGATAGAAATTTTGTAAAAAAAACCAAATAAATGCATCAGTTCACAATCACTCATTCCCTGCACATGGACTAGGCAGCAATGCACATTTCCCCACACGTTGAAAGTAAAAAATTAAACTTTAAGGCAGCTGCTGAGCAATGTTGATGTACAAGCAAATAGGAACTGTACCAGCCAGTTTGGTGTAGTGGTTGGGAGTGCGGACTTCTAATCTGGCATGCCGGGTTTCATTCTGCACTCCCCCACATGCAGCCAGCTGGGTGACCTTGGGCTCCCCACGGCACTGATAAAGCTGTTCTGACCGAGCAGTGATATCAGGGCTCTCTCAGCCTCACCCACCTCACAGGGTGTCTGTTGTGGGGAGAGGAAAGGGAAGGCGAATGTAAGCCGCTTTGAGCCTCCTTCGGGTAGGGAAAAGTGGCATATAAGAACCAACTCTTCTTCTTCTTCAGTAATCTCAGGGCTCTCTCAGCCTCACCTCCCTCACAGGGTGTCTGTTGTGGGGAGAGGAAAGGGAAGGTGACTGGAAGCCCCTTTGAGACTCCTTTGGGGAGAGAAAAGCAGCATATAAGAACCAACTCTTCTTCTTTTTCTTCATGGGTAGAGGAACCAGGCGCCCAGCATCCCCTGCCCCTAAATCCAGCCCGAAATCACTTCACGTTTCTATCAGTTACGTCACCCAAAGTGGGCCATGCAGATTTTGATACTGCTATGAATTGGCTCGTAAATCTTTCATTGAGGCAGCTCAGTGTACCGGGGAGTGCGGCTTTCCATCTTTGAATCATCCTAGACTCAAAAACACAAGACTTGGCACCTTTAATGTTTTCCCTTTTTTATTAGGCTTTTAAATATTAAAATCAAATACAATGCCCACATAGTAACAGCCCATGGAGGGAGGGGAAAAAATAACATAAAAATTAGATGGATTACAGCTAATAATCTCTACAAAGCTAACACAGGCGAATAAGGATGATGAGCAAGAATCGGAGGAAAAACAGTCAAACTTACTTAGCTCTAGGTTATATTTTTTTTGTTTGCAAAAATTAATAAAAGATAACCCACAAGAAGCAAATGTTTGCCTTTTCTTCCTTTCTTTTCTATTTTTAAGAGGTTTCTGCAGTTTCTCAAACCAATATTTCAAGAGGAGGGCATCATATGGCATGGATCCACAGAGGTAAACTTTCCAATAACCTCGTAGCTGTGGGGAGAAAACAATTTCTCAGCCTTGGACTCCTTCTAGCCTCCAGAACACAGAATTGAACTCTTATCATGACAATTTTAAAGAATTCATTACAGGCAATCCTTATTTCATAGAGGTAGCCATGTTAATTTGTTGTAGCAATGAACAATAAAGAGTTTTGTGGTGCTTTAAAGACCTGATTTTTTTTTACACAGTTGCTTTAACCACAAGAGTCTAACAATTGTGTGTACGTCTCCCATCACGTGAGGACAACACTGTAGGCCGTAGTCCACAAAACAACTTGTGCCGCAGAATACAGGAATCAATGTCCCCAACTGAGAAAGACATAAAAAGAGCTCTGCTAGATCAGACCAGTGGTCCATCTAGTCCAGCTTCCTGTTTCACACAGTGGCCAACCAGTTCCCCTGGAGGGCAAACAACAGAGGATCCAGGCCGAAGCCTTTGCCTGACGTTGCCTCCAACTCTTTGTGTCACTGTGACCAAAACCTAGGCGCAAACATATTTTCCATGGATATGAGGCCACGGGAGGAATCTACCAACTAGACCCAGAAGGAAACAATTAGGGGGGTCTAGAGGTTCCATAAATTTTATTACACACACAAGAGTTGGACAACGGCCAAAGGGAACGTTGCATTATAAAGTACAAGGCCAAGCAGGATAGAAATGCCGCCTCAGAAAAATAGCCCTTTTCACTGTCTCCGTACATGCATCCACAGCTATGCACTCAACTGTTCAGATTTCATCTTCGCCATGTATGCATCTCCCCGTGATCACGGATGGGGAAAGAGTCATCCCCATACGCACATACAGAAGCTGCAATTTATCAGACCCATAGAAGTCTCATTGATACTCTCGAATTTCAAGTTCTCCTTCACAATACAGCCCCAGATCTCTGGAGATGAAGTGATGCATAAGCCCATTGAAGGACCACGCTCTCAACTGCTTACTTCTCCAGCTGAGGAGAATACAGGAGACTCGGAATTTTATACTGTGTACGAGTGGAAGAACAGTCTCAAGCATCTGTTCTACAGGGAGAGACAATGGTGAGCTAAGGGGTCGTTCCACTAGCAAGGTGTATACACCTGCAAAGAAACAAGGCAGTGGTGGAGAACCACAAAATGGCACGGAAAGCAGCAAGAAGAGATAAAACGAAGAATAACTGATATCTGGAATTCACTGGTACAGGAAGTGCTGGTGGCTAAAAGCACGGACAGCTTTATGAGAGGATTGGAGGAACATAGGGAGTTGGCGTCCATAAGTGACTCTTAGCTACAAGGTGCAGATGGACCTGTCTGCTTGGGGCAGTGATGTTCTGAATTCTTGGTGCTTGGGGAGGAAACAGTGGGAGAGCTTCTGGTTCTGTTGCTGGACGTCCTGATGGAACCTGGATTTTGGCCGCTGTATGACACAAGAGTGTTGGACTGGATGGGCCACTGGCCTGATCCAACATGGCTTCTCTTACGTCTTCGGTTCATGCAGCTACTGGCAACATGGATGAAAAAGATCCCTATCCTAGACAGAGCGTACATCTTCTCCTGGACCAGATGACTAGGGCACAGGATCAAGCCTACCTCATGGTCCCTTTCTTGGACCGATTCTCGTCCAAAATGCAACTGCCTCACTTTACAATGGGTCACATCCTGGGGACCATTAAAACCATCAGTGAACCCCCCCTTCCAGTTTGTAGAAAACTGCTCTTAGAGGAGGGCCACAAGATACAGAATCTTAGAAGAGAATTAGAGAACAAGGAATGGCATGCAGAACTCCAAATTGTTGAGGAACGACATTCAGCAGGAAGGAGTCCTATTGCCCATTTATTTTTACTTATTTTTAAATTTATACCCCACCTCTCATGACAGTGTCGCCTCGAGGCGGCTTGAGACTTAGCAGATTGGTCGGAGACCTCAAGAAAAGGACAAAAAATGCATTTGCAGACCCCTCCCCCAAGGGAAGCTCTAGCTTATGATGCCTACAGACTCCTACGGGGTTGCTGCTATTGGTAGCATTGCTTATACTGACACTACTGTGATCTTTCCAGGCACCGTTGAAGATCTTCATACCCCGCTTTTCACTACCTTAAGGAGTCTCAAAGCAGCCCACAATGACAGTTCCTTCCTCTCCCCTTCTGAGGAGTCCTGAGAGAACTGGGACTGGCCCAAGGTCAACCGGCTGGCGGCATGTGGAGGAGGAGTGGGGAATCAAGCCCCATTCTCTGGATTAGAGCCCACCACTCGTAACCACCACACCACAACTGGCTTTTAAGGTGCTGGGTTTCACCTTTAAAAACCTAAATGCTTGGAAACCAGGACTTCCTGAAGCCTGCAAGCTGCCACGATGCTGGGCCTGTACTTTAAGACAGGGGTAGTCAACCTGTGGTCCTCCAGATGTCCATGGACTACAATTCCCATGAGCCCCTGCCAGCAAACGCTGGCAGGGGCTCATGGGAATTGTAGTCCATGGACATCTGGAGGACCACATGTTGACTACCCCTGCTTTAAGATCTTCGTTGGGAGGCCCAGCTGGATGGAATTGGGGAGATTCAGGACCTGCTTTCCTCAGGATGTTTCCCCAGAGCACGCCTGACAGTCCCCCTCTGGTGCCAGGATCAGACACCCCTATTTTTTTGTGTGTGCATTCTATGACTCCCCTCTGCAAAATCAGATAGCTTCCTCCTGCCTAAGGAGACCACCTCCAACCCCAATAGTTCTCCTGCTTAAGATGGGGGGGGGGGGGGGAGTTGCTGATATGAGGAATGGCCACTATTTTTCACGGTGGGTTGGCTGCGTTTTATTGCTGCGCATTTATTACAGTTGCTTAAATGATGGTCTAATATGCGTTTTGAGACGGTTGCAGCGGTTTCTCTTTAAGGATTCATGAGACTTCATAAGTGCGAGTTCATCGGTATTTGTGATGGCGGCGTCTCTCTTTTAGGAAAAACAGAGCAGTCGACAGAGAGGGTCGTGTGGAGGGGAAAAGGATCACCACGGAGTAGTTTAGATCAGACTTTCTCAAGGCAGGGTTTCGTGAAACCCTGGGGTTTCTTGATGGCCCTGGAAGGGTTTCCCAGATTCGTTAAACATTTATCAGGTGACATGACCATATATGGTCATGTTGGTCTGTTTCCTCCTCTCCTTGGCCAATGATGGGCCTGGAGGGGCTGGGAAGGGGAGGGGCCTGGGTGGGTGTGTACATAGCTCTGCTTCCCATATTCTGCATGATTGCGCCACTTCTGGGGTTTCTCAAAACCTGAAGAATGTTTCAGGGGTTTCTCGATGGTGAGAAAGGCTGAATTAGAGCATTGTTTCCCAAACACAGTGCCAAGGTACCAGACAGTACCCCGAAGGTCCCTCACTGGTACCATGGCATGAGGGTTTTCAAAATGGTGGCTGGAGAGAACCATCCCACCCTGTGAAATATATATTTTTTTAAGTCTGCCCTTGTTTGGTCAAGTTGACCCACAGTCTGCTCCCAAAGTGGCTTGGCCAGCTGACATCACTTCCTGCTACCTTGCAGCCTGAAAAAAATATTTCAGCAGTACCTCCATGGTCAAAAGGTTGAAAAACGCAAGGTTAGTGATACAGAGGCCTGGGTTCGAATCCCCGCTCTCCCTTGGAATGCTGCTGAGTATCTGTGGACCCCCTCCCTTAACCTACTGCTTAGGGTTGTTGCTGCAGAGATGAAATGGAAGAGGAGAAAATTGTGCCTGCTGGACTGAGCTCCACAGAGGAAACAAAGAGACCCACCCAACAAATCTGCGTGTCTTGAAGACTCCGTAAGATTCTCCACAGTAAATGCTGCTTCCTTGATTCCTTTGTATCACTTGGCAGCCTACCAGACCAGATGCCTGGACCAAATACCTGAAGACATCTTGTGTCCAGCAATGTTGAAAAACATTTTTTTCTCCACTCACGCTCAGGTAGGTTGCTTTGCTGAGTAAGCTAGTCAAATGCTGTGGCGCTGCTACCTTAGCCCTTCGACTCGTGAGAAAACTGCAGCCACGTGCACCGATGGTTAGAAATTAACATGAAAAACATTGCATCAAAAAGTATTTCACTTCTCCTTTGCAAAGAGTAAATATATGCATGAGAGTTATTATCATGGGACTCCCCCCCACCCACCCCAATTTCATGCCTTAAGAGAAACAAAGTTTTTTCTCTAAAACTCTGGATCTGCAACGTATCAGCATGCACTTTCTGTCTGGAAAGCATCAAATCTGGCTTTCTGCAAGTTATTTCCTTGCAAGAACACTAATATTTCTAATGGTGGTGTGTGTAGAAATCATTTTACTTTACTCTCTGCCCTTTCCAGCAGGATTTCAGTTCCTGTGTCACAGGAAATGATTCCGGTGTTCTCTTCTTCTATGCATATGATTGCTTTCCTATGTCAGATCATCATTTTTTTTCCTTCTCTGTCTTCCTTACATGTTGGACGATCACTCAAACTCGCAGGGTGTGCATAAGAGTTCTCTCTGTTATGCTTTTCTCATGCATCGTATGGTTGAAGTCACCAATTTTCAGATAGCATGAGCACAGATATGGTTTCTCTCCAGTATGGATCATTTCACAGATTTCTTTAGCACGACTGAAATATCTTCCACATTTCAAACACCTATCAAGGTTTTCCTTCCAATGTGAATATTTTTTTTTCCATGCGCTGTAAAGGGTTCCTTTCTGGCAGGAACTCGCCTCACGTCCCTTAACATTTGTAAGCTTTCACTGTAGCATGAATCCTCTGGTGAGCTATAAGGTTGGAGCCTGAACCGAATCTTTTCTGACAGACCGAGCACTGATACGGTTTATCTCCGGCATGAATCCTCTCGTGCGCAATGAGGTTGGACCCGCTAGCAAAGCTTTTCTCACACACGGAGCACTGGTGGGGTTTCTCCCCGGTGTGGATTCGTTCATGTGTTCTCAGGTTGCCTTTCTGACGGAAGCTTTTCCCACACTTGGCGCACTTGAAAGGTTTCTCTCCGGCGTGAATTCTCTCGTGCGAAATAAGGCTGGAAACGCTCGCAAAGCTTTTCTGACACATGGAGCACTGGTACGGCCTCTCGCCGGTGTGGATCTTTTCGTGGGTGGTCAGGTTCCGCTTCTGACGGAACCGCTTCCCGCATTCCGCGCATTCGTACGGCTTCTCGTCGGTGTGGGTCTTCACGTGCGCGATGAGGTTGGAGCCGCTGGCAAAGCTCTTCTGGCAGATGGCGCACTGGTGGGGCTTCTCCCCCGTGTGAATCCTTTCGTGCGTCGAAAGGTTCCCCTTCTGACGGAAGCTCTTCCCGCACTCCGAACACTTGAACGGCTTCTCGTCGGTGTGCGTTCGCTCGTGGATCCTGAGGTCCGAGATCCTCCTGAAGCTTTTGCCGCAGTCGCAGAGGTGCATGATTTGGCAGATGCGGAATTCGTCTTGATCCAACATCCCCTTGGCGATGGCTTCATCCACGCTCTTCCCTGGCTCGGGCCTCTCCTTGCTCTCGGGCCCCTCCTGACTTGTTCCTTCCCCGCAGTACTGGAATGGGTTGCCTCTCTTCAACAACGGGTCGCCCGGTGCCATTGGCTCAGAATGACCCTGAGGGAGAGTATCCACTTGGATCACACGTACGTGTCCGTCGCCTGCGGGAATAAACAAGAGTCACAGTCCTGCCCTGGTTTCCAAACATGACAACGCCAGATGTTAAGTAATACACGAGGTAATGCCTCTGAGCATGTGTATTCTGCCTTTCCCTAACACCAAGTAAGCCAATGTTTGCTGGATTAGAAGAAGGCAGGCAGTCTCACTCTGTGTGTGTGTGGGGGGGGGGGGGGCTGGGGGGGGGCTGCACCATTTTAGATTAAGGTGCAGGGAGCATGTCTCCAAATTTAAAAAAACCATCAGCTTCAAGCAGAAAAACTAGCAAGCCAGGGAGAGGATAGTTGGTAGCTATGCCAGTATCAATGTACAGACAAAAACAAATCACGAAAACCTATTGACCGGGGCCAGAACGTCAAAGTAATCCAAGAGACGAACATCTGACAATATTCTGCAAACCACTAATGAGAACCAGTTCCCCAAAATAGGACTGTCAGTAGATAGGAACCTCAAAGACTTCTTTCAATGGACATTGTCCCCTTTTTGTAATTAAAAATAAAATTAATATATTCTACTGTTCTTTGATACAAGATTCCTCTACTTAAAATAGGTGTTCATATTTCAGAAGAGAAAAGCCTTAACAATATATTTGTTTGGGACATTTCGAAATCCAGAGGTGACTTTATCTCTGCTGCATTCTTCCTCCATAGTTTGCGCTATTCTGTGGCCACCAGGTTCCTATCACGTTGAGACCTTGCGTGGTTACAGCCACACCGTTTTACCTCCCACCTGAACCTGACATACGGTAACACAACTCTCCCCACTTGCCAAAAGGAGATGCCGCCCCCTTCCTTCCACTGCGAACAGCCCTGTCGTTCTGCGGAATGTCCAAGAACTTCAGCCGTTCATTTTGTAATCGGAGTCACGTCAAATGACAGATGCCCGTAATGCGCATCTTGCTTTTGTGGACAAAGAAGTCCTAGGCCTCAACTGAGGCCCAGTCATAGCTGACTTTTTGAAACCTAAGGCTCATCTTTAACCCTCAACGGCAACAGAGACGCCTAGCTCTCTTTCCTTCCTGAAGAACAAATGCAAGATGTTCTTACCTAGTAATTTCTCATCTCCATCCCATTCCTGCTTGGGCTTAATGTCAAGGTTCCAAAGATCTTGTGGTGGAACATTGTTTGTTTCGGCAGAATTCACCGTTGCCTTTTGCAAAGGTTCAGGCCCCTGAAACACCAATGAAAACACCCTTCAAGACAGGCAGTGCAAATCTGTTTCTCCCCATCATGAGAGGGGATCCCCACGGTTCTCTCTGGTTTCACAATGTCATGAATGCTGAGCCCCTATCAGAGAACCTAAGCTATGGCCAAGGCCTAGAGTACAGTAAGGTCAGTACCCTAGCTGGCGTCCCTGCCTATGTCCATCCAGTTAATTTCCATCTGAGAAATAAATTCTCTCATACAACCTCGGAAGGCTGATTTACAGGCTGATTTTGTGAACGTTCAAGGGGGTGGCAGGTTACAGTGGAAGAGCGATAGGGTTGTGAGTGTCCTGCATAGTGCAGGGGGTTGGACTAGATGACCCATAAGGTCCCTTCCAACTCTATGATTCTGGATGGTGGGTTTTCCATCTTTGGAGATTTTCTTAAACAGAGGCTGATTCAATGGGTGGCTGATTCAAGGTTCAAGGGGGTGGCAGGTGACAGTGGATGAGCGACAGGGTTGTGAGTGTCCTGTATAGTGCAGGGGGTTGGACTAGATGACCCAGGAGGTCCCTTCCAACTCTATGATTCTACCTGCCTCATCTCTTTTACAGTGAGGATGTACCACCCAGCGCAGTTGGGTTTTCTAAAATCATTTTAGAGAAACTGTGTAAGTGATTTAAATTTTAATATTGCACAGTTCCTCAGGGCCTAGTTTTTGGTTAGGGCCAGTGACTTAATAACATCTGTGCCCCACCCCTACAAAACACTCAATTGGGTGACACCTGGTCTGGAAACCGATGGGGAGTGAATGTCTAGATGCTGCTATTGCTAAGGTTGCCGATTCGTTACTTATGTTTTTATTTTGTCTTATACTGTTAATCATAGAATCATAGAGTTGGAAGGGGCCATACAGGCCATCTAGTCCTAGAATCATAGAGTTGGAAGGGGCCATACAGGCCATCTAGTCCAACCCCCTGCTCAACGCAGGATCAGCCCTAAACATCCTAAAGCATTAATATTGATGTACTTTGTTGGCTTTGAATTGATGGTTAATTTTAACCCATTCGGTCACCGCCCTGAGCCATATTAGGAGGGCAGTATAAACATTTAATAAATAATATTTGAGTATTTAATTTTTTGCATGTAGAATCTTATCTTAAAGTGTCTCTATTCTGGAATGCTGCGACTCACCCCGAGCCCTTCGGGAAAGGGCGGGACAGAAATACAATATCCAAATTAAATTAAGTTAAAAACCTCACACTCCAAGACTGAAAAAGATTGGGGCAATCCACCGTTGCCTGCAAAAAGAAACCTGGAGCTCCTTCCCAAAACATATCAAACCACCTCACCTGTTCTTTTGGTTTCACGACGCCTTTCTGCCTGGAGAGGAAGTCCTCTGCCAGCGCTACGGCTTGGATGCAGGTCTCGGGGCCGCGTTCCCGGACCCAGCTCTGCATCTCCTGCGGCAGGACGGTCAGGAACTGCTCCAGGATCAGCAGCTCCAGGATCTCGTCTTTCGTGTGTCGTTCCGCTTTCAGCCACTGACGGCAGAGGTGCCGGAGTCTCCCGTAGACTGCTCGTGGGCCCTCCACTTCCTGGTAGCACACCTGCCTGAACTGCTGGCGCTTCCTCTCCCTCACAATGGCCTCTCTTTGCAAGATGGCTGCCTTGACCTTCCCGTAGTCCCCCCTCTCACGGGCGTTGAGGCTGCTGAACGCCTGCTCGGCCTCTCCGCTGAGCGCTGGAAGCAGGAGCGCCACCCACTGGTCCCGTGGCCACCGGCACACGGACGCAACTTGCTCAAAGGAAGTCAAGAAGACCTTAGCGTCTTCCCAGGGTTCGGCCTCCTCGGAAACTTGGAGGGTTGCCCACCCTGAGGGAGGAGCCTGTAAGGTCCCCAAGAATTCTTGCCACTGGGTCTCCCAGTGCTGCTGCATCCCATCCTCTGGCTCCTTCTTTATGTTGTGCAAAGAAGCTGTGGTTTCCAATTCCTCGATATTCCCCCCGTGTAAAACCCCGGGGGCTTTTGCTCCGTCCAGTTCTGACCACAGCTTTAAAGTATCGGGATTCTCTTCCTCTTTCACCAGGCGTGGGACTATCGCCGCCCCCTCCTCGACAGACATGTTCACCTCCACCTCCACGCTCAAGTTATCCATCGCGCAATTAAAACGTTGGGAGACTTCGGGTTTCTGGGGTTGGTGTTGTTTAGCGCTGGAGGTCCCCCTGTTTGGAGTCAAGCAATGTGTCTTGTATCCAAGGGCCAATGCAGGTTTTCTGTGAAAAGAGAAGACGTTCTATATAATTTTATTTTTTTTTAGAAGAAGAAGAAGAAGAGTTGGTTCTTATATGCCGCTTTTCGCTACCCGAAGGAGGCTCAAAGCGGCTTACAGTCGCCTTCCCTTTCCTCTCCCCACAACAGACACCCTGTTTATTTATTTTTTCATTTGTATGCCCACCTTCCCCAGGGGGGGCTCACAACAGTTTTAGAAAGATCACATCACATAAAAAGACATAAAATTCCTGAAATTATTCATTTAAAATTAAATCCCGTAATTCCAGAAGAGCCATCTCCTTCTTTAGAGAGAAAGGGGCATATAAAGTGCATCCATTCATAGTTGGTGATACATATTAGTCAGTGTTCTGGTTGTTAAGTAGAGTGGCCAGAATTCCTATGTCTTTCAGGCCCCGCAGAACTGTCTAAGGCAGGCTTACTCAAACAGGGTTTCATGAAAACCAGGGATTTCTTGATTGACCTAGAAGGGTTTCCTGAGCGGATGGGAGTTAATTAATTTATCTGTTCCACTTAATATTTCTGGCAAGGGTTTAAAGGAGGAGTTGGTCTCACGGCTTAAGTGCCACTCAGCGCTTAACACCCACTCAGGGCGGCTGTCCCGCCCCTGAGTGCCTCTCCCTCCAACCGGCTTGCTTGTCTGTCCAGCAGCCAGCCAATCGCCTTCCGTCCCCCACCCCTGACCGCCCCCTCCTCCTTCCACTTCCCTCCGAGGCTCGGAGGCTGCAGATCTCTCCTGCGTGAGAGCTGCCCCTGCCAGCGAGTTCCCCAACAGCTGCCTGCAGCCTTTCCAGAAACAATATGGTCACGTCAAGTTTTAGAGGCTTGGGAAAGTTTTTGATGCCTCTGCTGTGGTTAAAAAAAAGAGGGGTAGCAGTACATATTTTGAAGTCAAATATTACCACAGATCAGGCTTTTTCAACCAGGGTTTAAATGAGTGAATGAGTAAGAGTTAATTAATTTTTCATATATATTTTTAAAAATCTGTTAAGCATTGATCAGGGGTGATCAGAAAATATATGGTCATGTCAAACCCCTCCCTCCCAAAATGGCCAATGATGAGCCTAGTGGGGGTGGGAAGGGGAGGACCTCTGGGGTGGGCATGGACACAGCTCTGCTTTCCAACCACATTCTGCCCAATCACGCCACTTCTGTGGTTTCTCAGAGCCTGAAGAATGTTCCAGGGGTTTCTCAATGTACAAAAGTTGAGAAAGGCTGAACTCATGCATAAGAGGCCCTCGTCAACTGCCCCAACACCACATTTTAGAAGCTACCAACCTCAAATTCCATAGAGGAACTCCAGAAAGAGTTAAAGAACGTACAGAGAGAATTACGTACTTTATGCACCAGGGTGAGATTATGTACAAGGAAGTTGGGTAGCCATGTTAGTTTATCCATAGCAGTAGAAAAGAGCATGAATTATGTAGCACAAACTAAATTGGAGGCAGGGGAGGAGTTTTCATGAGCAACGGACAAGGAACAAATCTATGAGGAATTATTATATATATATATATTTAATGCAGGGTTATTTTGATTGGAGGCATGCAAGATACATGTGTGCCCTCTAAGCACTTTATAGCAGGGGTAGTCAACCTGTGGTCCTCCAGATGTTCGTGGAATACAATTCCCATGAGCCCCTGCCAGCAAACACTGGCAGGAGCTCATGGGAATTGTAGTCCATGAACATCTGGAGGACCACAGGTTGACTACCCCTGCTTTATAGGACTCCCCCCACTCCATACCGTTGCTTTGAGTTATATGAAGCTTGTGATTAGCTTGTTCTAAGCTGCAATCTTCCCCAGTGTTAAATGTATGGCATTTTAAGGGATTGTAAAGTCCATTTTATATGGGGAACAGATTTCTAGAAAAAGATCCAATAAGAATTATTGAAGGGGTTTTTATGTTCCGTTTGTGAAACCTGCAGTATGTTTTATATCCACAACACCCTATTTTTAACGTTTTACAAGGAAAACATATTTTCGCATTCTTGAAACCACTGAAGAAGTCTACGCATGCTGAAATAATATGAGTGTTATGTTTGAGTTAAGCCAGCTTGGTGTAGCCACAGTTAAGAATGGTGGTTTCTAACTGGTTGAGCCGAGTTTGATTCCCTGATCCTCCTCCACATGCAGCTGGGTGACTTTTGGCTAGTCTCCGTCCAGGTAGTACTGTTTTCACAAAGCAGTCCTTTTGGGGCTTTCTCAGACCCACCTACCTCATAGGGAGCCTGTTGTGGGGAGAGGAAGGGAAAGTGATTGTAAGCTGCTTTGAGATTCCTTCAGGTAGTGAAAAGTGGGGTATAAAAAGAAAACAACTCTTCTTCTTAACCTGATCTGTTTTTATCTGTAGGTTTGGTAATTTAGATCTTGTATTTTTATGTTTTTTTTTCCAAGTTTTATATTAGGTGTAGCATCACTAGGAGAGCTAGATTTGAGTCCAGGAGATCAACAAGATTTCCAGGGTGTTTTTCGACCATCAAAGCTCCCTTTGTCAGATACAAACTGGAATGGAGATCCCTGGGTCCTTATATCCCATTCAGAAGGTAGCAGAAGGGTTGCAAAGAAGAAATACAACTCAAAACATAGCTTGCCCCAAACATTTCTTCCCTGCTCTTATCAAGCAGATTACAATATGCATGCCCCTTTGCATCTTGGGGTGGCATTCTCATGAAATATTTCGTTTTCTTAGAAGGCCTAAATGCTTAAGGCTAAGCTTTATTCACTGAAAACATAGTAGAATCTAAAGCATTAATGACAATTGCTACGCATATTGTGGAAGACAAAACAAAATTTTGCCCTGGATATGTTTATTGTTTAACTGTGAACAATTCTGGCAGCCATTCATATGTTATAATTTGCTTTATCATTAAAGAGTGGATTAATAAAGAGGGTTTTCAATGCGATGAAATTTAATTTGATATCCAGATACGCTGTTAATCCTTTTATGACTGTATGAGTTGGTTTTTTGATCCACGTTTTTATATTTTCCTTTGTTTACTACAAAATTCAGCCTGCGCTTTTCCCTCCATCTCAGGTGGCAAAAATTAAAACATATGGGGAAAGGTGGTTGTAGCTCAGTGGCAGAGTATCTGCTTGGCATGCAGAAGGTTCCAGGTTCAATCCACGGAATCTCCAGATAAAAGGACCAGGCTTTAAGTGATGCGAAAGACCTTTGCCTGAGACCCTCGGAGAGCAGCCGCTAGTCTGTGTACTAAATACTGGCCTTGAAGGATTGTCCGTCTGATTCAGTATAAGGCAGTTGCACCTGTTAGCACAGGTACACCAGGCAGTTGGTCCTTTTAGTTTGTAGAAAACAAGGCCTTTATGCTTTTGAGAGGAGGTTGAGAGGGGACATGATAGCCCTCTTTAAGTGTTTGAAAGGTTGTCACTTGGAGGAGGGCAGGATGCTGTTTCTGTTGGCTGCAGAGGAGAGGACACGCAGTAATGGGTTTAAACTTCAAGTACAACGATACAGGCTAGATATCAGGAAAAGATTTTCACAGTCAGAGTAGTTCAGCAGTGGAATAGGCTGCCTAAGGAGGTGGTGAGCTCCCCCTCACTGGCAGTCTTCAAGCAAAGGTTGGATACACACTTTTCTTGGATGCTTTAGGATGCTTTGGGCTGATCCTGCGTTGAGCAGGGGGTTGGACTAGATGGCCTGTATGGCCCCTTCCAACTCTATGGTTCTATGATTCTATGATTCTATATTCCACAAATATGACAAAGAGGTGCAATCTGATATGCTATGTGACAAACAAGACTTTATGCTGTTACAGCAACAACAACAACAAAAAAGACTTTCTAGGAAGCATAATTTCCCCCCTGGTTTCAAAATTGTTACTTTAACCAAGATGCTGACTATTTCCCCATACACATTCCGGCATCGTGCACACAGGGCCTAATAATATCAGCGGTATTGTCGCTGGCTTACTCATCCATCTTCCAAAGTAATGGATGCAAATCTGACATTAGAAAGCACAATACTCAGGAATCTGTGGGGAACCATTTCAATCTTTCTCCACAAAGCACTGCTGCCATCCTTCAACAAAATAACTTCAAAGAGAGACTCCGGGGTGGAACTCCTGAAGCCGAATTCATTAAGAGGTTTCATATTATCTGGCCAGAGTCGGTCATCATATGAGAATGGGACTGAGAGGAGAGAACGAAAGGACTGTCAGAATATAAAGAGCATGATTGAGCAGAGTGGATAATTTTGATTTTCCTGCCAGCTTGGTGTAGTGGTTAGGAGTGCAGACTTCTAAACTGGCAAGCCAGGTTCGATTCTGCGCTCCCCCACATGCAACCAGCTGGCTGACCTTGGGCTCGCCACGGCACTCATAAAACTGTTCTGACCAAGCAGGAATATCAGGGCTCTCTCAGCCTCACCCACCTCACAGGGTGTCTGTTGTGGGGAGAGGAATGGGAAGGCGACTGTAAGCCACTTTGAGACTCCGTCAGGTAGAGAAAAGCAGCATATAAGAACCAATTCCTCTTTTGCTGCTGCTGCTGCTGGAGAATGCAACATTTAGAGTGAAGTGGGACTGGCCTTAAAAGAGGATCAGAGTCACATTGTTGAAGACACCTTGAGTAACGAGGAGATGCAGCATGATGGATGGAAAACGCATAGTGTGAATGAAGAAGGGTCTATACCAGGGGTAGTCAAACTGCGGCCCTCCAGATGTCCATGGACTACAATTCCCAGGAGCCCCTGCCAGTGAATGCTGGCAGGGGCTCGTGGGAATTGTAGTCCATGGACATCTGGAGGGCCGCAGTTTGACTACCCCTGGTCTATACTGTCCCTCCCATCCAACCAGGGTGAGGGCTTTCTCCATCCTGGCCCCCACTTGGTAGAATGGACTTTCTGAGGAAATCAGAGCCCTGCAAGAGGTAGCACAGCTCGGTAGGGCCATTAAAAAGGGTGCTCTTCCACCAAGCTTTCGGTTGAGGCCAATGAGCCAATATTGGGGTCCTCTAAAATCCTCCCCCACCAGATACACCACCTGATACAGCACAAGGCGACCCCAAATCCGGCCAGCTCATCAACTTGACAATTTTGTACAGTTATAGTTAATAGTTTAGATTATTACAATGTTAGGAGTTGCAAGTTTATAAATTACAAGTTAATGACTTTGACCATTACCAAAAAATTGGATGGAATTGTGAACTTGTGTTCTAAACCGCCCTCAGTCGCGAGGGTGGCATTTGTTGTTGTTGTTATGTGCGAAGTCGTGTCCGACCCATCGCGACCCCATGGACAATGATCCTCCAGGCCTTCCTGTCCTCTACCATTCCCCGGAGTCCATTTAAGTTTGCACCAACTGCTTCAGTGACTCCATCCAGCCACCTCATTCTCTGTCGTCCCCTTCTTCTTTTGCCCTCGATCGCTCCCAGCATTAGGCTCTTCTCCAGGGAGTCCTTCCTTCTCATGAGGTGGCCAAAATATTTGAGTTTCATCTTCAGGATCTGGCCTTCTAAAGAGCAGTCAGGGCTGATCTCCTCTAGGACTGACCGGTTTGTTCGCCTTGCAGTCCAAGGGACTCGCAAGAGTCTTCTCCAGCACCAGAGTTCAAAAGCCTCAATTCTTTGACGCTCGGCCTTCCTTATGGTCCAACTTTCGCAGCCATACATTGCAACTGGGAAGACCATAGCCTTGACTAAACGCACTTTTGTTGGCAGGGTGATGTCTCTGCTTTTTAGGATGCTGTCTAGATTTGCCATAGCTTTCCTCCCCAGGAGCAAGCGTCTTTTAATTTCTTTGCTGCAGTCCCCATCTGCAGTGATCTTGGAGCCCAGGAAAATAAAATCTGTCACTATCTCCATTTCTTCCCCTTCTATTTGCCAGGAATTGAGAGGGCCGGATGCCATGATCTTTGTTTTCTTGATGTTGAGTTTCAAGCCAACTTTTGCACTCTCCTCCTTCACCCGCATCAACAGGCTCTTTAGTTCCTCTTCACTTTCTGCCATTAGAGTGGTATCATCTGCATATCTGAGGTTGTTGATATTTCTCCCTGCAATCTTGATCCCAATTTGTGACTCCTCTAATCCCGCATTTCTCATGATGTGCTCTGCATACAAGTTAAATAGGCAAGGCGACAGTATACAGCCTTGCCGAACTCCTTTCTCAATTTTGAACCAGTCAGCGATTCCATGTTCAGTTCTCACTGTTGCTTCTTGACCTGCATATAAATTTCTCAAGAGACAAATAAGATGCTCTGGTATTCCCATCTCTTTAAGAACTTGCCACAATTTGTTGTGCTCCACACAATCAAAGGCTTTAGCATAGTCAATGAAGCAGAAGTAGATGTTCTTCTGGTACTCCCTAGCTTTCTCCATGATCCAGCGTATGTTGGCAATTTGATCTCTAGTTCCTCTGCCTCTTCGAAATCCTGCCTGTACTTCTGGAAGTTCTCGGTCCACATATTGCTGGAGCCTAGCTTGTAGGATTTTGAGCATAACTTTGCTAGCATGAGAAATTAGTGCAATGGTGCGGTAGTTTGAACATTCTTTTGCATTGCCCTTCTTTGGGATTGGAATGTAAACTGACCTTTTCCAATCCTGTGGCCATTGTTGAGTTTTCCAAATTTGCTGGCATATTGAGTGTAGCACTTTTACTGCATCGTCCTTTAAGATTTTGAATAGTTCAACTGGAATGTTGTCACTACCACTAGCTTTATTGTTGCTCAGACTTCCTAAGGCCCATTTGACTTCACATTCCAGGATGTCTGGCTCCAGGTCAGTAACTACCTCATTGTGGTCATCAGGGATGTTAAGCTCGCTCTTGTATAGTTCTTCTGTATAATTTTGCCACCTTTGTTTAATCTCTTCTGCTTCTGTGAGGTCCCTACCATTTTGGTCCCTTATCATACCCATCTTTGCATGAAACGTTCTCTTCATATCTCCAATTTTCTTGAAAAGATCTCTGGTCCTCCCGATTCTATTGTTTTCTTCTATTTGTTTGCACTGTTCATTTAAGAAGGCATTCTTATCTCTTCTAGCTTTTCTCTGGAATTCTGCATTCAATTGGGTGTATCTTTCTCTTTCTCCCTTGCCTTTCACTTCCCTTCTCTCCTTAGCTATTTGTAAAGCTTCCTCAGACAGCCATTTTGATTTCTTGCATTTCTTTTTCTTTGGGATGGTTTTAGTTGCTACCTCTTGTACAATGTTGCGAACCTCCGTCCATAGTTCTTCAGGCACTCTGTCTATCAGATCTAATTCCTTAAATCTATTTGTCACCTCCACTGTGTATTCGTCAGGGATATGATTTAGTTCATACCTGAGTGGCCTAGTGCTTTTCCCTACTTTCTTCAATTTAAGCCTAAATTTTGCAACAAGAAGCTCATGATCTGAACCACAATCAGCTCCTGGTCTTGTTTTTATTGACTGGATAGAACTTTTCCATCTTTGGCTGCAGAGCACATAGTCAATCTGATTTCTGTGTTGACCGTCTGGTGATGTCCATGTGTAGAGTCGTCTCTTGGGTTGCTGGAAAAGAGTGTTTGCTATGACCATTGTATTCTCTTGACAAAATTCTACCAGCCTGTGTCCTGCTTCATTTTGTACTCCAAGGCCAAACTTGCCTGTTATCCCGGTTATCTTTTGGCTTCCTACTTTAGCATTCCAATCCCCCATGATGATAAGCACATCATTTTTGGGCGTTGCTTCTAGAAGGTGTTGTAGGGCTTCATAGAACTGATCAACTTCATCCTCTTCAGCAGCAGTGGTTGGGGCGTAGACCTGGATCACTGTGATGTTGAATGGTTTGTCTTGGATTCGAACTGAGATCATTCTGTCATTTTGGGGATTGTATCCCAAGACTGCTTTTCCTACTCTCTTATTGATTATGAAGGCTACTCCATTTCTTCTGCGAGATTCTTGTCCACAGTAGTATACCTGATGGTCATCTGAATTAAATTCACGCATTCCTGTCCATTTTAGTTCACTGATTCCTAAAATGTCGATGTTCAGTCTTCTCATTTCTTGTTTAACCACATCCAGCTTGCCTTGATTCATGGATCTGACGTTCCAGGTTCCTATGGAATAAAAATCTTTACAGCATCGGACTGTCTTTTCGCCACCAGTTACTTCCACAACTGAGCGTCCTTTCGGCTTTGGCCCAGCCGCTTCATTCATTCTGGCGCTACTCGTACTAGCCGTCTGCTCATCCCCAGTAGCATATTGGACACCTTCCGACCTGAGGGGCTCATCTTCCGGCGTCATATCGTTATGCCTATTGGAACTGTCCATAGAGTTTTCATGGCAAAGATACTGGAGTGGTTTGCCATTTCCTTCTCCAGTGGATCACCTTTTGTCAGAGCTCTCAGCTATGACCTGTCCGTCTTGGGTGGCCCTGCACGGTATAGCTCATAGCTTCACTGAACTACGCAAGCCCCCTTGCCACAACAAGGCAGCGATCCTTGAAGGGGGGAGGGTGGCATAGAAACGAATAAATACATTTTCAATGCAACTTAACCAACATTTGCAAGTGGATGTTGCCACTGCAGTTTCACCTTCCTGTATTGTTATTGTTATTATGTTATTGTTGTTATTACCACCTTACTGTTACTAGAATGATGTTACCTGTACTATTTCGTTGTTTCATGTAAACTGCCCTGAGCCTTCGGGCAGGGCGGTATATAAATACAACAAATAAATAAATAAAATTTCATTGAAATCCAGTTGTGAAGTGTAATATTCAGCATGTGTAAAAGCAAAATAGGCCTCAAACGCACTCGGCTGCTTGAAGCCAAACAGCCAGCAGAGGAATAAGTTACCAGGAGATTGGGGCAACCATGAATCAGATATGAAGTTCAGCTTAAAGCAGAAGCCACAAAATCCAAAGAGGAGACAGATGAAGGGACCAGACTTGTGGAAAACCCACTGAAACCACTAGCCAATGACATGGTGTGTGTGTGTAATAAAATCAGAGTCCAGGGGCACCTTTAAGACCAACAAAGATTTATTCAAGGCGTGAGCTTTCGAGTGCAGGCACTCTTCCTCAGACTATGAACTGGCCATCATGACAGTGGGAATCTATAAGCAAAAGTTAATCTTGCTACATCAGTAAACTGTGTCACAGCACCCACACACAGCCACATGATAATTCTCTGCCAAACCACCCAATCAGACCCCTCAAACCCATTTGTAGTTCACAAGGCCATAGACATATTTATTGTGCTACTTCAGACCAACATGGCTACTCATTTGAATCTAATGGTGTGTGTGTGTGTTTGTGTGTGTGTGGAGCACAATGTGGGGGGAAAGAAAGCAGGAAGTGAAACATCATTACAACACAACAATATTCTGAACTGTGGAGCTCCAACTGGAGCAGACAAGCCACACAGAGACGAGAAAGGAAAAGATGGGAGGTGGTGAGCAGCTCTGAAGGAGCAGATTAGAGAAGGAAATCTTAGGATGAGGTAGAAGTCCCCCAAGGCGTGGCTGACGGTGAATTCTGGGATTAACACCCTCTCTGAAATCTCAATTGAGAACCACCTTAACGAAATTCATCCAAACGCCAACCCAGCCCATCCCCTCACAAGGATTTCAATTATATGAAGAGACAGCTTTTAACAGATTAATTCTACTGTTACCATTTATCAGATTGAATGTTTTACTGTTGTATTCTGATTGTAATGAATGTTTTTTTTTTTGTTTATCAGTTAGCACACTGGTTTGTACTGAATGTTGTTAACCCACCCAGAGCCTGCTAGGGAAGGGCCAACTATAATAAAGGTCTTATTATGAGTAATTACAGTTTTGGGGGAAGAAAATTTGCTATGGGACTGTAACAAGGGTGGGAGGGGGAAAATTAAAGGCCCCAAAATGGGAGCAAACAGGATAGCCAATCTGCAGGTTGGACCCAGAGATCTCCCCAAAACAGAACTAATCTCCAGGTGGCTGAGATCAGTCCCCCTGGAAAAAAGGGGCACTTGGCACTGTACCCCCACTGAATCACCCTGTCCCCCAAATCCCTCTCTCCCCAAAATTTGGGAAGACCCTGCAGAACCTGGAAAAGATTTGGAAGGATGGAGTCTAGGGTTGCCAGCTTTGAGCTGGGGGAAACCTGGAGACTTTGGGGGTGGAGCTGGAAGTGGGTGGGATTTGGGGGATGGAAGGACCCCAGTGAAATATAGTTATGGAGCCCACTCTCCCAAGCAGCCAATTTCTCCAGGGGAGCTGATCTTTGCTGCCTGGAGATGAGCTTCAACTGAAAGGGATCAATTGGAGACTGCCACCCCTAGCCTGGGGGTAGCCTGGGGCGGAGTGGGGGAGAGAAGGAGAGACCTCCCAAAAGAAAGGGGCAGCAGGGGCGCCTGCACCAGAGCCAAGAACCAACCAGGATCCGGCAGCCTTTCCAAAGAGGGCTGGAGGGGGTGTTGGGGAGGGGGGGCAGCGACCACTGGGAATAAAATCGCAGGGGAGGGTCAGCACTTGGGGGTCTCGCTGCTGGGAAGGCTTGCGGGAGAGGGAGGGCGCTGCAAGGGGTGGGTGGGTGGGTGGGTGGGGAGAATGCACTGCGGCGCAGCCCCCCCCCCCAGGAGGCCACCTTGGCGCACCGGGGAGGGGAAAGGAGGGGGGAAGCGATGCCCTTCAGCGGGCACCAGCCTCGACGCCGCGCTAATGGTCCCCCCCCCCCCGGTTTAGCTCCACCCCCCCTCTGTCCGGGCCCCAGAGGATGCCGGGAAAGTACTTAATTGAGGGGGGGGGAGAGACCTGGCGAGCGAATCAGGAGGGGCTGTCGAAAGCGGTTGCAGAGCAAGAGTCAAGCCCGGGCTTTGGAGAAAGGCGGTGATTTATGGGCTGGCTCCAAAGCCCCCCCCCCCCACGCCCTCCGGTCTTCCGTAGGGGTAGTCCAACTGCGGCCCTCCAGATGTCCATAGACTACAATCCCCATGAGCCCCTGCCAGCACTCGCTGGCAGGGGCTCATGGGAATTGTAGTCCATGGACATCTGGAGGGCCGCAGTTGGACTACCCCTCCTCTTCTAGCTCTCCCGAGGGTGGCAGAATGCTGTCAGGGACTCATGGGAATTGTAGTCCATGGACATCTGGAGGGCCGCAGTTGGACTACCCCTCCTCTTATAGGTCTCCCGAGGGTGGCAGAATGCTGGCAGGGGCTCATGGGAATTGTAGTCCATGGACATCTGGAGGGCCGCAGTTGGACTACCCCTCCTCTTATAGGTCTCCCGAGGGTGGCAGAATGCTGGCAGGGGCTCATGGGAATTGTGGTCCATGGACATCTGGAGGGCCGCAGTTGGACTACCCCTCCTCTTATAGGTCTCCCGAGGGTGGCAGAATGCTGGCAGGGGCTCATGGGAATTGTGGTCCATGAACATCTGGAGGGCCGCAGTTGGACTACCCCTCCTTTTATAGGTCTCCCGAGGGTGGCAGAATGCTGGCAGGGGCTCATGGGAATTGTGGTCCATGGACATCTGGAGGGCCGCAGTTGGACTACCCCTCCTCTTATAGGTCTCCCGAGGGTGGCAGAATGCTGGCAGGGGCTCATGGGGATTGTAGTCCATGGACATCTGGAGGGCCGCAGTTGGACTACCCCTCCTCTTATAGGTCTCCCGAGGGTGGCAGAATGCTGGCAGGGGCTCATGGGAATTGTGGTCCATGGACATCTGGAGGGCCGCAGTTGGACTACCCCTCCTCTTATAGGTCTCCCGAGGGTGGCAGAATGCTGGCAGGGGCTCATGGGAATTGTAGTCCATGGACATCTGGAGGGCCGCAGTTTGACTACCCCTCCTCTGATAGGTCTCCCGAGGGTGGCAGAATGCTGGCAGGGGCTCATGGGAATTGTAGTCCATGGACATCTGGAGGGCCGCAGTTGGACTACCCCTCGCAAAACAGCGCTCTCCCCCTCCCCACCGCTTGCATGCAACCCTGGCCAACCCCCCCTCCTCCCCCCCAAACTTCTCTCGAAGAGCCCCGGGGCTGCACCCCGGAGACCCCCCCCCCCCAGCCCCTCCGGAGCAAGAGGGGCCTTGGCGGGCGGCTGCCCCACTCACCTGTCCTGCGGGGCTGGCGCGGTTCCCCTCCCTCACCTGGCGTCCGGACTGGAGCGGCTTTCCCACCAGTTGGCAGGCAGGGAAGTGGCTCCTCTAATCATTTCACGAGACCTCCGGGCTCACCTTTCCTCCGGCCGCTCTAGGGCGGAGAGGGGAACTCGGCGGTTTTAACCCTCGCCCGCCCGCCACCGGCGCCTCCCGGGGATCGCCGCCGCGCAGGCGCGCGCGCGCCGCCGCATGCGCAGTGCCGGCGAGTGACGGGACGAGCCGATGTTTGCCCTCAGCACCCCCCCCCACACCCCCCCTTAATGTCATTAAGCAGCGCCCTATGCTTGGAAGTTGGGGGGGGGGGGGGGTTTGCTGGGTCAGAAACTGGGGTGGTGCATTGATTCATGGCGCAGTGGTTGCCAGGAAGGGCCGGGTATAAAGAGGCCTCCTGGGTTTAAAAATGCAAACAAAAACAAAAATACAATTTATTCAGGAAAGCTCTTCTTGAGGGATGTGAGTAGCCTGCAGAACAGGCGGATGGAGCATGGTCGGGCTGGCTGATGGTAGTCGCTGCCCTCATCTTGTCCGGGTTTGCACTCTTAATCCGGAGCAAGTAGGCATCATGAAACAACTAGCAAGCTTTTCAGCCCTTAGTGGCACCTTTAAGACCAACAAAGTTTTGTTCAGGCTATTGGCTTTCCTGGGCAAGCACACTTCTTCGAAAGGAAGCTTATACATTGGGGGAAAAGAACAGAACTTTATGGTCATAGACCAGCATAAACCTTGAATAAAAGGAACTAAGATTGCCAACAGGGTTGGGAAATGCCTAGAGATTGGGGCTTGGGGGTGGAGCCTAAGGAGGGGGGGCCCAGTTTGAAAGGGGAGGAGTTGGAATCGGAAGAGCCAGTGTGGTGTAGTAAAATGTGGTAGCCTCTAATGTGGAGAGAGAGATTTGGTTGCCCACTCCTTCACATGCAGCCATCTGGGTGACCTTGGGAAATTCACAGTTCTCTCAGAGCAGTTCTCAGCAGTTCTCTCAGAGTTCTCTCAGCTCCACTTACCTCACAAGTTGTGGGGTGAAGAAGGGCAGGCGATTGTAAACCGCCTTGAGGTCCCTTTGGGTAATGAAAAGCAGGGTATAAAATCCAACTCTTCTATAATGCCATAGCAGCCATTTTCTTAAAGTGATCTGTCACCTGGCAATCAGTTGTAATTCCAGGAGCTACCCAGCCATCTCTTTTCTGATAAAGTGAAAAGCAATTATCACGAGAAACGACCACGCAGGGGCCTGGGTTCAAAACAGACTTTTAACCAACCTCACCTCCACCAAATGGAAAGCTCTGGAGAAGAGCTAAGTTTTGACTGCCTTCTTGAAACAACGCAAGGGTAACAAAGCGACAGCACTTCTGGCACTACCTGGAAGTGATGTCATTGCCCTACTGGCCATGCTCTAGCATTCCGGATGACAGGAACGTAATCTGTGGGGACAGGGACTTTGCAGGTGTCGGGGAAACTTGGAGTGCTGTTAGGGTGATTCCTGGGCATGACTGACGCCACTTCTGGGTTTTCCCTGGAAGTTATGTTCCGGCTGTCTTTGGCAGGGGAGCTGACAGCATTGGCATCAGCCCCAAACATTATGGTTTAACCACAGAGTTCGGGAAAATGCTAGAGTGTCTCCCAACGCAATGACCTCACTTCTAGGTCACTCCAGAGGTTATCTCATGGCATCAAGGCATGCTGTCTCCCTGTCATCCTCAGACGTTTGCTTCCCCTTGCGCAGGTGAGAAGCAGCAGGTAGAATAGGGCCAAAGGCCCTGGTCTCAAGTGGAAGATCTGGTTTCCCTGCCTGATAAGTCATTGCTTCATCCGTTCAACCTGCACTTGTTCCGACCGGCCCAACCTGGTATTGTTTAATTCAAACAGGATAGGAAAAACTGGCCAAGCGTTAAGATTTAGGAGCTGTTACCGAGGTTCCGTATGTTATACAACTGGCATTGGGCGCAGAATTGTGAGAACAATTCACAGCCTTGTGAGAAACTCTTTTCCTTTTTAATCAATAAAACAGTGACCCGGCCATGTGCCTGGGCATCAAGGATGCAAATGCATCTTTCACAGCAGGATAGGATGGTCTCTAGTCTGCAGTTTTAAAATGGATTATGGGAAGGGTTGCACGTTGCTGTGAATTTTGTAATTATGAGCGCAAAACAGGTTCCCCCGTGCTCAGTGGGTGGGTGAGAAAATAAAAGCGAGGCGCAATTGTAATCTGTATCTAGAGCAGGGGTAGTCAAACTGCGGCCCTCCAGATGTCCATGGACTACAATTCCCAGGAGCCCCTGCCAGCGAATGCATTCGCTGGCAGGGGCTCCTGGGAATTATAGTCCATGGACATCTGGAGGGCCGCAGTTTGACTACCCCTGCTCTAGAGCAAACTAGAACACATAGATTCTAGTATGGCCCCTTCCAACTCTATGATTGTATTCCTGAGAAGCACCTTTGAGGAAATAAAGCACAGTGGACTTTAACAAGCACAAAAATAAATTCCTGTGTCAGGGTGCCTTCACTAAATGTAGGCCTCAGTGACAGCGTGACATCACTTCCTGAAAATGATGTAATGTCTCTCTAGGAATCACTGGAAACTCAAAGATAAAATCATATGAGTTCTGGCTATTCCTTTGGAGGTGTAACCTCACTTCCGGGTCTGCATACTGAATATTTTCACATTAGCTTTCTAAACTGGATGTTATTCATCATCGGCCCAAGTTTGAATAAAGCGATACATAGGGCTTTTATACAGCTAATATCCTTCTGTTAACGAGCTGTCTCTGAAGCGTCATTTCAAATAGTGCCACTTTTTTCAGCATGCGATCTTCCTCACAATTATTGGGGGGGGGGGAATGTTCTAAATTGAGCGTTATAGCACTAAGCCAGTATAACATTTTTGTGCTATAGTGGCACCATTGACTCCATGGCTGCTTCTGTGGGGTTGTGGGGCCTGCAGTCTGGCCTGCCTGTCGCTTGTCCCTTGTGGATGACAGCCTCACCCCACTGGGCAGCCTTTGCTGGGCTAGTCTGCGATCGATTCTGAAGCTCTCACTGCCTTTCTCCTTCCTGATGTCACCTGTACTGACCTGGGTAAGGCAACATTGTATGCTGGCTTGCCTCTGTTTGAGACCAGGACTTGGATTACAGGGGTTGTAGCAGCGTTTTCCCTTCTGATGTGAGGGCCAGGTGGCTCCCCACCCAGATAATAACCGTATGTATAACAGGTGCTGTGAATTTCCAACTTTCATGTATTTTTGAAGTAAATTTCGATTGCTTTCTGTTGCTGAGATATAAGAGGAAAGGCATATCCCTAAAAGAGAAGGGGCTACAGAAGTCACGGTAGCGTGTAATCTTGGTTCCTGTTCCTTCCCCCATTCTTTGATATAAAACCTTATAAAAAGCTCTTGATGTACAGCACGAGATGTCTCATTCATCCTCTCATCCAAATAACTCTGATATTCTCAGAGGAGTAAACCTGGTATATGCTAGCCCAAGGCACTAGTCGCAGAAGATCAATTCCAACGCAATGAAAACAAAAACACTGAATTTACTCAAAAGGAAGGCGGAATTAACTTGGCATCAAAAGATCAGGAGGGTGGAAAAAAGCAGAAACCTAAAAATGACAAAGGGCATCAAAAGCAGAAAAATGCCATCATCCTTCTCTAACGGTTTAAAGGTAGGATAGTTGGTTAGGAAGCATGCCACAGTTCGGTTCCAGATAATCCTTTGTTTCAGGCATTTCAAGATGGAGTCAGCCTCATGGCGTCTCCGGATGGAGCAGCAGGACATTTTACCCATGAGGAGCTTTGCCGGAATCAATCCATAATCAATCTCTCAGCACCTTCCCCCACATTTAAAGGGAAATGCAGATGGGGATGTGTGTGTTTGTGTGGCTTATCACAGCTGTACTGCTGAGAAGGGACTGAGTCCCCCTCCTGCCCATCCGTTTTTGAAATGAAAACTCCTTCCCCAGCTGCTCTCCCACCCACCCAAATTCCCACCCCCCCACCCCACTCCCTGGGGTAGAAGAAAAGCAACCCTGGAGGATAATTTTGATGGCCAAAATGCCGCCCCCTACTTCAGAGAGCGTTATTTGGCCCCCTACACCAATGCAGAAATTGCCATACACTTTACGATCCATTCCTCTCCCCCCCACACACACTTCCTGCCATAAAAACCAAACACTGGGAAATCCGTCTCCCTAGCTGAGCTCCGGGGACTGTTAAATAGTACTTAAAATGCCGCAATGGAAGTTATTGCTCGCCACCCCGCCTCTGGTCACTTTCTGCCTGGCTTGGATTCTCAGGTTAGATCTCTCCTCTCAGGCTGCAGCAAAAGGTGCTTCCAGTTGCTTCGTAAACAGGAAACAAATAATTTCTTGTCATAAGGTAGTTCTGTCCAGCGCTAAACTGAACGGAGCGATCTTGTGTTTCCGGGGAGGCGAGCACAGCAGTGATGGGATTTGGCCTACCCCGGTACAATGGAAATTATAAATCAAGCTGGAAAAGCAGGGCTTTGTGTGGGATTGCACTTTTATCTCTTTGCCTCGTGCACAACCTGCAATGAATCTCCAGCCTTGTTAATGGGAGGCCTGCCACACACACACACACACACACACACACACACCCTTCCTGGCTCTCTGTCTTACAAGAGGCCGTACGTGCTGAGGAGAGACAGCTTGGATAAACTGCTAGCTTCTATGGTTTTTAATGCAGAGGGGCCATTTTCTCCTTCTCTATCCCAGCAGGCCTAAAAACAGGCTTCCCCCCCACGTCTAACCTCATTATGCCTCCAGTATTTCCTAAGGACAATCTATAGAAGGTTCTGCCCCCCTTTTCCGTTGTAAGACTGTTACAAAAATCCAGATGACATTGTCCCCCCTCCCAACCCATATTTTGCACATGGTTGAACTTGGTTCAGATCTCCCCTGGAAACTTGCTGGGTGACCCTGGGCCAGTGATCGCCTCTTAGACTCACCTACCTTACAAGGTTGTTGTGAGGGTAACATGGTGGAGGGGAGACCCAAAATTTTGTCACTTCAAGGACAGGATGAATCCTGCTAAAATAAAGAAATAAATGATCCCATTTCTTTCAGAAATAGGTTTGGAGAGATTTCATGTCTGGAGCAACTGCACTCTGAAGCTAACGGGGAGGGAGTGGGACTTAATACTAATATTAGTATTAATAACCACTTTGTATATACAGACCACCCTTCCCAGTTGGCAGCAACATCAGAAGTTTTGGAGGGTTTTGCTCCTTTGAATCTTGTTTTAAATATTTTGACATCTGTTTTGCTTTTCACCCCATCGTAATATGGATTTTCTCACCATGTTTGTCCCATTATGTTACTGTTCTCCTGTTATGACTCTTTCACTACTGTTCAATTTATCATCTGTACTGTTTTTTATTCCAGTTCCATGTAAACTGTGCTGAGCCTCAGGGGAGGGCGGTATATAAATTAGATCAGGGGTAGTCAAACTGCGGCCCTCCAGATGTCCATGGACTACAATTCCCAGGAGCCCCCTGCCAGCGAATGCTGGCAGGGGGCTCCTGGGAATTGTAGTCCATGGACATCTGGAGGGCCACAGTTTGACTACCCCTGAATTAGATAGATAGATAGATAGATAGATGGATGGATGGATGGATGGATGGATGGATGGATGGATGGATGGATGGATGGATGGATGGATGGATGATGAAGAAGGTTGGTTCTTATATGCCGCTTTTCCCTACCCGAAGGAGGCTCAAAGCGGCTTACAGTCGCCTTCCCATTCCTCTCCCCACAACAGACACCCTGTGGGGTAGGTAAGGCTGAGAGAGCCCTGATATCACTGCCCGGTCAGAACAATTTTATCAGTGCCGTGGCGAACCCAAGGTCACCCAGCTGGTTGCATGTGGGGGAGTGCAGAATTGAACCCAGCATGCCAGATTAGAAGTCCACACTCCTAACCACTACACCAAACTGGCTCTCCAGTTTGGATGGATGGATGGATGGATGGATGGATGGCGGACGTTGGCAGGGGGCTCCTGGGAATTGTAGTCCATGGACATCTGGAGGGCCGCAGTTTGACTACCCCTGAATTAGATGGATGGATGGATGGATGGATGGATGGATGGATGGATGGATGGATGGATGGATGGCGGACGTTGGCAGGGGGCTCCTGGGAATTGTAGTCCATGGACATCTGGAGGGCCGCAGTTTGACTACCCCTGAATTAGATGGATGGATGGATGGATGGATGGATGGATGGATGGATGGATGGATGGAAGGAAGGAAGGAAGGAAGGAAGTAAGGAAGGAAGGAAGGAAGGAAGGAAGGAAGGAAGGACGGACGGACGGACGGACGGACAGGAGAGAGAGAAATATAAATCCTGACAAGCCACAATAACTAAATTATAGTTATCTTGTAGGGTTTCCCCCCCAGCGTGCTTTTTAAATGAATAAGTCTTCTAGCTCCTTTATGGAAAAGAGGATTGTGATAATAATGTAAGTAGCCAGCGGGCAGCCCACGAGATTAAAATCAATGGATGAGGTATGCTGAATCACTACAGGACGTGAGGCTGAAGGGTAGCCAAGCTCAACAGAGGAATATAATAATAATAAACCTCTTTTGGATTTCGTTTCTACCCCAGCCTCTACATTTCCCTTGAGGCCTAGCACACACTCATTGGGGATTAATAATGTAGCCAAACGATCGCCAATGTGTTGTCATGGCGCCCGCTGATGAGCCGGGGAAATTACAAGCTGCTCCGTCTAAAGTCAATAGCAGGGCCTGTTGGTGCAATCCGTGCTTAAAGACAGAACGAGGAAGCACAGGGGTGAACAAAAGCTGTTGAGGAAGCATCAGCTTGGGAGATCTTGTCTCAATAACCCTTGACGGGGTGAGCAAACATGTGGACCCCAAGAGGTGCCGTTTACTCAGACTCCAAGAAAGCTTTTGAGAAAGTTTCTCGTCAAGTCATGAGTTAAGAGGGATAAGAGGGATAAGCCCTCTTGGGGATTTAAGAACTGGATGTAGCTAACAGAATGAGCATAAGTGGGCAGTTTTCACGGTGGAAGGTGGTAAGCAGGGGGGTCCCGCAGCACCAGGTCTGGCGCTTTTTAGCGGTGACATGGCTAAGTTTGAGGATGACACTACACTATACTGTTCAGGGTGGTGAGGTCCAGGGAAAGAAGAAAAGTTGGTTCTTATATGCCGCTTTTCTCTCCCCAAAGGAGTCTCAAAGGGGCTTAGTGGCCTTCCCTTTCCTCTCCCCACAACAGACACCCTGTGAGGTGGGTGGGGCTGAGAGCACCCAGATATTCCTACTTGGTCAGAACAGCTTTCTCAGTGCTGTGGGTCACCCAGCTGGCTGCATGTGGGGGAGCGAGGAATCGAACCCGGCTCGCCACATTAGAAGTCCGCTCCCCACTGAGAGCGGGGCTTCAGACCGGGGCTTGGAGCAGGCCCGCCACGTGTGAGACACGGTGGGTCTGCTCCGAGTCCCACGCTGAAACCTGCCCCTGCTGCCCGCCTCCTCCCTGGCTGAAGCCTGCCCTGCCCGCCCCCCTCCCTGCCGAGTCCAGGACGTCTGGGACAGGCCGCTGTGCGGCTCCTGATTAGCCCCTTGGCTCCGGACTGACACTCACCCCGCCCCTTTCTCCGCCCACTTACCCCTTACTGTTTTATTTTTACCGCTCCCACAGGAGCGGATTACAGATGCTCCAGACTGCTGATACAATGCAGACAAAAACTAGGATTATGTCAGTAGAATATAATGTAGTAATGAAAGGATACAAATTTCAGAAATAAATAAATAATATCTGCTGTACACAAGGTATAGATGTGGTCCCTTTCCCTTTATTAAGCATGTTTATGAACTCTTTGATTATACTATAACATTAGCTTAATAGTACATCTATCAGTTCTCCTAGAAGAAAGTGTACTTCTGGAGGTCAGATTCTATGGTATACCATAGAGTCTAGGATAAACTGAATTCCTAGGGTAATATCATATCCCAGGTCTCTCTCCCCTTCCTAAACTTCACGCACCCCAGGCATTCCCAGCCCAGGTCTCCCGGAAATTGACCAACCTATACATGGTACTTTTAAGGCTAAGAAACGCCAGCCTTCTTCTGAGCAGAGTTTGAAAACTGCTGATCGTCAGAACCCAGAAATGTCCAATCTCTTCCTGTCTTCAGTGGCTTCATTGCAATTAAAGTTAAATATCTGAGACTCGGTTAAATTTATTACATACACTTAAACAGATGGTTTTCAAATGAAGCAAATAATAAATCATTTCATTGTTCTATATAACAGTCAAATAGGCAGTTCGTGCCAGTCTTGAAATTAGCAGAACAAGGCTATCCACAGACAACGTGGGGGATCTGACATAGTTAGGGGCTCCAAACATACACAGATATTTTGGCAAGTACAACTGTGTAAATTAATCAAAGAAAAAAGGATAGACACTGAGCATGCTCCAGGAGGTATGAAATATTAAGAACTGAATTAGTTTTTTCATAAATACTAGGGTTCCCCATATTTGTAACCTGGAACGTCCCTGGAATTATAGCTGAATTCCCCAAAAAGAAATGGCAGCTTTGAAGGGTTTCTATGGTAGACCACAGAGTCTAGGAGAAATAGAAGTCCTAGAGTGGTATCGCATCCCCATTGAGCTCCCTTCTCTCTCGGAATTCTGCATTCCACAGACACAATCGTGGCCAAATGTCCAAAAATTTCTCAAATCAGAGTTGGCAAACGTACAAAAAAAACATACAAGTACCTTCTCATCTGTACACTGCCCGTGGCGCCGCGGGCGCCACGGACTAAATAAAACAGTAAGGGGTTCTGGGGCGGGATGCGTCCGGGATGAGGAAGGGTCCGGATTGGGCCCTTCCTCATGACAGACAATCAGAGGGAGCAATCGGCAGGCGCGAAGCGCCTGCCGATTGCTCCCTCTGATTCCCAGCCCCAGCAACTGCGAGCCGCGCGCAGCGCGGCTCACAGTTGCTCCCGGCCTGACGCGGCGAGAGGCGCGAAGCGCCTCTCGCCGCGTCAGGCCGCTTCCTGAGGGAGCCCCCGCAACAACAAGGAGATAGCCGCCTTCCAGTCCCAGCAACTGCGAGCCGAGCGCAGCGTGGCTCGCAGTTGCTCCAGACCTGATGCGACGAGAGGCGCAAAGCGCCTCTCGCCGCGTCAGGCTGCTTCCTGAGAGAGCCCCTGCCACAACAAGGAGATAGCCGATGATGCAACGAGAGGCGCAAAGCGCCTCTCGCTGCGTCAGCCCGTCGCCTCAGGGAGCCCCCGGCACAACAAGAAGATGGCCGCCGCTCAGAAGATGCCGCTCTGGAGCTGCCTGCCTCCGCTCTAAGGAGCCCTTGGCAGTCGCGTGGAGCGCGGCTGCCGGGGACTCCCTGCCCGGCACAACAAGAGCAGATGCCGCCCTGGAGCCGCCTGCCTCCACTCAAGGGAGCCCCCGCCAGCAGCGCGGAGCGCCGCTGCCGGAGACTCCCTGCCCCGCACAACAAGAAGATGGCCGCCGCCGATGCCGCCCGAGGAAACCAGCCGCCGCCCAACACTGCGAACAGACGGGAAGCGCCTACCGCCGCGTCAGCCAGCCAACAAGGGAGTCCCCGGCAGCCGCGCTCAGCGCGGCTGGCGGGGGCTCCCTGCCCGTCGACCTGCCCGGCTGCCTGGGACTCCCTACAGAGCCGCAGCCCAACATGCCATTAGGAACATTCCCGCCGCCGAGCCGCCGCTGCACACGCCGCCAGACCGCCTGGGGGCCGCCGCCCGAAGCAACGGCCTCCCTTCTCCACTACTTATTGCCCCGCCGCCGAAAAAAGGACGTCCCCCCTCTGCTGCTGCCGACCGCCCTCGACTATGCATCCGCTTTCAGGTACTCTTTCTTTCAAAACGCTGCCCTCGCCTTTCCCCCCCCTCTACCCCCGCTTTCTAGAGCCCATTGTATTTTGGGTACAATGGGCTTAATTACTAGTATATCTGATATTTCACATCCTTAGCAGAAATTCAGAGTAAGCTAATATTGTAAACACTCCCCAGCTGCCACAGCATGTTACCAGTTGCTGTCAGGGAGCCTGTTTCATTCCTCTGGAGACCAACGCAGACAAACTGAAGCTTCATTACAGGCATTTACCAATAGAGTTCTGAAACTATTCTGATTCATGGAGAGTTCTGACCACACATTCTGCCTGACCAGGAGTCCCCAAGCTTTTTGAGCCTGTGGGCATATGTGGAATTTCGACACAGCACGGATGGTACACCCCCCACCCCAAATTGGCTGCCACAACATGGCTGCCGCAGGAGGCGGGGCCAGCTACAAAATGGTTGCCACAGCTTTACTGCGGCCTACCCACCAAGCCCTCCAGGTGGAGGTGGTCCGTTCCCTAGCTCGTCGCTAAGTCCATTTAGGCAGGAGGAGAAAGGTTGCGGACCCCTAGGGGTCTGCGGACCCCTGGTTGGGAATCCCCAGTGCAAAGCCTTGTGCTGTGGTGTCAGCTGCTGCCAAAGCAACATTTTAAAAAATCTGCACAGCTAATCAAATCCTTGATGGGCAAAAGACCTACCTGGCTCCACCCATTTCCTAAAAATATTTGGTGGGTGCCAGAAAGGGCGTGGGAGGTCATCATGGCACCTATAGGCACTGCATTAGGGACTCCTGTGCTAGACACGCCTATGGTGAAATTGTCTAATCACAATTCATACTATTAGTGGAACAGGCTTCCTCGGGAGGTGGTGGGTTCTCCATCTTTGGAGATTTTTAAACAGAGGCTGGATAGCCATCTGACGGAGAGGCTGATTCTGTGAAGGCTCAAGGGGGTGGCAGGTGACAGTGGATGAGTGATAGGATTGGGACTGTCCCGCATAGTGCAGGGGGTTGGACTAGATGACCCAGGAGGTCCCTTCCAACTCTATGATTCTATTAAAATATTCCAGAACGTCTTTCTCAGTTTTTTTAAATATAATTTTTGTGTGTGTCTCGCCTTTCCACCAAAACTGGACTCCAAGGTTTGGAACTGCTTCAGCTTACACAGACATATATCACACATACAACTGCTGCAGATCTAACAATACATGAAGGCAATTATAAGTAAAACACCATCAACGTTAAGTGCTGTCAAAGGCTTGCACATCTAAAAGATGTTTTGTCAACTAGCCTCTCTACGATAAGGGGCCGGTGAATATGGGAGGTGCGATGTTGGTGCCACCACAAAAAAGGCCCTTTCCCCCTAGTTCAGGGGTAGTCAAACTGCGGCCCTCCAGATGTCCATGGACTACAATTCCCAGGAGCCCCTGCCAGTGAATGCTGGCAGGGGCTTCTGGGAACTGTAGTCCATGGAAATCTGGAGGGCCACAGTTTGACTACCCCTGCCCTAGTAGCTAACCCCCACACCCTCCAAGGTAGGAACATCCACAGTATGACTTCCAGGAAGAACATAGCAAGCGGACTAATTCACATATAGGAACAGACAGTCTTTTCGAGATACTGCGGACCCATTATGGGCCTTTGCAATAAAAAACAAACAAAAACAGTTTTTGTTTCCAGTGCAGATCTTAAAAAGTAGTGGCGAAAACTTGCACGCGTGACAACTGCGCATGCGCGTTTGCGCGCAGGTGCCGCACATGTGCGCGACACCTGGGCTGTCAGCTCTCTCCTCACCCCCGGAGGCGGTCCCTGACCTCAGAAATTGCAGAGCTTACCTATTTCCAGGTTCCTTCTGGAAGTGACACTTATATACTGCTGCTCTCAGAGACTCGCAGCGGTTTACAATAAAAGAATAAAACAACCCATAAAGCCAATAAAAAGATGGCTATTAATAGGAGTTAACTCCCCATCTCCCCTCCCCTGTCCTGCTGCAGTCAAGAGCTCTTTCGTTAGGAACGAGGGTCTTGAACTAACTAATTTTGGGGGGATCCACCGACAGTCACTCCGGGAAATCACCTTTTCCCTCCTTCCACTGCTGATCAGAGAGGGGAGACCGAGCGCCTTATTTATATCTCATTTCTCAACGGAGCAAGTGGGAAAACAAGAATTTCAGGAAATAGATCTAAGTCTCCAAGGGAGGTCAACAGCGAGGCGGGCTTTCCTCCATTTTAGATTCTCTCAGCTGACAGACGGCAACCACCTCAAGCGAGCCCTGCCCGACATCTGCAAACGGTTGCTCTTCCAGTCCGTGTGAGACGTCGCTTTTCATGTGCCCAGCATTCTGTGCGCTGACGGGAGTTTCCCCACAACCAGTGGTCGTATTGGAGTCCCCTCCAGGGTTCGTATTCTGAGGCGGAGCGACGCTGGGTCCAGCCGGGGAGCCCTTCTGACCTGCTGAGCGCCTTTTTTGTCCTGTGTGAACACGCTCGTGCGTCATGAGGCCCGACCTCTGGCAGAAGCATTTCCCACACAATGCGCACTTATATGGTTTCTTCCCTGTGTGGATCCTTTGGTGCGTAATGAGATTGGAACCGTCACTGAAGCTTTTTTGGCACACTGAGCATTTGTAGGGTTTCTCTCCCGTATGGATCCTTTCATGGACAGTGAGTTCGGTAGAGCTACGGAAACCTTTCCCACACTGGGGGCACTTGTATGGTTTGTCCCCGATGTGAATTTTTTCATGTGTGGAAAGGGTCCCCTTCTGGCGGAAATTCTTCCCACATTTTGCGCACCTGTAAGGTTTCTCCCCCGTGTGAATTCTTTCATGCGCTATCAGGTTGGAGCCGCTTGCAAAGCTCTTCTCACACATGGAGCATTGAAAGGGCTTCTCTTCGACGTGAATCTTTTCATGCGTCGTAAGGTTTCCCTTCTGGTGGAAGCTTTTCCCGCACTGGGGACACTTGTACGGCTTATCTCCCACGTGAATCTTTTCGTGTGTCGAAAGGGTTCCCTTTTGACGGAAGATTTTCCCACACTTCAAGCATTTGAAAGGTTTCTCTCCGGTGTGAATTCTCTCGTGAGCTATGAGGTTGGAACCACTGGCAAAACTTTTGGGACACATCGAACACTGAAACGGTTTTTCTCCAGGGCTCCGGAGTTCACCAGCACCACTAAACCCTTTTGTACATTCTGAGAACTTGTCCTGTTTCTGTCCCAAGTGTGTTCTCTCATGCTTCTTAAGATCTAAGCTACTTCTGAAGTTCTCCCCACAGGCACAGCGATGGATGTTCTCGACACGCTTGGTTTCTTCCCGATGACTCTTAGCAACAGGGTCGTCTATTTTCTTCCTCGGTTTGGTTCCCTGCTTCCTACCTGGTCCTGTCTTACTCCCCACTCTCGCCTCTTCTTTGCAATACTGGAATGTGTTGTCACTGCCCAGTGATGCTGCCTCTGGGGCGCCCTGCTGGGCACCACCCTGATGAATACCGTCCACTTGGATCACCTGCACTTCCCCATCGCCTGCGGGAAAAGAAACACAGCCACGTATCTCTCCCTTGGTCACTTTCCAAACACACCGCTGAAGACATTAAAGAAGGAGAAACTCTGCAGCAAGGGTTGCCAAACTGCAGCTCTCCAGATGTCCATGGGCCACCATTCCCATGAGCTCCCATCATGATCTCATGCTAATTGTCATCCATGGCCATCTGAAGAGCTACAGTTTGGCTGCTCCTGGCCTACAGGGGGAGGAGAAAGATATGAATGCTGAGAACACCTCTGAGTAACCCAATCTTTTTCAACTTTTTTACCATTGAGAATCCCCTGAAATAATACTTCAGGCTTTGAGGAACCCAGGAAGTGATGTCAGCAGGACACACCTTCCTGCCACACCCCCGGAAGTCACATGTCACCAGAAGCAACATTTATTTATTAATGTATTTTTACATTTATATCTCGCCTCTCCCGGCAGCTATCGGCCCGAGGCGACTCACAATATAACAACAATCCAACATCAACAATTAAAACGTTCCCAACCACAATAAAACAGCCTAATATCAAAACCACAACAAGATGGAGGAAAAATCACCCAGGATTTGTATGGCCGGGCCCCTCCTCTAGGACCATAATTGGTCATTTCGGGAGGGGTGGGTGGGTTGACACGTCCACATATAGTCATGTCATGTCACCTGATAATGTTTATTTTTAAAAATTAAATATAAAAAAATAATTAACTCCCAACCAATTGGCAAAACCTTTCCAGGACTGCCATGAAACCCTGGTTGAGAAAGCCTGGAGTAACCATATCTACCTCATGCATGTTTGCTTCAAACAAAGGGAGTCTAAGGGGGAGGAAGAGGAGACTCCTAAGGGTAGAGAAAAAGAGGGGTACAACAAATCCAGCTCTTCTTCACTTTTTTAACAGGGAGGGGGCACAGCTCAGTGGGGGAGCATCCGCTGGCATGCAGGTTCAATTCCCCAGCTGCTCCAGTCAGGTGGTAGGGCATGCGAAAGACCTGAGGCCCTAGAGCAGGGGTAGTCAAACTGCGGCCCTCCAGATGTCCATGGACTACAATTTCCAGGAGCCCCCTGCCAGCATTCGCGAATGCTGGCAGGGGGATCCTGGAAATTGTAGTCCATGGACATCTGGAGGGCCGCAGTTTGACTACCCCTGCCCTAGAGACCAGCCACCAATTTCAGGGGACTGCGACTGTTCTTGGCAGACCAATGGTCCGATTCGGCCCACGGCAGTCATGTGCGTTAAGCGTATTCTTACCCAGCAGCCATTCGTCTCCTTCCCACTCCTGCTTGACTTCCACCACGAGGTTCCAAGTATCTGGCAGCGGAACCTTGTCCCCCTCGGAAGGAGCGATATCCGCTTCGGGCAAAGGCTCTGGCATCTGAAACAGCCGTGAAAAGCCCATGAAACGGGACATTTCCAGACTGCACAAATCTTGACTCTTGGACCTGAAGGCCGAGGAGTCTTTAACGGATCCTTCATGGGTGATAGTGTCAACCCGTACTAGGGGTGCCAGGTGCCGCCACACTATCAATGGGGGAGGGGAGCTTTCTCTGGGAACTTCCCCATCCCCGGAAGAGAGTCCAGCGTGCTGATGTTGGCATGTCAGGGATGATGCTCTGGCTTTTGGGGGAACTCTATGGTAAAAAATCAGCCTCAAATCATACAGTTGTGCCCAAAATCTGGAGCGTTGCCCCCAGAAGACCCCGGAGCACCAAAGTCACTTCAGGGTGACGTCAGCATGCCAGGACGTTCTTTCTGGTCCTGGTGAGTGTGGAGTGTGTGTCTGAAACCCCCAAAGTGGGGAGAGCAACATCAAAGCAGAGGGTTCCTGCAGGTTCAGTGGGGGGTCTGGCATCCCTACCCCGTACTGGATTTATTTATTTATTTATTATATTTATAGGCCGCCGCTCTTCGGACAGCCAGCTTGCGGCCACTAACAACAAATTTAAAACAGAGAGTTAAAATTTAGAAAAACCTAGACACAATGGACTAAAACATAAACATAAATCCCCCCATACAGCTTCCAGCTTCCATTCCCAGGTAAATGTAGATGTTACTTAATTGGAGCATGTCAGAAGAGGATATTCCTTTGGCCTGGCCTCAACCCAAGATATTCCTTTGGCCTGGCCTCAACCAAAAGCCTGACGGAGTCTTACAGGCCCTGCGGAACTGCACTAGCTCCAGCAAGCCCAGTAGCTCTTCTGGACGCTCATTCCACCAGGCAGTGGCCAGACGTAGATGTTCAAATCGATGATAGCAAATTAATCTCCTTACCCATTTGGTTGCCTCAAGCAAAATAAACCCCGCAGGATCCTCATCCATCAAGGGAGGACATAGATGGTTGTCTGAAGTACTAAGGAACAGGCCTTTGTGACTCAATCCACTCACCTGCTCTTGTGGCCTCATGGCCTCATTCTGCTTCAAGACGAAATCTTCCGCCAGGGCTACCGCCTGGGGACAGGTCTCAGGGCCGCGTTCCCGGACCCAGACCTGCATTTCCGGGGGCAGGACGGTCAGGAACTGCTCCAGGACCAGCAGCTCCACGATCTCCTCCTTGGTGTGCGTTTCCGCTTTCAGCCACTGACGGCACAGCTCCCGGAGTCGCCCGTAAACGGCTCTCGGCCCTTCCACCTCCTGGTAGCAGAACTGCCTGAAGTGCTGGCGCTGCCTCTCCCTCAGGGCGGCTTCCCTTTGCAAGATGGCGGCCTTCACCTTCCCATAATCCTCTCTGTCTCGGGCACCGAGGCTGCTGAAGGCGTCTCCGCTGAGGGCTGGCAGGAGGAGGGTCACCCACTTGTCACGGGGCCAGTGGCACACTGACGCCATTTGCTCAAAGGAGGCCAGAAAAGCCTTAGCATCTTCCCATGGGGTCGGCTCCTCACACACCTGTGCATTCCCCCAGCCCAAGTGAGGGGCCTGTAGGGCCCCCAGGAACTCCTCCCACTGGGTCTCCCAATGCTGCTGCGTCCCTTCCTCGGGTTCCTTTTTTACAAGGGGCGGAGATATTGCCCTCTCCAACTCCCCAATACTCCCTACGTGCAGAATCTGTGGGGGTTTGGCCCCCTCCATCTGGGAACACAACTCTTCCTGCTTCACCTGCTGTGGGACGAAGGTGTCCCCGTCCTCAACCGACATATTCACCTTCACCTCCACACACTCGCTCTCCATCGTGCAGTTCAAAGGTCGGAGCGTGGGGAAACTTTGAGCCTCTGAACTGGTTTATTCTACTCCAATCTGTGTCGTGGCCTTCCCATTTCCCTCGGCTCTGGATTCGTCTCTCTCCAAATGGTGATGCAGATGTTCTACAGAAAGAAAAGGGCCCAGTTATAGAATCACAGAACCGTAGAGTTGGAAGGGGCCACATAGGTCGTCTAGATTCTGGTTCAACTCCCTGCCCGGTGCAGGATCGGCCTCAAGCACCCAGGATAAGTATCTGTCCAGCTGCTGCTTGAAGACTGCCAGTGAGGGGGAGCGACCCACCTTCTTCAGCAGCCAGTTCCACTGCTGAACTACTGACTGTGAATCCCCCCCCCCCCAATATCTAGCACAGGGGTAGTCAAACTGTGGCCCTCCAGATGTCCATGGACTACAATTCCCAGGAGCCCTTGCCAGCATTCGCCAGCGAATGCTGGCAATTGCTCCTGGGAATTGTAGTCCATGGACATCTGGAGGGCCGCAGTTTGACTACCCCTTGTCCTAACATGTAGTTTAAAGACATTACTGCGGGCCCTGTCCCCTGCTGCCAACAGGAACCGACCCCTGCCCTGGTGAATCACCTCCGAACATCTCTCACCTCCACAACCCTCTGGTGTTGCCACCGATCATCCGTGACTTGATCATTTCGGTAGGAGATGCCGGGGCCTGAATTTAGGGCCTTGGCACCCGAAGCAGTGCCAATCAGCTGCTGAGCTCCCTGACCCAGCTCTCTCCAGTCCTGTCGATGCTCAGGCAGAGCTTCAAAGGAAGACACCGCTCACAATATCCCCCCCCCCCACAACAAAAAGCAGCAAGGTTTGATTTTTCCGGACAGGAAGGAGAAAATCGAGACAGGCTTATTTAAGGTTGGGGAATTCCTGGAGATATGGGCGGAGGGGGGGTGCAGCCTGGGGAAGGGTGGGGCTTGCGAAGGGGAGGGTATAATGAGGTCCACCCTCCAAAGCACCCCTTTTCTCCAGGGCAACTGATAGGGTTGCCAACTCTGGGTTGGAAAATACCTGGAGACTTTTGTGGGGTGGAGCTGGGAGTGGCACCCCACAGAGGCGCATAAGGCTACAGGGTCCACCTTCCAAAGCAGCCCTTTTCTCCAGGGGGACTGATCTCTGTCGCCTGGAGAGGAGTTGGAAAACCGGCGGATCCCCCGGTCTCACCTGGAGGCTGGCATCCCTAGCAACTGACCTATGTCAGCTGTAATTCCGGGAGATCTCCAGATGCCTCCTACTCCCCCAAAATCTGCCCCTCCCTCGCTCAGAGTTTCTGCAGCCCGGATTCCTTTGCAGCCCCGCCTGCAATTCCTCCCCGGCCCGTGGCCAAAAATCAAGCCCCTCCCCCAACACACACCTTCCACTCACCTCCCCCTGCAGGGCTTTACAGTGCAAATCAAATGAAAAGAAAGGAAGGGAAGGGGCTCTTAGAGCAAGCATCCTTTATCACATTTTTTCCCTCTGTCTCTCTAGGATTCAGAGGGAAACTCGATGGATTTAACCATTGCAAGCCCCTCGCCGCTGGCTTCATAGGGTTGCCAGCTCTGGGTTGGGAAATACCTGGAGGCTTTGGGGGTGGAGCTGGAAGTGAGTGGGATTGGGGACCTCAGTGGAGTATAATATTATGGAGTCTGTCCTCCCAAGCAGCCGGTTTCTCCCGGGGCACAGTTTCTCTGTTGCCTGGAGATGAGCTGTAAAACCCAGATCTCATCTGGAGGGTGGCATCCCTACTAAGGTTACCAGATGCTTTCTCTTTGGAGGACGTCTTCTTTTTTGTGGGTCTGTCATCTTTGACGCTCTTTGTAAGAAATGGCTGAAAAGGTCTTTTGGGGTTGGAAGGTTAGGAATATTCCTAGAGAGCAATTATCAAGTACTGAAAATGAGATTTGTCATGAATCACTTGTTTGAAACAGTTGGGAAAGCTCTCTTTTTTCATTTTCAAACTTGGTAAACATACTTAGCTGAACTTCCTTTATTAGTCTGTGAAGGAAACCTGTGGTTCTTTATGTCTAACATATAGGATTCTCCCCCACCCCATTTCCCGGCAGTCAGGTATTTGAATGCTTCCAAATATGTGCGATATTTGGGGAGATGGTTTTGTAAAATGGGGGCAAAGTGCCTCTGAGAACACACAGACTGTCTTTTCTCAGTAAAAGGAACCCATTTCCATTTAAAGAAAACAGCTCCTCTGAGTGCATGCTGAATGCCTCATCCTACAGGCATCATTTTAATTGAAATTGGAGGAAAGAATGAAATTGCACTATTTTTTGTCTCGGCTACTCTAATGTTTGTGTATAAGGAAGGAGACTTAAAATATAAGGAAGGTGCAGGGATTTTGTATGTGCAGGGAGGGAACAGACACAACTTTCTGGACATGCTAGAAAATTAGATCACGGTAAGAGGTGATGGAAATGATTAATTTAAAGTATTGATTCCAGGTCCATCAACAAGTCTTAAAAAAAAAACACTTTTACAGTAGAAATCAAAGAACCTGGTGGAAGGCAATGGCCTTAGAGAGGGGTAACTGCCCTCACAATCACTTTGATTAGCCGTTTTGTATTTGACCCGCTCAACTACAAGAAGAAGAAGAGTTGGTTCTTATATGCCACTTTTCCCTACCCAAAGCGGCTTACAGTCGTCTTCCCTTTCCTCTCCCCACAACAGACACCCTGTGGGGTGGGTGAGGCTGAGAGAGCCCTGAGATTCCTGCTCGGTCAGAACAGTTTTATCAGTGCCGTGGTGAGCCCAAGGTCACCCAGCTGGTTGCATGTGGGGGAGTGCAGAATCGAACCCGGCATGCCAGATTAGAAGTCCGCACTCCTAACCAAACTAACCCCTTAAATAAATGTGTGTATTATCCCAGTCACACAATTTGTGTAAGTGGAACTATTATAAGAAGGTGACTTGCAATTTAATAAAGAGAAGCGACCAGTCTGTCAGATGGAAAGGCAATCTTTAAGCTTTAATAAAGGACATTATTTTTCGTTCTCTATTACAGTTTCTCCAGAAATGACTTTCACTGTGAGGAGAAAACGGGTGGGAAAAACATCACAAATATCCCTTGAGTGAACAGAGGATAAAGTGAATCCCGGTTTAAAGTGCAGCAGCAGAAAGAGTTGAACTGGGAATTGTCCTGGCCTTTAGCCAATTGTACCACCACGCTTTCAGGCTTTCATTTACACCCTTGAGGATCAGAGACCTTGTTTAAACGGACACCAAATGCAAAATTCTATGCCTGGTACAAAGTTTGGCGTATGCGAAGCAAGATCCCATTGTTGGCCTTGACAAATGTCCCTCAAATCTTCCTCAGGATGTCCTTTTCTGCACCAAACGTGCTGTAAAAAGAAACCCAGAGTGCCCTGTGCGTCTCCAGAGGAAAAGAGATGTTTGTGAAGCCAGAGTCTAGAAACCTGAAGTTCTGAGCATCTGTGAGGAATTATCCTGGAGACAAGAGGCCATGATAAACTGAAGAGCACGCATTCACCCACCACAGCAGACCTTGTTTGCCATGCCTGCACACTCCCTCAGAGGGCAATTAAAAGCCTTCTGGTTTGGGAAGCCAGCCAAATCCCAATTTGCCACAACACCCAAATGCGGTCCGCCTGACCAGACCAGTTTTTGTTTCCCTCCGCCCAAAGGAAATGCATGCTTCACAGGAAAATTTCAGCCAAGCCCCCGCCCTATCATAGGGAGAACAATGAAGCTGCGTATGTATGTGCCTATTGTGCAGGTTTCAGAAGTCCGAGGGAATTAGGGTTGCCAACTGCCAGGTGAGCCCTGGCGATCTCTCAGAACTCTGACTGAATTTGCAGAGATTAGTTTTCCCGGGAGGAAATGGCTGCTCAAGAGGGTGAATGCTATAGCACAGGGGTAGTCAAACTGCGGCCCTCCAGATGTCCATGGACTACAATTCCCAGGAGCCCTCGCCAGCATTCGCTCCTGGGAATTGTAGTCCATGGACATCTGGAGGGCCGCAGTTTGACTACCCCTGCTATAGCATAACATCCCACTCAGGTCCTTCCCCTCATCAAACCCTGCCCACCCCAGGCTCCGCCCCCCAAAATCCAAGAGTATACCAATCCAGAGTTGGCGTCAGTGGCTTTGAACCAGGGCAACTCTGCGTTTCACAAACCAGGAGAGAAAAAGAAATATCTTCCTTGCTGGAGTGGACAGCTAGGCTATGTAACAATATAAAGTAGGAATATACTAAGAAGCATGGGAATAAATTATGAATATCTTGTTTATTGGCTTTCTAGATTGTGTAAAATGTATGAAAATACGTCAAGTAAGTGTTGGATGTGAAAACAACTCCTAGGGGTGTTTTATCACATGTGGTAGACTTGTAAGGCTAAAAGAAATTTGGTCTCAGATTCACGCATACGTACGGAAGATCTTGAAGATTAAAGTTCAAATGAAGCTGGAGGTATTTTTGTTTGGACTAATGGACAGAAACGCAGGGGGTGGTGGAAACAGGAACATTGTTCCTCTCTATGATAATGGCTGCAAGAATATTATGGGTGCAACTGGGAGAATTAGAAGATACCTATAATTGAAGATTAGAAATTAAAATTAAGAGAATTTGCTGAAATGGCAAAACTCACAGCGTTGATAAGACAGAAATCACTGAAGGATTTAATGATTAACCGAGGGGTCATCGAAGAATATACAGAGTAATCTATGTAGATATGCTGAATACTTTTAGAATGGATTTTTAAACTATAAAAAGAAAATATCAATGCATTTTAATGGGCACGATAAACGCAAGACTTTTGTACATCTGTCTCGTTGCTTTTTTCTCCCTCCCTTTTTTCTTGTTATTTTAAACTTTAAGCTTTCCCTTTTATTATTTTTGCTCTTTTTTATGTAATTAAAAACATGTTTATAAAAACTAAAATTCAAATAACGGCCAAGCAAGATCGCAGCTGGCAACCGAGAATGACCCCTACCACACTAGGTCTGTGAAGTCACTGCAGAGTTGGTTTGTGAACATTTGGCAGTCATCCAAGACAGTGGCTTTCAAACCTCGGGGGAATGCTCCCTGCATTGGATCATCTGCCAAGGAACATCCTGCAAGGAAATGAAGGAGATTAACAAATTCTGGAGCATGCATCCACTGCTCGTGATGGCGCAGATGAAATCAGGTGTGCTCCCCTGCACCAGTACCACGATAAGTCCGGGACAGCCCTTTGACTGTGGAGGAACCCCTTAAATATTTGTCAGGCTTTGAGGAGCCCCTGGAGATGTGACAGAGTCCATTAAGGCAGATTACAGGGGAAAGGCCAGGGAGCCCCCCAGGGAGCTCTCAGGGAGCCCAGGCCTAGAGGCAGGCCAAGGGTGTGACCGGCATACTAGGGAGGATCCAGAGTTCACCCCGCAGTTCAAAGTACAAAAGCCGCGGAAGCAGAAAGCAATAAAGTGCATGCAGGAGAGATAGGAGGAAGGAAGCCAAATCCACAGACTTCAGTTGAGGTTACATATACATATGTCTATATACATATATGCACATACATGGAGAAAGAGAGACGGACAAGGAGATAGACAGAAAGCGAGAATAATGTCAGGGAATCAAGAATGCAGACGACGTTCCAGAAAATAGTTATTCCAAGGCGGAGTCCCGGAATAGAGGGGCAGAGAGATGTCGGTTCTCCCCAAAAACACAGGAAAAAGCATAGCATGGCCCTTAGGAGGTTTACTCAGAAGTTAAGGGATCTTAGCCTTGGGTAGTCAACCTGTGGTCCTCCAGATGTGCATGGACTACAATTCCCATGAGCCCCTGCCATGCTGGCAGGGGCTCATGGGAATTGTAGTCCATGCACATCTGGAGGACCACAGGTTGACTACCCCTAACCTGTGCAACGCATACTTACCTTGAAGCAAGTTCAGGGGGGCTTATTTTTACAGCAGGATGGGAGCCCCACAAAGCAAACCAGGGCTATTTACTCCTGAGTAAACCTGGCTAAGATCAGGCCGAAAGTCACGGATCCTAGTTTTTAAGACATAAAAGGCGCAGGCGTGAGGACGCTTCCGAGTTTTGCTTCCAAACGGGTAAATCAGCGGAAACTTCGTCAAGCGTCCCAATGGAAAACAAGTTGAGGCCAAGGGAATGTCCTCGAAACATCTCTTCATGTTCTTTTTCGAAGTCCAAAAAGTAAAAAAAAAAAAATAGAGACGAGGAAGACTTTTTAGCATAATTGCGGTCAGTTTTATGATAAGGCTGGGTGCTCTCCGGCAGCTCATCGAAGCGACACAAACATGACCTTTGTGGCACACGCAAACCCTTTTAGGGGAAGTTGTTTAAAAATACATCACTTCTCCTCCCTTCAGTACCTGGCTTCCCACTTCCCACTTCTACCTATTCCTTTAAAAGAAGAGCAGAGCTGTTCTTTATTTAATATCCCGCTTTTCCATCCCCGGAGGAGTCCCAAAGTGGTTCACAGACACTTTTCCCTTCCTCTCCCCACAACAGATACCCTGTGAGGTAGGTGAGGCGGAGAGAGCTCTGCAAGAACTGCTCTGCGAGAACAGAGATGACTGTGACTGACCCAAGGTCACCCAGCTAGCTGTCTGTGGAGGAGGAGTGGGGGAATAAAACCCAGCTCTTCAGATTAGAGGCCACCGCTTTTTAACCACCACACCATGCTGGCTCTTTTATGCACCATGCTGGCATTCTCTTACCCAATTTTTCTTGGATCACCTCACGACAGAGGGATAGAGGTCTTTCCCATCACCAGCTACCCAAGACACCACAGAGGGGCTGGAGCCTGGGACTGAACCTGAAACCTTCTGTAAGGAAAGCAAGGACTCTGCCACGGAAGGCCTACACAACACCGTTTTCCCTGGTAGGTTCCGGGTCAGGTTGACAGAGGTGGTGCAGGGGTTCCATGATTCCCAAGCACAAAGCAACCCTGATTTCGACTGGGAGAGGGGGGGAGCCTAAACCTGCGCACACCACACCATGGTCTTAATCTGGAATGGCACCAGAGACATGTTGTTTGCCCCAGTAGGGAAACTTCAGCTGTTCGGTAAATGTTCAGATTCCCCAGTGGTGGGAGACTCAACCCCCCCTGACCATGGCCCACTTCCAAATTGAACCCAAAAGCAACCACGGATAGCGGAGTACCATCGACGACTGAATTAAATCCCAAAAATGTTGCCTCTTTGTTTCGTCTTAGATTTATTTTGACAGACAAGTCTCAGAATGCAAACAGAATGGCCATCCCTGAAATAGACCTTCATCCGGGTATTCTTCTCCTGATAATTTTTCACACTCGGGATCCCAAATCCGAGTTACAGAGTAGCCTCACGTCTCCCTGCAATATCTGACTCAGTTCCCAACAGGGCTACAGACGGTCCAAGAGGAAACCAAGAAACAGCATCTTTGGAATTTAAGTCAGTTGTTTATTGAACTCAGCTTTTCTACACAAGCTGTTAAGAGTTGCAGTGTACCAGATGACTCACACAATGAGATAAATGCCTAAGGACTGTGGTCTATGGCGACCATGGGAAACTTACTGAAGCTAGGATCGCACACCATGTAAATTTTTGTATTGTTTTTACGTGTTGTTGTGTAGCTTTGTGAAACTAGCGTCCTGCTATGTAAATTTTGCATCATTTAGTACAGCAGTGGGCAAACTGTGGCTCTCGAGATGTCCATGGACTACAGTTCCCATGAGCCCCTAGCAGGCCCTGATTTAGTGTGCCATGTTAAGACTTATGCTTTAAGACTTATGCCTTGCTTCAGTTCTGTTTTTAAACTTCTTCTTGGCTCTCCACCCCATATCCTCTTGCACAGTTTACTGAATACCCTTCCAGTTGATTGTATTGACTCACTCTGTGTTATCTGCCGTGAGTGGGCTATAAATGACGTAAATAAATGCAATCAATAAGAAGCCGGACACTCCCAGGACACTCCCAGACTGGGGATGTACCTAGGAGAAATGTATCATGCAGGGAGACGCTGAGATTCCCATTTTCTCTGCTCTGCTGAAATTGCTTCTTTCCCCACAGAGCCCAGAACGTTTTTACATAGGGGGAAGGGTTCCAGGAGGGTTTGACACGTCTGTATTTCAGGGATAGACACGTGGGAGTAGGGCGACGAGGGGGGAACCACCTCGCATTCCTTTGCTCCTACCCTGCTGCCACTCCATGGAGCACCGGAAACAACCACGAGAAGAGGGAACGATGTTGCAGGACACAGTGACCTCAGTTCCTGGTGAAGACGCAGAAGTGACATCACCATGTTGAATGATGCTTCTAGGAAACCTCCTCCCATCTCTGTGGTATTTATCTCATTGCAGCTCCATTTGCCAGGTGTGCAACTGGTACTCCCAGAGGCCTTGAGGAACGAGGAGGGGGAGCAATATGATGACGTCACTTCCAGGAGAAGGCTCAGAAGTGATGTCATCATGTTGAGTGACACTCTAGGATTTCCACTCTCGATCTCCATTCCCAGAGTGGCAGTCAACATGATGACATTACTTCTGTCTTCCTCTGGAAGGGACATCATCATACTGCTCCCCCTCTGTGTCTCAAGGCTCCTGGGATCACCAGTTGCACACCCGGCAAACCTAGGTTGGAGCTCCAGTTTGCAGCAATGAGATGACTGGTTTTGATTCTCTTTCTTTTTTTGTGCTTTCTTGAAAGCAGGCTTTCTCAACCAGGTCCCATCACACCCCGAGGTTTCTTGACAGCCCTGGAAGGGTTTGCTGAATGAGTGGCAGTCAATTTTCATATATATTTCTTTTAATTTTTAAAACACTTATTGGGTGATATAACCATATGTGGTCATGTCATCCTGCCCTCCCTCCCAAAATGGCCAATGATGGGCCTGGAGGGGGTGGGAAGGGGAGGGGTCCCGGATGGGCGTGTCCGCAGCTCTGCTTCCCAACCATATTCTGCACGATCGCGCCACTTTTGGGGTTTCTCAAAGCCCTAAGAATGTCTCAGGGGTCTCTCAAAGGGAAGAAAGTTGAGAAAGGCTGTTTTAAAGAGGATGGGATGATTGTTAATCACTGGTGGAAAGCTTTAAGCCCACCTGCAAAGCATCTACCTTGCCTCCCTTCAACGTATCCAAAATTGCAGAGGTGACAGTAGAGTTGACCAGGGATTCTTGAACAGACAAGAAGGGTTATGCCATCGTCTCCTTCTTAGTTGGGCTGCATAGGAACTAGCAAGGCCGTGTATCCCCCCTTAGATTTTCTGAAACCTCAGAATGGCTGACAATTTACCTGTGAAGGGAGCTGGACAATGGGGATGTTTTGGAGGCTGACGATTTAGCCGCAGCAGAGGTAATAATATCGGAACTACCCCAGGAAAACAGGGCCTGCTGGAGGCCAGGGGGCATGTTCTAGGACCCTGAAGCACTTCTCCCTCCCCAGTGGCTGCAGATTGCATAGGAAGAAGGAAGTTCCCTTTCTCAGTTGAACCCCCCCTCCTCCTCCGCCTTTGGTTTCTCCCATGTTGGAGCTGTACCATTTCACAGAACAGGGGGGGGGCACCATCTGGGCATGGAATCAGGGTCACTGTGGGTGGGCAGGTTGTGAGTTTCCTGCAGTTGTGAGTTTCCTGCAGTTTGCAGCAGACTGGATGACCCTGGAGGCCCCTTCCAACTCTATGATTCTAGGTGGGGGACTCACAACAAGAGAGTGTAGCTCACGCACAGAGAATCAGCACTCAGGGGCTACATTAGATCCCTTTCCCCTGGCCTCCACATTTTCAAAGGCTTAGATCAGGGGTAGTCAAACTGCGGCCCTCCAGATGTCCATGGACTACAATTCCCAGGAGCCCCTGCCAGCATTCGCTGGCAGGGGCTCCTGGGAATTGTAGTCCATGGACATCTGGAGGGCCGCAGTTTGACTACCCCTGGCTTAGATGGATGGAGAAGCACGGTCAGGCCAGGCCAGCCCAAAACCTACAGCCTGATGTAGCCCGTAGCAGACAGAGGTTTATACTTTCAGTGATTGTTAGGTCTGAATATCCTTGGAATGTAATCTGAGAACTGCCAATCAGGTGCCTCATTCGAAAGTCATATCTTCTGTCGGTTCACCGCAGTGAAATTTTCACGGTCCGAGGCTGGATTTAACATTCCTTTCAACAAACAGTTCAATCGGCAGACACGTGTCTTGTATATTTAGAATTTCCAGTCCTTGAGGGGGGGAAATTCAGGGTGAGGCAGGGGTTAACACGGCCAGTACAGGCAGAACTGGGCTTCATGAAAGGCATTTCCTTCTTATGAAGGGAGCTGGCCCTGGTTTGCAGACTGTTCTGGTCAAACCTTCCTTGGTAGACATGGCCGAATGACCGATAACCCTGGCCTGCTTCTTCTCCCTCCCAGTCTTACGTTTTAACACGTCACTCTCAGGTGAATGTCCAGACTAAAGCATTCCTCAGCAGAAGCACTTAGGGACTTCCATCTGGGTCCGTTTCCCCAGAGTCTTAGAACTTCCGTTCGCCACGTCTAGATTCCCACACGGCCGGAATCCTTCCATGGAGTTCGTCCCTCCTGAACGCTTTTCCTTGCATAGCCTACGTCCCCATGAACCACGACCCCCCCCAAACCCTTTCCACAGTCTGAGCACCGATATGGCTTCTGTCCTTTTCGAAGTTTCTTAGCAGGCCAGGAGGCGTGGCCTTCGACCAAAGTGTCTTTCTAACACACGTGGCTTCCCTCCAGTGTGAATTCGGCCCTGGGGACAGAAGGGATTAACCCTTGCCCTCGTGGTGACGTTTCCACGGCATAGGATTTCTTTTCTATCATATGCCCTACAAGTCGGATGCCCATTGACGTTTCCCCAACCCGTGCATGAAAGTGAGTCCTTCTGCGGGCGTCCACGTGTGCAGTAAGGTCGCCACCATCAGTGAAACTTTCTGCACTGAGCATTGATAAGACTTCTCTCCGATATGCATCACAGCACCCAAGTTCTTTAGTGCTACAGAAACCTCCCTGCAGATTCCCAGCCAACTAGAAGAAATCTCTCCCAATGTGAATTTTTTCGTGGGCCGTAAGGGTCCCTTTCTGACGGAAGCTTTTCCCACATTTCGAGCAATTATACGGTTTCTCTCCAGTGTGAATCCTCTCGTGCGAAATCAGGTTGGAACCGGTACTAAATCTTTTCTGACACACCGAGCACTGGTACGGTTTGTCCCCTGCATGAATTCTCTCGTGGGCAATGAGGTTGGACCCGCTAGCAAAGCTTTTCTCACATATGGAGCACTGGTGGGGTTTCTCCCCGGTGTGGATTTTCTCGTGCGTCCTCAGGTTCCCTTTCTGATGGAAGCTTTTCCCACACTTGGCGCATTTGTACGGCTTCTCTCCGGCATGGATGCGCTGGTGCGCGATGAGGTTCGAACCGGAGCCAAAACTTTTCAGGCAGACGGAACATTCGTAGGGTCTCTCCCCAGCGTGAATCCTCTCGTGCGCAATAAGGTTAGAGACGCTGGCGAAGCATTTCTGGCACACGGAGCACTGATGCGGCTTCTCACCGGTGTGGATTTTTTCGTGCGTCCGAAGGTTCCCCTTCTGGTGGAAGCGTTTCCCGCATTTCGAGCACTTGTAAGGCTTCTCGCCGGTGTGAATCCTCTCGTGCACGATGAGGTTGGAGCCGCTGGCAAAACTCTTCCCGCACACGGAACATCGGAACGGCTTGTCTCCGGCATGGATTCGCTCGTGCGCGATCAGGTTGGAGCCGCTGGCAAAGCTTTTCTCGCAGATGGAACACTTGTGCGGCTTCTCTCCCGTGTGGATCTTTTCGTGCGTCGAAAGGTTCCCCTTCTGGCGGAAGCCTTTCCCGCACACCGCGCATTTATACGGCTTCTCGTCGGTGTGCGTCCTCTCGTGGACTCGGAGGTCCGAGCTTCGCCGGAAACTTTTTCCGCACTGACAAATGTGGAGTTTTAGGCCGTCCTTGGTGTCTTCCTGGTTAAGATCACCTTCACTGATCACAGCAGGGGCATCCACGCTCTTCCCTGGTTCGGGCCTCTGCTCAGTTTGTGTCCCTTCCTGACTCACGAGCCCCGTGTCTTCTTTGCCGTATTGGTATGCGCTGTCCGTCTTTGGGGGAGGTTTGTCGGGCGCCACCAACTCGGGGCGAGATTGGTGTGTAGGGTCCACTTCGCTCACGAGCACCTCTCCAGAACCTGGAGGAAAAAGCAAGAGTCACATGCTGTGTTCTTCATAAGTTTCCCAACACCAAATCAAATCAGAAACTTAGGAGGAAGACGCAAAAGGAGAGTGGACCTCTGAACACCTGTATCCCATCTACTGTACAAATGAGCATGGAATGGGCAGTACGATGAAGTATTCTAAAGCAGTGGTCCCCAACCCCCGGTCTGAGGACCGGTACCGGTCCATGGATCAGTCGGTACCAGGCCGCAGCTCCCCCCCGTCCTCCACCCTGGCTGCCTCCTTGGGGGCTGCCCTGCCACTCTGCATCTGGCTCATCTTTGGTGCTCTCCAGTGGCCACCGTGGCTGGGGGTCCCCCTCGGCGTGGCACTGTGCAGCTGCTGCTGGCAGCGCTCCCCAGTGGGTGGTGGGAAGTCAGGGACGCTGGTGGGAAACCAAGTGGAGCAGGGGCTCAGGCGGCGGTGACATCACTTGGCAAAAGACTGCCACCCTGGGCCTCAGTAAAATTGTCAAGCGTTGGCCGGTCCCCGGCGATAAAAAGGTTGGGGACCACTATTCTAAAGAATAATCTCAAAGCTGGGAGAAGGCCATCTTCAAACCATCTTCGGATTCACACCCGGTTTGCAAATGAATCATTTAATTTCTCAGTGTAAATACGCCGGTTATGAACTGGTTTCACCCCACTGGGGAGCGCTTTTGTCGTTGGATCATTAGAGAAGTTCTGGATGTTGGGAGATAAAACTGGAATTGAATGCTGTGTAAGGTCTAGACCAGGGGTGGCCAAATGGTGGCTCCCCAGATGTCCATGGACTACAATTCCCAAGAGCCCCTGCCAGCAACAGAGTTTCTGTTGTGAACAACTCATGAGAGTGACCAACTGGAGTTCCACGCTTATTTCTTTGTCGATCGGAGCCTGCTGACTCACAGCGAACTGTGAAAATGCAGCCAAGGCTCCGAATGGCTTACAGGGGGCCTTAAAGATCTGGGGGACGCTCGCAATGCATATCTACTTCATCCGGGAAATCTTTGGGTAGGGGGGAGCACCCTCAGTCAAAGTCAGCGCTGCTCCCGCAGAGCGGAGCCACTTGGATTTGTGAGGGATGTTACGCTGAAGTACAGCAGCCCGCCAGTATTTATGGGGCGCATAAAATTTTATGGCGGTAACCACAGCAACAGGAGTGACGGCCTTGCCAGGGGACAGTGGAAAGCTCCTTCGCAGCCCTCTGCCTGTGCTCCAGCAAGCCGAATTTTCATGCCTTAAGTTGGGGGGTCTTTCTATTGCCCAATTCCCCAAGCATGTTTAATTCACTGTACTCAAGCGGGTTGCCGACTCTGGGTAGGGAAAATACCTGGAATTTTTGGGAGGGAGGTGGAGCCTGGGGAGGGCAGGGTGGGGGGCAGAGGGGGAGGTATAATGTCATAGAGATCACCTTCCACAGCAGCCGTATTTTCCAGAAGTATCAGGTCTTTCCCCAAATTGATTGGATATTTTTCTCAATTTCCAACCTATCAGCAAATTTTGGAAAGGATCTTTATCCATTTTTGCCAATTTGATTTTGATTTTAGATTCATCGTTGCGATCCGTTTCAAGCAGGGAAACTCGCTTCTGATTCCGAGGACTCTGGGAAAACGTCACACGTCATAAGGCCTTCAGCATGCATGTATTTGGGGCTACTTCATCTGATGCAAGCTGGACGGGTTGTTTCTCAATGCCACTGCAGGGCAGCCCGCCAAATCACTTGCCGTCTGTCAGAGGAAGGTGAGCGTCGTGCTTTCCACGGAGATGTGATGGAGCTCTGTGCAATTCCCCCAGCTGTGATCGAGGGGACTGCAAACTTAGACATTAGCATTTAGGGGCATTGTCCAATCTGTTTGCTGTTGTAACCTACATAGCGCTATATTTTATATTATTATTATCAGCTTCCTGTGTGTAAGTCTTCCATATTATATGCTAAGAAATAAATAAAAGGTAAAGGTATCCCCTGTGCAAGCACCGAGATGTCTGACCCTTGGGGTGATGCCCTCCAGCGTTTTCATGGCAGACTCAATACGGGGTGGTTTGCCAGTGCCTTCCCCAGTCATTACCGTTTACCCCCCAGCAAGCTGGGTACTCATTTTACCGACCTCGGAAGGATGGAAGGCTGAGTCAACCTTGAGGCGGCTGCTGGGATTGAACTCCCAGCCTCATGGGCAGAGCTTTCAGGCGGCTGCCTTACCACTCTGCGCCACAAGAGGCTCTAAGAAATAAATAATAACCTACAAATTCGAGCGGTGAGGGGAAAACCCAGGAGCACCATCTTACCAGTGGACTTCTCAGCTCCTTCCCAATCTGGCGCTGCGTCCACGTCAATCCACGAATCTGGCGCTGGAGTCTCATCGCCCTCCGCAGGACTCTCAGCCACCCCCTCCCAAGAATCTGGCACCTAAAACAGTAGTAGAAAATCCCAATCAAGGCCTCGGCTTTCCTCCCCAGTCGGTCAGATCCCTACAGTCACTTGATTTGCCACACTGAGGGAGCGTAGTAACAGGGTCTCCAGTCAATTGCTCTCAGCATTTCCCAGTTGGGGACATATCTGTTTATTAGTCCCCCATTTTGACATATTTCCTTCACTGTACTCCCCCCCCCCCCCCCGCAATGCTGAGATGAACCCAAACAAACAATAGCCTGTTGTTCCTGTAAGGCTCTTGAGCCAGCTTGGTGTAGTGGTTAAGAGCAGCTTAACCACTCCTCCACCTGAAGCCAGCTGGGAGACCTTAGGCTAGTCACAGTCCTGTTCTGGCAGAGCAGTTCTCTCAGAGATCTCTCAGCTCTCACAGAGTGTCTGTTGCGGGGAGAGGAAGGGAAGACAACCGTAAGCCACTTTGAAATTCGTTTGTGTAGTGGAAAGCGAGGTATAAAAACCAACTTTTCTTCTTAAACATTTGTTATGCTGTGTACTAATTAATGGCTCACCCTCTGCCTATAGAGGTAGGCTTGTAATTCCCATTTCACTGTGTCAGAGGAAGCGTGCGATGCATGCAGAAAGCGTACAGCATGAACAAAATTTTGTTGGTGCTCAAGGTAACAATGGAAGAAGGAAGGCTGTTTTTTTATATACCACATTTCACTGGCCAAAGGAATCCCATAGCGGCTTTCAAACAATTTCCCCTTCCTGTCCTCACAACACACACCCTGTGAGGTAGGTGGGGCTGAGAGAGCTCTGAGAGAACTGGGGCTGGCCCCCAGGTCACCTGGCTGGCTGCATGTGGAGGAGGAGTGGGGAATCCAACCTGTCCCCCCAGATTAGAGCTGTCCTCAAAAATTGATTCTATTGATTCCCTACAGACCCTTTTGTCCCCAGCTGTTCCTTAGCTGTCTCCACAGCTGCCTGGACTTCAGCACACTCTAAAAACCATGATGGGAAACTCAAAGGCAGCAATGCAGCGTGCCACGCACAGATCTCTGGGCTTTCACCACTGCGGGGATGTGAAAATTGGGGAACCAGAGACGATCTGAATCCAGATTTGGTCTTTTTGAAAGCAAACTGGACCCCCTTTCGAAATAACGGCATCACACCCTCTTACCTCCTCTTTCAGTCTGACCACCTCTTTCTGCTTCAGCAGAAACTCTTCCGCCAGGGCCACCGCCTGGATGCAGGTCTCCGGGCCGCACCCCCGGACCCAGCCCTGCATCTCCTGGGGCAGGACGGTCAGGAACTGCTCCAGGATCAGCAGCTCCAAGATCTCCTCCTTCGAGTGTTTCTCCGCTTTCAGCCACTGGCGGCACAGCTCCCGGAGTCGCCCATAAATTGCTCTCGGACCCTCTGCCTCTTGGTAGCAGAGCTGTCGGAAGCGCTGGCGCCGCTTCTCCCGGGCTATGGCGGCCGCTTGCAAGATGGCCGCCTTCACCTTCCCATAATCCTCTATGTCTCGGACGCTGAGGGTGCTGAAGGCCTGCTCGGCTTCCCCGCTGAGGGCCGGCAGGAGGAAAGTCACCCACTTTTCCTGAGGCCAGCGACACGCTGTGGCGACTTGCTCAAAGGAGGCCAGGAAGGCTTTTGCATCGTCCCACGGCGCAGGCTCCTCAGATGCCAGTGGGGTCCCCCACCCCGGGTGAGGGGCCTGCAGTGAGCCCAAAAATTCCTGCCACTGCGTTTCCCAGAGCTGAGGCTCTCCTTCTTCGGGCTCCATTTTAATATAGGGTGAGGCGATCGCCTTGAGCTCCCCGATGCTCCCCACGTGTATGATCTTCGGGGCTTTGGTGCCCTCCAACTCGGAACACAGCCTGAAGGCCTCTAGATTCTCCTCCTCCTTCACTAGCAGGGGTAGTGCTCCTGCCTGCTCTACCACGGACATGTTGACCTCCAGATCTGCAAGCAAGTTCTCCATTGAAGAAGCAAAACGGTGGGAGAGAGAGAGAAATGTTGGGGAGGGGGCTTCCGGGGCTGTTTCCTCTGCCCAAGCCTTTATTGTCAGCTGCCCACCTGCTACAACCAATCAGGGAGCTCCCAAATGACTGCACAGATTTCTCTGCAGAAAGAGAAGGGTCCAAGTTAGGGAAGAAACACACTCGTGTGGAAGAAAGTGCAATGCAGGGTACACAAAATGTTTTTTTCGTCCCCGGATGCAGGTATATCGGACCTGAAAAATACCAGCATGTACTGATATTCTTGAATTCCAATATTGGAATGGTATTCAGATTTGGTAATATCTCAATTTTGTTCAGGAGCATTATTATATACTATAAAAGGTAAAGGTAAAGGTATCCCCTGTGCAAGCACCGAGTCATGTCTGACCCCTGGGGTGACGCCCTCTAGCGTTTTCTTGGCAGACTCAATACGGGGTGGTTTGCCAGTGCCTTCCCCAGTCATTACCATTTACCCCCCAGCAAGCTGGGTGCTCATTTTACCGACCTCGGAAGGATGGAAGGCTGAGTCAACCTTGAGCCGGCTGCTGGGATTGAACTCCCAGCCTCATAGGCAAAGCTGTCAGACGGCTGCCTTACCACTCTGCGCCACAAGAGGCCCCCTTTATATACTATGTATATATATACTTTATATACTATGGGGGCCATTAAAGCCAGTGGCAAATCAATACTGGGGTTGAAGGGTGGGGTGGGGGGGGTGAAGTATAGAGGCACCAACTCTGCAGCAGAATCAGTGCAACGTACTGGTGCCCAGAAACACAACTTGGTGCCAAGCAACTAGTGCCCAGCACAACCCAGTGCCAACTGACTAGTGCCCTGGAGAACAACCTAGTGTCAGCCTACTAAGGCCCAGGATCAGGAATAAGGTGAGGGAAAAGGGCTTAAGACAGACGAGAAAGCAAGATGAACCTAAACCCAAAGCCCCTACACACATACGCACACACCCAGACCAAAAAGAGAAAAGGGGGGGGGGGAAGCAGAGGAAACAAGCAACAAAGCCCCCCCCCCCAACTCCCCAAGAAAGAGAAAAGAAACAAAGAAACAGTGAAGGATGGTGAAACGGAGAGAGTGACAGACAGACAATTCAAATACAATAATAGATTTTAAAAAACAAGCAGAACAACCATACACACAAGGTCAAAAAAAAAAGAGAAAAAAAGGAACCATGAAAATGTTTAAACCAATTCCAAGGAACCAAAGCAGAAGGAAGGAATTCTTATCCTCCCCCCACCCCCCACACAACCTACCATCAGGCTCAAACAACAACAAACCTCCACAAAACTAATTGCAAGCCACAAAACCAGAAGGAACTAAGGATAAAATGAAAGGGAATCAAAAGAAGGCCAGAGGCCCTTGGCTTCACCGCCCCCACAGCCGACCACCCACCAAACCCAAAGAACAACTACCGGTAAAAAAACAAACCCCAAAAGCCACCTTAAACATGTCGTTCAGTCAAACCAGGGGTAGTCAAACTGCGGCCCTCCAGATGTCCATGGACTACAATTCCCAGGAGCCCCTGCCAGCGTTCACTGGCAGGGGCTCCTGGGAATTGTAGTCCATGGACATCTGGAGGGCCACAGTTTGACTACCCCTGAGTCAAACTAATGGCTATTTTCACTCTTCTCCACAGAAGCACTACAGGAGAACACGAAAACAATATAGCAAAGCAAAAGAAACAATGAATCGTCTGGTTCAGAGCCGCTGCTGAAGCCAAAGACCACCAATGGCATCTAGCTCAGTCAGACCCTTCCCATTATGCTCTTTGCCCATGCACAGAGGAATTTCAAAAAAGAACAAACTTCTGTGATTAACGCTAAAGAGCGGTGTTCCCATAACCTAGCCTAAAATCTGATTTGCCAAACTGCTACTATTCCTTGCCGCTCCCTCCGGTTCCTGGGAAATGGCTGGAGAAAGCAAGGTAGTTACTTAGTCGGACTTCACATTTGAAGCCGACAACCCTGCAAGTTGCAAACCTGCGATGCAATGCCGCTTGCAAAAGGAATCAGCTGTCATTCTGGGAGCTCTCCAAGGTTGTGTGGCGGTTTAGAACTCTATGCTTATCTTGCTGACTGTAACACCCCTGTTCTTGTAGCAAACCTCACTGAGGCAAGTACACCCTCCCACCATAAATAAATATACAGTCTGATAAAGGCTCCACTGCTGAATGTTATATTAACTGAGCGGGGGCAGGTGAGGGGAGACAGCCATGCTCTGAGACAGCAGAGGGTCTCCGGCAGAGGTTCTTTCACATCACCTCTACTACTATCTGACCCTTTAAACTGGGAAGACTGGGAATTGAACCTGGGGCCTTCTGTATGCCAAGCAGATGCTTTGCCACTGAGTCACTGCACTTCCACATGCGATAAAGCTGATATAAATCAAATCAATAATAATAATGCAGAACTAGCAGCATAAGGACAAGCCACCCTGTCTCTGACTCTGGGTGCTGAAACAGCTGCTTCATTAGTCAGGCAGTCACAATGGACTCCCTTCTTCGCTTTATGAGAGGAGAAGGTTCGGCTCCCAAAGATTTGGCTTCCCAGCCGTCCAGTTTGCCCTGAGGTACGTCTTCGTCCAAGTCAACGCCTCAGAGGCTCAGCATAAACATGAGTCAAGTTTATTCGCTTAAAGCGAGTTGCACGGCATAAATCACTCCAAAACAGGCAACAGACGTAAAAACAACTCCGGAAGAAGTTCCTGACAGTCAGAGCGGTTCCTCAGTGGAACAGGCTTCCTCGGGAGGTGGTGGGTTCTCCATCTTTGGAAGTTTGTAAGCAGAGGCTGGATAGTCCTCTGACAGAAATGCTGGTTTTAAGATCTTAGGCAGGTGGTGAGTGAGTGGGCAGGAAGGGATGCGCCAGTGTTTGTCTCTTGCAGCCCTTCCTTGCATACCCAGGGAACTGCTGATCGCCGCTGTGAGATGGTAGGTGAATTTCCTCCAGGCCAGCCTGGATTCTGGAGATTTTAGGTGGGGGGGATCACTGGGGCATGAAACTGGGGCCACTGTGGTTGAGCTGGTTGTGAGTTCCTGCACGGTGCAGGGGGTTGGACTAGATGACCCTGGAGGTCCCTTCCAACTCTATGATTCTATGATAAAAACCTCACTGCTGCTATCTAAATCATCTGCCCATCAGTGTCTTTGAGCATCTCCAGATGGCACTCCTTAGTCATCCATCTCACTCTGCAGGGCCTGCAAAAGGGAGCTCTCTCACCAGGCATTCGTTTGAGGCCGACTGACTGGGAACATCTACAGGTCCCCCCCCCCCCCCCCCCAGACTGAGAGTTCGAACCTACCAAGGGCTTGTCAAAGTTGTTTGTTGAAACGCTGTTCTAGCTGAGATGTTATTGTTATTTGTTATATTGATATCAGTTATATTGTTATTAGATGTTATTGTTATATTTATTTTGTTACATGTTCTATATGTTTTATGTAAACCACCCAGAGCCATAGGGAAGGGCGGTATATAGATAGATAGATAGGTAGGTAGGTAGGTAGGTAGATAGGTAGGTAGGTAGATAGGCAGATAGGTAGGCAGATAGATAGATAGGCAGATAGATAGGCAGATAGGCAGGCAGATAGGCAGATAGGCAGATAGGCAGATAGATAGGCAGATAGGCAGATAGGCAGGCAGGCAGGCAGGCAGGCAGGCAGACAGACAGATAGATAGATAGGCAGATAGATAGGCAGATAGATAGATAGGCAGATAGATAGATAGGCAGATAGACACTCAGACAGACAGACTTTTACAACAAAAAAGTCTCCATGCTTCACAGATGTAACATGGTGCAAGCCAGGGCAGAACAATAATAATAATAAAAAATATGTATATGCATTGAAAGCCATCTTTCCTAGCAGGCAAGGCCTCACCCAGCAACCCCACAGCGGTAATTAGCGTTTCGGCTGTGGAGAGAAGAAACAAAAAGTAGGGAGGACAAAGCCATCTCCCAAGGTCAAATCCCTGGGAACGGAAAACTGCTCCCGACAGTTAATAATCTACAAAGGGAGCCCTCCAAAATAAGCCGGAATCCAAACGGCACTTATTGTTCTGATCCAAAGTTCAGCCATCTTATCAAAACCCAGAGCTTGTAAGCTCATTCCACTCAGCATCTTCACTTTATGAGGGAGTCAGGCCTAATGAATTCAGTCAGGCATGTTTCAGAGAAAAGAGGGTCTGGATTGTCTCATTCCCGGTGTTTCACCTGTAGAAAGAGGTCTGATCTGGTACATGTGTAAATCCCACTGTTCTTACTTACTTACTTATTTATAGATTTATATACCGCTGCTCCCCCAGCAGGTCTCGCGGTGGTTTACATACTAAAATATTAAAAATACAATAAAACCCCCACAATTTACCCAGTTAACTGTAAAAACCAATATGACAGACAGCAGTGGACATCCTCTATAATCTATTCTAATCTATTCTGACATCGAAGAGCACGGCCTGAGTTACAAATCGCAAACGCACACCCTTCTGCCGCCACCACACAGAGGCTGTCAAGGGCTCTGTGGAACTGTAATTTATTCTTGACAAGGTTTTTTTGAATTGGCTTCTGCCCAACAGACTAGGGTTGTGCGATTCGGCTGGTTCGGCGGCCGTTCCCTCCGGGCGCAGCCAGCGCCACTCCGCGCGGGGGGGAGGGCGGTGCCGGCAGCGGCGTGACAGCGGGCGCAACCACACAGGCACGCCTACGTGGTTGCGCCCGCTGTCACGCCGCTGCCGGCACCGCCCTCCCCCCCCTGCGGTGCGGCGCTGGCTGCGCCCGGAGGGAACGGCCGCCGAACCAGCCGAATCGCACAACCCTACAACAGACTGATCATACTGCAAGAAACTGTCAACAGAGTCAGACCCTCCACATCAATATTATCTACTCTGAACGGCAGCAGCTTTCTAGAGTCTCGGGCTGGAATGAGGCCTGCTGTGTGGTGGCCCCATCCTGGCGGAAGAAACTGTCAATGTTACGCCAGCCCTGCAGGACTCAGCTACGTTCTGTGAGGCCTGCAAAACAGAGCTCTTCCATTTGGCTTTTAGTGTTTTAGAGTTTGCTTTATTTCTTTATTGCATTTGGCTTTTAGTGTTTTAGGGTTTGTTTTATTTCTTTATTGCATTTGGCTTTTAGTGTTTTAGGGTTTGCTTTATTTCTTTATTGCATTGGGCTTTTAGTGCTTTAGGGTTTGTTTAGTTTATTTACTTATTAGATTTCTATCCCCCCCCCTGCCTTGCATGACTTATGGGGGCTGCTTTCTACGTGGAAGACGTTTTTAAACTGAGATTTTTCTTCATGGACACTGTTCTAAAATGGGGATTTGTTAATGCTAATAAACATTTGCTCGCTGCCCCCAAGATAATTGTTTAAACTGGGGATTTCTTCATTTCATTTCATCCACCTTTCCTCCCCAACAGGGACCCCATTCTCCCCTTCTCCGTTTCATCCTGACCCCCAGCCTTGCGAGGTAGGTTAGACCGAGGTAGCCTGATTGCTCCGAGGTCACCCAGCAAGCTTCCGTGGCAGACGGGGGATTGGAACCCAGGTCCTAGTCCAAACTTTCAACCACTACACCAGGGGGAGTTAAACGGCGGCCCTCCAGATGTCCGTGGACTACAATTCCCAGGAGCCCCTTGGCAGGGGCTCCTGGGAATTGTAGTCCATGGACATCTGGAGGGCCGCCATTTGACTACCCCTGCACTACACCATACCTGGACCCCAGAGGCTGAACCGAACCCATCCTGGATCCTTTCCTTCCCCAAAATTCAGCATGTTTCCAAGACCCCCTCATCCCCCCCCTGGAGGAGTCCCCCTTCCCCCTTTTCCTCTCTCCCTCCTCCCCACCCGCAAATGACACACAGGCTAGCGGGGCAGTCACTGAAGCTTTAGGAACCCCATAGATGCCAGCCCAAAGAGCCTCTTGTGGCGCAGAGTGGTAAGGCAGCCGTCTGAAAGCTTTGCCCATGAGGCCGGGAGTTCGATCCCAGCAGCCGGCTCAAGGTTGACTCAGCCTCCCATCCTTCCGAGGTCGGTAAAATGAGTACCCAGCTTGCTGGGGGGTAAAGGGTAATGACTGGGGAAGGCACTGGCAAACCACCCCGTATTGAGTCTGCCATGAAAACGCTGGAGGGCGTCACCCTAAGGGTCAGACATGACTCTGTGCTTGCACAGGGGATACCTTTAGATGCCAGCCCAGAACTTTGCACATGTGCCCCCCAAGCAATGTGCTTACAAACGACCCCCTCCAAAAAAAAAAACAAAAACAAAAAAGCCCCTTTCCCCCCAATTGCAAAAAAACAGAAAGCCAAAATTTGCAACAGGCGAGGGATTTAGACCCAGTTGGGGGGAGAGAGCACGGATGGGGGGGCCCCTTTGGGAGGACCTACCTGGCCAACCCCAGGTGGGGCTCCCCGCTGCTTCCTCGGGCTTCTCCGTGGGGCTCTCCCGCGCCAACGCGACGCCCTCCCAGCCCCGGGGACGAGGCAGCGGTGCAGAAGCGGAGTCCTCCCCACTCGCGGCGAGGGGAAATGACCGCTCTCACATTTTTACAAGCCTTTCTCGTGTTTCCTGGCCTCTCTAGGCCGCGCCGAGGCGCTCCGTGGCTTTAACCTTTGCAAGGCCGTCGCTGGGACCGGGGGCTGAGCTGATGGGGGGCTGCGGCTTTTCGCCCTCTTGTTCCCCCTGGGTGCAGGCGCCGCTTTGCAAACTCTCTCCGGGAATGTGGGTGGGGGTGTGTGGGATTTTTAAATAGATTTGGGTTTTTTAAAAATAAAAAATGTAAATAAAAATCTCATAGAATCATGGGATCACTGAGTTGGAAGGGGCCGTAGAGGCCATCTAGTCCAGCCCCCTGCTCAACGCAGGATCAGCCCTAAGCATCCTAAAGCAGGGGGAGTCAACCTGTGGTACTCCAGATGTTCATGGACTACAATTCCCACGAGCCCCTGCCAGCAAATGCTGGCAGGGGCTCGTGGGAATTGTAGTCCATGGACATCTGGAGGACCACAGGTTGACTACCCCTGTCCTAAAGCATCCAAGAAAAGTGCGCATCCAACCTTGGCTTGAAGACTGCCAGTGAGGGGGAACTCACCACCTCCTTAGGCAGCCTATTCCACTGCTGAACTACTCTGACTGTGAAACATTTTTTTCCTGATATCTAGCCTATATCGTTGTACTTGAAGTTTAAACCCATTACTGCGTGTCCTCTCCTCTGCAGCCAACGGAAACAGCATCCTGCCCTCCTCCAAGTGACAACCTTTCAAATACTTAAAGAGGGCTATCATGTCCCCTCTCAGCCTCCTTTCCTCCAGGCTGAATATTCCCAAGCGCCTCTGATTATGGGCACAGCGTCTTCTACGGGCGGGGTTTTTATGTAGAACGAAGGGGTCTCTGAGAATGTGCAAAGTATCTTTTCTCCGCGTGGCGAATGAGCCGTGGGGCTTGTGAAGGCTGCAAATCTGAGCATGCACGGGGAGGGCATCTTATTCTGGAGCGAGGCCCATTTTGCATGTGTGTCTCAGATATATGCTATTATTGTTGTTATTATCATCATGGTTATGAGCAACTTTATTTAGGTACGACCCTCCCAGCAAGCTAGCTTCAGGGGGGTGTACGGGATTTAAATACGCAGCAGGACAATTTAAACTGTTCGGCTCAATCAAAACGAAATCGACATTTTAATATTGCCAGTTAAACCCATCTCTAAACAGTGTCAAAAATAGTGCCAGCATCAACAGCATAGCATTCAGGTCTCCCAGTACTAGACTCCAATTCTAGGGTGGCTTTGATAGGAGGAGCCCAGAAGATGTTTTTGTTGTTGTTGTGATTGATTTGTTTGTCGCTGTGGCTCTCGACAGTTTATAAATCACATAAAATCATTCAAATCATATAAAACCCTAAAATTATTGGCACTAGAAGGAAATCTCCCAGTTTCAGACAGTGTGCCTCTTCCTCAGTCGTGTTGTTGTTGTTAGGTGTGAAGTTGTGTCCGACCCATCGCGACCCCATGGACAATGATCCTCCAGGCCTTCCTGTCCTCTACTATTCCCCGGAGTCCATTTAAGTTTGCACCGACTGCTTCAGTGACTCCATCCAGCCACCTCATTCTCTGTCGTCCCCTTCTTCTTTTGCCCTCAATTGCTCCCAGCATTAGGCTCTTCTCCAGGGAGTCCTTTCTTCTCATGAGGTGGCCAAAGTTATGATGTTTTTAATCGCCTCTTCTGATACCCCCCCCCCAAAAAAAACACCCTTGTTTTCTGGAACTCACAACCTGCTGGCGGTGGTGCCTGGCCCATGGGGTATTCGCCCAGCATCCACTAGGAGTATTCTTTGTGGTGGCGCTGTCCTGATGTTTTGCCAGCCCTACAGGACTTATCCAGCATCTGTAGGGCCTGCAAAACAAAGCTCTTCCATTTACCTTTTCGTTAGCTGGGTATGGTTTATGTGGGCTGCCCCTGAGTTTTATTTGGATGATGGCTTTAAACTGAGGACGTTCATTTTGTTAGTTGCCCCAAGACAGCCTGGCAGGGAGAGGCAGTCTATAAATTGCCTAATAAACTGTGAGTTGGCTTGAAGCTATATGCAAAAATGCTTGAATTGTTATTTTTCATTGCAGGGATCTATGTAGGGTTGCCAGCTCCGGATTGGGAAGTACCTGGGGACTTTGGGGGTGGAGCCAGGAGTGGGCAGGATTTGAGACCTCAGTGGAGGATAATGCTATGGTGTCCACCCTCCAAAGCAGATATCTTCTCCAGGGAAACTGATCTCTGTTGCCTGGAGATGAGCTGTAATTCCAGGGGAATCTCAGGCCCCACCTGGAGGCTGGTATCCCTAAGACCCTTTTGAACATCACATCTGTATCCACACCTGTCTTTCCATCCTTTCTCCCTTTGCCCTCCCTACTGTATCCTTTCTGGCTAGAAAATTTTTGTGGGGGGTAGAATGTAGTGCATTCATGTGTTGTGAAGTGCTATTATTTTAAGATGAACTTACATGACCTTAAGATGACCTTCAATGGCCTCAGACCCTGACCCATCTGAATCAATTAGGACAGTTCCCCAGGACAAAATAGCTGCTTTTCAGGGTGGACTCTGGGGCATCACACCTGCTAACATCTAGCCATGAGCTCAGCACAAAAGCAGCTGATACAAACCCACGTATAGCCAAATTCACAAACACACTGATTGAGGAAGGAGAGTTGGTTCTTATATGCCGCTTTTCTCTACCAGGAGTCTCAAAGCAGCTTCCCTTTCCTCTCCCCACAACAGACACCCTGAGAGGGAGGTGAGGCTGAGAGAGCCCTGATGTTACTGCTCGGTCAGAACAGCTTTATCAGTGCTGTGATGAGCCCAAGGTCACCCAGCTGCCTGCATGTGGAGGAGGAGCGGGGAATCAAACCGGCTTGCCAAATTAGAACCTGCCTGCTTCTCTTAACCAGTACACCAAGCTGGTTCTGACTGCGTAGGAGGAATCTATATTCCGAGAGCCATTGTGATGTAGCCATCGGTAACAGACCAGAGAAACTGACTGAGTGACCCTGAGACATTTACTTCATTTCAACCAGTCCTACGCCGGAGGATTGTTGAAGTGGTGCTTGACCACTGCTGGCCATCCCCCAGGTATGAAAGAATTAAGTTCCATGTAATATATATATATTTGCTAAACACTTGTCTTCTTGGTTGTTTAAATGTGTCCATTCATCGTAAATTATTTCCAGAACCAGTTGTTGGAGTTTACATTAGGTTTCCTTTTCTAGCTTTAGCTGAATATGATTTTGGGAAATGGACTTTAAAATGGTCCCATATCTAGTGTCCTGAATGGAGAATAGTCCACAATTTGGAATAGATGGCCTGCATATTTTTTCAGATTTAGCCTCTTGAGTGAACCCCCCTATTTTGTTGCCTTAATGGAGAATAGGTTGCTTTCCATTTGGGTTATATGGATCCCCATTTTCTCTTAGATTAACCCTTTGACTGAAGCCCCTTTGCCAGTCTCTCTATTAGGGGAGCTTCAGCTGAAAAATAAAATAACTGCTTACAAATAAACAACTCTCACAAATAACATGTGTTTCTAACCATATCGTCACACATTTTTGGTTAATTAACATGCCTTTCAAAAATATTACGATTAATCTTCTCAAGACCTTTGTACCAAAATGATCCATTAACATGTTAAATAAAAATAAACCTGAAGAAGGCTATTTGCAGAGGAAGCGTTGAAGAAAAATGTGTTAAATAAGAATCCAAAGCTGCAGTCCAAAACACACCAAGTAGGACTTGATTCAAAAGAAACATACCAGAATATTGGAAGCACGGGAAAAGCCTTTTGAGAATCCCTTCCTCAAACGGGGGAAAGATTTGCACATATAACCTTCCATTAATCACGTTGTAAAAAACCTTGACCACCTGATAGTTTGGGCTGGCTCTTTTAGTCAGGAAAGTTGTACAGCCATCTTGGTCCCTGCAAAGCCCCCCAACCAAGAACAAAACCCCAAAAATAATTTAGTCAATAATTGTAACCCACTTCGACCCCTTGGGGAGAGGCGGACAATAAATTTAAATATAATAATAAATGCCTTTGATCAGATCAGCACAAAGTCTTTTGCACCCAATAAAAGATATTACATATATGTCATTCTGTTTTTTTTGTTTTTAGTTGAACAAGTGACTGCCATTTCTACAAAATGGACCAAAAGTCTGATTCAATAAAAAGAACCTCTTTTTAAATAAATAAATAATCACAACTAGCCACACAGTTGTGTCCCCCAGAACTGTAATCCCAATAAAGACTCCCCCAGAGTGCATGGCAAGTCACCTCATCAGATACTTTTCCGCGTAAATGTGCTTCCTGTACTTGGAAAGTTAGCAATTCAGGAATCTCCAGACTCCTGGGTCAAAAAGCTCCCTGCCCTTAAAGAGCTAATAAGTCAAGAAGTGCCATACTGTTTGCAAAAGCTGGGCTGATTTTTGTAAAAACAAGGCTGTAAAAACAACAATATTTTTAATCCGTTGGCTCAGGGCAGTGTATGACATTTTAAAATCCTGGCGGACGAATGCCATTTTACAGACCTTGCTTCCATCAAGGCCCAGGTCTCCACAGGCAGCAGTTTTCACCAGGCTGGGGCCAGGACCGAAAAGACCCTGCTGGAGTCCAGGCCCACTTTTGGGGGGCCAGGGAACATCAGCATATTAGCACCTCATGCTCTTAGTGTTCTTCTGGGGGAATATTGGGCGAGGCAGTCCCTCAACTATGCTGTGGGTTGCTTTGACCCAGGTGGGCTGTTCCCTTCGCTGCCATGAAGGTTTTCTTTTTCCCCTCAGAGGAGAATCCCGTCTCTCTTCACTGCTTTGCTCACCGCCTGCGGTTTACAAGAGGACGGCCATTTTGCAAGAGATCCTCGGTGTGAATGTAGGTTCGGTTTGGAGAAGAGTCCTTCAGGAGCCGAATGCTCCTCCTTCCGCTTTTAAATTGAGCGATGGAGGGCTTGAGCGTGGAGGTGGACATGTCCATGGAGCAGGGGCCCATGATGACCACACAGTTGGAAACAGCCCCCAACTTCAAGTTAGAAGACTTAGAGGAGACAAAGCCACCCCTCAATCTACATGTAGGGAATATCGGTGTGCCGCTGACAGCAGAGGCTCTGCATCAGATAAAACATGAACCGGAGGAAGGCCTGCAGGAACGTTGGGGGGCCCAGTGGCAGGAGTTTCTAAACACACAGCGGGCCCCTGCCTGGGGATGCGGGAACCCACAGGCGGACGATAAACCCACACCATGGGAGGACGCGAAAGCTTTCTTGGCCTCCTTCGAGCAAGTTGCGTTGGCGTGCCGGTGGCCACAGGACCGTTGGGTGACCCTCCTCCTGCCAGCCCTCAGCGGGGAAGCCGAGCTGGCCCTCAGGGGCCTTGGTGGGCCCGACAGAGAGGATTATGGGAAGGTGAAGGCGGCCATTTTGCGAAGGGAGGCCATTGTCAGGGAGCGTCAGCGTCGGCGCTTCAGGCAGTTCCGCTACCAGGAAACGGAGGGGCCAAGAGCGGCTTGCGGCCGCCTCCGGGAACTTTGTCATCGGTGGCTGAAGGTCGAGAGAAGCACCAAGGAGGAGATGGTGGAGCAGCTGGTTCTGGAGCAGTTCCTGGCTGTCCTGCCTCAGGGCATGCAAAACTGGGTCTGGGGATGCGGCCCTGAGACCTGCCTGCAGGCAGTGGCCTTGGCCGAGGGTTTCCTGGTCAGGCCGGTGGATGTGACAAGACTAAAAAAGGAGGTGAGATGGTCTGAGGGGGGCTACCTCTGGGGGTTCATTTTGTAAGATTCAGACAACTCTCCCATCCTTGGCCTTTTGAATTGGTCGCGTCATAAGAAAACACTGCCAGGTTTTTGGACGGGATTAGGGGTGACAGAGGCTTGGTTTCCGCTGCAGTTTCAGCCAGTTGGTCCCCATTTGTGTGTTTATTTCTGACATTTCCACCCTGCTTTTCTCCCCAATAGGAATCCAGAGTGCCTTATGTTTTCCTGTCCTCCATTCTATCCTCAAAACAGCCCTTTCAGACAGATAGCATGGTGGAGTGAGTAAAGAGCAGTGGCCTCTAATCTGGAGAACTGGGCTTCATTTCCCCACTTCATTTCCCCATAGAGTTTTTTGCTAGAGCGCTAGAGTGTCACCCTGGTGTGATGACATCACTTCCAGGTCACACGGGCTGCGTGCTGGCTGTTTTTTGCGGTCAGTTCTCCCCACCAGCCAGCTGACTAGTGGTAGGACCCTGGGGTCTGGCAGCGGGGGACCCCCACATCCAACAAGGGTCTGGCAGCCCTATAGCCCACCAAGCTTCCAGGGTAGTGAAGAGACTCAGACCTTGGCCACTCAGATCCTACACCAGCCCTTTTCAACCTTTTGACTGTGGAGGAGCCCCTGAAATAAATTTCTAAGCTTTGAAAACCTCCGGAAGTGATGTCAGCTGGCTATGCCTCTTTGCCACGCCTCCTGGAAGTGACATGTTACAGGAAGTGATATCACCACCCACACTCTTCGCCCACCTTTCACTCTGCCCCCCACCTTTAGTACTACTATGGCGTCTCCACCACATGTTGGCTTGTAGGAATAGCAGGAGCTGAGGAGACGGCCCGGACACCCCATATCATGACACAACCAGCTATCCCCACCTTTGATTTTTTTCGGCCCTGGCTCCGGCCTGGTGGAACGCTCTGCGGAGAGAGATCAGAGCCCTGTGGGACCTTAGACCAGGCCTTTTCAATCAGGGTTTTGAGGGGATTCTTGGTAGCTCTGGAAGGGTTTCCCGAATGGATGGCAGTGAATTAATTGTGATTTATTTTTAAATTTGTTAAACACTTAACTGGGTGATATGACATATTGGGTGATATGCTACACATCTCCCACCCACCTCCAATGATGGTCCTAGAGGGGGTGGGAAGAGGAGGGGCCCCAGGTGGGCGTGTCCACAGCTGTGTTTCCCAACCACATTCTGCACGGTTGTGCCACTTCTGGGGTTTCTCAAAGCCTGAAGGGCTTTCTCCATGGTGAAAAGGTTAAGAAAGTTTCACAGGGCTTGCAGGACAGAGTGGTTACTCCAGGCCTACGGTTGGGGCCTAACTGCTGATCTCATAGGCCTCCTCGCCTGCCAGACTATACTCCTTAGAGAAGCTTGTACCATGCCCTCACCCAACCACCTGCCAGGAATTTTACAGGCAGCATTGGAATGTAAATTGTATTAGAAACTGTGACTTAATTAGATTTTATACGGTGTTTTAGAATGACATGTGCTTTTAATTATGCTGTGATCTGCCCGGGGTTTGCCGCGAGAGGGTGGAATGAAAGTTAAATAAATAAAATAAAATAATGTGTTCTTCTCCCATAATTCCAGGTCCCACCCCTCACCCCTTGGACCCACCACCTCTGCTGGGATGCTAAGCAGGAGCAAGCCGAAGAGGCAGTGTCTCCGGGTAAAGATTTGGTGGTCTCTGAGTCACTGTGTAATCTCGAGGGTGCTACCAAGATAGTGCTGGCTCTAATGGGGGGGGGGGACGACCCCCGTCTACATGAACAAACAGGGTTCCAGTGGATGTAGTTGTGGCTACGAGCACAGATGGCTTTGAATAGGGGTTAGAGAGCTTCATCTAGGATAGATTCATGGTTGGATACTAGATCTGGCGAGTAAAGGGAACCTCCATGTTCAGAAGCTGTCAAGTCCTGAATACTGGATAAACACAGGTCCATCCGTAGCTATTAGCCACAAGGCACAGGTGAAACACTATGCCTGGGGCAGTGAGACTCTATGTTTTTGGTGCTTGGGAGGCAATACTGGGAAGGGCCTCTGGAGTCCTGGCCCTGTTGTTGGGCCTTCTGATGACACCTGGATTTGGTCCACTGCATGACACAGAACAGCTCTTCTTCCAGGGCAACTGGTTGTGAGTCTAAAGGGAGCGCTCGATGCACCACTGGTCTGGTCCAGCAGGGATTTTGTAACTTTCTTATTTCTTACTATGCTCTGGTTTGGCCTCACTTGGAGTCCTGTGTTCAGTTTTGGGCACGCCAGTTGAAGAGGGAGGTAGACAAACTGGAGCGTGTCCAGAGGAGGGCAATGAAGATGGTGAGGGGTTTGGAGACCAAGACGTATGAGGAAAGGTTGGGGGAGCTTGGTCTGTTTAGCCTGGAGAGGAGACGACTGAGAGGGGATTTGATAACCATAAAAGCGTGCCATGTAGAGCAGGGGTAGTCAACCTGTGGTCCTCCAGATGTCCATGGACTACAATTCCTATGAGCCCCTGCCAGCAAACGCTCCATGGACATTTGGAGGACCACAGGTTGACTACCCCTGATGTAGAGGATGGAGCAGCGTTGTTCTCTCTTGCCCCGAAGGGACAGACCGGAACCAATGGGATGAAATTGATGCAAAAGGAATTCCGTCTAAACATCCAGAAGAAGTTCCTGACAGAGTGGTTTCTCAGTGGAACAGGCTTCCTTGGGAGGTGGTGGGTTCTCCATCTTTGGAGATTTTTAAACAGAGACTAGATAGCTATCTGACGGAAAGGCTGATTCTGTGAAGGTTCAAGGGGGTGGCAGGTTCCACTGGATGAGTGATAGGGTTGTGAGCATCCTGCATGATGCAGGGGGTTGGACTAGATGACCCAGGAGGTGCCTTCCAACTCTATGATTCTAACGTCTCTGTTTATTCCTCCAGGAGAAGAACAGATCCGTGAGGCTAGATATTGGCAGGATGACCCAGAGCAAAAGGAGTCGACACTCTCGTGGTTAGGAGGAAGCCAGGTTTCTCAGTATTACAGTGGGAATGAATCGGAGCATGAACACAAAGGTCTCGTGGGTAAACCGGAAGGGAGATGCGATCGTACAGGAAGCAGAACCTGCCAAAGCAACCGCCTTTCTGGAAGAAGCTTCAGGTGGAGCTCAGATCTCCGAGTACATGTGTGTCCCCGATTTTGCAGAGTGTATAAATGCACCAAGTGGGATATTTTGAGTCGGAAGGGAGGCCTCGAGAGAAATGAGAAAACTCGCCTGGGTGAGAAACTGTTCAGATGCTCGTTGCGCCGGAGGAGTTTCACAAACAGCTCCAGCCTCCTCGTGCACGAGCAGATCCACAAAGGCTGGAAGCCGTTCAAGTGTTCCACGTGCGAGAAGAGCTTCGTCCGCAAGGGGACACTCCTCATCCACGAAAAACTCCATGCCGCCGGGAAACTGCACAAGTGTTTTGGGCGTCCCAAAAGTTTCACCGACTGTGCCCACGAGCGAATTCACCAGGGAGAGAAGCCTTACAAATGTTTGACGGGTGGGAAGGGTTTCCGTCAGAGGGGGACCCTTACGGCCCGCGAGAAAATCCACTTCGAAGAGGAGCCTTTCAAATGTCTGGATTGCGGGAAAAACTTCTGCCGAGCCACGAAACTGAGGGACCACCAGAGGATCCACACCGGGGAGAAACCGTATCAGTGCTCGACGTGCAAGAAAAGTTTCACCAATGGCTCCAACCTCAGTAGGCACAAGAGAGTTCACACGGGAGAAAAGCGGTTTATATGCTCTGACTGCGGGAAGGGCTTCAGTCAGAAGGGGAATCTGCTGATACACGAGAGGATCCACACCGGAGAGAAGCCGTTTAAATGTCTGGCGTGCGGGAAGAGCTTCAGTCAGAAGGGAAACCTCGTCAAACACGAAAAAACTCATGTCGGGAGAGGCGTATTCTAAGTGGGCTGGCTCTGAATGGTGTCTAGGATTGTTGTGGTGGTCCCTGATCTGGTTCATATAGATTTGGGAGAAAGGTCCCCCTATTTTCCGTGGGAAAATGTGCCAGGGCAGTTCCGTTGGAATCGAGAGGGGCAGATTTTGTGCCGTTCCGGAAAAGTTTATTTCCCCTCCCTATCAATAAAAAATACAAAAAATACAAAAAATGAATATCAGTCTTTAAAAAAATACACACACAAAGGAAACACACAAAGGAAAACACTCCTTTGCACAGCCCGAGGGCAGAAACATCTGGAACCCAGTGCTGGGAGATGTAAAGTCCAGCTTTATTTGGGATCAGCCATACAGCTAGCTGGGCTAATTCTGTGATCCGTGTCGGGCTTCGAAAATACATGGAAAATATGGGTAATTTTGGATACAGCTTGGATACAGCCGAAGGCACACCCCAAATCCTTATTTATTTTATTTTCCGATTTCTTGATCTCTCAACAGAGCCAACTCAGGACAGGTGCCGACGGTTTCAATAAAAACCACAGTCATTCATAAAAACAAACATCGGTTTATTGATTAATTTAACTGTCAGCAACTATTAGAGCCTGTTAAAAAGATTGAAACAGTCAGGGGCTTTTCGCACGGCTTCAAAATCGCACAATGGTTGCCAATTGAAAACGCTATTGATTTGCCGTTATGCACAACGTCGTTGACAATCTGCCACACACCTGAAACCGATCCGCAAAAAGCGCTTCCTTGTAGCGCTTTCAGGGAAATCCCCAATTGTGGATTCACCCTCCGGAAAGCGATACACTCCTGCAACCAATCTGCAACACTAGCGAAAAAGACCTGTGCGTTAACATTGTTGCGGTTTCTACAAAGTCCCTCCCCCTGGCTCTCTCCTCTGATCTTCCGGCGAAGCGATCGCCATTTTTTTTTCTCCGAGCGAGCGGGGATAAACGCACCAGCGAGCCTCTTTCTGTTTAGAGGCTTCCCCGGCTTCAGTCCCTCCCCAGAGTCACTAAGCACAAACAACACTTTGGACACAAACAACAGAGAAGCCCGTTTGCTGATGTATTTTCCCTTTATTTTTTACACGAAAATCGGGCCCGTGAGAGGGGGGGGGATTTTTTTTTTCACTCGGAGGGAGCGTGGCAACGAATAAATGACAGCTCAAACACACCGGGCAGCTGGATGGGTCTATCTGTTGCAACGAATCAACACAGATTCGTTGCAATGGGTGTATGTGTGTTTTTTTTTTTAACTTTCTTAAAGGGAAAGGGGCTGTTTGGGAGCATGCTAACGGCTGCCCATTGGCTGCTTGATGGCCAGGGGCGGGACGAGCTTGGCAAGAGCGCTTCCTTTCTAGCGATTTTTGCCGAGACCGGAAGCCTGTGGGAAACGATGGAAACGCAACTGGATTCCACTACAAAGGCAGGTATGCATAACGACGAATTCCACTATTTTAAATGGCGATTTTTCATTCAGCAACCAATTTGCTACAAAGATCCCGGTGCGGAAAGCAGTCTAGGTGCTGGCTAATAATTGTAGTGTTGAGCTTTTAGTAGCCCTTATAGTCCACAATCCAAATCCAGCTCTCAGGAGAGATCCATCCAGACGAGGGCCCTGGCAATATTGCTGGAGTTCTTTGGCCCCAACCAAATGTCTGGCGGAAGAACGTCTGGCGGAAGAGCTCCATCTTGCAGGCCCTGCGGAACTGAGCCAGCTCTGACAAGGCCCTTAGCTCTTCCGGGAGCTCATTCTACCAGGGAGGGGCCAGGACCAAAAAGGCCCTGGCTTTTGTTGAGGCCAAATGTACTTCTCTTGGGCCAGAGCTCGCCAACCTGTTGGAATTGGCAGGGTGTAATGCCCTTCAGGGGGTATAGTTAGTCAGGAAATCCCTCAGATACACTGGGCCGTCTGCCAAAGGCCTTGACGTTTAGTGCCAACACATTGAACTGGATCCAGAACTCAACTTTCTCCCCCTGTGTCATTTTCCTCGTGGCATTTTGTCCACGTGGCACTTCTGTGGGGCTGCTTAGGCTGGCGCTTGCCCCAGGACACCCAGCCTGGAGGCTTTTATCCCCAATTATCGGTGGCACCCTGAAATAGCTGCCAGGGAAGGCAGGGTTTCTCACAAAAGGGCTGCCAGAGCAAGGAAGGTGAACCTGTCACATGGAGGGCCAGTTGCAAAAGATTGGGAACGCTCCAGCCAAGTACTCCTCTGATCGAGGTGCTCCTTCAATGACAAAGTTGATACTCTGTATCGCTCTGTTCCAATAAGAGGGAGGAAATATAGGATTGGCTCCCTGCTTTGGGGAAGAAACACGGATACACACCAGCAGGCACCAATTTGGGGATCCCTTCAAGCCAGCTGGGTGTAGGGGTTAAGAGCAGTGGCCTCTAATATGGAGAGCCAGGTTTGATTCCCCGCTTTTCCTCCTCATGCAGCCAGCAGGGTGAACTAGGACTAATATGTGTACTGTTAGATCTCTCTCAGCCCCACCTACCTCACAGGGTGTCTGTTGTGGGGAAAGGAAGGAAAGGCAATTTTAAGCTGTTTTGTGATTACTTCAGGTAGTGAAAAGCAGGGTATAAAAACCCCAATTCTTCAAAATTGAAGCGGTGTGTTTATGTTTTTGCCCAGGATTAAGGCAAGAAACTTACTTGGGCTCATAGCATCTATGATAGAACTATTCTGACCATGCAGTTCTTTCAGAGCTCTCTCAGTCTCACCTACCTCACAGGGTGTCTGATTTGGCGAGAGGAAGGGAAGGCACTTGTAAGACACTTTGAGATAGTGAAAAGTGGGATGTAAAAAACATCTACTACTGCTTATTCATGTTTATACTTGCAGAACAGAGCTCAGACACTGAAAACAAGCTTTTTGAAATACTAGTGGTCTTGAGAGCTTAAAATACAAGTTGTCTTGAGTTGTCTTCGGCGCTTTATAGTTTTGATCTTGGTTTATGCAGGAGCACCTAGAAATCACCTGTGGTCCTCCAGATGTTCATGGACTACAATTCCCATGTGCCCCTGCCAGCAAATGCTGGCAGGGGCTCATGGGAATTGAAGTCCATGGACATCTGGAGGACCACAGGTTGACTACCCAGGATTTATTCCATCATGGGCGGTATAGAAATCTAAATAAATAAATAAATAAATAAATAAATAAATAAATAAATCATATGAATGGAACCTCCATATACCAGGGCAGCATGTCTCTGATTAGTGCCGGCAGGTACCATGGGATTATGGTAACTGTAGTCCATGGACATCTGGAGAGTCAGTTTGGCCACCCCTGCTGCTAATACAGGGAGGGGAGCGGTAGATGCAATGATATTTCATTGCAATGAATTTTTTCAAACCAATAAAAATGCAGGAGAGCTTCTCCGACCCGCCCCAAGACAGGACGGGGGAGGGGCAAAGTGAGTGACGTCACCCACAGATACGTGATCAAGCCCTTGCAATGTTGTGGCGCCTTCTAGGCAGGCGCTCTCTATGGCGTTAACCCTTGAGAGCTCTCGAGTTGCAGGGAGCCGAGGCGAGGTAACAATGCGGAAAAGGACGCCCGGGCAGCCTGCGAGGGAGAGAGGCCCGGGAAGGAAAAGCGTCCGGCAAGTTTCTTGCAAAGCGCTGAGCCTCTTTCTTTGCAAAGGGATTGTGGGCGGCCCCTTTTAGAAACAGGCTGGGAGTCAGGCTCCTTTTGCGGTCTTCCCCCTCTTGCAAGGTTTCCATTGCACAGCTTCGGAATCGCCTTCTCCGCCAGTCCCGGCAGGTTTACAGGCGGGGAAAAATTCTGCTAAAAAACCCCTTTCTTGTGCTGATCGGAGGAGTTGTGTGTGTGGCCGGGTGGAGGAGACTGTGAGTGCACGAGAGAAAGAGAGAGTGATGCCCTCCACCTTTTAGAAAGAGTTAGGGGTTTTTTTATACCTCGCTTTTCACTCCCCAAACGAGCCCCAAAGCGGCCTACAATCGCCTTCCGTTCTTCTCCGCGTTAGCAGACACCCTGTGAAACAGGTGGGGCCGAGAGAGCACTGACAGAACTGCTCTATGAGGACAGTTCTAACAGGACTGTGACTAGTCCAAGGTCACCCAGCGAGCTGCATGTGGGGGATCGATCCCGGCTCTACAGATTAGAGGACACGGCTCTTGACCCACTGTACCACACCGAAGTCTCAAAGTGGTTTACAGTTTTCCCACAACAGACACCTTGTGAGGTTGGTGGGGCCTTGAGAGCTCTGAGAGAACTGTGGATGCCTGTGGGGAAGCAGTGGGGAATCAAGTGCGGTTGTCCAGATTAGAGGCCGCCACTTTGAACTGCTACTTCACGCAGAAGTCTCAAAGCGGCCGCCTTCCCCTCTTCTCCCACAACAGACGCCTTTGGGAGGTAGGTGGCCTGAGAGAGCTCTGAGAGAACTGCTGAAATAACAGCTCCAAGGCACCCAGCTGGTATATTGTACATAAGTCTCCTGTGTGCCTTGCTGCGCCATGGAGAACCTGGAAGCCATCATCTTGATCATCCTGGCCACCCACAACCTGGTGCGCCTGCACTTGCACCGCGCCGGCGTGGCCTCCCGGGCCCGGAGGACCATGCACCGCGTCATGGCCAACCACATCTCCCTGCTGCACCAGCTCCTCCCCGACATCTGCCCCGACAACGAGACCAGGCTGATGGTCGAGGAGCTGAGCGCCGGCCCCCACCGCTTCTGGTCCCGCCAGATCAGCCAGGACTGGTGGGAGCGCGTGGTGCTGGAGACCTGGGGCCCCAGCCAGTGGCTGCAGAGCTTCCGCATGACCAAGGACACCTTCCTGGAGCTCTGCGAGAAGCTGCGGCCTGAGCTGCAGCGCCAGACCACCACCATGAGGGCCCCGCTCAGCGTGGAAAAGCGGGTGGGGATCGCCCTCTGGAAACTGGCCACCACCGAGTGCTACCGGTCCGTGGCCAACCACTTCGGGGTCGGCCGCTCCACCGTCGGGGAGGTCTTCATCGAGGTGTGCCTGGCCATTGAGAAGCTGCTCTTCAAGGAGGTGGTGGCTCTCGAAGACCCCAAAGAGGTAGCCCATTTTATTTGATTGATTGATTGATTGATTGATTTCTATACCGCCCTTCCATGTGGCTCAGGGTGGTTTACATGCAACATGGGGGGTACATGGAACAAATTAATATATATAACATAAACAAATACAACAAGAGCAATAATCTAAATAACACAATTTCGGTGATCTTAAACAACAATATAACAGGAACGGAACTTAGCTAAGGCCCTTAAAGAGGACAGACTGGTTCAGTCCATGGAGAGGGTGTCTGAGGGGGGACCTGTTGTCGGTCTCAGGCAAATGCCTGGTGGAGGATGTGTCATCATATGGCAGTCATAACACAACTTTTACTTTATTTGGGGGGCAACATGGGGGCTGTGGGCTCCATGGGGCTTGTGCTTTTACAAAGTGGCTGGGGCCATTCAGTGTCTCAAAGTGGCCAGTACAGCTCCCCGGGGGGTGGGGGGTGTAAGGATCCAGGGGGCAGGTGAGGAATTTGGGGGCAGTAGGGGGGCAGCAGTCTGACTCTTCCTGCTGCAGCTGTGTTTTCCTAGCCAGAGACATTCCAAGGTGGCTTGCCATTGCCGACGTCTGGGTAGAAGAGTCTGACCAGGGTCAGCTCCGTGTAGCTTCCTGAGGGAGACGACAGCTTCAGAGGTTGGGCTGGATGGGATCCAATTCCTGCTGGGTTCCTTTCCCTCCTCAGACTCTGTCCTTCCCAGGCTCCACCTCAGATCTCCAGGAATTTCTCAACCCAGGGTTGGCAACCCTTCCCCAAAAGTCTCCATTTTTGGGGAGGCTGCAAAAAATGTCTCCTGCTTGCTCCTGGCCATGGGATTCTCCCTTGCTTGCTCTCCCCGTCCTCCCCAGTGACGACCCAAAGTGGCCATTACAAAGGACTTTTACAAAGAAACCTTTGGTATTTTTTCCCAGACTAAAACTTTTTTCCCAGACTAATGTTGTTGCACAACAACAACAACACAAGTAGCATTAGGTAACATACTGTGTTTTGAATTTGCAGGAGACCCAACACTGAGAAAGAGGTGTGTGTTCATATGTGGGGGGGGGGATCACAAGGGGTTGGCAACCCAAAAACGTTTGGGAACCGCTGGTCTAATTTCTCCGTCTTTCCGTTCCAAAGGTTATGGAGGGCTTTGCTGAAATGGGGTTTCCCAACTGCGTGGGCGTGGTGGACAAGACCCACATCCCCATCATCTGCACCGTTCGGAAGGGAACCGGCGTCAGCCAGAAAGGGTTTTTCCCCATGTCGATGCAAGGGACGGTGGACCACAGGGGCCGTTTTATTGACATCGAGCTCAGCTGGTGTGGGAAAGAGAAGGACGCCTCCTTCTTCCGAAACCTGACTCTCTGTGAGGCGATGGACCAAAGGGCGTTCGTCCCCGGGAACCCCACCATGACCCTTGGCGGTGTGGAGATTCCTCCGTTGATCTTGGGCGACACGTCCTACCCTCTGAAGAAGTGGCTCATGAGCCCTTTCACAGGCCACCTCGGTCCTCCGGAGGAGCGGTTCAATTCCCGCCTGAGTGACTGCAGGAAGGTCGCCGAACATGCCTTCAGGCGGCTGAAGGGGCGGTGGAGGTGCCTGGCCACCCGCCTGGAGGTCGCTGAGGAGAACATCATCCCTGTGGTGGTGGGCTCGGTCGTGCTCCACAACATCTGTGAGAACCGCGGGCATGCCTTGCTCGAGGGGCCGTGGGCCCAAGACGGGGTGTGGGACCAAACTCCTGAAGGGCACTTGAAATTTCCCGCATCTGCGCAGGACACGCGGGAGGGGACCCTGGTGCGAGAGGCACTGGCCAACTATTTCATGAGTGATTCTTGATTGGGGGGGGCCTTGGCTGAACCAAGAAGGTCGCTGTTTTAATTGTATGCTTTGCGTTAATGTAGATCTACTGCTTGCGCTTGTGGGGGCAGGAGGTAGGGGAAGGTAGCCAGCTGTGGGGTGGAGTAATTTTACCATTCCTCGATTCATCTTGTCATGCTGAATCAGAGTTTGGCCACTAAAGTCTTTAAGGCCAACTCATAGAATCAGAGAGTTGGAAGGGACCTCCGGGGTCATCTAGTCCTACCCCCTGCAGAATGCAGGAACTCACAACTACCCACAATGGCCCCACCCACGGTGACCCCAATTTCATGCCCCAGTGATCAACCCACCAAGAATCTCCAGAGTCCAGCAGATTCCGTCTCACAGCAGGGATCAGCAATTCCCTGGGTATGCAAGGAAGGGCCACAAGAGACAAACACTGGCACATCCTTTCCTTCCCACCCATTCACAAAGACTGGCAGCATACTCTGCATGAAGGTTGCCTCCTGATTACAAGTCACTTACTGGAAACCAAAAGTGCATGCCTTGACCGGGGTCCGTTTTTGAAACATAGAGGTCTCAAAGAGTTTTATCTGGCCTTCTCGTCCACAGAATTGACTCTAGGTCCATAGTGTCCTGAATATATCTTTTTATGTAAAGAAGCCAACTGGCTATAACAATTATTGTATTTATTGTATATTTTATGTATGCCGGTTTGGCCGTAACGCCAAAACACATCGGGTCAGTGGAGGCATTTGATTTTATTGAAGCTATTGCTAAAAGCCTTGGATTTTTTTTAACTTGATTGATAAATACTGGTATTATATTTTTATAATTGTGTTTCACCCTGTAAAGGATTAAGTTCACTTCCCTGGTGTTAACCTTTTTAGGTTCTTCAGTTTTGTTCGGATCACGATATTTTCTCCTTTTTGTTTTGGAGGATATAAGGCTGTTTGTATAGAGATGCTTCAGTCTTAGAGAAATCCTGTTTTGTTGCCGAATAAAGAGATTTTCTTCGACAAGGTCTGCTTATTGGGAATATTGACTGGAACTCCACAGTGGGTTGCAGGGCTGCACCTTTTATTTTCTGCCATGAGAACATCCATTCAAGAATAAAAAGCCGTGCTTGAAAAATAAGAAAAAGTTTATTAACAATATGTGTGACGACTGGTGATCTGCAAAACATGGCAGTTTTTTAGGTGCACGACTCATAAACGATCCTTGTCCATCCAAGATTCTGATTGGTGTGTTTTCCAAGAGAACTTTCCAAGTTCTCTGTTGTCTTTTATGCATAAAAGTTTTATCCTCCCTTGTAGAAGAAGAGTTGGTTCTTATATGTTGCTTTTCTCTACCCAAAGGAGGCTCAAAGCAGCTTACAGTTGCCTTCCCTTTCCTCTCCCCACAACAGACACCCTGTGGGGTGGGTGAGGCTGAGAGAGCCCTGATATCACTGCTCAATCAGAACAGTTTTATCAGTGCCGTGGCGAGCCCAAGGTCACCCAGCTGGCTGCATGTGGGGAAGTGCAGAATCGAACCGGCATGCCAGATTAGAAGTCTGCACTCCTAACCACTACACCAAACTGGCTTTTAAGAACCCTGCTGTATTCAACGTATAGCTTTTAGGATAAAAAATTCTCCCTCATAGGCACAAAACAGTCTCACACCCCAGAATAATTCCCAGGGTAGGATTGCCAATTCTGGTTTGGGAAATATCTGGAGATTTGGGGAAGATGGCCTGGAGAAAGCAGGATAGGGGAAGGCCCTCAGCTAGGGATGCAAGAATTTTGTGAATGCTTTATACTCCATATTTTGATCTTTTTTATTTCGGAGTGCTTCTTTGTCCATCTTCTCATACTCGGAGAGTCTTTTCCCCAAATCCTTTAAAAGTTTTCTTCAATTTTCCGTCCAGATCTTCTTGAGAAGACCAAACGTTAACTCTCAAGATCAATTTAGAAGACACAATTTGCCATCTTCCCTTGAGTGGCTCCACCTGATTTTTCTCTGTTTGATAAACAGCAGTTGGCATATATGACTGATGTGTTCTGTTTTCTGAGCCTGAGACAACAGGCTCAATAGGAGGTCTGGAAATGCAATCAATCAATCAAGCCTTAATGCCTGGCGTAGTCAAACTGCGGCCCTCCAGATGTCCGTGGACTACAATTCCCATGAGCCCCTGCCAGCAGGGGCTCATGGGAATTGTAGTCCACGGACATCTGGAGGGCCGCAGTTTGACTACCTCTGAGCCTTAATCTATTCATTCAATCTACCTTCTCGATTTATGTACCTCCGTTGGGTAACCTTGCCTCAGTGCCATTCTGAAGAGGGTTTTAAATAAACTTTCCCATAAAGTTCTAGGTCTGAGTAAAGTCAACATTTCTGTCAGTGACACAGTGGGATTTTCAGCTTTATTTTATAACCAAGAAACAATGCTACAAAGGCAGCTCAGTCTGTGAGAAAAAAAAAAAACACACACTATTTTTGGAGAGTAAAATGTACCCCAGAGAGGGGTAACGTCTATTTGGGGGATTCATTACAACACACAAGGTTCATCTCTGGCGTGGATTTTCTTATGCCGAAAAAGGCGGGAATTCGAGGGGAAGTTTTCCCCACAGACTAAACACTTATACGGTTTTTCTCCTGTATGGAGTCTCTCATGGATAACCAAGTACTGCTTATTGCAGAAACTATTCCCACAGTGGGAGCATTCATTGCGCTGTTTTTCACTCGTGTGGCCTTTCTGGTGTGCCATTCGTTTGAAGTTGGTCCAGAAGGTCTTCCCACAGACCGAGCACTCAAAAGGCTTCTTTGGGGGGGTCCCCTCATGCGAATTCCCCCAAAAGGGATTCCCACAGTGTGAGCATTTATGGGGCTCCTGCCCGGTGACGGTTCTCTCTCTTTCTCCACAGTGGGAGCATTTATACAGTTTCTCTCCCATGTGGGTTCTCTCGTGGGACAAAAGGTCCAAGCTGCTTCCAAAGCTTAGGCCGCAATGCCAGCATTTGTATGTTTTCTCTACTGCTGGGCTCTGCCCACAAGTCAAAAGGGGTGGGCTTGGAACATGCATTTCCTCATGCGCTTCACATTTTGTGCTCTCCACCTGCTGCAAACAAACTGGCTCTGTGGCTTCCATCTCATGGTCATTTCCGTTCAGACTCTCTGGCCTGCCTGGCCTCTCCTCTCCTTTTCTAGCACATGGGAAAACATGCTCTTTGGGTGTTTCTGGCAGCGTCTCCTGCGGTTCCTCTTCCTCAGGGCTCCCCAAAGAAGGTTTCATCTCCTCCTGCGTTTCACTCCAACACCCATCACCTGTTGGGAAGAAAAGGGGAAAATCTAGACGTAAATTTAGGGGGGTGTTACTTGAGATGGGGACGAAATGGAGGTAGCGACAGATTTTATTATCCTGGGCTCCAAGATCACTGCAGATGGGGACTGCAGCAAAGAAATTAAAAGACGCTTGCACCATGGTCTACCATGCAGGGTTGTTGTACGGATCACCACGAGTGGGCCAAGTGCTTTCAACCTCCAAATGCCCCTTTTAATGCAACAGATTAATATTGTAGTATTCCCTGTGAAATAGCCCAAGCTAGATGTGTGTTGCTTTTAAATGGCAATTACAATAAATTTGCATGCCTTTGAGGAGCCAGAAGGCAGAGTGAAAATCTTTTAAGTAAATAAATAAAGCCGGTCTACAAAAAAAACCCCAATGTAATATCTAATAGCTGAGAAAAGTGAATGCTTACCGAAAGCACCAGTATGCATTCCCTTCTCCTTCTTGTCAAAAGCCTCCTTCACTGTGTGGCTTTGCTCACGTTCGACGGGGTCCACATTTTGGCTGAAACACAATTCTCTGGTGTGGCTTCGTTTTGGGGGACTGAAGTCTGAGCTGCAACGGAAACTGTCCCCGCGGCGCAAACGTTTGTATTTTTTCTCGTCCCAGTGGATCTTCTGGTGGCACTTGAGACCCGAGCTGTTTTTGAAGTGACCCCCACACACCCTGCACTTGAAAGGTTTCTCCTCGGCGTGGATTCCCTCTTGCATGTTCTCCCCAAAAGCGCTCCCACAGCGCCAGCATTTACGGGGCTTTTGACCTGTGTAGCTTCCCTCGCTTTCTCCACAGTGGGCACATGTATACAGCTTCCCCTCCGGGTGAGTTCCCTCGTGGGACAAAATTTGAAAGCTGCTACTGTTCCTTCTCTTGTTGTTCATCTCACAAGTCAAAAGGTGCGGGCTTGAACCAGAGCTGCCCTTGTGTGCTTCGCAGTGCGTGGTGTTCACCCTCGGCAGGGCTGTGGCTTTACTGAGACTTTGCTCAGGGCCTTCAGAAAGAACAGGCACTGCAGCTTCTATCTCATGGCTGTTTCCGTTGTGACCCCCTGCCCTCCATGGATTCTCAGGACCTTTTCTACTATGGGGGGAATCGTTCTCTTGGGTGGCTTCTGATGTTATCTCTTCCGGTTCTTCCTCGTCAGGGATTTTTGAGAGGGGCTTCAGTTCTTCCTCAGTTTTGCTCAGCCTCCCATCGCCTGCTGGAGGAAAAGGGTAAATTTAGTCAGTGTTACTTGAGATTCGAAGAGCCTCTTGTGGTGCAGAGTGGTAAGGCAGCCGCCTGAAAGCTTTGCTCATGAGGTTGGGAGTTCGATCCCAGCAGCCGGCTCAAGGTTGACTCAGCCTTCCATCCTTCTGAGGTCGGTAAAATGAGTACCCAGCTTGCTGCTGGGGGGTAAACGGTCATGACTGGGGAAGGCACTGGCAAACCACCCCGTATTGAGTCTGCCATGAAAACGCTAGAGGGCGTCACCCCAAGGGTCAGACATGACTCGGTGCTTGCACAGGGGATACCTTTACCTTTACCTTTACTTGAGATTCGATCCCAGCAGCCGGCTCAAGGTTGACTCAGCCTTCCATCCTTCCGAGGTCGGTAAAATGAGTACCCAGCTTGCTGGGGGTAAAACGATAATGACTGGGGAAGGCACTGGCAAACCACCCCGTATTGAGTCTGCCATGAAAACGCTGGAGGGCGTCACCCCAAGGGTCAGACATGACCCGGTGCTTGCACAGGGGATACCTTTACCTTTAATTGAGATTAGTGAACGACAGAGTGACTGGCATGCTGGCCAAAATCAGCCAGTCACCGACTGTCCAAAGACTGATGGATGGAACACCTGTTGTTGGACAAAAGTTGGACACACTGAGATCATAGAATCATGGAGTTGGAAGGACCTCCAGGGCCATCTTGTCCAACACACTGCACAATGCAGGAACTTCACAACTACCTGCCCATCCACCGTGACCCCAATTTCATGCCCAAGTGATTCCCCACCCTAAAATCTCCAGAATCCAGAATTTGTCATCAACAAGAAGAGAAGAACAGGGAAGAGGGCTGTTGTCAGTTGTAGAAACAGCATCCCTTTTTCTAAAAAGTTTCGCTTTCTACAGTTAACGTTTCAACTGGAGATTAAAGTATCTGCAACGAGGGACACAGCGTGGCGCTGGCCAGAGCGACGGCTTCCAATCTGACGAGCAGGGTTTGATTCCCCCTTCACACGCAGCCAGCTGAGTGACCTTGAGCTAGTCACAGTCCTGATAGTGCTGTTCTCACAGAGCAATCCTGGCAGAGCTCTCAGCCTCATCTCCCTCACAGGGAGTCGTCTGTGGGGAGGGGAAGGGAAGGTGATTGTAAACTGCTTTGAGACTCCTTTGGACAGTGAAAAGCGGGGTATAAAAACCAACTTTTCTTCTTCTAAGCCGGACGGACCAAGGATTTATATGTAACTGTTCCAAGGACCATGAGGGATCATGGCACAGAGGAAGGCAATGACGAACCACCTCCAAGCCTCCTTTATCTAGCTGCCAGACAATCCTTGGCTCTCCTGAACACAGGCCACACAGTCAATCAATAAATACGAGAAGTGGCCTGCAGAAAGGTAGCAATTTCTGAAATATGTAGCTGCTACCATGCTCCACAGACCCGGAAGTGGGCCCATTCCGGTCAAAAGACAACTATAGCTGGAATGACTTCAGGAATTCACTAAGACCGGCCCAACCGCAGAAAACCTACCTGAAACATTTGCGTTCCCATCAATGCACTGTGGAGCTTCCAAGAAATATGGTTTCTTCGCCCTTCCAGGCAATTTCTTGCTTGTCTCGGGTAGATTTACAAAGAGGTCTTTTGACAGGCTCTTAATCTGAAGAGGGAGCAATTAGAAATGAAACCAGGAGGCAAAGAACTATGGGGTCGGAGCAGGGGAGACACTCCCAAGATACGCAGCAGTACAAATTCAGTGCTATGGGTTTGGCGGACCCAGAATTCGACAGTCTAATCCTATTTCCTTGTTTAATGGGTAGTCCTGTCTTATGGGTAGTATAATCTCACCCTGCACAATCTGCTTTTTAAATTTTTTTATTACATTTGGACACTGCCCTCTCCTAAGGCAGGGCTAGTCAACCTGTGGTCCTCCAGATGTTCATGGACTACAATTCCCATGAGCCCCTGCCAGCAAATGCTGGCAGGGGCTCATAGGAATTGTAGTCCATTAACATCTGGAGGACCACAGGTTGACTAGCCCTGTCCTAAAGCTCAGGGCGGTTCACATAGAACGTAACAGAACAATACATTAAACTGACTGAATATAATCAATAAACGGTCAGAATAGTAATAACAATAAACAGAGAACAACATTCTAACAGTGAACCATCTAACAGGTCCATGGCTGGCTAGAGCTGCCATGTGGGTTCAAGGGAGGGGGGGGTTGGGGCCCAGTAGGTGCCTCCTTGTGGACAACCTCATTTTCTTTGGTTGGGTCTTGTTCTCACCTGTGGTTCCCTCTCCTTGGCACCTTGCTGTGCTTTCAGGAACTCCTCTGCCAGGCTCACCGCTTGGGCACAGTTTGCTGGATTGCTATCAATGACCCAGCATTGCATCTCTGGAGGCAGGACGGCCAAGAACTGCTCCATGATCAGGAGATCCAGGATCTGCTCCTTGCTGTGCCTCTTGGGCCTCAGCCACTGGCAGCACAGCTCCTGCAGCTGCTGGCAGGTCTCTCGAGGGTCTTCTGCTTCTCGGTAGTCATGTGTCCTGAAACGCCAGCGCCACATCTCCACTTGGATGCTATCCCAAGTGTGGGCTCTCCTCTTCTCCTTCCCTTCGGGGTCCTGTTTTACTTCCCCGGTGGGAATCGGCTGGTCTAGGGAAGCCCCCAACCCACCAGACTCTGTCAGGCCCCGGGAAGGCTCCAGAGAGGTTCTCGGTTCAGGCCATTGTCCACCCCCGCTAGAGCAAGGAGCCTGAAGGGTCCTCAAGAATTCCTGCAACTGGGCATCCCACTTTTTGGAGGACTCTTCTCCTAGCTCTTTCTTCTCCAGATGTGCAAATTCCCCAAACAGAAGTTGGTTAGGCCTCCCTGTTGGAAGATCATCTGTTACTCCCATTCCTTCCTCTGGTCCGGAGCCTGCTGAGTCTTCATCCTCCATTTTGATTGGATTCCCCCAATTTTGGGATTCTTGAGCCAGCGTTGTCTCTTGTGCCACAGCCATTTGCTTTCCCAAGAGGCGGTTCTGCCCCGGATCACCAACCCTTGCGGAAATCCTTGGCTAGGTCACAGTTTTCTGAAGTTCCGTCAGGACAAGAGACTGATCCAGCAAGGCTGGTGGGGACTTCCAAAGAAGAGGTCGAAGCATCAGGGCTCTTCAACAGATGGTACTTCCAGATAACACTACATTCTTCAGCAAAGAAAATCCAATGGAGACAAAGAAAAACCATAATAGGAAAATAGCTGATTGGAGTGAAGCCTCCAAATTCTGGTAAACCCCCAAATCTAGTAACATGTCAGTATACTGGCTACCAATTTAGGTGGGCTTAAAAGATAAAAAAGATAAATTCATTTGGTAGCGCATATGAATTTCCCAGCTAATGGTGGCTAAAGTGAACCCTGAATTTCAGAGGCAGTGTACCCTTGAACATCCGTATTTGGGAGATAGCAGTAGGGAAGGGACAATCCCTTTCACATCCTTTTGGATGCTTCCTGAAGGCACCCAGGTGACCACTGTGGGAAACAGGATCCTGGAGTAAACCCAGCACAGGCCTTCTCAAGCTTTTGATGAATGACATTATTGCAAAATATGCTAAGTACCCATGTTTAAGGCTGCAGCAGTCAGTTTGCTGTCTGTATCACTTTGTCAATTGAAAACCAGAAAGAAAAAGTTATTAACATGTAGAATTCACTGTCACCAGAAACAATGGTGGCTACAAGCATTAGAGTTTCTTTGGACTCTCTAAGTATTTGTGCACAGTTTCAGCGAGTACACCAAAGTAGATAACTCTTATATATATTTTTGTATAATCTCTCTGGTAAAGATTACTCCTTTTAAACAATATTTCTAGTCATGATGCTTGTAGCCACCATGGGCTACAAGAGGGGAACTGTTTAAACAGCTGGTGCAGAGGTCCATGAGTGGCTCTTAGCCACAGTGTACAGAGGGAACACACTGTCTGATGGTCTGTATTTTTTATGCTTGAGGGCCACAGTGGGAGGGGCTTCTGGAGTTCTGGCCCACTTGTGGGGCTCCATTTGGGTTGGAGCTGGACTGGAGGGGCCGGGTGCTTCATCCAACATGGCTTCTCTTATAGTATTAAGAAATGGAGTCACAAACATTTATTTAATGAGCAACCCCAGAAAGTAACTGAGGCACAAATCTATTTAATAAGCAATAGTAAATCGAGTGACACGGAACTCAGAAATTTGCAGCTTGCCATTTTAACAGCGATGCTGGAACTACAACTTGCAAGTAATTTTGTGAACAAGAAAAAAAAAGACCCATCCTTATGGCATTAAACAATAATAAAAATGTTTTCAAACAATGTCCTTTCGTGAGTTTACTTTTAGTTAATTTCATTCCAAGGATGTTAGCGGAGACTTAAAATGATTTATTGATTGTGACTGTATACAATTTAGGACTTGCCACTGAGGGGAAGACAGTAGACAATGGGGTTTATCTGGAAAACCATTCTGGCTGATGTCCTTGGAATTAAATAAACTAAAAGTAAACTCAGGAAAGGACCTTGTTTGAAAACATTCTTTATTAATGTTTAACGTCATAAGGACAGGTCTTTTTTTTCTTGTTCTCTGTAATTTTGTGAAGTCAACCCCAAAAGGTTGTTGTTCAGCCAAGCTGTACCTATCTGCTCGCCAGTGACACCAAAAGGTTATTTCTGAGATTGCAGGTAATTCTCAGCTAATGTGTTTGGGATTTTCCACTCCACGTGGCTAGTTAATCCCTTTGTTTATGTTGGGCTCCTGCACACTTCTTGGTTCTTCAGGAAGAGAAAGACCCTCCTCTTGCAAGGAAACACCCATCATCAAGCTCTCAGATCTCTTCATCTGCTGGTGTGTGGATGCTTAGTGATGCCTGCAAGCCAGCCCCAGTGGCTTTCAAGGTGCTTCTTTGGACTCTCTAAGTATCTGTCCACAGTTTCAGCGAGTACACCAAAGCAGATAACTCTTATATATATTTATGCATAATCTCTCTGGTAAAGATTACTCCTTTTAAACAATATTTCTAGTCATGATGATTATTCCTTTTAAACCTCAAAACTTGGACCGGTGCCTCACCCACAAAAGGCAACCAATAACTGCAAACGCTCTGCAACTCTTTTAATGTTCTGGGGGGATTTCGGGCTGAGCCTACGCCAACAAGCCGCCTACCCATGTTCAAGAGAAGAGCAAAAGCCCGGAAGGGAGCTTGCGGGAGTCACTGCACGCCTCTTCAGATCCCGAAAGCGCCAGGGTGCCAGCCTTGGAGCTGCTCCTGAACTCTTGCTCTCTTCTGCGTCTGCAAACCTCCTACTCCATCTCGACCTACAGCGTATCCCAGCTGCTCCGGATCCAAGAGGGAAAGCAACGCAGGCGCTTTGCACTTACCTGCCTGCCGGCGATCCCCGCGCATCAGAAGCGACTCCCGCGCTGCAAAAATGCAAAAGGCGCCTGCAGCCTGGAAGGAGCTCTCCTTTCCCACGTGGCCGCGGCGGGACTAACCCCTTCGCGGCCACCCGCAAATGTCAGGACGGCCGGGAAATGATCTTGGCCTAAAGCGCCCATGCGGGAAACTCCTTGTGAAGCCTTGTCGATTCTGCGAAGGTTCAAGGGGGCATCGCAGTTTGCAGCGGATGAGCGACGGGGTTGTTGTGAGCGTCCTGCATAGTGCAGGGGGTTGCACTAGAAAACTCTTGCCTTGAAACCCCTCTGGGGCAGGGGTATTCAAACTGCGGCCCTCCAGAGGTCCATGGACTACAATTCCCATGGGCCCCTGCCAGTGGCAGGGGCCCATGGGAATTGTAGTCCATGGACCTCTGGAGGGCCGCAGTTTGAATACCCCTGCTCTGGGGTCTCTGTAGGCCAGTTGTGACTGGACAACAACCCTGCGAGGTAGGCCAGACGGAGAATCTGCAACTGGCCCGCAGTTCCCCAGAGAGCTTCCATGGAGGAGTGAGGAATCCGACCTGGGTCTGGGGGTGCTGAGAACCAGTCTCACCCCCACATGTCCTCCTATACTTGAGTGCTTTTATTTATTTTATTTATTTATTTATTTAGATTTTTGTTGTGGCACCCTGAATTCAGACCAGCTTTTGTTCTGGCTCAGCCTGGGCGGGAGAGGGCTGGCCTCCCTTTCACCTCTCTCTGAGCCTCCTTCCCTTTCAAAGGAGAAGGTTGCAAAAGGACGAGTTTTGGGGGGGAGTTTGTTGCACACCAGAGTCAGCCCCACCTGCCCCTCTGCACTCAGCGGATGACGGGGTGGCCAGGAAGGGGTTAAGGCAACCGACTTCTCAGTCCCAGAGTGGCCACGTGGGAAGGCAAGGCAAAACAAAGGCTCCTTCCTGTCCTTTTGCAGAAGGCTGCTTTTTGCAGCCCCCTTTTTGCCTCTTGCAGCTTCTGGTGCAAGATCGCTGGCAGGTGAGGCGGAGGGCAGGTGAGCCAGAGGTGCATGCGGGAGGAGGGAAGATCCTGCCCACCTGGCCGGGTTGCTTTGCTTCTCCTGGCCCCAGGATCTGGGTCCCCATAGAAGGCTGGGAGACTGGCCTCCAGTGGCTGAGATATCCTCCTTAATGGAGCTCGAGACGGGTGCCCGAGTTAGTCTGTCCGTAGCAGCAGAAAAGGGAAAGAGCCCCGGAGCCCCTTCAAAATTTGGGGCCGGGGAGGAGCTTTAGGGACCTGAAGAACTGTGCAGTAATCCCTGAAACCTCCTTCTCGGACTCCAGTGGTGTCAGTTTTGAAGGTGCTCCTGGACTCTTGGCTCATCTCTTTAACATTGGGTGGTGCTATTAAAATTGCAAGCTTCTGGGTTCTGAGTCACTTAATTTTCTGTTGCCTGATTGATGGATTTGTGTCTCATATTTCTTTCTGGCTTTGTGCAATACATTGACGGTTATTTGCGTCTCAATTTCATAAGAACACAAGCGAAGGCACGTTGGATCAGCCCAGTGGTCCCTTAAGTCCAGCACTCAGTGGCCCAAACTCAGTTGCCATCAGGAGATCCACCAGTGGGGCTAGAACTCCAGGAACCCTCCCACTGTTGCCCCTCAAGCAGCAAGAATACAGAATATCACTGACCCGGACAGAGTGTTCCCTCTATACCTTGTGGCTAAGAGTCACGGATAGAACTCTGCTCCATATGTTTATTCAATTGCCTCTTGAAGCTGTTTATGCTTGTGGCCCTCACCATTTCCTGTGGCAGTGAATTCCGCACATTAATAACTTTCTGCTTCTGGTTTTGCCCATTACGTTGACAAAGAGATGCAGGCAGCAAGCAGCTTGCTGTGGCCTTGAACATGTGTATGTAATAATGCCCTTTAGCATTTCTAGACATTCTGAAGTAAATGCAATAATAGCATTCATGGAAAGTTTTGCTGGATTGCATCTGTCATCTATTCCAGGATCCTGATTCCCACAGTGATCCTCTGGATGCCTCCAGGAAGTACCCAGAGATTGCCCCCCCTGCTGCTGTCCCCAAACAAACAATGCTCTGGAAGTGGGGGTTTACTTTACTTTATTTATTTGATTTGATTTATATACTGCCCTATCTAGCAAACCGACTCAGGATAAGTTGAACAACATTGACAGGTGAAATGGCTCATCAAGTTAATTTAATTCAACAATCTCAGTCTTGTATTTTTCGGGAGCCAGAGTAGGGCCTGGGGGCATCTTTTTATCAGGAAGGGCCCAGTAGATGTTACTACTAAACTGGCCTCAACCGAAAGCCCACTTTAGCTATGACATTTGTGAACTATCTAATACAGTGGTCCCCAACCTTTTTATCACCGGGGACCACTCAACGCCTTTTACTGAGGCCCGGGGGGGGGGGTAGTTTACTCCTCTACTCTCAACCACTGCCCTAACGCTCTCTGACGGCTATGGTAATGTTTAAACATCCCTTCAAAATAAGATACAGACACGCCACAACAATGAACAAGGAACATTTTATTTTCATGGAAATGTTAACTCATGACAATGACAAATCAATGGGAACCCTGAGCTTGTTTCTCTGCAACGAGATAGTCCCATCTGGGAGTGATGGGAGACAATGACACCCAAAGTGTGTTGTAAAGGGCCAGGGGGGATGAAGTAAAGGGCCGGGGGGGGGGGGAGAAGACGTCCTTTGGGGCCCACCTCCAATTAGTTGAAGGACCACATGTGGTCCATCGCCCACAGGTTGGGGATCGCTAATCTAATGAATGTATCAAATGCCCTTTTAACGCCATCTAAGCCGATGACCGTTGCTATAGCCTGACACATTACCAGATCTTGGGCTTTACCAGAATTTTGAGGCTTCGCTTCAACTGGCTATTTTTCTATCAGGGTTTCCTTTTGTGTCCATTTTTTCTCCTTGCCTGCAGAAGAGTGTGGTGTCACCTGGAAGTGCCATCAGATCTCACCGTCCATCGAAGAGCCCCACTGCTTCGTCATCCTGTTTAAGAGTTCCCAAGATGGTACCTGTTGGATCCTGATGGCACTTTGGGAGATCTGTGAGTGAGCCGAGGATTTCTACAAGGGCTGGTGACACGGTTCGGAACCACCTCTTAGGGAAGGAAATGGCTGAGGCGCAAGAGACAAAGCTGGCTCAAGAATCGCTAAAGCAGGGGAACCAAATCAAAATGGAGGAGGAAGCGTCGGCAGGCTCCGAACCCGAGGAAGAAACAGAAGAAGCAGGTGGTCTCCCAACGGGGAGGACAGGCGAGCTCCTGTTGGGGGAATCTCCACATCTCGTGAAACAAGAGCCAGAGGAAGAGCCCTCTCGAAACTGGGATGCCCGGTTGCAGGAATTCCTAAAGACACTTCAGTCTCCTTGCTCCAGAGAGGCTGGCCTACTACAGCCTGACCTGAGACAGTGGAGTGAATGCAGAACATCCCCAGCACCTTCCGAGGGCTTGACCGAGCCTGGTGGATTGTGGGCTTCTCAAGCCCAGCCCTTTGGAGAGGTAAAGCAGGACCAAGAGGCGGCGTGCTGTGGGAAGGAGAAAGAGAAACTCCCAACTGGTGATGCTTCTGGGGTGGAGATGCGGCGCAGGGACTTCAGGAAACTCTGCTATCGAGAGGCGGAGGGCCCTCGGGAGACCTGCCGGCAGCTGCAGGAGCTTTGCCGTCAGTGGCTGAGGCCTGAGAGGCACAGCAAGGAGCAGATTCTGGATCAGCTGGCCCTGGAGCAGTTCTTGGTGGTCCTGCCCCCGGAGATGCAGCGCTGGGTCAGCGGGAGCGGTCCGGAGAACTGCGCCCAAGCGGTGAGCCTGGCGGAGGAGTTCCTGAAGGCTCAGCAAGGTGTCAAGGGGTGGGAACCACAGGTGAGAATAAGACCCACTCCAGTTCAAAAACATGAGGCTGCACCACAGGAAGTGAGCCCCCCCCAGTGAAACAAACAGAACCACAATAAAGTAAATTATAAGATGAGAATCAAGTTTGAGGCCTGTGGCACCTTTAAAACCAACAACATTTTGTTATTTTTAGGTCTTCAGGGTGCCACAGGCCTCAAACTTTGTACTGCTGCTTCAGGCCAACAACGGCTATACCTGACAGAACCCATACCATCGGAGCAATCAATAACAACAGCACCTTTATTGGTATGAAAAACAGTATCTCTTCCACTTAATATTTCTGGTAAGGGCTTGGAGGAGGAGCGTGTCTCATGGCTTGTGCCACTCAGTGCTTAATACACATTCAGGGCGGCTGTCCCGCCCCTGAGTGCCTCCTCCTCCAACCGGCTTGCCTGTCTGTCCAGCGGCCAGCCAATCGCCTTCTATCCCCCACCCCTGACCACCCCCTCCTCCTTCCACTTCCCTCAGAGGCTCGGAGGCTGCAGATCCCTGCCTTGTGAGAGCTGCCCCTGCCAGTGAGTTCCCTAACAGGGCCTTCTTAGGTCCTGGGGGGGGGGGGGGGAGAATGTCCACAGAGTCCTTCCCCTCCAACACCCTAATTTAGTGCCCATTGTATTCCTGAGTGCAACAGTCTTGGCCCCTCGTAAATTAATAATACAGGGAACAGAAAGTATGTGCAAAATTAAGAACAGAACACTCGCGTTCTTATTGCTTGTAAGAATTTGGCAACTGTGTCCATTAAAGCAGGGTTCTGGCTGTTTAGTGGCCGAAGCATATTTATCAGAAGCCTCCCGTTTTCAAATTAGGAGCCAGAACAGGAATTCAGCCCTAATACTTTCATATAGTGGACACATGCAGCTAGCAGGGTGACCTTGGGCCAGTTGCAGTCCTGTTAGATCTCACAGAGCCAGTCTGGAACGGACCAACCAAAGCAATTGAGTTTGTCCTGCTGCGCACTTTGAACTTCACCCTAAATCCCCCCATTCTGCCCTTTGCCTGCCTCCTGAGTACATTTTAATTGTCCCCTTTCAGGTTAAGGGCTCATCGGAAGACCTGTTTGCAAATCTACCCGAGACAAGCAAGGAATTGCCAGGAGGAGCGAAGAAACCATGTTTCTCGGAAGCCCCGCAGTGCATCAATGGAAACACGAATGTTTCAGGTAAGATTTCCCCGGCAGGGCCGGTCTTAATGAATTCCTGAAGTCATTCCAGCTCCAGCCATTGTCGTTGTTGTTATGTGCGAAGTCGTGTCCGACCCATCGCGACCCATGGACAATGATCCTGCAGGCCTTCCTGTCCTCTACCATTCCCCGGAGTCCATTTAAGTTTGCACCGACTGCTTCAGTGACTCCATCCAGCCACCTCGTTCTCTGTCGTCCCCTTCTTCTTTTGCCCTCGATCGCTCCCAGCATTAGGCTCTTCTCCAGGGAGTCCTTCCTTCTCATGAGGTGGCCAAAGTATTTGAGTTTCATCTTTAGGATCTGGCCTTCTAAGGAGCAGTCAGGGCTGATCTCTAGGACTGACCGGTTTGTTCGCCTTGCAGTCCAAGGGACTCGCAAGAGTCTTCTCCAGCACCAGAGTTCAAAAGCCTCAATTCTTTGACGCTCGGCCTTCCTTATGGTCCAACTCTCGTAGCCATACATTGCAACTGGGAAGACCATAGCCTTGACTAAACGCACTTTTGTTGGCAGGGTGATGTCTCTGCTTTTTAGGATGCTGTCTAGATTTGGCTCCAGCCATAGTTCTCGTTTAAAAATATTTTGTCCAAGTATTAGTAGGGAGTCAACAGGCATGACTCTAGTCAACATGAATGAATGAATGAATGAATGAATGAATGAATGAATGAATGAATGAATGAATGAATGAATGAATGAATGAATCCTTCTATTGACAGTGGGTGACTGATTGATTTTCACCAGCATCCTAATCTCATTGTGATTCATTAATCTCAAGCAATACCACCTAAACTTTCCTCTGGATTCTCCCCTTTTCCTCCAGCAAGCGATGAGTGGCAGAGCCAAACCGAGGAGGAGCTGAAACCTTTCTTAGAAATCCCTGAGGAAGAGGCACCGCAGGAGAGGCTGTCGGAAACAACCCAAGAGAACGATTCCCCGTGTGGCATAAAAGGGGATGAGAATCCAAGCAGGGTGGAGAGTCAGAACGGAAATAATAACTGCGAGAAGGAAGCCCCAGAGCCGGTTCCTTCTGAAGGCCTTGACCGAAATCTCAGTGAAGCCACAGCCCTGCAGCAGGCGGAGAGCATGAAATGTGAAGCAAATGAGGAAAGCTTTGGTCCAAGCTCAAACCTTTTGCCTTGCGAGAGAAACCAGGCGGGAGAGAGGACTTACAAATGCTGGCATTGTGGCCAAAGCTTTCGCAACAGCCTGGACCTTGTGTCCCACGAGAGAACCCACGTGGGGGAGAAACTGTATAAATGCGCCCACTGTGGGGAAAGCGAGAGAACCCTCACAGGGCAGAAACCCCATAAGTGCTCACACTGTGGCAACACCTTTGGGTCGAATTCGCAAGAGGGAATCCACGCCGGCGAGAAGCCTTACACCTGCTCGGAGTGCGGGAAGAGCTGCAGCCAGAGATCGGACCTCCTGAAACACCAGAGGACTCACACTGGGGAGAAACCTTACAAGTGCGCCGTTTGCGGGAAGAACTTCACCAACATCTCGGGCCTCAAAGTCCACCAGAGAATCCACACGGGCGAGAAACCCTACAAGTGCTCGCACTGCGGGAAATGCTTCAGCTGGAGCTCGCACTTCATGTCGCACGAGCGGATCCACACGGCCTTGTGCTCGTACTGCGGGAAGAGTTTCAGCCAAAACGCCGACCTCGTCGCGCACGAGCGGACCCACGCGGTGAAGGAGGCCTTCGCGTGCTTCGCTTGCGGGAAAGCGTTCGACGTCAGCGCAGAGCTGGTGGCGCACGTCCGGACCCACAAAGAGAAGCCTTTTGAGTGTTCGGTCTGCGGGAAGACCTTCCGGAACAGCCTGCAACGGATTGCGCACCAGAAAGTCCATACGGGGGAGAAGCAGCACAAATGCACCCACTGTGGGAAAAACTTTAGCCAGAAGCAGAGCCTCATCATTCACGAGAGGATCCACACGGGAGAAAAACCCTATAAGTGCTTAGTCTGTGGGAAGAACTTCAGAAACTTGCCCAATCTTAAATCGCACGAAAGGACCCACACCGGGGAGAAACCCTACAAATGCTCCTACTGTGACAAAAGCTTCCGCTGGAGCTCTCATCTGGTGCTGCATGAGAGAATCCACACAGGGGAGAAGCCCTACAGGTGCTCCGAGTGTGGGAGAGCGTTTGACCGGCGGTCGAACCTTCTCGTCCACGTGAGAATCCACACCGGGCAGAAACCGTACGTCTGTTCCGACTGTGGGAAAAGCTTCACGTCCAATTCGGTTCTTCTCCGACATCAGAAGATCCATGCCGGGGAGGAGCCTTGTACCTGCTCCGAGTGCGGAAGAACCTTCTGGCAGCGTTCGGATCAGGTTCGGCGAGTTGGGGAGCAGGGCCCGAAATGTCCCGAATGTTTGCGAAGCTTGTACCTGAGCTCCAGCCTGGTGATTCGGGCGCGGAACTGCGTGGAGGAGAAGCCGTTCGAGTGTTCGGTCTGCGGGAAGAGTTTCCGGAATAGCTCGCACCTCCTCAACCACCAGAGCGTCCATACAGGTGTGCAGCCGTATCAGTGCTCCGACTGTGGGCGGAACTTCGTGAGGAGGCCCAATCTCTTGGCGCCTGTGAGCGACCACGCAGGGCAGAAACCTTACAAATGTTCGGATTGCGAGAAGAGCTAGATCCGGTGCTTGGTCAATCTCGGGGGGGAAATTGGAACTGCTCTCAATGTTAATTCTTTAGCACTGGGAACCAATTTGCCGTACTGGTTATCCACGGCGCTCTTGGGTGACCTCTGCCCAGTCTTTTGGGAACATTATTAAAAGAGTAAAATGAAGGCGTGAGGGACCACATATGCCAAGCTGAGCTCTTTGTTTTCTAGAAGTTTTCTACTTCTCTTTCTACTTTCTACTTTCTCTCCTTCTCTTTCTACTTTCTCTCCTTGCCTTTTGAAAATCCTCGTGTAAGCTCCTTGGGGCAGGGATTCATGCTCTGCTTGCAGTTCTCTCTGAAGCGGTGACCCTAAAAACAATAATAAGAGGTGAGAGAGAATAAATAGATATGTTTTTTAGCCAGAGGAAGTACCTTCAGCCTGCCTTGGTTCTTTTCCTTCTTCTTCTGGATATGGGTGAGGGGTTAGGGGAAGGGGTGGTTTCTGGCTGCTTCTGTGGAATATTGTGCATGTCAACAAATTACACCATAGTAGTCATAACAGTCAACTTCAACATAACTTGGGAGTATTGAACATTGACAAGAGAAGAAGGCCATGAGCTTGGGGACAACGGGATGCAAGTGGTGGGTAGATTTCCCACTGTTCTGTTGTTCCTACTGTTCCCTCCCCCATATCTTTTTGGAAATTGGCCAAAGGTCACACGTATAATCCAGGACTCTTAAAGTTCTTTTGGTTTCGGTGGGGGCAGAGCGGGAAGCTCAGACACTTTTTGGAAGTCTTGTTCATTTCAACGGAAGAATGGAGTGCTCTTTTTGGGGTGTGTTCCGCTGGGTGTTTGGCTGGGGAAGAAGAGCCATCTTTGAAGAGATTTCTAAAAGAACAGGCAGCGGCATTGAAGAAACGGCCAATTTAAGAAGCAGTTCCTTATTTTGTGGTGTTTGAACTGTCCTTCTGACCTCAGAACGATCATCAATACCTTGCATTTATTACTGATTGTCAGGATTTGTGTGTTCGGTTTCCGTTATCATTTCAGTCCAGCGTGGATTAAAATTGAATCGTGGTGTGTTCGTGGTCCGATTTTTCTGAACCTCAATATCCACAAACCGCTAGATTGCTCGGCTTTAAAAACAGATTTCACGGTTCCCGTAAAGGGGAGAGGTCCCGGTTTTCGGCCCTGACTGGAGACAGTACATATTTGTCCTTTAAGCTCTAAGATTCCGGGTTTTTTAAAAAAGTGGATTAACTTGTTCTTTACTGGAGAGCCTGGGATAAAAGGCAACCTTCTAGCCCCCCTTGCCCTCCAACAATTTCTTCTTTTTAACAAAGTTGTATCAGGTTGTCATTCATTCATTCATTCATTCATTCATTCATTCATTCATTCATTCATTCATTCATTCATTCATTTTATATACCACCCCTTGCGGTGACATTTCGGGGCAGTGTACATAGAAACCAGGGGAACAGAACGTACATCAAACTATTCTAACAATAAAAACAAATTATACCACTCATAGTAGTCATAACAGTCAACTTCAACATAACTTGGGAGTACTGAACATTGACAAGAGAAGAAGGCCATGAGCTTGGGGACAACAGGAAGGCCTCCCATCACTGCCCTTCAGCCAAAAACTTGGCAAAACAGCTCCATTTTACAGGCCCTATGGAACTGCTTAAGTTTTGTTAGGGCCTTGATGTCAATTGGGGAGCTCATTCCACCAGGTTGGAGCTACAGTTGAAAAGGCCCTGGCTCTTGCTGAGGCCAGGCGGACTTCTTTGAGGCCAGGGATCACCAGCCTGTTTGAGTGGATGGAACGTGTTGCTCTTTATGGGATATCGACAAGCAGAGGGTCCTTGAGGTACACAGAACCTGTACTGCATACAGTCTGGATGAAAGTCAAACTTTCTACCCATCAATGATGTCATATGGGACAAAAAAGTGTATTTCATTGGCTCAGCTCCCAGGGCCCCCCATCAAACCTTCTCTACATTTTCTAGTCTGTGGCCCCCTTCAAATGTGCCAGGGCCCCCCCAGGGGGACTACAAAGCCCTTGTTAAGAATGGCTGGTCTCCCTAACTCCCTCTCTCAGGTCTCCCCCCCCCCCCCCATCAAGGGACTGAATTAGCTATACCTTCAACTCTGGATGTTGCTGCAGAGAATGCACAATTTCAGTAGGAGTGACAAGCCCTCTCTCTTGGGGACCAAGCTAGGAGAGGTTTTTTCACTCCTATTGAAATGTCTCCAGAACAGAAGGTGGTGCTATTTGAAAGATTGATCCTGTCTTTGGAACATCTGGAACGTAACTTAAAGTGAATTATGTTCTTGCTCGCTGGGGAAAGCAGTTTGAAAACATAGTTGTACCGGACTACATTCTGGGAAGAATTCTGTGGAGAATATGAAAACATCTAGGCTACATTCGAGAAACACCATTTCTTCTTTATTGTGTGGCGTTGTCATTTATTTTACGATTTGGGTCTTTTCTACAGGAACTCATTTCTTGTTTTGCGAGACTTTAAACTGAAACAGGTGAGCAGCCAGCGGAGCGACTGTAGAAGAAGAATTTGCATGGGCCATCTAGCTCCCAATCGCCATTCAGCAACCAACTGGAGAGAGGAAAAACTGTAAAACACAAAATGCGATGAAGGAAAGTAGATCTGCTGTTCCCTTCAGGGAAAGTGGACCCAGGGCCTCTCCTCAGGCTGGGGAAACTGACAGGAGAGGGAAATATATTCACATACTGAGTGAGCCCTATGGACAGTGTCTGCTGATGCTCCCCCCCCCCACCTACAAGAAAGCAAGGGAAACCAAGAGGCTGAGAAATTAATTCTTATGTGCTCAATAAGTCTCTCAAAAGTTTATTCCAATGTGTAGAGCAGGGGTAGTCCACCAGCATTTGCTGGCAGGGGCTCGTGGGAATCGTAGTCCATGGACATCTGGAGGACCACAGGTTGACTACCCCTGGGTAGAGTAACCAGAACGGGGGCCCGTTTTCCCAGTATTTCTTCAGTGATTACTCCTCTATATATGTTCTTTGAGTTTGAAGAAGGCTTAATGCAAATTATAAGGTATCACATAGGCATATGCTCCAACGTTACGGGGTTGTATTGTTATGGGGATTATGTCGTGAGGTTCTTTGCTGATGCCTCCCCCCCTACAGCATAAAATCCTGAAATGCTGTTGTGGGAGAGAGGGCGTCCCTAGAAACTGTAGGAAGAGGGGTGTCAGAAGTCTGTAGGATGAAAGAAATATTAAACCCTCCCCCTTATCAGCAGGCATTTTCTGCTGGACCCTGGGTGTGCGTGTATCTCCTGCCCCTGGGAGAGGGAGAAGAGAAATGGGGTCCTCAGGATGAGAGATGCACCTCGTCCCACCACTGCTGCTTCCAGACAAGCCTCAATCGTGTGTAGAAGCATGACTGGCCGTATTCAGCCAGCAGTGTGCAGGGGGGTCGTGGACTATCCCTAGGTTTTAGAATCTCCAGGTGGGGACTGGAGATCTCCAGGCGACAGGGAACATTGTGGCTTTGGAAGATGGGGTTGATGGCATTATGTCCACTGAAGCCCCTCCCCAAACTCTAGCCTCCTCAGGCTTCATTCCCAAAATCTCCAGGTATTTCCCGACTTGGAACCGGCAACCCTGGCTATTCCCCTATCAAATCAGTTCCACAATTCACAAGTTCAGCCCTAAGAGTTACTCTTCTCTTGTTAGGCAATTTCCATGGCAACAGAGCTTCTATAAATGTTTAAAGAACATTCCCAGATGGGAATTCCAAAAATGAAAACAGGACACTCTCCCAGCGGTCCGATCGGTCTTTGTTAAAGGTAAAGGCATCCCCTGTGCAAGCACCGGGTCGTGTCTGACCCTTGGGGTGACGCCCTCCAGCGTTTTCATGGCAGACTCAATACGGGGTGGTTTGCCAGTGCCTTCCCCAGTCATTACCGTTTGCCCCCCAGCAAGCCTCCGAGCCTCTGAGGGAAGTGGAAGGAGGAGGGGTGGTCAGGGCTGGGGGATGGAAGGCGATTGGCTGGCTGCTGGACAGGCAGGCAAGCTGGTTGGAGGAGGAGGCACTCAGGGGCGGGACAGCCGCCCTGAGTGGGTGTGCAGTGCTGAGGCCATGAGACATGCTCCTCCTCCAAGGCCTTAACAGAAATATTAAGTGGGACAGATTGTTTGCACAGAATCGTAAGCAAAACATGGATTCCTGCCCCAACAAGCTTATATAGGGATTTCAAAAGGCAAGGAGAAGCAGACAGAAAAAGTAGCTAACTTAACCCAAAGAGTAGGCTTGGTATATCCCTTCTCTCCTTCGCTTTACTTGCATAGTAAGGTTCAAGTGAGACTAGCTTGCACTGCCTAAAATAGACCTGTCTCCTGAATTTTATGATAGGGAAATTTGCAATTTAGGAGACTTAGCTTTGTGGGAGGTAGTAACAAGCAGGATGCTCCACCAATTGATGCCGGGGGGGTGGAGGGGGTGGGGAGGAGCTAGCCAAAAATTTCAGCCAAAGGCAGACTCTGAAATTAATAGAAATAGGATTTTTATTGAAAAACAAAAAAGTCCCTACCACACGACTGCGCTGTTAACTTAAACACCCACAGAGAAAGAAAATGAAAAGTTGAGAAGATGTTGGGGGGGGGGCAGGGGTAGGGGGGGGTCAACCACACTTCAGTTGTTAGGGACAAAATATACCCCGTTCCCGTGTGCACGCAGCACTATGCAAGCAAACCTCCTTGTATTAATCTTTCTGGAACACCGTAGCAAAATAGAACTGAGCCAGGGAGCTTACATAGGTCTATTTTAAGTAACACCCAAGGTCACGTAATAGTGTCATGGCGAACCACGACCCTATGCCACCTCCCGGTGTCAAGGCCGTAACGCTAACGAGATCGACCAAGCACCAAATCTACCTCTTCTCACAATCCACACATTTGTACGGTCGGTGCCCTGTGGGCGTTCTCCCGATGTTCCGCCCACAGACCCCGCACAGGAGTGGCTGAACACTTTTGTGGATGCTCTGGTGCTTGAGAAAATCCCAGACATAATGAAAGCTCTTCTCGCAAACCGAGCAACTGAACGGCTTTTCCTCCATACACTTTCTCGCCTGGACGGCCAGATCGGAGCTCAAGTCTTGGCATCTCCAGCACTCGGAACACTTCTCTCCAGCGCAGTCCGTCTGGTCCGAACGCTGCCAGAAGGTTCTCCCGCATTTGGAGCATGTTGGAGTTTCCTCTCCTTTCCAAACACAGGGGGAAGCGTTCTCTTTCGCTGTTTCTGTTGTCGTTTCCTGCTGTCCCTCCTCCTCAGGGCTCTCCAAGGAAGCCTTCCCCTCCTCCTCCTCGGTTTTGCTCAGCCGCCCATGGCCCGCTGAAGGAAAAAGGGAGAACCCGGAAGTAAACTTAGGTGGCGTTCCTTGAGATTAGTGACCGACAGTGACATTGCTAAGCTGGCGAAAATCAATCAGACACCCATTGTCAAAAGACTGATGGATGGACCACCAATTGTTTGACAAAGGTGAAGCTTTGTGCAAGATTCTGAATGTCACCTGTGAGCTGTTTAAGCATAGTTTCCCATCGTTTGGAGAAAAGTGCAGGAAGACTCTTAAGAGCTTCACCTCTGCCCCCTTCTCTAGGTAACCCAGACTAGTCATAGGTCACCCAGCTGGCTGCATGTGGAGGAGGAACGGGGAATCCAACCCAGTTTGCCAGATTAGAAGTCCGCACTCCTAACCACTACACCAAGCTGGCTCTTATTACACTAATACTGTATATGATATTTGATATTCCAGTCAATGAGCATAAAAAACAAATTAATGACGGTTCCCTGTACCTGAAGTAATGCGCAGCCAGTCCTGCACTGACTCTGAAAGCTTTCCCACAGGCAAAAGGCACAAATGCCTCCTTTGCCATGTCGGTTCGCTCATGTTTGATAAAGGTCCGAATTTTGGCTGACACTTTCCTCACAGTGCAAGGACAAAGTTGTGCGGATCTTCTTGGGTGCTTGAGTGTCACCTCCCAACAGAAAGATTCCCCGCAGTGGGAACAGCTGCACGGTTTCTCACCCATTTAGATGCTCTGGTGGCTTTTGAGATTTGAGATTTTCCTGAAGTTTTCCCCACAAACAGCACACTTGTAAGGTTTCCCCTCAATTCCTTTTCCCTCTTGTGAGTTTGAGCCAAAGGTCTTCCCACAGTGTGAGCATTTGTGGGGCTTCTGCTCTGTGAGGGTTCTCTCGCTTTCTCCACAGTGGGCACATGTATAGTTTCTCTTGTGTGGGTTCTCTCGTGGGACACAAGCTCTAAGTTGCTACCAAAGCTTTGGCCACAACGCCAGCATTTGTACATTCTCCCTCCCGCATGGCTATTCTCAGGAGTTAAAAGGTGCGGAATTTGACCAAAGCTTTTCCCAGGTGCTTCGAATCTCATACTGTTTACTTGCTGCAGGGCTGTGGCTTCACTATGTCTTTCCTTCAGAAAAATACAGATTCAGCAGCTACCATCTCATGATTATTTCTGTTCTGACTCTCTGCCCTGCCTGGATTCTCCTCGCCTTTTTTACCTTGAGGGGAATCATTCTCTTGGACCGCTTCCGATGTCTTCTCCTGAGATTCCTCCTCCTCAGGGCTTTCTAAAAAAGGCTTTGGCTCCTCCTCAATCTCGCCCAGTTGTTCATCGCCTGCTGGAGGAAACGGGGAGAATCCAGAAGTAAATTTAGGTGATGTTGCTTGAGATTAGTGAATGACAGTACGATTGGCATGCTGGCCAAAATAAATCGGACACCGATTGTCAACAGAGTGACAGATGGACGACCTATTGTTCGACAACGGTGAAACCGTGTTCAGGATTTTGGATTGCTATTATTATTTTATTTTTATATTTATTCCCCGCCACTCCCGAAGCTGGCTCGTGGCGGATTACGTAAGTCCATAAAAACAATTGAAAACCCAGTTAAAAGGACACAAAAATTCCAATCACAATCATAACATGATATAAAAACATGGGGAAAAGTGAGAACCCACTTCAGCCTACCTCTTGGGGGGGGGGGGGGGAAGGAAGAAAGAAGGCTGGATGGTTTAAGACAGGGATAGTCAACCTGTGGTCCTCCAGATGTCCATGGACTACAATTCCCATGAGCCCCTGCCAGCAAATGCCAGTGGTCTATCTAGTCCAGCATCCTGCCTCACTCGGGGCCAACCAGTTCCTCTGGAGGGCCAACAACAGGGCAGGGGGGACTGAAGCCTTCTCCTGAGGTTGCCTCCCGGCTTTGAGACTGAGAGGATGTTTCCAGCTCTGCAATATCCTTTTGGAGATACACTGAATGGGATAAAGAGAAGATTCCCCTTCAGCAACTAGGAAATTTGGCTTCTGTTGGTCTTTGCCTTGCCTTGCCACCTAAAAGTGACTCCCAGCTTTGCTATTATAGGCACTCAGCCCCAGCGGAACCTGCTTTTCCATGCAAAAGGCCAAATGCTTTGGGCAAAATTTACTGTTTCTGGTAGCTTCCCCCACCCATGACATCACAGCAGGTCAGCCAATGACTAGAAGAGGCATCCAGAAAGGCAGCAGGCCAATTACAGCCAGGTTTTAATCCCTTCCTGTGCAATTTCAGAAATACCTAACTGCTGCCGTTGTCTACAGAGCACTTTGGCTGGGGCCGGAACACCTTCAGGAATTCATTAAGACCGGCCCTGCCCGGTAAGTCTCACCTGAAACGTTTGCGCTTCCATCAACGCCCTGCTTGGCTTCCATCAAACGTGGCTTCTTCGCTCCTCCCGGCAATTCCTCCCTTCTCTTGAGACGATTTACAAACATGCCTTTTGACGAGGCCGTATTCTGCAGGGGGGAGGAATTAAAAATGAAATCAGGAGGCGGGCAAAGAACTGTGCAGACATAAAGAGGGAGGCTTGAGCCATTCCATCAGTACTTCCAGACATCTGGCTCATGAGTCTGGGGGTGAGTCAAGAGGGCCATCCATCAAGTGGAAGAGTTGGGCATCATCGGTGTACTGATGACATCCCAGTCCGAACCTCCGTACCAGCCGGGCAAGAGGGCACATAAAGATATTAAACAGGATTGCGGAGAGAACTGCTCCTTGTGGCACCCCGCCTGGGAGTTGACAGCGACACGATGGGTTGTCTCCAATTGCTAGCCTCTCCTCTCTGCGACCCCGAAGAAAAGAGATCGGCCACTGGAGGGCGGTGGCAGCAAGGCAGCTAGCTAGTAGCCCATGGCCTATTGTGTCAAGCACAGCTGTAAAATCAAGCAATACCAGAGATGCTGACCCGCCTTGGTCCTGCGGGTGAAGGAGGTCATCTACCAGGGCCGCCAGCGCTGTTTCAACGGCATAACCAGGCCGGAAGCCCGACTGGGCTGGATCCAGGGCCAAAGTGTCATCCAGGAATGAATTGGCCCACGGCAGCTCTTTCCACAGCTTACCTAGAAAGGCTGGTACGAGCCTCTTGTGGCGCAGAGTGGCAAGGCAGCAGAAATGCAGTCTGAAAGCTCCGCCCATGAGGCTGGGAGTTCGATCCCAGCAGCCGGCTCAAGGTTGACTTGATCCAAGGTTTGCTGGATCGGGGAAATTCGGTTGATGTCATTTACTTGGATTTTAGTAAAGCTTTTGACAAGGTTCCCCATGATGTTCTGATGGATAAGTTGAAGGACTGCAATCTGGATTTTCAGATCGTTAGGTGGATAGGGAATTGGTTAGAGAACCGCACTCAAAGAGTTGTTGTCAATGGTGTTTCATCAGACTGGAGAGAGGTGAGTAGCGGGGTACCTCAGGGTTCGGTGCTCGGCCCGGTACTTTTTAACATATTTATTAATGATCTAGATGAGGGGGTGGAGGGACTACTCATCAAGTTTGCAGATGACACCAAATTGGGAGGACTGGCAAATACTCCGGAAGATAGAGACAGAGTTCAACGAGATCTGAACACAATGGAAAAATGGGCAAATGAGAACAAGATGCAATTTAATAAAGATAAGTGTAAAGTTCTGCATCTGGGTCAGAAAAATGAAAAGCATGCCTACTGGATGGGGGATACGCTTCTAGGTAGCACTGTGTGTGAACGAGACCTTGGGATACTTGTGGATTGTAAACTAAACATGAGCAGGCAGTGTGATGCAGCGGTAAAAAAGGCAAATGCCATTTTGGGCTGTATCAACAGAGCCATCACATCAAAATCACAAGATGTCATAGTCCCATTGTATACGGCACTGGTCAGACCACACCTGGAGTACTGTGTGCAGTTCTGGAGGCCTCACTTCAAGAAGGACATCGATAAAATTGAAAGGGTACAGAGGAGAGCGACGAAGATGATCTGGGGCCAAGGGACCAAGCCCTATGAAGATAGGTTGAGGGACTTGGGAATGTTCAGCCTGGAGAAAAGGAGGTTGAGAGGGGACATGATAGCCCTCTTTAAGTATTTGAAAGGTTGTCACTTGGAGGAGGGCAGGATGCTGTTTCTGCTGGCTGCAGAGGAAAGGACACGCAGTAATGGGTTTAAACTTCAAGTACAACGATATAGGCTAGATATCAGGAAAAAGTTTTTCTCAGTCAGAGTAGTTCAGCAGTGGAATAGGCTGCCTAAGGAGGTGGTGAGCTCCCCCTCACTGGCAGTCTTCAAGCAAAGGTTGGATACACACTTTTCTTGGATGCTTTAGGATGCTTAGGGCTAATCCTGCGTTGAGCAGGGGGTTGGACTAGATGGCCTGTATGGTCCCTTCCAACTCTATGATTCTATGATTCTATGACTCAGCCTTCCATCCTTCCGAGGTCGGTAAAATGAGTACCCAGCTTGCTGGGGGTAAACGGTAATGACTGGGGAAGGCACTGGCAAACCACCCCGTATTGAGTCTGCCATGAAAACGCTGGAGGGCGTCACCCCAAGGGTCAGACATGACTCGGTGCTTGCACAGGGGATACCTTTACCTAGAAAGACTAGGTGCAAGACAGGGTGGTAGCTGGCAGGCCCATGGAGATCCAGAGATGGTTTCTTCACCAAAGGTGGCACCCCTGCCTCCTTCAGCCCCCCTGGGGGTTCTCCGGTTGGGGGGGAGAGGGGTGGTGGTGGAAAGCACAACCCCAGAGAATTTTCAAGGCCAGAGAAATCCAGAGGTGGTTTTCCCCGGCCTTCCTCTGCATAGCAACTCTGGGATTCTTTGAGAGTCTCACGTACAAGATGAACATGAGTTGGTTTTTGTACCCTGCTTTTCACTGCCCGAAGGAGCCCCAAAGCGGCTTCCAGTCGCCTTCCCTTCCTCTCCCCATAAGAGACACCCTGTGTGGAAGGTGAGGTTGAGAGAGCCTTAGACTCGAACTTGGTTCTGGCTTTATGCTTCATTTTATTGTGGGTTCTGGTTATTCCACAAAGGGGGAAGGGGCTTCTTTTGGGACAACCTCATATTTCTGGCTTGGGATGCGTCTTATTCTCACCTGTGGTTCCCTCCCCTTGGCACCTTGCTGTGCTTTCAGGAACTCCTCCGCCAGGCTCACCGCTTGGGCGCAGTTCTCTGGATTGTTCTCCCTGACCCAGAGCTGCATCTCTGGGGGCAGGACAGCCAAGAACTGCTCGAGGGCCAGCTGGTCCAGGATCTGCTCCTTGCTGTGCCTCTTGGGCCTCAGCCACTGGCAGCACAGCTCCTGCAGCTGCCGGCAGGTCTCCCGAGGGCCCTCCAGTTCTTGGTAGGCGAGTGTCCTGAAGCGCGAACGCCACATTTCTACCCGGATGGCATCCCAAGTTCGGATTCTCTTCTCCTTCCCTTCATGGTCCTGCTTTGCTTCTCCAGTGGGAATTGGCCGGGGCTGGGAAGCCCCCAACCCATCAGGCTCAGTCAGGCCCTCAGAAGCTGCTGGAGCTGTACTCGATTCAGGCCGTTGTGGGCCACCCCCTCTAGGGCAGGGAGACTGAAGGGTCTTCAGGAATTCCTGGAACTGGGCATCCCAATTTTGGGAAAGCTTTTCCTCTAGCTCGTGTTTGCCGCTCCTCCCCGTTGTGAGACCGTCTGCTGTTTCCATTTCTTCCTTTGAAGGAACCTTCCAAACAAGATGTTGAAACATCAGGGTTCCTCAATGAAAGGTGGGACCTGATGATGTTTTCCGATAGTACTACACTCTTCCGTGGGCAAGAAAAAAAATGGAAACAAAAACCATAATAGAGGAACAGCTGTTTTTGTGTATCCCACTTCTTACTACCCGAAGGAGTCTCAAAGAAGCTTACAATCTCCTTCCTTTCCTCACCCCATAACAAAAACCCCGTCAGGTAGGTGGGTCTGAGAGAGCTCTGAGAGAACTGTGGCTGGCTGAAGGTCAGTCATCCAATCAGTCAAACCAAGTTCTCCAGAGTAGAGACTGCCACTCTTAACCACTACCCCAAGCTGGCTCTCTCTGCAGGGAAATGCTTGGAGTGAAGCCTCCAAATTCTGGTACGCTCCAAAATCTAGTAATGTAGATGCAGCAACGGCGACTTGCTTAGATGGGGTTAAAAGGGCGTTCGATAAATTCATCGGACACGTCGTATGAATTTCAGCGCTAATGGTGGCTAAACAGAACCTCCCGTTTCAGAGGCAGTGTACCCTTGATCATCCATTGCTGGGTGATGGCAGCAGGGGAGAGATCCTGCTGGATGCTTCCTGAAGGAAACAGGATCCTGGACTGCTGAAATCCAGCACAGCCCTTCTTGAGTTTTTGATGAAGGCCATCATTGCAAGAAATGTTAGAGAGCACCATTAAGTACGCGTGTTGAAGGATGCAGTAAACAACTTGCTGTCTGCATTTCTTTGTCAATTTAGTAGGCAGAACTAGAAACTGTGCAAGAATTCATTGCTGCCACAGGAAGTGGTGACTACAAGGAGACAGCCTCAAGAGGGGATTGGATGAACCATTGGAGCAGAGGTTAGTCAGTGGCTCTTAGGCACAAGGTATAGATGGGGAGCATGCACCTGCACAGAACTAGCCTCCTCCCTCCCTGCTGGTGCCCTGAGTTGACTTTCGTTGATCTTGGGGCTGCCACTAATCCCAAAATCTTCTCCATTGTATCTGAGGAAGTGGGTGTGCACACAAAAGCTGATATCTTGAATAAAACTTCATTGGTCTTAAATGCGCCCCTGTTCTTCTTCTGCAATCTGTTAACTCTAGCATTTGTATGCTTACTCAGGGCAATTTACAGCAATTATCATGCACCTTGATTCTAGCCAGCTCTTCCTGGCAATTAACATGCCCCCTTTCTAATGGCTGAGGATATTCCGTTCCCCTGCTAGCCAGGGAACCCCCAAGCTCATGAAAATGCTCTCAGGCAGGAACCCTGAGACAGCTCTTAAAAGTGGCCTAACATGCCTTGTTCTTGTTGTTAGGTGCGAAGTCGTGTCCGACCCATCGCGAACCCCTGGACAATGATCCTCCAGGCCTTCCTGTCCTCTACCATTCCCCGGAGTCCATTTAAGTTTGCACCGACTGCTTCAGTGACTCCATCCAGCCACCTCATTCTCTGTCGTCCCCTTCTTCTTTTGCCCTCGGTCACCCCCAGCACTAATATGCCTAGTTGGCTTTTAATACAGGATCCTGGCCTAGCCCCCAAAAGCCATAAATTTTGTTATATTATCCCACTGCCTTAAACTGTTAATGGTATAATTCAATGATGTGGTTTTATTGAAACTGATATGGTTTTATAGGAAGATTTACTCTGTTGTTTGTTTCACTCTCTTAAGCATTATTACTTAATCTGGGATTGCTTCAGTAATTAATCTGGTCAATCATCGTAGTAAATTAATGGATGATTGTTTCTCCTGTACCTGAAGAAGCGAGCTATGCACATGAAAGCTTCTACCTGGAACTAAACTTTGCTGGCCTTCAAGGTGCCGCTGAATTTAAACTTGGAAAACTTTCTCAGTTCTGAAATCTAAAAAAAATTATTATTTGCTATCGCCCCCTGAACTCAAGAGGTCCTATTAGTCTCGAAGGCCCTACTGGACTCTGGCTTTTTTGTACCCTGACAGAGTAACACAGCTGCCCATGCAGCTCTACATATCTCAACCTCTCTGCAACTGGAAGCAAACCTCCCACGGGGACCCTGATCTTGGGGCCAGGAGAAGCAAAGCAACCCGGCCAGGTGGGCAGGATCTTCCCTCCTCCCGCATGCACCTGTGGCTCACCTGCCCTCCGCCTCACCTGCCTGCCGATCCCGGAGCACCAGAAGCTGCAAGAGGCAAAAAGGAGGATGCAAACAGCTGCCTTCTGCAAAAGGACAGGAAGGAGCCTTTCTGTGGGCTCGCCTTCCCACGTGGCCACTCTGGGACTCAGAACTCGGTTGCCTTAACCCCTTCCTGGCCTCCCCGTCATTCCCTGGTCTCAGTGCAGAAGGGCAGGTGGGCTCCTTGTGGGAGCAAACCCAGAGAGGGAGGAGGGTTGGTGGGGCGCCTTGAAAACTAACCTTTTTGCAGTCCTCGCCTTCGCAGGGAATAGAGCAGGGGTAGTCAAACTGCGGCCCTCCAGATGTCCATGGACTACAATTCCCAGGAGCCCCTGCCAGCGAATGCTGGCAGGGGCTCCTGGGAATTGTAGTCCATGGACATCTGGAGGGCCGCAGTTTGACTACCCCTGGACTAGAGGGTCTGGGTGAACAAATGTCTGACCTCAGGCAAAAGGGAAGCCAGCCGCTGCTCCCTGCCAGGCTGATCCAGAAGAACTTGTCTGCATTCAGAGGGTGACAACAAAACCACTCTTGTATATGAGTTCTTAAGGCAGGGGTAGTCAAACTGCGGCCCTCCAGATGTCCATGGACTACAATTCCCATGATCCCCTGCCAGCAAATGCTGGCAGGGGCTTCTGGGAATTGTAGTCCATGGACATCTGGAGGGCCGCAGTTTGACTACCCCTGTCTTAAGGGGTCGTCTGGAGGTCTCCCATATTTAAGACCCAGGTGGGACTCCCTGCTCTGCCACAGAAGCTCACTGGGCAACCGTGGACCAGTTGCAGCTTCTCAGCCTGGCCTGCCTCTCAGGGTTGTTGTGCGGATAAAAATGGAGTCAGGGAGCACAATGTAAGCTGCTTTGCCTCCCCATTGGTGTATAAAGAAAGTACGAAAATTAAGATCCATTCCCCGGGATACTATGGCTGTTTCAGAGGATGGGCGGTATGATGTTATACTTCACTGGGTCCCTCCTCTGGTTCCACCCCCAGGAATTTCCCATCCCTAAGCCCTGGATGGTGTGGGCATGAGTGTAGATAATAGAGGCCACCACTGAGAAGGCACGTTCAGGTATGTGAAGTGGTGGCAGTTTGCTCTTCCTCTTCTTTTCCTCCCTCGTCAGGGAGAAGGCCATCGGTGGTTAGAAGTAGCTTCACTGGTTGCCTGTTGGCTAAGAGTGTCCATGTTTACCTGTGCACTGCCCTGAGAGGGGGTTATTAAATGGCAACGGAGTATTATTGTACTGACAGGTTCTCTGAATTCCAGGCAATCATTTTAAAAGAGCAAACATCTCTAGCCCTTTTTGTTGAGAAAGTAGAAAGGGAAAGGCATAGCTTCTCAATGAAAGGGACTAACTTTTTTAAAATGGAAGTTGGGAATTCTGAGAGCCTGGGTCACATATTATCCTAATGTTATAGTAATGCCCTATTGCTGATTTAAAATACCCAGTGAAAATGCCCTCGGAGTGAGGGGAGTGGCCACTGCTCCAGTGGAAGGCTGGAGGAAAGCCAGAAGCTGGAATATAATAGAACCATGAAGAACAGTTCTGTAGAGTGAAATAACAAAATGCACTTTTGGCCAGAGGAAAAATCCCCCTGTTCCTTGAACCGAGGAGGCTTTACATGGCGTGATTGACATCATTGTGTGGCATTTGCCTGAGAACATTTGGAGAATATTAAAGGGGCAGCTAGAGGAAGCATTTTGAAAGGTGGCAGCCCTAGCTATTAACTAGATAAGTCACATAGGGTTGCTAACCTCCAGGTGGGGACTGGAGATCTTGTGCAATTCAGAAGTAGGAGGGGATTTATTAAAAAACACAATCATTTAGGGGTTCCCCCCCAGACACTTTAAATGTGGCAGATATCTTAATGCTGACATCCCTTTTATGACATCACTTTCCTAGTCTTTTCAACTTAAGAAGGAAGATCCAACCAGAACATCGAGTTCTTCATCCTGCTTCCATAAGAAGCCACTCAGATGCTCTCCTGTTAGTTGTGTCACACCCCACAACCCCAGCTGTGTGTTCCAAGCTATACCACTAGTGAATACGGAAATTCTGTTTAGCCATTGTTTGAGAGATCGCCTGCTTCTTTACATGGAAGCTCTATGTGATTAATCGCAAGTATCTCTTAAAAGTCGACTAATTTAGTGGTGTGTGAATGTTTAGGTTCAGAAAATTTAATAATGACCATGAAAACACTGCAGTCTGATGTGTATCAAAGCTTGACTGAGGTGACAACAGAAACAGAACACAAATACCCCAGCAATAAGCAATTAAATGTACAGTCCAACAACTACAAAACAAGGAGTTCCTCTTCAAATAACCTGGCCATTTTTTTAAAAGTTGCAGGCCATCAATTTACAAAGGAAAGCCCAGCAGAGATACCTCAGTCAATTGAGGCAAACTTAGAAATCTCTTCCAAGATGGCTCTCTTCCCCCAGCAGAACGTTCTTCCACTGAAATGAGCAACACTTCAAAAGGTGTTTGAACTTCCCTCTCTGCCCCCACCACAGCCAAAATGACTTTAAAAGACTTGGATTATACTTGTGACCAGGCTCCAAAAAGATATATGGGATGGAGCAGTGGGAACCATGCCCCACTATGTCAACCCCTTGCTCCAAACCACATGCACTGACATCCCTAGAAGCTGTCAGAAACAACCGCTTTCCCTCAGCCCAAACCCTTATGTGATAAAAAAAAATTCAAATTAGGCTGACAGTACCCCTCTCTGTCTAAAAAAAATACCTATTTACCCTTCACACCTGATTTCAGAGTCCTTGCTTTAAAGAGAATCGAAAGCAAAACATAGATTCCTGCCCCAAGGAGGTTACAGAGAGATCTCAAAAAGCATGGAGAAGCAGACTTAACCCCAAGAGCTCCTCTTGGAATACATGGTTACCCATTCCTTCACTGTATTCTCATAATAATGTTCATGAGAGATTGGCCGGAGGTCTCCCGGTGCCAAGGTATTAGCATTAGCGAGTTCAGCTCCGTTTTTTCCTGAGATGGATCGTGCACCGTGTCTACCTCTTCTCACAATCCGAACATCTGTACGGTTTCTGCAACGTGTCCGTTCTCCCGATGTTCCGCCCACAGTCTGAGCACAGAAGGGGCTGAATACTTCCGTGGACGCTCTGGTGGCTGAGGACTTCCGAACTATAGCGGAAACGTTTCCCGCAGACTGGGCACTCAAACGGCTTCTCCTCTCCGGCATGAATTTTCTGATGTAGACGGAGGCCGTAATTGGTGGAGAATCTTATCCCACAGTCTGAGCATCGGTAGGGCTTCTCCCCTGTGAGGATCCTTCCGTGCACCACCAGAGGAGAGCGCCAGCTGGCGTTGTTGTTGCAGGCGGGGTATTTGTACGGTTTCTTGTCCCTGTGGACTCTCTGGTGGATTTTGAGACCTGAGTTGCTTTCGAAGCTATCTCCACACACCGTGCACTTAGAACGTTTCTCCACATTGTGCATTCCCTCTCGCAATTTTGACCCACAGTGGGAGCATTTGTGGGGCTTCTGCCCTATGTAAATTCTCTCGTTTTCCCCACAGTGGGCACACTTATACAGTTTCTCGCCCATGTGCTTTCTCTCATGGGACAAAAGGTCCGAGCTGCTAGCAAAGTTCTGGCCACAATGCCAGCATTCGTACGTTTTCCCTCCTGCCTGGCTTGTCTCGTGAGTCAAGAGGTGTGGGCTTGGACTCAAGCTGTCCTCGTGGGCTTCACATTTCATGCTCTTGACCTGCTGCAAGCCTAGGGCTTCACCGAGAGCTTGGCCAGGGCCTTCAGAAAGAACGGGCTCCGTGGTCTCCATCTCATGGTTGTTTCCATTCTGACTCTCTGCTCTGCTTGGATTCTCATCCCCTTTTCCGCCCTGAGGAGAATCGTTCTCTTTGGCTGTTTCCGACAGCCTCTCCTGCAGTTCCTCTTCCTCAGCGATTTCCAAGAACGGTGTCAGCTTCTCGTCAGGTTTGCTCAGCCACCCATTGCCTGCCGGAGGAAAAGGGGAGAACCCAGAAGTGAGTTTAGGTGATGTGACTTGAGATCAGTAAATCAACCAGTCACCGATTGTCAAAAGACGGATGGATGGACCACCTACCGCTTGACAAAGGTGAAAGAGTGTACAGATTCTGAACGTGACCTGTGGGTGTCAGGACCTTTTTTTAGCATGGTTCTGGCATCATTTGGACACAAGGGCAGAAGAAGGTCTCCAAGTCGTGAACATCAGAAGAGCCCTGCTGGATCAGACAGGTGGTCCATCTGGACAAGCATCCTGCTTCAGTCATGGCCAACCAGTTCCTCTGGAGCACAGGGACTGAGGCCTTCTCCTGAGGTTGCCTCCTGGCTCTGGGACTGAGAGGAAGTTTCCAGCTCTCCAATGTCCTTTTGGAGTGGGATAAAGGCAAGATTTTCCCTTCAGCAACTAGGAAATTCCCTTTAGCAACTAGGAAATTTGGCTTCTATTTTTCTTCGCCCTGGTATGCCACCTAAAACTGACTTCCAGCTTTAATTATTTTATTTATTAATTATATTTCTCTATACCGCCCTCCTGTAAGGCTTAGGCCGATTTACTAATAGAGATATTGTGCCACAGCGGAAGCTGCTTCCCATGCAAAAGACAAAGTACTTTGAAAAAAATATATACTGTTTCCAGTAGCATTCCCCGCCCCTGACCGTCCATGACATCACGGCAGGCCAGCCAATGACTAGGAGAGGTTACCAGAAAGGCTGTAGTCAGGTAAGCCCCAGGCTTTACTCCCTTTCTGTTCAGTTTCAGAAATATGGAACTGCTACCATTGTCCACAGACCTGGAAGAGGGCCCATTCTGTTCAAAAGAGCAATATAGCTGCCGCTGGAACACCTTCAGGAATTCATTCAGTCTTACCCTGCCTGGTCAGTCTTACCTGAGACATTTGTGCTTCCTTCAACGCACTTTCTGGCTTCTGCGAAACACGGATCCTTCGCTGCTCCGGGCAATTCCTTGCATGTCTCGGGTGGATTTACAAACAGGTCTTCTGATGAGCTCTTAATCGGAATCAGGGGGAGGAATAAAAAATGAAATCAGGGGGCAGACAGCGTGGAGACTTACGGTAAACTCCACAATACACAGAAGTATGAATTCAAGTCTACTGGTTGGTCGGTTCCAGACCTCTACAGCCTAGTCCTATATCCTTGTTTATTGAATGACAGAGCGGTTTCTCAGTGGAACAGGCTTCCTCGGGAGGTGGTGGGTTCTCCATCTTTGGAGATTTTTAAACAGAGGCTGGAGAGCCATCTGACGGAGAGGCTGATTCTGGGAAGGCTCAAGGGGGTGGCAGGTTACAGTGGATGAGCGATGGGGTTGTGAGTGTCCTGCGTTGAGCAGGGGGTTGGACTAGATGACCCAGGATGTCCCTTCCAACTCTATGATTCTATGAATCTATTATTCTATGATTCTATGTCCCATTATTGATAATACTGACACAATCTGCACAATCTGCCTTGAGTTCAGCGAGAAAGGCAGACCATAAATACTGGGAATAAATATCTCACTGGGGAGGGGCCGTACCTCTGTGGTAAAACCTCAGGTTTAATTCCCAACATTTCCAGTTAAAAGGACCAGGCAGGAGGTGATGGGAAAGACCTCAGCCTCAAAGCCTGGAGAGCCACTGCCAGTCAGAGCAGATTATACCATTCATTCATTCATTCATTCATTCACTCACTCACTCACTCACTCACTCACTCACTCACTCACTCACTCACTCACTCATTGGATTTATTACCCGCCACTCTCCATAAACATCCATCAGCGGGTTACAATAACAATACAAGCCCCAATACAGAAACATTCAAAAACCCAATAATCCATATTAAAATAATACTCTGGCAGCGAGCAAATAAGAAAGAGACCCACCCCCAGCTACCCCCCTACTCTGACAACCCCTCCCCTAGCATTTCAGGGGGAAGATACCCTCCAGGGGCATCAGTCGATCTAGCTCTTAATCTCTTATGCAATGTAAAATATGGAGTTGTAGAGGGGGCCCTCGATCTTCCATGCCATGGCCTCAACCAAAGACCCAGCGGAAGAGCTGTTTTACAGGCCCTGCAGAACTGCGAAAGCTCCTGTGGGGCCCTCAGCTCTTCCTGGAGCTCATTCCACCAGGTTGGGGCTTAGCTGTCAGGATCTGAGGAGATCCAGTTAGCGTGGCTGATCCAAGTTTGGGCTGTTGATTATTGTACGAGACCCATAATAGATTACTCCAATTCTATCAATGCAGGAGGGCTATTGTGTTGGTGTGAAGCAGCAGAAGTTCACATTCCGTGGCACCTTTAAAGCCTAAAAGGTAAAGGTAAAGGTATCCCCTGTGCAAACACTGGGTCATGTCTGACTCTTGGGGTGACGCCCTCCAGCGTTTTCATGGCAGACTCAATACGGGGTGGTTTGCCAGTGCCTTCCCCAGTCATTACCGTTTACCCCCCAGCAAGCTGGGTGCTCATTTTACCGACCTCGGAAGGAGGGAAGGCTGAGTCAACCTTGAGCCAGCTCTTGGGATTGAACTCCCAGCCTCATGGGCAGAGCTTCAGACTGCATGTCTGCTGCCTTACCACTCTGCGCCACAAGAGGCCTTTAAAGCCTACAAACCTTAAAAACCTTGGTCTTAAAGGTGCCACTGGGCTCAACCTTTGTTCTGGTTTTATACTCCACTATATTGTGGTTTTGTTTCATAAATGGAGGAAGCCCTCACCGAATTATGGGGAGAAGGTTCTTGTTCTCACCTGTGTTTCCCATCCCTTGGCACCTTGCTGCGCTTTCAGGAACTCCTCCGCCAGGCTCACCGCTTGGGCGCAGTTCTCTGGATTACTCTCGCTGACCCAGCGCTGCATCTCTGGGGGCAGGACAGCCAAGAACTGCTCCAGGGCAAGCAGGTCCAGGATGTGCTCCTTGCTGTGCCTCTTGGGCCTCAGCCACTGACAGCACAGCTCCTGCAGCTGCCGGCAGGTCTCCCGAGGGCCCTCCAGTTCTTGGTAGGCGAGTGTCCTGAAGCGCGAACGCCACATTTCTACCCGGATGGCATCCCAAGTTCGGATTCTCTTCTCCTTCCCTTCATGGCCCTGCTTTGCTTCTCCGGTGGGAATTGACTGGGGCTGGGAAGCCCCCAACCCACCAGGCTCAGTCAGGCCTTTGGAAGGTGCTGGATCCGTTGTTCTCGGTTCAGGTTGTTGTGGGCCACCCCCTCTAGAGCAGGGAGTCTGAAGGGTCTTCAGGAATTCCTGGAACTGGGCATCCCAATTTTGGGAAAGCTTTTCCTCTAGCTCTTGTTTGCTGGTCCTCCCCGTTGTGAGACCGTCTGCTTTTTCCATTTCTTCTTTGAGATGATCTTCCAAACAGGATGTCGAAGCATCGGAACTCTTCAACGAAAGGTGGGACCTGATGACGTTTTCAGATAATACCAGAGTCTTCTGTGGGCGAGGAAAAAATAAAGAGAAAAGAAAACGGTAATAAAGGAACAGCTGTTTTTTGTTCCTCGCTTCTTACTACCTGAAGGAGTCTCAGAGAGGCTTACAATCACCTTCCCTTCCTCTCCCCACAACAGACACCCTGTGTGAGGTAGGTGGGGCGGAGAGAGCTCTGAGAGAACTGTGACTCGCCCAAGGTCACCCAGCTGGCTGCCTGTTGAGTAGTGAAGAATCAAAGCTGATTCTCCAGATTAGAGACTGCGACTCTTAACCACAACACCGAGCTGTCTCTCGCTACAGAGAAACCGTTGACTGAAGCCTCCATATCCCGGTAAACTCCAAGGTCTAGTAATGTGTCAAGGTGCACGGTTACAAGAGCATGCAATAAATTCATTAGATAGTTCCTAAGAATTTAATAGCTAACAGTGGGTAAATGGAACCTTCTGTTTCAGAGGCAGTGTACCGTTGAGCATCCATTTTTGGGAGATGGCAGCAGGTGAGGGACAATCCCTTTCTTATCCTGCTGGACGCTTCTTGGAAGCACTCAGGTGATCACCATGGGTAACAGGATCCTGGACTAGATCACAAAAGCAAGTCATAGATTCATGTTTATTTATTTTGTTATATAATCCCACTGGTAAGGTAAAGGTATCCCCTGTGCAAGCACCGAGTCATGTCTGACCCTTGGGGTGACGCCCTCCAGCGTTTTCATGGCAGACTCAATACGGGGTGGTTTGCCAGTGCCTTCCCCAGTCATAATCCCACTGTATTAGCCCGCTAATTGTATAATTCTAGTCAATGATGTGATTTTTTTTGAAATTGCTATGGTTTTGTAGGAAGATATATTCTGTTTATGCTTTATTATATCTCTTAAGCATTATTATTAATACTGTATATATGATATTTGACATTCTGGTCAATGAATGTAATAAATGAATAAATGACTTTTCCCCTGTACCTGAAGAAGTAAGCTGTGCACCAGGGCTGGTTTATCCATGTAGCATGTGCTACGGGCCCCACACCCTAGGGCCCGTGTTTTGCTTCCCTCTATGGATCAGGGCTGCAGTCTCTCTCCTCCCCCCTTTTCCCTCTTTAAGGACCCTCGGAGTGACACCCCTTTCAACTTTGGGGGGGGGGCCATGCACCTCCAGTCTGGGCGCTCCCTCTGCAACTGTGTTAGGGCCCCGCGAATCCTTAAACCACTCCTGCTCTGCACACGAAAGCTTATATCTGGACTTAAACTTTGTTAGCCTTGAAGATGCCGCTGGACTCAAAACTTTGAGAACTTTCTCAGTTCTTTAACATTTTAAAAAGTATTGATTTGATATTGCTTCTCGAACTAAGTCGATTATATCAGTCTTGAAGGCCCTACTGGACTCTTGATTTTTTTTTTTTTGTGCCCCGACAGAGTAACAGAGCTAAGTAACTCGGTCTACATATCTCAACTGCTCTGCAACTGGAAGCAGACCTCCGACTGGGATCCTGAGGCCAAGAGAAGCAAAGCAGCCCGACCAGATGGGCAAGATCTTCCCTCCTCCCGGGCGCACCTTTCGCTCACCTGCCCTCCGCCTCACCTGCCGGCAATCCCCGGGCACCAGAAGCGGCTCCCCCGCTGCAAGACGCAGGAGGAGGATGCAAACATCCGCTTTCCCCCGAAAAGGACAGGAAGGAACCGGTCTCCTTTCCTTTTGCCTTTCCACCTGGCCACTCTGGGACTCAAAAGTCAGCTATCTTAACCCCTTCCTCGCCACCCAATTTCCCACTGATTGGAGAGAAGGGCAGGTGGGCTTGACTTTGGTGCAGCATCCCCAGGGAAAGAGGGGGGCTGCTGCAGGGCCCTGAAACCCCTCCTTTTTGCAACCCTCCCCTTCAGAGGGCAAAGAGGCTCCTAAGTGCACAAAGATGTGTCCTCAGGCAATAGGGAAGCCGACAGCTGCTCCCTGCCAAGCCAACCCAGAACAAAATACCGCCTGTCTTCAGAGTGTGCCAACAAAAGAATTCAAGTATATGGATCCAGATGGGGATGAGCCTTGTTGTCATCACCAAGCCCTATGAAGATAGGTTGAGGGACTTGGGAATGTTCAGCCTGGAGAAAAGGAGGTTGAGAGGGGACATGATAGCCCTCTTTAAGTATTTGAAAGGTTGTCACTTGGAGGAGGGCAGGATGCTGTTTCTGTTGGCTGCAGAGGAGAGGACACGCAGTAATGGGTTTAAACTTCAAGTTCAACGATATAGGCTAGATATCAGGAAAAAAATTTTCACAGTCAGAGTAGTTCAGCAGTGGAATAGGCTGCCTAAGGAGGTGGTGAGCTCCCCCTCACTGGCAGGCTTCAAGCAAAGGTTGGATACACACTTTTCTTGGATGCTTTCGGGTGCTTTGGGCTAATCCTGCGTTGAGCAGGGGGTTGGACTAGATGGCCTGTGTGGCCCCTTCCAACTCTATGATTCTATGGTTCTATCTCCAGATGGGGCCTGGAGGTCTCCCAGAGTGAAGACCCAGGCTGGACTCCCCACTGTGCCACGGAAGCTCACTGGGCAACCCTGGGTCAATTGCAGATTCTCAGCCAGGCCTAGCTCACAGGGTTGTTGTGCAGATAAAATGGAGGGAGGCAGGGAGAACAATGTAAGCTGCTTTGGGTCCTCGTTGGGGACAGCGAGGCAGGGTGGAAAGGAAGGAAGTAAAGAGCCATTCCCCGGGATACACTGGCAATTTCCAAAGTATGGGAGGTATGATGTTATACCTCACTGGGTCCCTCCCTCTGGTTCCACCCCCAGGAATTTCCCATCTATAAGCCCTGGATGGTGTGTGGATGAATGTGGATAAGAAGGGCCACCACTGAGAAGGCAAGGCCTCGAATGTCAAACTGTGGCAGTTCACTCTTTTATTTTCCTCCCCCATGTGTGGTTAGGGGCCTCCCAGTACAGGGCCTGGGGTAGCTTCACTGGGTGCCTGTGGGCGAAGACTGCCCCTGTTTACCCTGGCATGGGCATGAAAGGTGTGTGTGTGTGTGTTAATTGCCAGTGGAGTATCATTGCATTCGTAAGTGTGACAGGTGTTGAATTCCCTGCAAATGAGAGAAGTCTCCAGCCCTTTTAATTGTGAAGATATAAAGGGAAAGGCATACCTTCTCAATGAAAGGGACTCTCTTTTTTTTTTTAATGGAAGCTGGGAATTCTGAGAGCCCGGGTCACGTATTATTCTAATACTAGGGGCAAAGCCTGTTGTATAGACGAATACAATTGGCGCTAGAGCTTGGGGGTGGGAAGAGTAAGGGGAGGGATTGTCCAGTCTATGAGGGCATACTAATGGTTACAGATGAGCTTTCCAGAGCCATCAGATATGTGATGGGAAAATCAGACTGGAGACTCTTCTTAGGGGGAGATTACATGGCAGCCAATTCCTCCCAGTTCTGCTTTCAAACTCATTTCCATTCTTGTGTGAAATTAGGTCACAGATACAGAAACATCTCGCTGCCCGAATCCACATGGGTTAATCACAGTACAGAAGTGTCCACACTACTCCTTCTGTTTCAATTTTTTTACTGTAGATAATATGTTATGTGCCCCCATGCTTCTTTCACTGTTGCCCCTAGAAGAGATGGTCTTTTGCACCCTGCTTTTTACTACCCAAAAGAGTCTCAAAGTGGTTTACAAACACTTTTCCCCTTCCTCTCTGCACAACAGACACCCTGTTATGAAGGTGGGGATGAGAGAGCTCCAAGAGAACTGGGAGTGGGCCGCAGTCACCCAGCAGGCCTTGGGTGTCTCAAAGCAGTTTACAATCACCTTCACTTCCTCTCCCCATAACAGACTCCCTGTGAATGTGGTGCAGCTGAGAGAGCTCTGAGAGAACTGAAGCTGTCCCAAGGTCACTCAGCAGGCCACAGGTGTCTCAAAGCGATTTACTATTGCCTTCCCTTCCTCTCCCCGTAACAGACACTTTGTGAGGGAGGTTGGGCTGAGAGAGCTCTGAGAGAACTGGGACTGTCCCAAGGTCACCCGGCCAGCTGCCTGTGGGGAATCGAACCCGGCTCTCCAAGTTAGAGGCCGCCGTTCTTTAACTGTTACCCCACAATGGCTCTCAGAGGCCAACGCTAGAGTTGCTCTTCTCCCTCCTCCAGCTATTTCATCCAACATTAAAATCTTTGGCAAGGAATCCAAAGGGCCGGGCCTTAGAGGACTCTCCCTCCGATTGGCTGACTCTCCTTTCCCCACATTCTCATTGGCCCTGGTAGCTGTCTGTTGCAGGGAGCCTCACTGAGACAGGCTTTAAAGGTCCTTTCAAGGTTCTTAGGGGCACATTGAAGACGGACCACTTTTATTCTGTAGAGCGGGGATAGTCAACCTGTCGTCCTCCAGATGTTCATGGACTACAATTCCCATGAGCCCCTGCCAGCAAATGCTGGCAGGGGCTCATGGGAATTGTAGTCCACGGAGAGGTCATTCCTTTGGGCTGGCTCCTCCTTCTGTGTAGGAGACATGATAAAATTAGACCTCAGCTAGTTTAAGGAGACATGAAGGGCCAGAAGTATAGAGCGTGGGGATTAGGAACATTTTACCTAAACTGAGCCTTTTGTATCAAATAAAATCAGAGTCCGGTAGCACTTTTAAGACCAACCAAGGTTTATTCAGAGTGCTTCCTCAGAGTGCTTGCCCTCGAAAGCTCACGCCCTGAATAAATCTTTGTTGGTCTTAAAGGTGCCCCTGGACTCTGATTTTATTGTGCTACTTCAGACCAACACCCATTTGAATATTTTGTTTCAAATGTTACTGATGCATATTGAAAACATGACGAATTGCATCTTCATGGTTTCTGTGCAGTCCCACAAGGGACTGCACTATAGCAGGCCTACAACGGAGAGAAGCTACCAGGATTTTATTCTTTAGAATAGCTCTCCCATAGAGAATACACATTTTTCTTGGATGCTTTAGGATGCTTAGGGCTGACCCTGCGTTGAGCAGGGGGTTGGACTAGATGGCCTGTATGGCCCCTTCCAACTCTATGATTCTATGATTGTATGATTCTAAAACATCAATTACATTTAAGATAATATCTAATGTTTGGTTTTTTTTTAAAAAAAACGTTTTATTTAAGTTTAAGCAAACTTACAAAAAAAGAATCATATAAAACAGTATACAGAACAATTGTGGTAAAAAAAAAAATTACAAAAAGGAGAAAAGACTTCCCATTGCCTTTACAGTCTACTGACTTGTTTTACAAAAAGAAAGAAAAAAGGAAACATAACAAAGAGAACAGTTTATAAATCTTAAAATACTATTTAGATAACCCAGTGATCAGCAAAAAGAAGGGGGGAGGGAGAGATGTAAATTTACAGCAAACCCTTTTATATTGTAAAACCAAGAGTTAACTCTGGCATCCTGTGTTGCTTACATATATTATGTGTTGTCAAATGTATTATCAAAATCTCCCCGATAAACAGCTAGCCTTGTGCTTTTTAGATCTGGAGAAAGCATTTGATTCTCTTGATTGGAATGTTATGTAAGAGACTAAATATGATGGATTGCAGAAAGATGTTTTTACCATGACTTAATGAAGCATATAAAACTAATTTTGTGAGACTGATAATAAATGGGGAATTAACTAAGGATACAGAGGAGGTTTAGACAGGACTACCCTCTTTCTTCATTATTATTTATAATGAAATTTTGTTGAAAGATATCAGAAATGACGATAAAGGGGTTGAAGACAAGAAATGAGGAACTTAAAAGCTGCTCAAGGTGACCAACTGATCATTTTAGATGATCTTGACTAAAATGTACACAATTTAATACTGAAATTAGGGCTGACATCGATGTTAAAGGTAAATAAGGATAAATCCAAAATGATAGTCAAAATTTGTACATTAAAATAATTTTTTGGAGATTTGACAGGATTTCAAATGGTAAACAAATTCAAATACATAGGAATTGTTTAACTGTTGTCATTATTCAAGGAAAACTATGAGATTTTAATGAGAAAAAGTAGTTAGATGGAGGGAATTACAGTTATCTTTATAGGGTAGAATTTCAGTTATTAAAATATATTTTCTCCCAAAGATTTTATTCTTGTTTCAAAATATCCATATTATTAATTTGGATAGTCCCTTAAACAGTTCCTCTGTTATAAGCTTTGCTGGTTTCCCAAAACATCACTGCTGTAACATGGTTCTTGTTACTAAAATCAAAAGATTTTGTCAAATCTTCTTTACATTTCTGGAACACGTCTATCAGGTCTATCTGCAAATATTTTTGGTATTATCGAAGTGAAGGTTTTAGAAACCCATTCATTTTCAAATATGACTGATGTCTATCAGAACAAAAGGTGTAATCTCTTTCATTTGGATTATGTGTCCCCCAGATACCTTCCAGATCTAATAGCTTTATTTCCCCCCCTCTCTAACACATCTGCTTACTGTTTTGAGAGCCATTGCTTTAGAGAGAATCATAAGCAAAACATGGATATCTGTCCCAAGGAGAAGCAGACAGGAAAATGAGCTAACTTAACCCAAAGCTTCTCTTGGAATATGTGAACCCCCACTCCTTCATCTCATTCTCATAATAATATTCATGAGAGACTGGCCTGAGGTCATCCAAGTGACTAACTAGCCCACAATGGTTCGAGTGTCAAGGTATCAACATTAACAAGTGCAGTTCCAAGTTTCCTTGAGATGGAGCACCGTATCTACCTCTTCTCATAATCCTAACATTTGTAGAGTTTCTGGAATGTGGCCATTCTCCCAATGTTTCAACCACAGTGTGAGCATAGGTAAAGGTAAAGGTATCCCCTGTGCAAGCACCAGGTCATGTCTGACCCTTGGGGTGACGCCCTCCAGCGTTTTCATGGCAGACTCAATACGGGGTGGTTTGCCAGTGCCTTCCCCAGTCATGACCGTTTACCCCCCAGCAAGCAAGCTGGGTACTCATTTTACCGACCTCGGAAGGATGGAAGGCTGAGTCAACCTTGAGCCAGCTGCTGGGATTGAACTCCCAGCCTCATGGGCAAAGCTTTCAGACAGCTGCCTTACCACTCTGCGCCACAAGAGGCTCTTGTGAGTGTGAGCATGCTCTTCTAGTGTGAGCATAGAAGTGGCTGAATACTTCTATGGACCGTCTGGTGGACAAGGACTTCCAAACTATAGTGAAAATGCTTCCTGCAGACCAAGCACTCAAATGGCTTCTCCTCCATGTGGCACCTGATTGGCGCTCAGGTCTTGGCTTCTCAAGCACTCTGACCTTTTCCAGGACTTCTCTCCAGCTTGTTCAGTCGGGCCCGACTGCTGCCAGAAGGTGCTTCCACATTTGGAGCACATAAAAGGTTCCTCTCTTGCATGGATTTTCTGATGTCAAGGAAGACCATAATTGGAGGACAGTCTTATTCCACAGTCGGAAGGTTTCTAAGGTTTCTGCCCAGTGTGGACTTTTCTTCTCATATGAACAAGAAAGTTTGACCTCTGGGGAAATGCTCTCCCAGAGTCTGAACATCTGCAAGCATCTCCCCTGTGTGGATTCTCACCAGAGGAGGGCGCTGGCAGAAATTTTTATCAGAGTCGGATCACTTGTATTGTTTCTTGCCCTTGTGGACTCGCTGGTGGATTCTGAGCCCGTGGTCGTTTTTGAAGATATTGCCACACACAGCACACCTGTAAGGTTTCTCTGTAGTGTGAGTCCCCTCTTGCGAGTTCCCCCCAAAGGTATTCTCGAAGTCAGAGCACCTGTAGGGTTCCTCTTGTGTGTGGATTCTCACATGCGCCTCCAAAAGAGAGCGCCAGCGAAAACTTTTGCCGCAGTAGGAGCATTTATACTGTTTCTTGCCCCTGTGGACTGCCTGGTGGACTTTGAGACCATGGTCATTCTTGAAGCCATCCCCACAGAGATCACACTTGTAAGGCTTCTCCAGAGGGGAAATTCCCTCTTGCGGGTTCCCGCCAAGGTCGTTCTGAAGGCCTGAGCCTCTGGAGGGCTTCTCTCCCGTGTGGATTCTCTCATGCGCCACCAGAAGAGAGCGCCAGTGGAAAATTTTGTTGCAGTAGGAGCATTTATACTGTTTCTTGCCCCTGTGGACTCGCTGGTGGATTCTGAGCCCGTGGTCGTTTTTGAAGTTGTCCCCACATACAGTGCACTGGTATGGCTTCCTCGTAGGGTGGATTCCCAGCCGCGAGTTCCCCTTAAAGGTATTCCCAAAATCCGAGGAGGCGTAGGGCTTCTCCCGCGTATGTATTCTCTCATGTATCACCATAAGAGAGCGCCAGCGGAAACCTTTGCCACAGTAAGAGCATCTGTACTGTGTCTTGCCCTTGTGGACTCGCTGGTGGATTCTGAGTCCGTGGTCGTTCTTGAAGTGATCGCCACACACAGCACACCTGTAAGGTTTCCCCGTAGCGTGAGTTCCCTCTTGCGAATTTCGGCCAAAGTTACTTCCAAAGCCTGAGCCTCTGTAGGGCTTCTCTCCTGTGTGGATTCTCTCGTGCGCCACCAGAAGAGAGGGCCAGCGAAAACTTTTCCCACAGGAGGAACATTTGTATTCTTTCTTGCCCCTGTGGACTCGCTGGTGGATTTTCAGGCCGTGGCTGTTTTTGAAGTTATTCCCACACGCAAGACACTTGTAAGGATCCTCCAAAGTGTGGATTCCCTCTCGAGAGTTGCCCGCAAAGGTGCTCCCGAATTGTGGGGCTCTGTAGGGCCTCTCTCCCATGTGGATTCTCTCATGCACCACGAGGACCGTGTGCCGGCGGAAGCTTTTGCTGCAGTAGGAGCATCTGTGCTGTTTCTTGCCCATGTGAATTCGCTGGTGGATTCTGAGGCCGAGGTCATTCTTGAAGTGATCCCCACACACAGCACACCTGTATGTGTATTTCTCCGTAGTGTGCGTTCTCTCTTGCGAGTCCCCCGCAAAAATCTTCCCAGAGTTTGAGCAACTGGGCTTCTCTCCTGTGTGGACTCTCTCATGCCCCACTAGAAGAGAGTGCTGGTGGAAACCTTTCCCACAGTAGGAGCATCTGTACCGTTTCTTGCCCTTGTGGACTCGCTGGTGGATTCTGAGGCCGAGGTCATTCTTGAAGTGATTGCCACACACAGCACACCTGTCAGATTTCTCCGTAGTGTGAGTTCCCTCTTGCAAATTTCTGCCAAAGTTACTTCCAAAGTCTGCGCCTCTGCAGGGCTTCCCTCCTGTGTGGATCCTTTCGTGCGCCACCAGAAGAGAGCGCCAGCGAAAACTTTTCCCGCAGAAAGAGCATTTGTAGTCTTTCTTGCCCCTGTGGACTGCCTGGTGGATTCTGAGACCGTGGTCATTTTTGAAGTGATCCCCACACACATCGCACTTGTAAGGATTCTGTGTAATGCGCGTTCCCTCTTGCGAGTTCCCCCCAAAGATATTCACAGAGCGTGAGCATTTATGGGGCTTTTCCTTCTTGCTTTCTCCACAGTGGACACATTGATGCGGTCTTTCCCCCATGTGGGATTTCTCGTGGAACCCAAGATGCGAGCTGCTACCAAAGCTTTGGCCACAACGCCAGCATTTGTAAGTATTCTTTCCCACGTGGCTTCTCTCACAAGTCGAAAGGCGCGGGCTTGGACCATGGTTTCCCTCATGTCCCTCACGTTTCATGCTGTTTACCTCATGTGAGGCTGTGTCTTCACGGAGACCTCGGTCAAGGCGTTCAGAAAGAACAGGCTCCAGGCCCTCCATCTCATGGTTATATTCAGTCTGATTCTCTGTCCTGTCTCCATTCTCATGACCTTTCCTACCACATGGGGAATCGTTCTCCTCGGCTGTATCCGACGGCATCTCCTGAGGTTGCTCTACCTCAGGGCTTTCCAAGAAAGACATCAGCTCCTCCTCGGTTTCACTCAGCCACCCGTCACCTGCTGGGTGGAAAAAAGGTAAATTTGTTTGATGCTACTTGAGATAAGGGAACGATACTGTGATTGGCATCCTGGCCACAATAATTTATTTATTTATTCGTTGATATTTATATACTGCCCTCCCCAAATGGGAACATGTTGTGTTTGTCTTTGTGGTTTCAGTGCATACCCCACACGGGTCTGCACCTTTGCAGGCCTGCCACAGAGAAGAGCTAGCAAGCTTAAGACAAGATTCTAGAACAGCCTTTCTCAACTTTTGTTAACTTTGAGAAACCCCTGAAACATTCTTCAGGCTTCAAGAAACCCCCAGGGCAATCAAGCAGAATATGCTTACGGCAGATACGAGCTTTGGCAAGTCACTGCTCACTGCTTCAGAGATACACAGAAACATATTTCCTGTTACCAATTTTGCAAGTCTTTAAGGTCCTCCTGGATTCCTGCTTTTTTTTTTTCTACAGCTGCAGACAGACTAACTCAGCAACTCATCTTGATCAGTCTATAATGTGCGGAAAATGAGGGAGGATCTTACAGCAGGGGTAGTCAACCTGTGGTCCTCGAGATGTTCATGGACTACAGTTCTCATGAGCCCCTGCCAGCAGATGCTGGCATGGGCTCATGGGAACTGTAGTCCATGAACATCTCGAGGACCACAGGTTGACTACCCCTGTCTTACAGGGCTGATGTCAGGCCCCCTATAAGGGGGCAAAGTGCTTGTAACCCCTGAACGCCCTTTTCAATGTGCCACATAATTGTTGTATTACTCCCTGAGAAGCAGCCCAAGTTAGAAGTGGGTTGCTTTTAATTCCATTAGGATTTTAATTTGTATGCCCTTCGGGGGGTGGGTGGGGGAGAGCAAGGGGTGGCAGGGTCAAAGTCTTGTGAATAAATCAGAACAAAAATCCCAAGCTCTTTGAACGTGCAATATTTGGGGACAGGCGAGTGCTTACCCAAAACACCAGCATTGCTTCTCTGCTCCTTCTTGGCAACTGCTGTCTTTGCTGCATGGGTTTGCTCGCGCTCGAACGGCTTTTCCTGCACGCGCTTTCTCCCCTGTGCCGCGCGACTGGAGCTCAGGGAGCGAATCCGCAAGCACTCTGAACATTCGGAGCCCTTCTCTCCGGCTTGATCGGTCGGGTCTGACCACTGCAAGAAGGTCCTCCCGGATTGGGAGCACGTACCAGGTTCCTCTCCGGTGTGGATTTTCTGATGTCGAAGAAGGTCATGGCTAGAGCAGCAGCTCTCCCCACAGTGGCAACATCTGTAAGCTTTCTGCCCAGCGTGGCTCTTTTTCACGTGCGCGAGGAAGTCTGACCTCTTCGGAAATGTTTCCCCACAGTCCGAGCATCGGTAGGGCTTCTCTCCCGTGTGGATCCTCTCGTGCAGCATCAGGCCGTAGTTCCTGCGGAAACGTTTCTCGCAGAAGGAACATTTGTAGGGCGTCTCTCCTGAATGGGTCTTTGCGTGGGATTTAAGGTATTTCAGACACTTGAAGTTTTTCCCGCAGACTAAGCATTTATGCTGCTTCCCTGCCGTGTGGCCTTTCTGGTGTTCGGTAAGCAGCAAACTGGTCCGGAACTTCCTCCCACAGACCGCACAGTCCAGAGGCTTCTCTTTGTGGGTCTGGATATGTGCGGCCAACTCTGCACTGACGCTGAAAGCCTTCCCGCAGGCAAAGCACACAAAAGCCTCCGCCAAGGGGGGCTGCCCGTGTTCGACGAGGCCCGGATTCTGGCCGACGCTTTCCCCGCAGTACGAGAAAAGAGCGCAGTGGATTCTCTCGTGGCGCTTAAGGCCTGACTTCTTATGGAAAGATTCCCCGCACTGCGCGCATCTGTACGGCTTCTCAGCCCTGGGGTCTCTCTGGTAGGTTTTGAGACCTGAGACGCTCCTGATGTTCTCCCCCTCCGCAAGGCCCTTGTAAGGCGTCTCTGCAGCGTGGAACCCCTCTGGCAAGTCGCCCCCAAAGGTATTCCCACAGTGGGGGCATTTGTGGGGCTTTTGCCCTATGTAGATCCTCTCACTTTCTCCACAATGGGCACATTTATACAGTTTCTCCCCGACGTGGTTTCTCTCGTGGGACAAAAGTTCAGAGCTGCTCCAAAAGTTCTGGCCACAATGCCAGCACGTGTAAGTTTTTCCTCCTGTCTGGCTTGGCTCACAGGGCAAAAGGTGCGGGCTTGGGCTTTCCTTGGTTGCTGAACTCTGCATGCTGTTCACCCGCGGCAGGGCCGTGGCCTCGCTGAGAATTGGGTCAGTAGCTGCAGAAAGAACAGGCCCCGCGGTCTCCGTCTCGTGGTTCTTTCCGTCCGGGCTCTGTGCCCTGCTGGAGTTCTCGTCCCCTTTTCTACCGCACGGGGAATGGTTCTCTTTGGCTGCTTCCGGCAGCATCTCCTGTGGCTCCTCCTCCTCAGGGATTTCCAAGAAGGGCTTCAGGTCCTCCTCGGTTTCGCTCAGCCACTCATCGCCTGCTGGAGGAAAAGGGGAGGATCCAGTTTAGGTGATGCTACCTGAGACAGCACAACTGGCCAAAATCAACTCGTCGCCGATGGTCAAAAGATGGATGGATGGAACACCGACCACTTGAAAAGGGTGAAACAGTGTTCAGGATTCTGAGCGTGACAAAGTTCCGGCATCATTTGGAGGCAAGGGGAGGAGGAGGAGGAGGAGGAGAAGGAGTTGGTTCTTATATGCCGCTTTTCTCTACCCGAAGGAGTCTCAAAGCAGCTTACAGTCGCCTTCCCTTTCCCCTCCCCACAACAGACACCCTGTGAGGGAGGTGAGGCTGAGAAAGCCCTGATATTCCTGCTCAGTCAGAACAGCTTTATGCGGGAACTGTGGGGAGCCCAAGGTTACCCAGCTGGCTGCATGTGGGGGAGCGCAGAATCGAACCTGTTGTGCCAGATTAGAAGTCCGCACTCCTAACCACTACACCAAACTGGCTCCCAGTGCTGAACTAGGAGGTCTCCCAGTGCTGAACCTCAGAAGAGCCCTGCTGGATCAGACCAGCGGTCCATCTAGTCCAGCATCCTGCCTCACTCACAGGCCAAGCAGTTCCTCTGGAGGGCCAACAACAGGGCAGGGGGGGGGGGGACTGAAGCTTTCTCCTGAGGTTGCCTCCTGGCTCTGGGACTGAGAGGATGTTTTCAGCTCTGCAATGAGGGCCCTGACAGAGCTGTCACAGTTCCACAGGGGCTGCAAAACGGAGCTCTTCCGCCAGGTTTATGGTCGGGGTCCGTGCTAGAGCAGGTGGTACGGGTCACCCCTGGCATTGGTGCCTGAACATCTTGGTGCCGAACATCTTGGGTCCTCTCCTGCCCAATGCTGCCCTCAAAAGGGCCTTCCTGTTTTAAGGAGGGCCCATCTGTCAATATTTTTGTGCATTGTAGTAACTGGGTTTTTTTTAATTGGATTTTATTGTATGGATTTTCTTTTTGCGTGACCCGCCGCAAGCCGGTTTTCAAGAGCTATAAATCCAATAAATAAAAATAAACTCAACCCCTTTCTGGGCCATTTTAGAAATATGAAACTGCTACCGTTGTCCACAGACCTGGAAGAGGGCCCATTCCGTTCAAAGGAGCAGGATGGCTGAAGCTGGAACAACTTCAGGAATTCATGAAGACCGGCCCTGCCTGGTCAGCCTTACCTGAAAAATTTGTGCTTCCATCAACGCACTGTCTGGCTTCGGAGAAACACGGACCCTTCGCTGCTCCTGGCAATTCCTTGCAGGTCTCGGGTGGATTTACAAACAGGTCTTCTGATGAACCCTTAATATGCAATGGGGGAACAATTAAAAATGAAATCAGGAGGCAGACAATGAGCTGCGTGGACCAAGTGGGGGAGACTTACAGTAAATTCCAAGGTACACAGCAGTACGAATTCAATTCTTTTGCTTGGTCAGTTCTGGCCTGATACAGTCCAATCTGATTTCCTTGTTTATAGGATGTCCCTATAGAATGTGGCTTGGTGTAGTGGTTAGGAGTGCGGACTTCTAATCTGGCAAGCCCAGTTTGATTCAGCGCTTCCCCACATGCAACCAGCTGGGCGACCTTGGGCTCGCCACAACCCTCATAAAGCTGTTCTGACTGAGCAGGAATATCAGGGGTCTCTCAGCCTCCCCCACCTCACAGGGGGTCTGTTGTGGGGAGAGGAAAGGGAAGGCGAATGTAAGCCGCTTTGAGCCTCCTTTGGGTAGAGAAAAGTGGCATATAAGAACCAAATCTTCTTCTTCTTCAGGAATCTCAGGGCTCTCTCAACCTCACCTCCCTCACAGGGTGTCTGTTGTGGGGGGAGGAAAGGGAAGGGGATTGCAAGCTGGTAAAGCCTCAGGTTCAATTCCCGGCATCTCCAGTTAAAAGGACCAGGCAGGAGGTGATGGGAAAGACCTGGAACCCTGGAGAGCCTCTGCCCGTCAGAGCAGACGATACCGACTGATGAATGAATCAGTATAAGCCAGCTTCACGTGTCACTTTAAGCCTTGTGTGGGTTCTTTGTTTGGCAGGATCTGGATTAACAAGGAGTTTCCCGCATGGGCATTTTAAATCAGTGCCATTTCCCAGCCACCCTGGGCAACAGGGCTTTTATTCTGGCGGTGATGGAAAGCACCATCCAGTCACAGCCGATATGGTGAGCGCAGGGGGTTGTCAGGGCAGGAGGCATCCAGAGTTGGTTTCCCCTGGCCTGCCTCTGCACGGAAACTTTGGGCTTCCCTGGGGGGGGGTCTCCTGACGGAGTTCTAACCAGGCCAATCTTTACTCAGCGGCTGCAGTCTGATCAGAGTGCAGGGGGTTGGACTAGATGACCCATGAGATCCCTTCCAACTCTTATTATTCTATGATTCTAAGATCCAAGTAGCGTGGCCCATCCAAACCTATTGCACAAACACCTCTACTGATTGCTCTGATATTCTAAACAACAGAACAAAGTTCGAGTTCAGTGGCATATTAAAGACTGACAAACCAGAAAAATGTTGCTGGTCGTAAAGGTGCCACTGGTCTGGTTTTATACTTTATTATTGCGGTTTTGTCTGTTTCACCAGGGAGGGAGCCTCGCCTTCTTGTGGGACAACTTCATTTGGGGGTTGGGGTGGGTCTTGTTCTCACCTGTGGTGCTCTCTCCTTGGCACCTTGCTGTGCTTTCAGGAACTCCTCTGCCAGGCTCACCGCTTGGGCGCAGTCCTCCGGATTGTTCTCGCTGACCCAGCGCTGCATCTCTGGGGGCAGGACAATCAAGAACTGCTCCAGGGCCAGCAAGTCCAGGATCTGCTCCTTGCTGTGCCTCTTGGGCCTCAGCCACTGGCAGCACAGCTCCTGCAGCTGCCGGCAGGTCTCCCGAGGACCCTCCGCCTCTTGGTAGCTGAGCGTCCTGAAGCGCCACTGCCACATCCCCGCCCGGATGGTTTCCAAAGTTCGGACTCTCTTCTTCGCCCTGCCACAGCGCATGGCCTCCTGATTCTGCTTTGCTTCTCCAGTTGGGTTCGGCAGGGGCTGGGAAGCCCCCAATGCACCAGGCTCTGTCAGGCCGTCAGAAGGCCCCGGAGATGTCCTCTGTTCAGGCAGGCGTGGGCCACCCCTTCTAGAACCAGGACCCTGAAGGGTCTTCAGGAATTCCTGTAGCTGGGCGTCCCACTTTTGGGTCGGCTCCTCCTCCGGCTGCCGTTCACCGGTCCTCTCCGTTGTGAGAGCGTCTGCTTCTTCCATTTCTTCCTCTGGCCGGGAGCCTGCTGACTCTTCTTCCTCCATTTTGATTGGATTCCCCTGATTTGGGGATTCTTGAACCGTTGTTGTCCCTTGTGCCGCAGCCATTTCCTTCCCCAAGAGGCGGTTCCCGCCCCCTTTGGTGCACAGGCTCAGCCCCTTGTCACCAACCCTTGCGGAAATCCTCGGCTCTTTCAGAGAACCCCCCGGAGTTCCATCAAGAAGAGAGACGCATCCAGCAAGGCAGGTGGGGCCTCCCAAACAAGATGGGGCTCTTCAACGGGCCTCACTGGATCCAACGGGACTTCCAGGTAACACCCCACATTTCTGCAGGCAAGGAGGAAAAAGGGAGACAAAAGGAAGCCATCCTGGAGAAATAGTTGACTGGACAAATGCTGGCAGAGGCTCATGGGAATTGTAGTCCATGGGCATCTGGAGGGCTGCAGTTTGACTACCCCTGCTATAGATGTTTGGGGCAGTGATGCTCTGTATTCTTGGTGCCTCTATGGGGGGGGGGCAACAGTGGCAGGACATCTGGAGTTCACCTTCTGAACCGATTGCATCAACCAAGAGGAAACACTCCCCTTACCTGCTCTTTGGGGCTCTCAGACTCTTTCAGCATCAGCAGGAAATCTTCTGCTAGGGTCGCTCCCTGGGTGCACTGGGGCAGTGGTCCCCAACCTTTCTGAGGCTGGGGACTGGCAGGGCATCGGGCCACGCCCGCACATTGCGCATGCTAAATGCGCGGGCGTGGCCTGCATGGGCGCGGCCCGGCCCTGATTCCCTCTCCCCGCCCTCCCGCAGTAAGAAGCTTCCCGGGCCGCAAGCTTGCCCGGCACCGGGCCGCGGCCAGTAGGTTGGGGACCACTGCACTGGGGGACCTAATGATGGCCACTGGGTTTCGGCCACTGTGTGACACAGAGTGTTGGACTGGATGGACCATTGGCCTGATCCAAAATGGCTTCTCTTACGTTCTTAAGAAATTGAGGCACGACTATCTGTCTGTCAGTTTACTGGGCAAAACCACAAAGAAAGAGAGACATAACTATCTAACTAATTAGCTATAGTTAATTGTGGCCTAGCATCCAGCTTGCAGTTTTCACTGCGGCCTACCCACTGCAGCCTACCCTCCTGGATTCTGGAGCAAGAATCCAGGAGCACTTGCAAGGCGCACACAACGGGTGGCTGGGGAGGAGCATTTGAGTGTCACAGCTCACTTCTTCAGGTCCCTGAAGCTCCTCCCCGGCCACCGATTGTGTTAGTGTAAAACCACAGCCACTAGAGAGATTTAAAGAGTTGGGGAATTCCTTATAAGGAAGAAAAGGTGCAATTTTCCCTGAGGGATTGGACGGCGGAAGCTGCAGGGAGGAGCACCCCTTTCTGTGAATCTATGTAACAAAATTTAGGGAGACCAGAAAATCCTGTACAGAAGAGAAGACATCCCAAGGCAGAGCACAGCTGCACCTAGGGCCTATTCAAGTCAGACACCAGTCAGAAAGACGGAAACCTGGTCTGCTCCAAAGCAACAGGCCTGAATGGATACATGTTGTTGTTTTTTGGGTATGCTTATTATTACAAATATGATGTGGTACGAAGCTGGTTTCTTTTCATATGTTTCAAAAGGTGGGATTGCACTGCCAGAGACCTGAACTGAGCTGCACTTATTGCTCGGGTAATGATGCATGTGGGTTCTAGTTAGCCCCTCCTGCCAACTCAAATCACACACACAGACACACACCCGTAGCATTTAAGAAATTCTGTTCCAATATAGCTGAAGGAGCAAACATCTGCACAGGCCTAGCCTCCTCCCTGCCGGTACACAGAGCTGACCTTGGAGCAGCCTGAGACCCAAACTACTTCTCCGATTTGTTATTTCTTCCATTTGTATGCGTATTTAGGGCATTTCACAGATCAAACACAGCTATTATCACCCATGCTCTTATGCATCTTGATTCTAGCCAGCTCTTCCTGGCAATTCACACTCCCCCTTTCTAATGGCTGAGGATATTCTGTTCCCCTGCTAGCCAGGGAACGCCCAAGCTCATGGAAATGCTCTCAGGCAGGAACCCTGAGATAACTCTTAAAAACTGCCCAATATGCCTGCTTGGCTTTTAAGATTACAGGAGCCTGGACTAGCCCCTCCACCAGCAAGTTATAGAATTATGTTTCTTTATTTTATTTTAACCCACGGTATTAACCAACAGATTTTAACACAATTGCTACGGCTTTATAGGAAGATGTCCCTGGCTGTTTGTTTTATTATAACACTTGAGCATTATTATTGACGCTGTCATTTATCGTCATTAGCGAATGAATGACTGTCCCCTTGTAACTGAAGAAGTCCGCTATGCACACGAAAGCATCTAACTCAGGGGTAGGCAAACTGCGGCCCTCCAGATGTCCATGGACTACAATTCCCAGGAGCCCCTGCCAGCTGGCAGGGGCTCCTGGGAATTGTAGTCCATGGACATCTGGAGGGCCGCAGTTTGACTACCCCTGGTCTAACTGGACTTAAACTTTGTGGGTCTTCAAGGTCCCGCTGGTCTCAACCTTTTTTTGAAAAAAAATAAATGCATTTGAGACGGCACCTTTGAACACGATAGCTTAGCTTAGTTGCCTTTTTGCAATCGTACAGAGTAACTCGGTCTACGGACCTCGAGGCCAGCCTCCCACGGGGACCCCGATCCTGGGGCCAGGAGAGGCAAAGCAACCCGGCCAGGTGGGCAGGATCTTCCCTCCTCCCGCACGCACCTGTGGCTCACCTGCCCTCCGCCTCACCTGCCGCCGATCCCGGAGCACCAGAAGCTGCAAGAGGCGAAAAGGGGGATGCAAAAAGCCGCCTTCTGCAAAAGGCCAGGAAGGAGCCTTTCTTTGGGCTCGCCTTCCCACGTGGCCACTCTGGGATTGAGGACTCGGTTGCCTTAACCCATTCCTGGCCACCCCATCATTCCACCCCCCCCCCAGCCTAGTCTGACTGCAGAGGGGCTGGTGGGCTCCTTGTGGGAGCAAGCCCAGAGAGAGAGGGGGGGAGAAGGAAAAAGCTGGGTGGCAAGAACAAAAGCAGGTCTGTCTTCAAAATGTGATGACAAATATATACATTCATATGGGGGTAAGAAGAAGAGTTGGTTCTTATATGCCGCTTTTCTCTACCCAAAGGAGTCTCAAAGCGGCTTACAGTCGCCTTCCCTTTCTCCTGGTTGTTGCCACCTCCAGATGGGGCCTGGAGGTCTCCCCGGATTAAGGCCCAGGTTGGACTCCTCACCCTGCCACAGAAGTTCTCCAGGCAACCGCAATCCGATTGCAGATTCTCAGCTTGGCCTACCTTCCTGGGTTGTTGTGTGGATAAACTGAAGAGAGCGAGGTGGGCGGCATTGAGTCCCCACTGGTGGGGAGAGGAGCGGGGTGGGTGTAAATGAAGCAAGCAAATCAAGCATGAAATATCCAATTCCTCTGGATACAAAGTTTTTTGGGGGTGGGCTGTAGGACATTATAGCCCATTGAGGCCCCTCCTTGTTTTGCATAATGCGGTCCGGCCTATCTTTTCTTTGTTGCCTACTGATTCATGTCTCTTTTACCGTGCTTTTCTGCATGACAGGGCTCCACGGCTGCTTACGTCATTCTCCTCTCCTGCATTTTCTCTTTACAACAGCTCTGCAAGGTAGGCGAAGCCGAAAGTGTGCCACTGGCTCACGGTGTCCCATTGGCAGAGTGGGGATTTGAACTTGGGTTTCTCAGGTCCTCTCCTACATTCTGATCACGACCCCCGCATCGGCTCTTCCATATGTCCCTTTTCTTGCAATGTATGTTCACAAGTGAGTGCATGTGAGAGCAACCTCCAAGTGGCAATAGGATTGCAACACGAAAAAAGGAAGGTTCACAACAGAAAAACAAGGAACCTATCCAAGGCAATATTCCTGTGCTAACAATATATATTCAATTTTAATACAATTTTTAATATACATAAAGAATCAAAACCTTATGGTTTCTGGATAATTTCCATTTTCAATATCTTCTTCTGTGACTAACACTCCCCGATACCTTTGAGCCAATGGCCTACTGATATTATTAAAGCACTAATATAAGGAAATACTGTGGGATTTTTCCACACTGACTTAACCTTCACTATTGATACAACAATCTTATATTGGAGGACTCAACCACTGAAAACGGAAATTATCTAGAAACCGTTAGGGTTGATTCTTTATGTATATTAAAAAAATGTATTGAAATTGAATATATGTTGAAAGAACAAGAATATTGGCTTGGATAGGTTCCTTCTTTTTTGGTTGGTAACCTCCAGGTGGCGACTGGAGATCTGGGCTGACACTGGATCTCCAGCCGACAGAAATTGGTCACCTGGAGAAAATGGCTGCTTCAGAAAGTGGTCTCTGTGGCCTTATTGTAGGAAACTCTAGGCATGCCACAGACATGGTGTGTGTGTGTGTGGTCTGAGGAAGAGTGTTTGCACTCGAAAGCTCACGCCTTGAATAAATCTTTGTGGGTCTTAAAGGTGCCTGACTGGACTCTGATTTTGTTTTTTTTTTGTATCACTCTTTGTTTTGTTTTTTTTTGTATCACTCTAAGTGTGTAGGTATGCACCTTGAATGGGAAGCCTCTCCATCTTGACCTGGGAGCTGCCCTCCAACACCTTCTCTCCCTTTGTCCTCTCCCACACTGTCTATGGCTTTCCATGGAGACACATTCAGTTGGGTCAGAAACAACCAAACAAAACTTAAGTCCAGGGGCAAAAAAAGGTAAAGGTAAAGGTATCCCCTGTGCAAGCACCGAGTCATGTCTGACCCTTGGGGTGACGCCCTCTAGTGTTTTCATGGCAGACTCAATACGGGGTGGTTTGCCAGTGCCTTCCCCAGTCATTACCGTTTACCCCCCAGCAGGCTGGGTACTCATTTTACGGACCTCGGAAGGATGGAAGGTTGAGTCAACCTTGAGCCATATGCTGGGATCGAACTCCCAGCCTCATGGGCAAAGCTTTCAGACGGCTGTCTTACCACTCTGCGCCACAAGAGGCTCTAGTCCAGGGGCACTTTTACATCTTTCCTTAGGCAATGCTAGTGAAAGCAGAGTGGAGGGAGAGAGGGGGACATGGATTGGGCACAGCACTGACCACACCCATACTTTGCCGATTCAGCCAAATCTGGAACACTGAATGAAACCCCGGTGTGGATTTTCCTCCAGCCCAAATTGGTTCAGGTCAAAACCAAAATGATATGAATATTTTTGTGTGTGTGCACATGGAAAGCTTATACCTTTAAGACTTGTTGGCCTTAAAGGTGCCATTGGATGCAAACTGAGTTTTGTGCGATTAATCAAAATATTCAGGTTCTGAAATTATGCGTGCGCTGCAGAAGTAAAAGGAGATTAAAAAAAAACCTATAAGATTCCCCCACCCCCATTTTAAATGTGCCAGACATCTTTAATGCTGATGTCCCTTTTATGGCATCGCTTTCTGAATTAAGAAGGAAGACCCAACCAGATGAGAACATCAAGCTCTTTGTCTTGTTTCCCATAAGAAGCCACCCGGATGCTCTCCTGTTGAGTATGTCACCTCCCCACCTTGTGTTCCAAGCTACACCGCTAGTGAATCCAGAAGCTCTGTTTAGCTATTGTTTGCGAGATCACCTGCTTTTCCACATGGAGGCTCCATTCTTAACTTTAAAAATTATTTATATTTCAGAAGCTTATGCCACCCTTCCCCAAGGGCTCAGCGTGGCTTCCAACATATCCACACCAAAAAAATAAATATTAAAACATTTCAATATTAAAATCCAGCTTACATTTTAAAAACAGGGGGCTCACCATTTTCTCTCTGGTGGGAGGAAGTGGGAGTAAACTGCTACGCTGTTTTGGCCTAAGTAGCATACAGATGTTTCCCATTTAGGGAGGCAAGTCTGTTGGTATGGGCCTCTGTGGGCCCCCACCATAGGCCTGGCGGTACAGCTCTGTTTGACAGGCCCTGCAGAATTGCTTTCAATTCTGCAGGGCCCTGATCTTACTCAGGAGAGCGTTCCACCAGGCCGGTGCCAGGACAGAAAAATCCCTAGATCCAGCTAAGGCCAGTTTAACTTCTCCGGAGCTCAGATTCTGGAGCAGATTTTGGGTGCTCAATTGCAAGTTTATCTGGGGGGGCTTATGGGAGAAGACGGCCCCCTTGGGTACAAAGGTCCCTGACTGCTTAGGGCAGGCTTTCTTAAACAGGGTTTCGTGAAGCCCTGGGATTTCACCAATTGGGTGGGAGCTATTTTTTAATATATCTTTAATACTTCCATGGGCGAAGCCTTCCGCAGACCGAGCGCTCAAATGGCTCTTTCCTCCAGACGCTTTTTCACCCGCACCACCCAATCGGAGCTCAGGCCTTGGCTACTCAAGCGTTCGGAACATTTCGAGCCCTTCTCTCTGGCTTGGCCAGTCTTCTGTGACCGACGCCAGAAGGTCCTCCCGCGTTTGGATCACATACAAGGTTCTTCTTCTGAGTGGATTTTCTGATGCAGAAGAAGACCATATTTGGTGGACAGTCTCATCCCACAGTCGGAACATTCGTGGGATTTCTGCCCAGCGTGGGTTTTCCTCACGTGCACAATAAGTTGCAGCTTCTGATGAAATGCTCTCCCACAGTCTGAGCACGGGTAGGATTTCTCTCCGGTGTGGGTTCTCTCGTGCAGCACCAGAGAATAGTTCCAGCGGAAACTTTTGTCGCAGTAGGAGCATGTGTACGGTTCCTTCCCGCAGGCCGCAGGGTCCAGAGGGCTCTCTTTGTGGGTCTGGATGTGCATGGCCAGTTCCGCAACCACGTCGAAAGCTTTCCCGCAGGCAAAGCACGTAAACTCCTCCTTGGCGGTGCGAGTTTGCTCATGATCCACAAGGTCCGAATTTTGGGCGAAGCTTTCCTCGCAGGATTCGGACAAGGCGGGGTGGGTTCTCTCGTGCTGCTCGAGGTCCCAGTTCCGACGGAAGCCCTCCCCACACCGCAAGCATTTGTGCAGCTTCTCCTCCCTGTGGATCCTTTGGTGGGTTTTAAGACCGTGGTTGCTCATGAACTTATCCCCACACACCGTGCACTTGTAGGGTTTCTCCACAGCTTTTGGGATTTCTTTCTGCAAGTTCCCCCCAAAGTTATTCCCACAGTGTGAGCATTTCTGAGGCTTGTGTTTCTCTTGTTTTCCACAGTGGGCACATTTATACAGACTCTCCCCCACGTGGATTCTCTCGTGAGACAAAAGGTCAGAGCTGCTCCAAAAGCTCTGGCTGCAATGCCAGCATTCGTAAGTCTTCCCTCCTGCCTGGCTCCTCTCAGAAGGCGGAAGGTGCGGGCTCGGACCCTGGGGTGCTTCAGATGTCCTGTCCTCCATCTGCTGTGGGGCTGGGGCTTCGCTAAGACTTTGGTCGGTAGCTTCAGAAAGAAAAAGCGTCGCGGCTTCTGTCTCATGGTGATTTCCGTCTGGATCCTCGACCCCTTTTCTCCCACGCAGAGAATCCTCCTCCTTGGCTCTTTCCGATGCCATCTCCTGCAGTTTCTCTTCCTCAGGGCTTTCCAAGAGAGTCTGCAGCTCCTCCTCTGTTTTGCTCAGCCACCCGTCATCTGCTGGAGGAAAAGGGGAGAGGCCAGAAGTAAAATTAGGTGGCCTTACTTGAGATTAGTGAGGTGGTATTCCAAATGCGGCCGCACCACAGATCTATACGAGGGCATTACGATTGCAGCTGTTTCACTCTCAGTCACTTTCCTAATTAACCCCTAACAGAGAATTTCCCTTTCCCCCCACTTGGCAGGGCACTTTCACTGCGATCTTTCCCTGAATCCCAGAGCTAGGAGGACAACGAACCCATAGCAGCAGCATTACAGAAGGTAGCAGGAATGAGACGTAATCTGACGCTGGCTCCATGATGTTATCTCTAGCCAGGGCCGAGATGATGTTAGCGTCATTATCCTGGCCTCAACCAGATGCCTGGCGGAAGAGCTCCCGTCTTTCAGGCCCCACGGAAGTGAGACTGCTAAGCTCTTCTGGGACCTAAGCTCTTCTGGGAGCTCATTCTACCATGTTGAGACCAGGACCATAAAGGCCCTGACCCTGGTGGAGGCCAGTCGGACTTCCTGCTGTGGTTCGAAGAGAGCCAGTTTGGTGTAGTGGTTAGGAGTGCAGACTTCTAATCTGGTGAGCCGGGTTCGATTCCCCGCTCCCCCACATGCAACCAGCTGGGTGACCTTGGGCTCGCCACAGCACTGATAAAACTGTTCTGACCGGGCAGTGATATCAGGGCTTTCTCAGCCTCACCCACCCCACAGGGTGTCTGTTGTGGGGAGAGGAATGGGAAGGCGACTGTAAGCCGCTTTGAGCCTCCTTCGGGTAGGGAAAAGCGGCATATAAGAACCAACTCTTCTTCTTCTTCCTCTTCGAAGAGCAAAGCACTCTCCAGGGGGCAAAGGCAGACAGGTGGTCCCTCAGATACGCTGGACCCAGACCGCAAAACGGCCTTGAAGTTTAAGACCAATACCTTGGACTGGATCCGGAATTAAGCCGGTAACCAGTGCAGCTGCCTCAGCGCAGGCTGGATATGGGCTTCCCAGGATGTCCCCGTGATTCTGTATCAAAAACTGGCACAGCCAAAGTCCTGGAATTAATACGCTCAAAAAGAACAAAACTCTTTTAATATCCAACATTTGGCGCATTGGCGAGTTCCTTACCCAACACACCGGTGTCCTTTCCCTGCTCCATCTTGGGAAATGCCTCCTTCTCCGCGTGGCTTCGCTCCCCTTCAACGAGGTCCAAATTTTGGCTGCAGCTCTCCCCACAGTACGGTAACTCAGTGGGGTGGACTGTCTCGTGGCGCCCAAGGTCAGAATTCCTACGGATAAAATCCCCGCAGCGGGAGCCTTTGTAGGGTTTCTCACCCCTGGGGACTCTCTGGTAGGTTTTAGTACCAGAGATGCTTTTGAAGCTATTCCTGAGCACAGCGGAATTGTACGTTTTCCCACTTGAGGAACTTCCCTTGCATGAATTCCCCCACAAGTTATGACCGCAGTGTGAGCATTGAAGGGGCGCCTCCCCTGTGAGGACTCTTTTGCTTTCTCCACAACGCCAGCATTTATACAGTCTCTCTGCCATGTGGGTTCTCTCGTGGGACAAGAGGTCCAGGCTGCTTCCAAAGCTTAGGCCGCAATGCCAGCACTTGTATGTTTTCTGTACCGCTAGGCTCTCCTCATGAGTCAAAAGGGGTGGGCTTGGACCAAGGTTTTCCTTGTGTGGCTCACATTTCACCCCCTTCACCTGCTGCAGGGCTGTGGCTTCACCTTGACTTTGGTGAGGGCCTTCAGGTAGACCAGGCTCCGTGGCTTCCGTCTCCTGGTTATTTCTGTTCTGACTCTCAGCCCCTTTCCTACTACAAGGTGAATCCTTCTCTTTGGCTGCTTCTGATGTCATCTCCTCTGGTTCCTTTTCCTCGGGGCTTTCCAAGGAAGGCTTCACCTCCTCCGTTTTGCTCAGCCTCTCATCGCCTGCTGGACAAGAAAGGGTAAATTCAGGTGATGTTACTTGAGATAGGTGAAGAAGAAGGGTTGGCTTTTTTAATACCCTGCTTATTGCTCAGTCTGAACAGCTTTATCAGTGCCGTGGGGAGCCCAAGGTCACCCAGCTGGCTGCATGTGGGGGAGCGCAGAATCGAACCCGGCATGCCAGATTAGAAGTCCGCACTCCTAACCACGACACCAAGCTGAACTCCTTTGAGAGATTTAGCTATCCTTCATGAATATCCCCATCCTTCACCACCCAGGACATCACAGCAGGTCAACCAATCACTAGAAGAGGCATGTGGGCAGGCAGTAGGCAAGTCAGAGCCAAACTTTAATCCCTTTCTGGACAATTTAAGAAATATGCGACTGCGGCCCTGGAAGCCGGCCCATTTTGTTCAAAAGAGCACTCTGGCTGGAGCAGGGAGGACTCCAGGAATTCATTAAGACCAGCCCTGCCTGGGAAGTCCTACCTGAAACATTGGCGCTTTCTTCAACGTCCTGGTTGGCTTCCGAGAAATGCAGGGTCTTGGCCCTTCCCGGCAATTCCGTGCTTGTCTCGGGTCCATTTATGGTGTCTTCTGATGAGCCCTGAATCTGAAGGGGAGGAGGGATTAAAAATTGGTTTTGTTTGTTTCACCAGGGAAGAGGGGACCTTGCCTTCTTGGGGGACAATCTCATTTTTGGGGGGGGGATCTTGTTCTCACCTGCGGTTCCCCCCCTTTGGCACCCTGCAGTGGCTTCAGGAACTCCTCCGCCAGGCTCACCGCTTGGGCGCAGTTCTCCGGATTGTTCTCGCTGACCCAGCGCTGCATCTCCGGGGGCAGGACAGCCAGGAGCTGCTCCAGGGCCAGCTGGTCCAGGATCTGCTCCTTGCTGTGCCTCTTGGGCCTCAGCCACTGGCAGCACAGCTCCTGCAGCTGCCGGCAGGTCTCCCGAGGGCCCGCCCCTTCTTGATAACTGAGCGACCTGAAGCGCCAGCGCCACATCTCTGCCCGGACGGTATCCCAAGTTCGGGCTTGCTTCTTCTCCTTCCCTTCATGGTCCTGCTTTGCTTCTCCGGTGGGAATTGACTGGGGCTGGGAAGCCCCCAACCCACCAGGCTCTGTCAGGCCCTCAGAAGCTGCTGGAGCCGTTCTTGGTTCAGGCTGTTGTGGACCATGCCCTCTAGAGCAAGGAGCCTGAAATGTGTTCAGGAATTCCTGGAACTGGGCATCCCAAAATTGGTTGGGCTCTTCCTCCAGCTCTTGTTCGCCACTCGGCCCCGGTATGAGACTGTCTGCTGTTTCCATTTTTCCAGGATGTCGAAACATGGGGGCTTTTCAATAAAAGGCGGGACCTGATGACGTTTTCAGATAATACTACACTCTTCCGTGGACAAAGACAAAAAACACGGAGACAAAGGAAAAGTATAACACAAAAATAGTTGATTGGCGTGAAGCCTTCAAATCCTGGCAAACCATAAGATGTGGGGTGAAGATGCAGCAATGGTTACCAACAGATGGTGCTAAAAGGGCATTCAATACATTCATTTGATAGAGCATATGAATCTCATAGCTATCAGTACCAGTTTGGGTGGCAGTCTCCCCTTGAGCATCCATTCATAGAATCATAGAATAATAGAACTGGGACCTCATGGGTCATCTAGTCCAACCCCCTGCACTATGCAGGACACTCACAACCCTCTCGCTCATCCACTGTCACCTGCCGCCCCCTTGAGCCTTCACAGAATCAGCCTCTCTGTCAGATGGCAATCTAGTCTCTGTTTAAAAATCTCCAAAGATGGAGAGATACCCTTTTACATCCTACTAGACGTGTCCTGGAGGCACCAGTTGATCACCGTGGGAAACAGGATCCTGGACTAGATCACAAATGAAAATCCAGCGCAGCCCTTCTTAAGCTTTCAATGGATGCCGTGGTTGCATTTACTTTAGAATCTCTAGAAATACTAAAGGGCATTATTAAATATGCACGTTTAAGGCTGCAGCGAGCAGATTGCTGCACGCATCTCTTTGACCATTTAATGGGCAAAACCAGAAAGAAAAAGTCATCAACACGTGGAATTCACTGCCACAAGAAGTGGTGACGGCTACAAGCATAGACAACCTCAAGAGCAGATTGGATAGACACCTGGAGCAGAGGCCTATCAGTGGCTCTTAGCCACAAGGGATGCTCTGTATTTTTGGTGCTGGGTGGGGGGTAATGGGAGGGTTCATGGAGTTCTGGCCCCACTGGGGGACCATCTGTTGGCACCTGGGTTTTGGCCACTGTGTGGCACAGAGTGCTGGCCTGGATGGGGCACTGGCTTGATCCAACATGGCTTTTCTTATTAAATTAAGGAACAAATACCTATCAATTCAAGGCACAAAACCAGAAAGAGATTGAGAAATCAGTCTACCAGGCAAGAGTCAATCAGGAACCCAGCAGCTTACAATTTAAACAGCCCCTGCCCATGTTAAAGAGAAGAGGAAGCATCTTCAAGACCCAAAGGAATCTGTGGCAAGGAAGGGCCGTTCCTTGCCTTGAGAGCACAAAAGCCCCTCTGAGCTTTCTCTGAGGAAAGCTCACACCTTGAACAGAAGTTGCCTGGCCTTCAAGGGGCCCCTGGACTCAAAACTTTGTTCTGCTGCTTCACACTAACAGACCCACCTGAAGTTCCCCTAAAGAGCGTATCTCAGCTGGAGGCCAGCCTCCCACGGGGACCCCGATCCTGGGGCCAGGAGAAGCAAAGCAACCCGACCAGGTGGGCAGGATCTTCCCTCCTCCCGCACGCACCTGTGGCTCACCTGCCCTCCGCCTCACCTGCCGCCGATCCCGGAGCACCAGAAGCTGCAAGAGGCAAAAAAGGGGGATGCAAACAGCTTCCTTCTGCAAAAGGACAGGAAGGAGCTTTGGTTTTGCCTTGCTTTCCCACGTGGCCACTCTGGGATTGAGAACTCGGTGGCCTTAACCCCTTCCTGGATCACCCCCTGGTCTGAGTGCAGTGGGGCAGGTGGGGCTGATTCTGCTGAGCACCCCCCCCCAAAAAAAAGTGAAAGGTTGCTGCAGCGCCCTGAAAGCTCGCCCTTTTGCAACCTTCTCCTTTGAAAGAGTCGAAAGTGAGGCAGCCCTTTCCTGCCCAGGTTGAGCCGAAACAAAAGCTAAGCATTCGAGTATATGAGTCCCTATGGGGGCTGTCACTACCTCCAGATCTCTACGTTGGACTCGCCACTCTTCCATGGAAGCTCCCTGGGCGACCGTGGACCAGTTGCAGATTATCAGCCTGGCCAACCTCACAGGGTTGTTGTGTGTGGATAAAGTAGCACTGGGGAGAATGTAAGCTTCTCTGGGTCCCCATTGGGGAGAGAGAGGCGGGGTTTCAACAAAGTAAGTATATCAAAATGCATTCCTGGGGATACAATGGCAGTTTTAGAGGGTGGGCGATATGACGTTATGCCTCACTGAGGTCCTTCCTCTGGTTTCACATTTCCCGTCCCTAATCCCTGTATGATGTTGGCATGAATGGGAATGAAAATGAGAGGCCACCACTGAGAAGGGATAAGTGGTGGCAATTTTCTTTTCTCTTCCCGGGTTGCCTGTTGGCTAAGGAGCCAGTTTGGTGTCGTGATTAGGAGCGCGGACTTCTAATCTGGTGAGCCGGGTTCGATTCTGCGCTCCCCCACATGCAGCCAGCTGGGTGACCTTGGGCTTGCCACGGCACTGATAAAACTGTTCTGACCAAGCAGGAATCTCAGGGCTCTCTTAGCCTCATCCACCTCACAGGGTGTCTGTTGTGGGGAGAGGAAAGGGAAGGTGACTGTAAGCTGCTTTGAGCCTCCTTCAGGTAGGGAAAAGCGGCATATAAGAACCAACTCTCCTTCTCCTTCTCCTGCCCATGTTTGCCCTGGTACTGCCCTAAGGGGCAGGGTTAATTGGTAACAGAGTATCATGGAACTGATAGATCTAAAAGGTCATCCCAGTATTGACTGAAAAATAAACTCTTTAGCTCTTATTAGCTGATTATGACAATATGTCTTCTCAGTGAAAGGGAATCTTTTTTACGTGAAGAAGAGTTGGCTTTTATACCCTGCTTTTCACTGTCCAAAGGAATCTCAAAGCAGCTTACAATAACCTTCCCTTTCCCTCCCCACAAGAGTCCCTCTGTAAGGGAGGTGGGGCTGAGAGAGCTCTGAGAGGATGGCTCTGAGAGAACAGTGCTGTCAGGACTGTGACTAGCCCAAGATCACCCAGCTGGCTGCATGTGGACCAGGAGTGGGGAATCAAATAAACCAAATTAGGTGCTGGATAGAGAGTTGGCCATTGTTGGAATTGAATTTTTAGAATTTTAATATGCAATTAATAATCTATTTCTGTATTTTTAACATTCTGCCACAAGCCAAATGGGAGAGAGGCAGTCTAGAAATTTCATAACAACGCCAGCAACATGAGTTAGAATTTTCCCAGCATGCACCGGTCCACCCTCCAATATGCAGACAGCTTATATCAGGGGTAGTCAAACTGCGGCCCTCCAGATGTCCATGGACTACAATTCCCAAAAGCCCCTGCCAGTATGGCAGGGGCTTCTGGGAATTGTAGTCCATGGACATCTGGAGGGCCGCAGTTTGACTACCCCTGGCTTATATGCAAGGGTGTAAAAACTCAACAATATTTATATCCCACTTAAACCCCTCCTCCCAAAGCCCCACCCTCCTCAGGCTCCACCCCCAAAACCTCCAGGTTTTCCCCAACCCAGAGCTGGCAACCCTAGGAGTGAGAGAAAAAGAGGAATGCTAATGCGGTGGTGACAAAACCTCAACCAACCATCTCCTCCGTGAGATCCAGAGTCAGATTTCCCTTGCTGAAGGGGAACAAGGAGCCAGCCTAGCCTCTTCAGAGGTAAAAGGAAATGCCGGCAATTCCACCATGCAGCCTCTGGCTGCTGCCCCTTCGTCCCTCTCAGCTTCAGCTCCTGAGCGACTTTTGCAAAACAGAAATGGGAAGAGGGTGGTGAGGAGGAGGAAAGGGTTAAAGAAGCAGAGCTTTGGTGCCCAGAGGGGGCCTGTGAATTTGAGAAGGGCTGATGTCAAAGCTCTGGCTTTGTGCCCCTCTTCCTCGTCTTCTGTTTGAGAAAACTGCCCTTTTTCTGGATTCCCCTCCCTTCTTTTGGAAGATCTGGAGCCTGTTCCCGGGAGTGCAATGGAAAGGCCCCAGGGAGGAGGTGAGATCAAATCCTGGAAGCGGAAAATCTGCAGGGAGGAGAGGACATCGATGGGATTTCAATGCTGGGAGGATTTGTGTTGTCTGTCTAGCATCTGGGGGTGGGGGGTAAAATGACAGTCCATGAAAAAAACACTACCCAGAGGCAAAGTAGCATGCAAGGGTTGCCCTCCGATGAGCCGGCCCTTCATGCCTGTGCCTTTGGCATCAGCTTGTGAAAGATTGCCTACAAGCAGAGGGAAGCAACGGGTGTCTCAATAAACCTGACAGTTCAGAAGAATTCCTGGTTCCTAATAGAGGAGTGAGTCTCAACCTGGGTGTCGGGACCCCTTTGGGGGTTGAACGACCCTTTCACAGGGGCAGCTTAGCTGGGGGGGGGATACTATCCACACAACAACCTTGTGGGGTAGATCGAGATAGAGAATTCGTCTGTCTGGAGCAGCGGAAAAGAGCGAGATTGGCATGGTGGGACAAGAGGCAGAGCTGAACTGAGAAACTCTGGTAAAAAACCCAATTTATATACAATTATGAACAACGGATCTACACGCCATTGGTCAGTTTCGGTTTAATTTCTTGCATAATGTTATGGTTGGAGGTCACCACAACATGAGGAACTGTATTAGAGGGTCACAGCTTAAGGAAAGTTGAGAACCACTGTTAACATTAAACATGAAGGCTGCGACCCACCAAAATACCAGTTCTATTCTGTTCCCAAGAGACCTTGTGCTCTTTTTGAATTTTTTGGTTGTGGGCCATCATTAGGGGCAAGATCTTTTCTACCAATTCTTACGGGGTCTGTTCTCTGGAAGAAACCCTTAAATGAAGATCACAATTAAGCTTACACTCATGGGGATTTATTTGGGAGAAATATTGGGGTACATTCAAAATACGCACAAGCAAAAACATGCACATTAAATTCTACAGGGGGGAAAGGTTAAGAGACTTACTGCACCTGTCTTGGGTCCAAGCTGTTGGGTCCAGGTGTTGAGGGATCAACACACACACACACATTGCAGGTGTGCAAGGCTTGATGTAGAATCTGAAATTCCCAGTCCAGCCCAGTGACTACCTGCTAAGAGGTAGGTGATTGATGATTGGTTGTGAGTTATGGCTGAATCTGATAGGGTGGGTGGCATATGGGGTCGCTAGAGGGATGGAGTAGGCTCATCAAGTGGAACAATACCTTGGCTAGGTGTAATGTGTCCCTAATGGCCCTGTATTGTTTAATCAGGAAGGACTCTGGGGGGAGTGCAATAGGAGACATTTAGGGGCAGGAGATGCTGCTAGGCAGAAATTGTGCTAGACAAAAGAGACAAAAGGAGTTGGAGATAGTACCTGGGGGAATACCTTTCCAATTGATAGTCTAATTGGCTGGGAGGGGATGGTTTTCCACAATGTGCACATTTAGCTCAGTCAGCTGGGCAAGTAGGAAGGAGAAGATAAAGTTGTAGTCCAGTTCAGACCAGATGGAAATCTGGCCTGGCTTCCTAGGTTTGTTGAGGGGCCCTACTAACTCCATGGTCAGTCTCTGCCAGGCTGGTTTTTGCGTGTACCACCCTGCTTAGAGTCCAGTGCGTGAAGGTATCTTTGTGTGAGGCACCCTTCCATTCTGGGACACCTTAGAATCATAGAATTGGAAGGGACCTCCTGGGTCATCTAGTCCAACCCCCTGTGCAGGATGCTCACAACCCTATCGCTCATCCGCTGCAACCTACCTTTATCTAACAATCCTGTGCAAAAGTGTTCCTTCTCACCCACTCCACCACACTGCCTCTCACCCCTGGGCTACACTGGGCGTTTTTGTAAGCTTTCAAAAATGGTGGGCCGGGTTTATTTCTCCCACCTGGTGAGTCTCATTTTGTTTGATTCGATTTCGCTTGTAGAGCAACAAGTCACACCAGGAATCAAAGTGGAGAAGCAGGACCCAGCAGAAGACAAACCCGAGGAGGGACCAGAGGAGAAAAACCTTGATGTCGGCCAGCTCGAGGCGAGCAGTGAACATCTCGCTGAAGCAGCCATGCGTGAGATTAAGCAGGAACCTCTGGAAGAGTCACACCGTTGTTGGGAAGTCGACGGACGGGGGATGCCAGAGGATGTGCAGTCTCCTCCGCAAGGATGGGAAAACCCACAGCTGCCTCAGCCCTGGTCTGAGAAGAACAATGAGGGGTCAAAGATCTCCTTCAAAAGGTCAGGAGATGCTGAACGATGGCCTTGTGAAAAGTGGGAAGCTCCAGAGCCATCCCACCAGGCGGACAGAAGCCAGGATCTACCTGGAAACGTCATGCCTATTGAGACAACAGAGGACACTGTTGGATTGGAGGTCTGGCGTCGGCGCTTCAGGTATTTCGGCTACTGGGAGGCCGAGGGACCTCGAGAGGTTTTTGGCCGACTCCAGGAGCTGTGCCGTCAATGGCTGAAGCCTGAGAGAAACACCAAGGAGGAGATCTTGGAGCTGCTGATCCTGGAGCAGTTCCTGACCGTCCTGCCCCAGGAAATGCAGAGCTGGGTGTGGGAACGCAGGCCGGAGACCTGCAGCCAGGCAGTGACCCTAGCAGAGGATTTCCTGCTGATGCTGAAAGAGTCTGAGAGCCCCAAAGAGCAGGTAAGGGGAGCGTTTCCTCTTGGTTGATGCAATCAGTTCAGAAGGTGAAACAGACACCTGAGAGTCAGTTTGGTGTAGTGGTTAGGAGTGCGGACTTTTAATCTGGTGAGCCGGGTTCGATTCTGCACTCCCGCACATGCAGCCAGCTCGGTGACCTTGGGCTGTTCTGATCGAGCAGTAATATCAGGGCTCTCTCAGCCTCACCCACCTCACAGGGTGTCTGTTGTGGGGAGAGGAAGGGGAAGGCGACTGTAGCCCATTTTGAGACTCCTTCAGGGAGAGGAAAGTGGCCTATAAGAACCAACTCTTCTTCTTCTTCAGTAATATCAGGGCTCTCTCAGCCTCACCTCCCTCACAGGGTGTTTGTTGTGGAGAGAGGAAAGGGAGGGCAACTGTAAGCCACTTTGAGACTCTTTTGGGTAGAGAAAAGCGGCATATAAGAACCAACTCTTCTTCTTCAGTAATATCAGAATAGTTTTATCAGTGCCGTGTCGAGCCCAAGGTCACCCAGCTGGTTGCATGTGGGGGAGCGCAGAATTGAACCTGACATGCCAGATTAGAAGTCCACACTCCAAACCACTACACCAAACTGGCTCTCATCTGTATCATATCTAATACTTCAATCTCTGGTTCAGATTTCCGAACGCTAATCTGATCACATTGGCTTCTTACAGGTCTGATTCTACTTACAGCATTGATTTGCACTGTGTAATTCTCAGTGAGAAAGACAGTCATTACATAAATAAGACGGAGGAGGAGGAAAGGTTTAAGTGTGTGTGTGTGTGTGTTTGTCTTTTTGTTATAGTTTTTGCTCCTGGTGCCAAATCTGTCACAAGCAAAGCAATGTCTGAATTTGTCTCCCGTCTCTTGCCTAGATGGCAGCAAGAGTCCAGGAGCCCCTTAAAGATGAAACAAATTTGTGGCAGGTAGGAGTTTTCGTGAGTCACTGCTCAGTTCTTCAGATACAGCTAAAATGGGAGTCCATCTGTCCTTATCTTTGGAGAACCGAGCAGTTTCTATTGTCATTCAGAACCTCACGGGGAAATCATTGTAACCTTCCAGGACATTCAGTTGCTGACCAAACAGTTCTCTTCCAAAGGAATGTCAAAGGGAGATTGGAATGAGAGAGGCGGATGAATTGCAACTGATCATGAAGCTCAGGTGACAATTTATCCTCCTGGCCTGAATCCAGACCTAGGCTACTTGTCTCATGCTGATTTTTTTTGCCATGCCCACTACCCCTCTGATTATCACACCTCATCCAATCACGCCTGCTGTTGCCGTTCACCTGCTATTGTCATTTGTCTGCTTATGTCATTCGACATTCCAAGATCTAAGGACAGATGGACCTGCCCTTCTAGCTGCATCTGAAGAAGGGAGCAGTGACTCACGAAAGTTCCTCCCTTGCCACAAACTTTGCTGCTTTTGAAGGTGCTCCAGGTCTCTTGCTGTCTCCTACTGCCACAGACAGACTAACATGGCTACCCATCTCGATGTACTTCTGTTTCAGGCCACAAGGATAAATGGAAGAGATCGACCAGAGACCATAAGGAGTCAGCTTCCTGTGGAGACCGGGAAGGAGGACAATGGGGAGACCACCTTTCCTGGTAAGGCTGCCACAGAGCATTCAGGTGCTTGCAAGAGGGTAGTTAATTCTGTTTCCTGGCATTCAGGGCGTGATGGCAATCTCTCCTGTTTTCCTCCCCTGCTTTTTCCAAGCAGTTCTGGGGGCCACGCGCAGTTAGCGCCTTCATCCTGTTTGGGATGCTTGTTGCTTGCTCTGTTTTCTTTCAGTTGTGAGGCACATGGAGCAGGTCTGGAAAAACAGCACACAAAACCCCCGAATAAATAAATAAAACACACTGTTCCCTTTCCTTCCATAATCCTGAGAAATGTAGGTATGTAGTGGGGAAAGACGCTCTCTCCCTGTGTCTCTGTGCCCTCACCAAACTCCAGCCCCCAGAATTGTTGGAGAGAGACCAGGCCAGTTAAAAATGGTACAAAATCAAAGAATGCTTTGATTCTGTGAAGGTTCAAGCGGGTGGCAGGTTACAGTGGATGAGCAATAGGGTTGTGAGTGTCCTGCATAGTGCAGGGGGTTGGACTAGATGACCCAGGAGGTCCCGTCTAACTCTATGATTCTATGGAGTTAACATGAAAAAGAATGGCCAAACGGTGCAGACTAAAGCAATGGAAAAACCGTTTGAGGCAAAGGGAAACAAGATATGCTTGGAACTATGTAGTGAGTCCTTCAAAAGGGAAACTATATTCTTCCCCAAGTATTTAAAGAGTCCTTCAAGAAAGGGAAATGATGCTCTTCCACAAAAAAATTATGACATAAAACTGTAATTTCACAGGAGATAATAAATCCCAACAAAAAATGGAAAGTCATTCTAGCAACCTTCGGTAATAATCGATTATGACCTTTCTCAAGCCTTCATCAGGGCATATCTCTCTAAAGAATAGGAAAAATTATGTTACAAACAGTATTTCTAAGTGTGCTTCTTTCTAATAATGCATCTTCAATAGAACAAGGAACACAGAGAAATTTCTTTGTAAAAGGTAAAGGTAAAGGTATCCCCTGTGCAAGCACTGAGTCATGTCTGACCCTTGGGGTGACGCCCTCTAGCGTTTTCATGGCAGACTCAATATGGGGTGGTTTGCCAGTGCCTTCCCCAGTCATTACCGTTTACCCCCCAGCAAGCTGGGTACTCATTTTACTGACCTCGGAAGGATGGAAGGCTGAGTCGACCTTGAGCCGGCTGCTGGGATCAAACTCCCAACCTCATGGGCAAACAGCTTCAGACAGCATGTCGCTGCCTTACCACTCTGCGCCACAAGAGGACAAGGAACACAGAGAAATTTCTTTGTAGGAGCTTCCAACTTTTCCCAGGCTGCACCCCAAATGTCCAAGAATTTCCCATCCTAGTGTCAGCAGACCTACTGTTGACTCTTTCTCTTCTGCACATGCAGGCCCGGCTCTTACATTGCGGCGTGTGCGTTTGACAGCTTCCTGTTTCCTTTGCTCCAATCACGAGTGGATTTCCTAATGCCTCCGTTTCTTCCATCAGGCGACTGGCAAATCATCGTGAAAGAGGAAGAGGCGGATCTTCAGCTGGAAGGACCGAAAGAAGCAGGCACCCCTGGAGCATCGTGGGGAGGAAAAGAAGGGAAGGTTTGCCAAGTTCCAGAGCAGGAGCCGATCCACCAAAGTCTGGCTGAAAATTACCAGGGAAACCATCTCTGGAAGACAACAGGGCAAGCTTTTCTTTGCGAGGGAGCTGGGAAGCGTTTTCCCAAAAGGACCTTCCAAGAGGGAGGATGCAGGCGCAAGAGGAAAAAGGCCCTGGATGACTGCGGGAAGAGTCTGAACCTTCTAGCGTTTCCGCCGCTAGAAGCCGGAGAAGCAACGTACAAGTCTCCCGAGTGGGGCAAGAGCTTCAAGTTGAAAGTGCATCTTAATATGCGCGGGAGAACGCACCCCGGAGGGAAGCCTTCCATATGGTCAGACTTTGGGAAAAGGCTCCCTCAGCCGTGCAAGGTTTCCCGCCCCCAGGAGATCCATGCCAAAGGGAACCAGCACACCTGCTCCGAGTGCGGGAGAACGTTTAGCAGGCAATCCCACCTCCTCATCCATCAGCGGATGCACACCGGAGAGAAACCGTACGCCTGCTCCGAGTGCGGGAAATGCTTCAGTTACAGCTCGGTCCTTACGGAGCACGAAAGGATCCACACCGGGGAGAAGCCCTACGACTGTTCCGACTGCGGGCAGAGCTTCAGCCGGAGGTCCTACCTCATTCAGCATGAGAGAACCCACACGGGAGTGAAGCCATACGAATGCGCCGAGTGCCAGAAATGCTTCACCCGTCGCAGTGGCCTTCTGCGACATCAGAAACTCCACGTGGCCAAGCAGCCATGTTGACTCCGGTGACTTTCCGTGGGCGATGTTCACAAGCATGGGGGAAATGTGTGGTTTTACAAATATTGGTTGACTGAAAACTCTGTATTTAAGCAAAATTCTTTTTTTTTTTTTTTTTTTTGCAAGAACAGAAGGACTGCCTTCTGGGCTCGGTCCAACCGTCCAGCTTACATACTTTTTTTTCTGTATCTTCCTTCTGTTGTGGTGTCCTTTTTAAGAAATGATGCTCATCCTGGGTTCAGGTGTTGCAGCTCCCGTAAACTCACTAGGTGTCAAGGCTGCCTTCCTCTCTCGGCCCTGATCCATAGTCTGCAATTTACAGGTCACAGAGTCAATAGCATTGAAAGGGGCCATACAGCCTATATCAGTAGTCAAACTGCGGCCCTCCAGATGTCCATGGACTACAATTCCCAGGAGCCCCCTGCCAGCAAATGCTGGCAGGGGGCTCCTGGGAATTGTAGTCCATGGACATCTGGAGGGCCGCAGTTTGACTACCCCTGGCCTATATAGTCCAATCCAACCAAATAATAATACTGATAGCCAGTTAGAAGTCTTGCTGGGCAAAAGTCCCTCCTAGTCCCACCCACTTTCTTAAAAAAACAAAAAACACTTGGTGAGTGCCGTGGCGCCCCTAGACACCATTTTGGGGATCCGTGATATTTATGCAAACAAGGTTGAGAACAGATGGGGCTAATCTGTTGTCTTGTGACAGCATTTTCAACACGAGGATAGTTTTTGGTGCTTTGCCCATGGCTGCTACAGTTTCTGACAGAGCTTGGACACACACACAAACATACACACACACACACACACACACACACCCCAACAGAATATCATCTCATTATAATGATAAATATAACAATTTGTGTACCAGGTTCCCCGAATTCCCAGTTTTCATTTTTTTTAAGTAAGTCTCTTGCTGTTTTCATTGCAGAGATATGTCTTTCCCCTGATATCTTTGCAATGAAAAGGGCTAGAGGATTCCTTTTTGAAAAACAAAAGCTGGAACTGAGATAATGGTCCCCTCTACACAGAAAAATAATACGTACATGGCCTACACACAAATAGCATATAGAACAGCCTTTCTCAACTATATTACTGTTGAGAAACCCCTGAAACGTTCTTCAAGCTTCAAGAAACCCCAGAAGCGGTGCAATTATGCAGAATATGGTTGAGAAGCAGAGCTGTGTCCATGCCCACCTGGGGCCCCTTCCCATCCCCTCCAGGCCCACCATTGGCCATTTGTGTGTGTGTGGGGGGGACGCACAGGTCAACATATGGTCATACCACCCGATAAATGTTTAACACATTTTAAAAATATATTAAAAATCAACTCCCACCCAATTGGCAAACCCTTCTAGGGCCATCAACAAAGCCAGATATATTCCAGTCTATGACAGAGATGGACATCTGTTGTCGCCCCACTGGAGGACCTGCTGTTGGCATCTTGGTTTTGGCTACCGCGGCAAAGAGAATTAGACTGGATGGAACATTGGCCTGATCCAACATGGCTTCTTAATGATATGGAAGTAGGGGTCTGGTTCTCCAGACAACTCCCCCAGTTAAGAAGGTCCTGGCCCATTAACAGACATTTGGAAAGGGACAGCTGAGAGCCAGTTTGGTGTAGTGGTTAGGACTGTGGACTTCTAATCTGGCATGCCGGGTTCGATTCTGCGCTCCCCCACATGCAACCAGCTGGGTGACCTTGGGCTCGCCACGGCACTGATAAAACTGGTCTGACCGAGCAGGAATATCAGGGCTCTCCCAGCCTCACCCACCCCACAGGGTGTCTGTTGTGGGGAGAGTAATGGGAAGGCGACCATAAGCCGCTTTGAGCCTCCTTCGGGTAGGGAAAAGCAGCATATAAGAACCAACTCTTCTTCTTCTTCTTTCCTGGCCTGCAGGTAAATAAACATCCCATGGAGCTCTGAGACCCTTTCTACACTTTTGATTCCTTCTGGATCCCGGGATTTCCCCTCTTCCCCTTCCATCTCCTGGGCTTCGGGCCTTCTGTTGTGGTGGGTGCCCATAGCAACGGGGCCTGCAGTGTTCTGGAAGCCTCCCGACCTTGACCATTTCCTTCTCTCAGGCTATCTGGCCTGCGTTGAGCCTCCTCGCTCTGCCTGTGGACTACTTTACCGAGCAGCGAGTTCGAGAGAACTCCAGTCCTAAGAAAGTCTGCATGAATCTCTGTTTGCCACCTCCAGCAGCAGCTCCGGGCCTTTGGACAGCCACAAACAGGCAAAAATTCATCTGGTGAAGAAGGCTGCCACCTACATGTAATTATAATAGTAGTACATGCTTAGTACTATTTAATAATAACAATATCAATAACATTTTATTTATATCTCACCCTTCCAATGTTCAGGGCAGGATATAGTACACTTTGATCCCACTGTTCCTCCAAAGACAGAGGAGAAGCTAAGTTAGATGGTCATCTCCAGCTGGGATGCCAACCTCCTGGGGATCCCCTGGAACAGCAGCCCATCTCCAGATTTCTGGCTCTTTTTGGGTTGGAAGGTTTAAATAATCCTAGTTATTATAAAATTTTAAACATCTATTTGTAAAAGTCTTTTAAAAAATGCTCTGGTCGCTTTTCTTTCAAAGCTGTTGATTGTGTCCAGCCTGGCCTGCTGCCCTCGCTATGCCTCCAAGCAAGCTGCACTCTGGCAAACTGCGGCCCTCCAGATATCCGTGGACTACAGTTTCCATGAGCCCCTGAAGCTGGCAGGGGTTCATGGGAATTGTAGTCCATAGACATCTGGAGGGCCACAGTTTGCCCACCCCTGATCTTGATAATACACCTTGCAGCAAAGACGACACCAGCGAGCCTTTGAGAGAGCCCTTGTCAATTTGCAATTCTGCCCTCTCCCTGAGAAAATCCCATTTCTCCCCTCTTGCCCCTAAGCGTGGCTAAAAGGGTTAAAGGCACAGAGCTGCCCAGTCCTAGAGCGCCCCAGCGGCTCCATGTGGCTGCCAGAAAAGCAGCGGGCGCCTTCCTGCTTCCGCCTCCCCTTCTCTCCCCAACCCTAGTGAGAGCCGGACTTTGGGGATTCTGATCGTTTTGTCTTATTCCCCCCAGGCGGGGAGCGGCTGGTGGCCACAGGGGGCGCCATGCAAAGAGAGGGTGAGTCTCCTGCAAAGAACTGGGGCAGAGGAAAGTGGGGAAGCCCTGCAGGGGGGGAGAGCAGGGTCCAGGGGGGTGGGGAGATCCAGGCTGGGATGCTCCTGGAGATTGGGGGAGGACAGGGAGCTCAGTGGGGTCCAGTGCCACCCTCCACCCCCACCTTGGATAGTCTGTAGAGGAGCTGCAATTCCGGGGGATCCCCAGGTCCCACCTGGAGGCTGGCATCCCAAGCAGGGTTGCAAAAGGGAGGAACCTTCAAGCTTTCCTCTAGTTTTGTTTTTGCGAGGCGGGGGTGTCCTGTGTTAACTTCCTCCAAGCACGGAAGCCCAGGTCACCTATGAGAGCGTGCCGTTGCCGGCTTGGACTCTTTGCCCGTGTGGTGCGGCGGTTAAGAGCTGCAGCCGGTAATCTGGAGAGCCGGGTCTGATTTGGTAGTCTCCTCCACATGCAGGGGTGACCCTGGGCTAGTCACAGCCCTGATAGCACTGTTCTCACAGAGCCGTCCTGTCAGTGCTCTCTCAGCCAAACCTACCTCACAGGGTGTCTGTTGTGGGGAGGAAGGAACGTGCAAACAATATCTAAAGCAGATTCAAGTGGGTAGCCGTGTTGGTCTGAAGCAGCACAACAAAACAAAATCAGAGTCCAGGGGCACCTTTAAGACCAACAAAGATTTATTCAAGGCGTGAGCTTTCAGGTGCAAGCACTCTTCCTCAGACTATCCTCCTCGGGCTAGTCTTCCAACTCTATGGTTTTATAATTCTATGAATATGTTAGATGATCCATCTAGTTAAGGGGACTGGCAGCTAGGACTTTCGCTGGGAAGGGGCAAAAATCGTCTTTGCGCTGTCACTTACAGGGCATGCGGAAGTCAAGATGGAGAAGCCAGCTCAGGAGGAAACCCCGAAAGAGGCAAGAGACCCCTACGTCACCCCAGAAGGAACCTGCAGGGAGCTCCGGAATGGGATGGCTCCACAGCAAATCAAGCAAGAACCCGAGGAAGGCCTGCAGCTGCGGTGGGAATCCCAGTGGAGGCAGTTCCTGAAGACAGTGGAGACCCCTCCCTTGGGATGGCGGCGCCCCCAGACGTCCCAGCTGCAAACTGTTGAGGATACCAAACTTTTTCAGGATTCCTTCCTGGGAGCTGCGGGTGTTGGCCAGTGGCCTAGAAGACAGCTTGAGTCTCAGACTCCGTCAGGCCTCCCCAGCGTACCACACAAGGCGCCGGGAAGCCCAGATCCCCCCACGACCGTGAAAGAGGAGAGGCTGGACGAGGAGGGTGTCAGCCCAGAGGCAAGCTGCCGGTACTTCAGGTGCTTCTGCTACTGGGAGGCCGATGGGCCCCGTGATGCGTGCTGGCAGCTCCGGGGTCTCTGTCGCCGGTGGCTGGAGCCGGAGAGACGCACCAAGGAGGAGATCCTCGACTTGCTAGTTCTGGAGCAGTTCCTGAGTGTCTTGCCGGAGGAAATGCGGAGCTGGGTGCAGGCAGGAGGGCCCAAGAGCTGCCTCCAGGCAGTGGCCATGGCAGAGGCGTTTTTGCTGAGGCCAGAGGAGGCCGGAGGAGGGCAGGTGAGTGTGTCCAAATGGGGATTATTTATTGACAATATAATTTGATTTCTTTACTGCGGGCTCAGGGCAGTAAACATAAAATTTAGTAAAACCGCTATGATAAAAACACGATGAAACATGGTTAAAAAAAAAATTGGGAGACGGGACTTTGCCCTTTTTGTTATCCCCACTGTCCATCTCCCAGTTTTCTGGTTATTCTCAGTGGTCGCATTTTCCCTGAGGTGAAAATGTAACATACGAGCTCAAATACTCTGGGTAACCTCTGAGGAAAAATCAACTAGGATATGGGCTGACCAGCACTCTGGGATGGAAATCGGCCTGCTTTATTCCTTTTGTTGCCAATGATCCAAGAGAGGTCATTCGTTTGTGTTTGTGTGACCTTTCCCCACCTCTGTCCATTGGTTTCAGGGCCTGGGGCCTTTTGAGGAGGTGATTGTTTGCTCCCCCAAGGAAGAACAGGATCCGTCGGATACGGAGGAGATGCAGCTGTCTGGGGCGGCAGAGCAGGAGAGTGAAGCGGATGCCAAATTGTTGGGTAAGTATGTGTTGGTAGGGTAGGGCTGGTCACATGGTTTTCTGATGTTAACGTAAGAGGAGCCATCTTGGTCTCCTCAGTGGGGACCTAGAGGGAGTAAACAGTGGAAATGAATTTAGGTCCCTGCTGGGGGGGGGGGGGGGAGATGGAAATAAAAATTAACGGCCATGGCTGATGTTTCAAAATCAGGTAAATTTATATTTTATCACTCAGTCAAATTTTACCTGATTTCGCACTGTTGGCCTTGCCCCAATTTTTTAACTCTCTTGTGACTACTGCAGATCTTTATGTTCTTGTTACTGAGGGGACGGTGGGGCACAAATGAAATAAAGTAGCCAATAGCCAGTTTATCCCTTCTTCCCGACAATCTTTTGAGGTAGTTGAGGCAGAGGGACCGTGACTGGCCCTGAGTCACTCCAAGAGCTTACCTGGCCGAGCGGGGATTTGAACCCGCTCCTGGTTCCTGTGCTTGAACCACCACACCATTCTGGAGACATTCAAGACTCAGGTTAATTATCCTCATCCCAAAGTACAAACTGACATGCCACCTTGGGGGCCGTCACCTCCACAAGGCTTGAGGTAAATTACAGGACTGAGATGAGGGGGAAATGAGGTGGGGCAAACAGATCCCATCTGTTTTTCCAGAGATCTTTCAAAGATGGGTGGAAGAGGAAGATGACAGCTCATGATTTCCTGTTTTCGTTCCAGCACGCGATGAACAAATGCTGGAGAACGAGGCAGGGAATCTTCCTCCCGAGGACCCTGAGCACGCGGAAGCCAGCGTGAGGCTGACAGAATGGACAGAAGGGAAACAACCGAGGCAGGATTCTCCTTTTGGCCAAGACATTGAGGAGGACGGGCCGAACCATCCGTCAGAGAGAGCCCGACCAGATGAGGGCAGTGAAATCTCTTTGGGGAGCCTCTTCCGTGTCCCCTTAGGGGATGAGGCACCAGGAAGTCATCAGGGGTCAAAACGACCCCCAGAGACCAATCTGGAGAAGATGCTGCTGAGAGACATTGACGGCAGGGAGGAGGATGACAGAAGCTTAAAGGGGAGCCCTTCCCGAGTGAGGGTCTCTGAGCGCACGGCCGAGCGTAGGAAAAGCTCCAGTCCGGGTCTGGACCTCGGCCCACCTCCAAAGACTCAGTCCTACGAATGCTCGTATTGCGGGAAAAGGTGGCCGTGCCAGTCTCAGCTGCGCAGGCACGTGAAGATCCATACGGGGGAGAGGCCCCACAAGTGCACGGACTGCGGGAAAAGCTTCAGCACCAGCTCCAACCTCAGCCAGCACAAGAGGGTCCACACGGGCGAGAGGCCCTACATCTGCAAAGACTGCGGGAAAAGTTACCGGCGCAGGGCCTCCCTGGTCCAGCACGAGAGGGAGACCTGCGGGAAGGGGAGCCATCTGAACACGCCAGCGGTGGGCTACGTCGTGCTGGGGAACTGCACTTTGCTGTGCGTGAAAAAAGCGGCGGCGGCCGGGAGAAACCGGGTCATCGCTCCAAAGGGGGGAGAACCACCTCTGGCCCCTCCGCCCCTCCGGGTCTTGACTGGGTATGCCCACGAGAGAAGCGGGAGTGATTAAGCTGGGACGGAGGGGGACGGATCCTAGGGGCAGGGGGAACCTCGTTCGGGGCAGGACGGCGCTCACCAAGGAAGAGAAAGGCTCGGAGCACAGCCCAGACATTTTATTCAGGAATCCAGTGTTTCTCTCTGAACAAGGAAGAGTGCCATGCTGTGGAGAAACCACCTTCCATTCTGACTTGTTTTGCGGGAGGGCCTAGAATGGGCCGGAACAACTTGGGACCCCCCCTGCTGAACGCAAATCACCAGCTGCATATGGTGTTCTGCTAGGCGTCTGACAAGTACCCTCGGTCTGCAGTACGACGCAGGCGCAGTTGAGACACATAGTCTGTAAATAAAACAAAGATTCACAGCTGCATCCAGCTTGTTGGAATACAAATAAGTGTCAGTTTTTCTTTCTTTTAAAAAATAAAGACAGAGGGATAGCTCTGGATCGTCCGCCGTGACTGTGGAAAGCAATGTCCACAGGAGATCAGACTTTGGGTCAACAGGCAAGAATTTACCTGGGAGCCAAGGAAACACTATGCCAGGCCACGCAGTGGCTCTCCAGATGTCTGTGGACTAGAGTTACCATGAGACCCTGGCTGTAGCAAGCTGGCAGGGACTCATGGGAATTGTAGTCCATGGACTTCCTGCGTGCACAGTTCTCAGACAATGAAATGGAAATCCTCAGAGTATAGCTATAAGGAGAGAGTAAATTAGCAGTAAATTAGTAACTGGCATCATGAAGATATTCAGCAAATATGCAGCATAATTAAGATGTTTAGCACAATCAAACGCCTTGCTGGAATAACAGAGTTCCACAGTCCTTTGGGTTTACAAAAGCAGAAGGGGAATAAAAATGTTAAGGTTAGTGATTAATGGCAGATGCTTCCCCGTTGTGAAAACAAGTGATTGCTAGGCCAAGCATGGAAGTATCCCCATAAGGGACAGGCCATGCTGAGTTCAGCCTCCTGTCCGGAGATGCTAAATTTTATTACATATATATGCTCCTATTCATTGTATCACATTACAATCCACTACAATCCCATTGTCCCAAATAAATTAAAATGAAGAGGGGATTTATTTCACTTGGGACAATGGGCTTATGTTGTGAACTGCAATGTGATGTACTGAATAGTAGTTTGTAATATAATTTAGAACTGAACTCTCTGGTCTTAGGGCAGGAGACTGAACTCAGCACAGCCATAGGGTTAGCAAGAGGTCTCTTTTAATTACTTGTTTTCACAGCTGGGAAAACATCTGCCATTAATCACTAACCTTAACATCTTTTGTTTTTGTGAACAGGCATAGAACCCAAAGGACTGAGGAACTCAGTTTGTTATTCTAGCATGTGTGTTTGTGTGTGTGTGGGGGGGTGGTTCTGTGGTGACCCTAGTCAGGTCTCAGCAGATGAAGTGCACCTCTGAGCATATGCCAACTGCCCGATTCCTTGCTAGATAAACTGGAGGCCGGGATTATGGCCGTCATTGGCTTGGGGCCCTTCGGTAGGGAGAAAAGCAGTGCAGAAATGAAGTGAGGAGACATATGTTTCTCTGTTCAGGGAACCAACGAATTCTAAATGTGTTTCCTCAGGACTGAGTCCCAGCGATCCCAATGGGGTTGACTCTGGAGTAGGTGGGCCTCGGACTGTGAGGTAAAATAGGGAAAGCTTCAAGGGGAGGGGGGCCCTAGCCCCAGCAGCCCCCCTTCCCAGTCAGGAAGCTCAGAAAATGACCGGCTGTATGCTCTTATATAGAGCCTCTTGTGGCGCAGAGTGTTAAGGCAGCCGTCTGAAAGCTTTGCCCATGAGGTTGGGAGTTCAATCCCAGCAGCCGGCTCAAGGTTGACTCAGCCTTCCATCCTTCCGAGGTCGGTAAAATGAGTACCCAGCTTGCTGGGGGGTGAACGGTAATGACTGGGGAAGGCACTGGCAAACCACCCCGTATTTAGTCTGCCATGAAAACACTAGAGGGCGTCACCCCAAGGGTCAGACATGACTCAGTGCTACCTTTACCTTATGCTCTTATCCAAAGTCTTCTGTGCCGTCTCTCTACTGCGCATTGGGACAGGCAGAAATTCAGTCGGTGTAGCTTTCCCCGCCACAGGAATAGTTGCATTCAGTTCACAGCAGAGCAGTAACTATTTTGCACTGTTTTTTGTTTTTTTTTTGCCTCTCACAGTTTCTCATATTCCCCACCGGGAGGTTAAGAACCCCAGACTCTGGTCTCACCCCCCCCTCTACTATGAGTTTACTATAGCTCTACTACGGGTTAATGCACCGAGTTGTGTTTCCCAGAGAGGCCCCGGGGGTGGGAGCCGCTCGCCTCCCCGGCCCGCCCCTCGCCCTTCCCGGGCTCGCCTTGCAATGAACCGGGCGGGAGGCGAAGGCTGCGTGGAGCGGGTGAGTGAAACGGGGGGTCTGCAAAGGAGACCCCCACCCCAACCCCCGGGTTGCCTGCAAGAGGGCACGCGGCTTTGAGCGGATGGGGATGCCAGCCTCCAGGTGGCGTCGGGGGATCCCCCGGAATGCCAGCTCCTCTGCAGAGATCCAGTTTCCAGGGGAGGGTGGGCGCTGGGCATTGCGCCCCCCTAGGCTGCATCCCCAATTCTCCAGGAGTTTCCAAGCCTAGCTGGGCAGCTCCCCCAGGATCGCCCCCCCCTAAAAAAACCCCACAGGCGCAGGATGGGGGAAGGCTCCAAGGGGGCTTCGTAAGGGGGTCCCTGCTGGGCGCCCTCGGAAAGGGGCGGCTGCCTGCGACTAGATGGCGCTTTGCACGTGTGCGCGGGCAGACACGAGTTCCGTGCCGCGCAGGGCTGCCCACAGGAATCCCTCACTGGTTCGGGGCAACCTGCGGCCACCATCTGCTGGTGCCATCCTGCAGCGGTCGCTGGGGTTGCCAGCTCCCGGTTGGGAAATACCTGGAGATTTGGAGGGGCGTAGGCTGAAGATACGGAGTGGGTCGCTAAATGGGGTGTAATGCCACGGGATTTGGGGTTGAGAGGGTCTTTAAATGAGGTGTAATGCCATAGGATTTGGGGTCGAGAGGGTCTTTAAATGGGGTGCAGTGCCATAGGATTTGGGGTTGAGAGGGTCTTTAAATGGGGTGTAATGGCATAGGATTTGGGGTCGAGAGGGTCTATATGGGGTATAATGTGATAGAATTTGGGGTTGAGGGGGTCTTTAAATGGGGTGTAATCCCAAAGGATTTGAGTTTGAGAGGGTCTTTAAATGAGGTGCAATGCCATAGGATTTGGGGTCAAGGGGGTCTTTAAATGGGCTGTAATGGCATAGGATCTGAGGTTGAGAGGGATGTAATGCCAAGCATTTTTTTTTTTTTGATGCTTGGAATTTAATTGTGAACAGCCTTGATTGTGTCACGCTGTCTTGGTTTAGGATCTGGGAGGCCTAGGTTCGAATCCCCACTCTGCCGCGGAAGCTCACTTCTGTATAGAACTTACTGGAAAAAGAAATGACGTTATGAAGGCATAACACAATCGAATTTGCTAATTAAAAACTAAGCATCAAAAGTGAAGGGAACTGGAACACTCTGAACCAGGTTATTTTCATGATAGGCAGCCTGTAATGAGAGCTTTTTGTGCAGCCTGTCATGTGTCCCAATCAATCAAAGAATGTTCCTGGTTGACATGTTCTCACCTGGACCCACCTGACAGGGCTGTTGTGAGGATAAAACAGGGGACAAGAGAACAATGCAGCTTTGGTTTCCCAGTGAGGAGAAAGATTGGGTATGACATTTGATAGAAATCAACCTTTTAATGACATTTAAAAGATTACGTAGTAATTTTACGTAAAAGATTAGCAAAGAAATTGTTACAAAGGGCTATTAAACCGCCCCCAAATGGCAGGGCCGAGAGGGTGGGATATAGAAGTTGAACAAATGAATAATATTAGATCTCCCACCAACACATCAATAGTGATCATGATCCAGTGTGCCTGAATGTGAAAACCTATTCTATCTGTATAATCACCATAAGAATGAGAACAAAATTTGAACATAAATGCTTTGATCAGCCCTAGACCTTCAGCTTTCCTGCAAGAAGTGAACTGAATTTTAATCAGAATGGGAAGTAAATCTGCCTCCGTTCGCTGCCCCTCTGCTTACGGCATAGGCAGCAGCTTGTGGCAAGGCATAGAAACCGACACACTTGTATCTGCAGCATTAATCAGGTTTCCAGCCTGGGAGAAAATCCTCACTGTCAATATGCACTGATCTCTTTCAGGGCCTGGGGCTGTGGGAGGAGGTGGCTGCTGATTTCTCCACATCTGACCTGAATCCTTCAGAGTGCCTGAACATGGAGTTCCCTGTGCAGGTCAAGCAGGAAGAAGATGAAGCCAGGTTGTTTGGTGAGATTTTTAATGCTCCCGATGAGTGAGGGCAGTTTCATTACTGGAATTTGGTGGATCGTTTGTGTCTGTAACGTGGCAACTTATGGTGACTCCATAGAGCAGCGGTTCTCAACCTTCCTAATGCCGCGACCCTTTAATGCAGTTCCTGATGTTGTGGCGACCCCCAACCATAAAATTAGGCAAGCGTTCTTTCACAGAAATTAAACCTAAACTGACCGATGGCGTGAAGATCCATTGTTCAGGATTGTATATAAATTGTTTTTTTTCCCCCTGGGGTTTCTCAGTTCAGCTCTGCCTCTTGTCCCACCATACCAATCTTGCTCTTTTCCGCTGCTCCAGACAGACGAACGCTCTATCTCGATCTACCCCGCAAGGCTGATGTGTGGATGGTGCCTCTCCCACGCTAAGAGGTTCCAACCCCAAGGGGTTCCATTGTCCTGAGCAATTCTGTGGGGCCCGTAAAGCAGAGCTTTTCCACCAAGCTTTGGTTGGGGCCAGTGAACTGTTGACATCTATCGGACCTCGATCAGGGCCCCTCCCCCGCCAAAAAAAATGCCCAAAGGAGAACACCTAGGGTGAGCTGGAATATATTGACGGGGCAGCTGCTTAATTGCAGTTTTAAATGTTCTATTATTGTTTGTGAACATTATTGAAATTAGAAGATAAACAAATGAACTAGCCTGAGATGGTATAGTTATAGATCTTCAGAAATCATTGGGTAGATCTGAAAATAGCTCTCGCCTCTTAACTGTCAGGTTTCTGTTGTGGGCCCTTTAAAGTTTAAAGGGACCTTAAAGTTTAAAGGGACTACAGAAAACAGCGCGAGGATCCGTGGTGCTGGCGGAGAGCAGGCCGTTCCTGCCCGGTTGCTCTCATGCAGCCCAATGTAAACATCCAGACTGTAAATACGCATTCATTTCCTCCAGGTGCCAGGGCCAGGGGAGGAGATTTCCCCACGTCAGACCTGAATCCTCCAGAGAGCCTGAAGATGGAGGTCAAGCAAGAGGGTGACAGAGAGGTCGGTTTCATAGGTAAGATGTTGCACGCTTTGGTTAGTAGACAGTTAAGAGCTCTCATGGTTATAACCTGCCTCCCCCACTTCTATTTTAAACTCCCAGGCCTCCCAGTGAAAATCAAAGACACACCAATTTGTAGTGCTGGATTAAGGACTAAGAATATAATTAGAACTATTCTGTTATTTTATTATACATACATAGATGTTTTCTGCTTTCCATCTAAAATGAGAGCCAGTTTGGTGTAGTGGTTAGGAGTGCGGACTTCTAATCTGGCATGCCGGGTTCGATTCTGTGCTCCCCCACATGCAACTAGCTGGGTGACCTTGGGCTCGCCACGGCACTGATAAAACTGTTCTGACCGAGCAGTGATATCAGGGCTCTCTCAGCCTCACCCACCCCACAGGGTGTCTGTTGTGGGGAGAGGTAAGGGAAGGCGACTGTAAGCCGCTTTGAGCCTCCTTCGGGTAGGGAAAAGCGGCATATAAGAACCAACTCTTCTTCTTCTTCTTCTTCTTCTAAAATGACCATCTTCGCCCTGTTCTCTGTGCCCATTGTAAGGACGATGTGACAGGAGGCCAGAGACTGACATGGCTTTCTCAAGAGGTGTTTCGTTAACAGGGGAAAGTCCTCCCCACTGGTTGATGTGATCATGCAGAATGTGGTTGTGAAGCATAGCTGTGTACATGCCCACCCAGGGCCTCTCCCCTTCCTACCCCCTCCAGACCAGTCATTGGTCATGTTTAACACATTTAAAATTTTAAAAGTATATAAAAACATATTTAACTCCCACCCATTCGGAAAACCTTGCAGGGCCGTCAAGAAACCTTTCAGGGTCTCAGGAAACCTTGGGTGAGAAAGCCTGCCATGAGAAAGCCAAAACCATAAGGTTTTCAGGGCAAAGGACCTTTGGAGGCTCCTCGATGTCCGTGTGTGTGTGTGTGTGTGTCTCCCATCCAAATCCTAACTGGGCCCGACTCTGCTTAGCTTCCTAGATCTGAACAAAATCGCGGCTAGCCTTCGTTACCCAGGCCAGACACCGGATGCCCGAGGCAGATATGAGGGGATGGTTGTCTTCACATTCCGCTTGAGGGCTTCTGGGACTGGCTGGCTGGCAGCTGGCAGCTTCTAGAACCAGATGCCCCAAATGGCACTAATCCAGGGGTAATCAAACTGCGGTCCTCCAGATGTCCATGGACTACAATTCCCAGGAGCCCCTGCCAGCATTCGCTGGCAGGGGCTCCTGGGAATTGTAGTCCATGGACATCTGGAGGGCCGCAGTTTGACTACCCCTGCACTAATCAAAAGCGTGTTATGAGACTGACTCAACACACAACTCTGTTTCGATTCTGGCAGGTGATGGAAAACCGAGTGAGGAGCAGCCTCGTCTGCTGGGAGGGCCAAAACAGAGTGAACCCAATGGGGTATCGGGAACTGCAGCAGACGGAATTGTGCCACATGGAGCAAAAGTTTGCGAGAGACGTAGAAGCCGGCCGAAGCTAGGAAGCCGCGCCAGTCTCCCTCCACCCACCACACAAGCGCTTTCGAGAAACGAATGTTTGACTCCAGCATCTTCCGGCGAAAAAGAAACGGGGGACGCTGAAGGTGGGGGAAACCCCACGCACAGACCCACTCTTCTCAAGATTAAGCCGGCCCGCAAAAAAAAGAAATCCTTTCTATGCGCGGAGTGTGGGAAGGGCTTTGTCTCCAATTCGGCTCTCACCGACCATCTGACCACCCACACGGGTGAGAAGCCGTACCAGTGCTTAGTTTGCGGGAAAGGCTTCGGCTACAAGGCGCTCCTTGCGCGGCACGAGATATCCCACGTTGACGAAAAGCCCTACAAATGCCTCAAGTGCGGGAAAACCTTTGGCACCAGCACCATCCTCTCCGACCACGTCCGGATCCACACGGGGGAGAAGCCCTACACGTGCCGGGAGTGCGGGAGAGATTTTACCAAGAGAAGCCACCTCGTCAGCCACCAGCGGATACATACCGGAGAGAAGCTCTATCCCTGCTCAGAGTGTGACAAGAGCTTCAGCTGCAGGTCCAACCTCACCATCCACGAGAGGATTCATACGGGAGAGCGGCCGTACAAGTGCCCCGAGTGCGAGAAAAGCTTCAGCCAGCTATCGCATCTGCGGACTCACCAGAGAATCCACACCGGCGAGAGGCCGCACCCCTGTTTGGAGTGCGGAAAGCGCTTCCGCGAAAAGAACGACCTGGTTCTGCACGAGAGGATGCATTCGGGGGAGAAGCCCTACAGTTGCCCGGAGTGCGGGAAGTGCTTCCGCCAGAGCTCCCAGCTGTACGTGCACGAGAGGATCCACACGGGAGAGAAACCCTTCCGATGCTCGGAGTGCGGCAAGCACTTCCGCTCGGAAGGCAGCCTGAAGGTGCACATGAGGAACCACGCCGGCGACCGCCCGTACGCCTGTGTGCTTTGCGACAAAACCTACAGCAAGTTGTCCCACCTCGCTAGGCACAAGGAAACCCACGCGGAGGAGAAGCCCCACCCGTGCCAGGACTGCGGGAAAAGGTTCACCCAGAAAAGCGACCTTTCCCAGCACAAACGGATCCACACGGGCGAGAAGCCGTTCGAATGCGCCGATTGTGGGAAACGCTTTCGTTGGGAAGGCAGCTACAGGATCCACAGGAGGACTCACACGGGAGAGAAACCGTACAAGTGCTCAGACTGTGACGGGTGCTTTATATCCAACCGGGCGCTGAAGGCACATAAAGAGGTGCACAAGACAGAGCAGTCCCATAAACTCTCAGATCAGACATGACGAGACGGCGAGGAGCCCCCAGTTTCTCCGACCTGTGGAGCTGAGAAATCATACAAGGGTCTGGCCACTGAAGAAACGGGTGTAAATCTAGGTCAAAGGGGGCACGCTGGACAGAAACCGTGTCAGCGTTCAAGTGTGCAGTGGGGATATGAGAATCCATTCCAGAGGCGTACTGCCACCTTGAGGTTTTTTTTAGAGGTTGCATTGTTTTTTTGGGGGGGTTATTGTAAACGGCTGCAAGTCTTTGAGAGCAGCGGCATATAAGTCCAAAAATAAAATAAATCTAAAATAAAGAGTGGAATTGCAAGAGAATTCTGAAAAAATTGAAGAATATTGCGCATCACTCCCCTTAGAACAGTGTTCCAGCTACATATTTTTATCTTGATCCATGTTATGGTGCAAATGAAGAGGATGAGGCAGCAGCCATGATTTCCGAAGAGGATGAGGAGACCCTTGCTGGAGATTACTGCAGTGGTCCATAGTCCCATCTACTGTTTCACAAAGTGGTCAGCTAGTTACTCTGGAGGGCCAACCATGCCATAGAGCAAGGGTGGCCAAACAATTATCGTGGGCTCATAGTAGTTGTAGTCCAGGGGTAGTCAAACTGCGGCCCTCCAGATGTCCATGGACTACAATTCCCAGAAGCCCCTGCCAGCGAATGCTGGCAGGGGCTTCTGGGAATTGTAGTCCATGGGCATCTAGAGGGCCACAGTTTGACTACCCCTGTTGTAGTCCATGGACATCTGGAGAGCCATGGTATAGCCTCCCATGCCATAAAGGCTGAGGTCTTCTAATGATGATGTCTCCTGGCTGACAACCTTTGAACATGGATGTTCTCTTTAGTCACTATGTCTAGTAGAAGAAGAGTTGGTATTTATACCCCACTTGTCTCTACCAGAAGGAGCCTCAAAGCGGCTTACAATTGCCTTCCCTTCCTTTCCCCAAAACAGGCATCCTGTGAGGTAGATACGGCTGAGAAAGTCCTGATGTTACTGCTCTGTGAGAGCGGCAATACCAGGGCTGTGACTAGCCCAAGTTCACCCAGCTGGCTGCAGGTGGAGGGGCAGGGAATCAAGCCCAGCTTGCTGGATTAGATGCCACCCCTCGTAACCATGAACCACACTGGCTTTACCTATCCTCCATGGATCTGTCTGATCCCCCCTTTTTTATAAGTTATCTGAGTCTGTGGCCATCACTAATTCCTCCATCACCACACAAAGCTGGTTGGGTGACTTTGGGTCAGTCATAGTTCTCTCAGAGCTCTCAGCCTCATCTACCTCACGGTGTTGTGGGGCGATGAAGGGAAGGCTGCTTTTGAGACTCCTCCAGGCAGTAAAAAGTGGGGTGTAAAAACCAACTGTTCTTCTATTGGGTTTTGGCAGTTGTGTGGCAAGATTTCACCGTATTTACAGACCACCCTTCATCACTACAGTGGCTTCAAACTATGAAGAACTGAACTAAACGTCACTGGACTAAAATTTTAGTCTGCTTCTTCAGACCAATACAGCTTCACGCCTGAAGCTATCCTGGAAATATCAAGTAGGGATGGGTGCCTGAATCAATCCTGATTCAGGTATTTATTGGCCCTGTCTGAGCCGTCTCCCCCATCCCTGGACTTCAAACCACCTGAACTGGCCTTATCCGAATTGCAATTTGGCCATTTGGCCATTCCATTAGAGACTCTGCGGCCATTTAAGCCAATGGGGAATTTTTATTACTTTCAGCCTATTCCATGGGAGGGGGGAGGGGGGGTTGAGGTACTGGCAAATTTACAGTGTGTGAGTATTTGCTAGGGTAGATATAGAGGGAGGGACAGAGGGTATTGCATTTTACCCTCTAATTTTGATTCTTTTGCTCAAACTGTTTCTGTTGGCTGCAGAGGAGAGGACACGCAGTAATGGGTTTAAACTACAAGTACAACGATATAGGCTAGATATCAGGAAAAAAATGTTCACAGCCAGAGTAGTTCAGCAGTGGAATAGGCTGCCTAGGGAGGTGGGGAGCTCCCCCTCACTGGCAGTCTTCAAGCAAAGGTTGGAGACACACTTTTCTTGGATGCTTTAGGATGCTCTGGGCTGATCCTGCGTTGAGCAGGGGGCTGGACTAGATGGCCTCTATGGCCCTTTCCAACTCTGTGATTCTAAACTGGTGCAGTGCTAAAAGTGTGCTTGTAAACATGTTCTTTTTAATAAATACTTTTTAATAAATAACTGCTGATCCCGGTAGTGATTCTCTGGGTCACATAGACCCTCCCACTGTCTTAGGCACTCAATTTTAAAAGAAGTGCCAGAAGGAAAGGGAAGGAAAGGGAAGTGGATAAGCTGATATTCCCCCAGTGGTACACAAGGCTGTAAGCTATCCCCATGGTAACCAGACACTAGGTGGTAGGAGACATGGCGGCAAGGCCTCGGAGCTTGACAGGGAACCTGGGAGTCCTGGTTCTCCTAGTGGACAATTCCTATGAAAGGTGGTGGTGCTGGTGGTTGACCAGCAAGAGGAAAGCTCTTCCAGTGTTGGGAAGACATTGGAGGGCAGGATGGTTCAGGCCTGCAGGTCAGAGCAGGACTGTTCCATCACACTTTTGATCCCTTCAGGCTCCTGGGATGCCAGCCTCCAGGGGGGACCCGGGGATCCCAGCTGGCCTCCAGACAGCAGAGAGACCGTGGATGCTGCTTGGGAGAAGGGACCCCATGGCAGCGAGCCCCACTGGGGTCTCTGTCCTCTGCCGACTCCATCCCTAACCCCACAGGAGTTTCCTAGCCTGCAGCTCGGACCGCGTCCCCCCCCCACACATCTGCTGCTGGTGGCCAGGAAATACCTGCCAATGCTCCCCTCCCGGAATATTTCAGCCTCTCCCCTCCGTTCTTCCTCTCTCCGGAACAGAATTTCTCCATCCTCCCCTTTTCCCTGTTCCTTTCCATCCGCAGCTCTTTCTGCCTCTTGCCGTGGGATTTGTCAGCTCCCAGCAGGAATTCCTTGGAGCAGGGGTAGTCAAACTGCGGCCCTCCAGATGTCCATGGACTACAATTTCCAGGAGCCCCTGCCAGCGAATGCTGGCAGGGGCTCCTGGGAATTGTAGTCCATAAACATCTGGAGGGCCGCAGTTTGACTACCCCTGCGCTAGAGGAATTGTAGTCCATGGACATCTGGAGGGCCGCAGTTTGACTACTCCTGTCTTAGGAGATACCTCCTGCAAATCCTTGTGGATTCCACTTGTAGCTGTTCTAAATGTATTATTCTCAGTCCTTTCTCCAGACAAACTGGGGGCTTTATTTTACTGCATCAGGGTAAAAAGCTGGGGAGAGAAAAAGATAACCGTATAATCACAAGGGCTGTTAAGCACCTACTAGCCAAGGCAGATAACCTCTTACCCAACAGACAGGACTCCTGCTTGACCTCCACAGGGAACTCCTCCTGCTTGACCTCTATCTTCACGCTCACTGGAGGATCCAGGTCAGAGGTGGAGAAATCGGCAGCCATCTTCTCCCGCAGGCCCCGGCCTCTGGAGGAAACCAATGTATATTTACAGGGAGGATGCTTTGCAACCAGGGAAAAGCAGTTCATGCTACGAAGGCAGAAGGGCAGCAAATGGACCCAAGCTTACTTCCCTTCCCATCCTTGTTTAAAAATCCCAAGTGGGCCGCCCCCTTGGCCTGCAGCAGCGGAATAAAAAAAAAAAGAGGACCATGGCACTTGGAAGAGTAACCCCAATTGATCCCAGGATAACCTGGAGAGAATAAGAATGGAGGGGAGAGGCTGAAATATTCGGGGAGGGGAGCATCGCCACCAGCAAGAGATTTTTTGGGGGGGTTGTGGGGGGGAAGGCAGTCACCAGCTGCAGGCTAGGAAACTCCTGGAGTCAGTAGAGCAGGGGTAGTCAACCTGTGGTCCTCCAGATGTTCGTGGACTACAATTCCCAGGAGCCCCTGCCAGCGTTTGCTGGCAGGGGCTCATGGGAATTGTAGTCCATGAACATCTGGAGGACCACAGGTTGACTACCCCTGCAGTAGAGGACGGGGACCTCACTGGGGCGCAATGCCATGGGGGTCGCCCTCCCCCATTCCGGGGGTCCCCAGATCCCACCTGGAGGCTGGCATCCCTGGAGCCTGGGCCTCTTGGGGATGGGGCAGCCGCAGAAGCCCCCCAACCCAGGAAGGCGGCTCTTGCTCCGGAGCGAGGCGGAGCCCAACGGGGCACAGCACCCCCCAAAATCCCTCTTTGCCTCACCTGCGCCCGGGAGCTCCAAAATCCCTCCTTGCCTCACCTGCGCCCGGGAGCTCCCTGCACGGTGCAAAGGCCCGACCGGCCGGGAGGGAAGGATTTATTGGGGGGGTGATGGTGGGGGGCTCTCTGGTGCCTCCAGTCCCTTCCAGCGCCACCCGGCAAGGAAGGGCGGCGGGAGGGAAGGAGCCCCGAGCCGGGCCCCCGGATGTGCTCCAAGGCGGGACCGGAATGGCCGCCGGAGACGCTGCAAGACCCGCTGGAAGCAACGGGAGGCCGCAACGCCAAGGGTCCATTGCGGCAGGCAAGGTGGGCTGGCTCGGACCGTCCCGGCGCAGGTCTCCGCAGAAGCCCCCCGGACCCCCCCAGCTCTGCAGAGACGCCCCGCGCCCTTCCCCTCCGCGCTTTGCAAGGAGCGCCGCCGCCGCCGTCCGAGCAAGCGAGTTGGCCTTTCCGCGCTCCTCGGTGGGTTGCCCGGGCCCAGGTGAGGAGAGGCAGGTAACACCCCCCCCCCCCGCACACGCACACACACTCACCTGCCCAGGTAAGAAGCCGGCAGCGGGGCCAGGAGCGGCGCTGTGGTTCGGGGCCCTAAAGGCCTATGGCTGAGAAGGCGAATGCAACGCGAGGGCTTTGGGAGGCGGCCCAGACGGGTTTGGCAAGCCGGGTTGGTTTCGGGCTCCTTCCCCCTGCGGATCCGGCCCCGCGTCTGTTGCGAGCGGGAGGCGGTGCTGCAGGGAGGCCGGCCGCCGTTCTGCCAGGCTCAGGGCCAGGGGTCGCCCCGGCTCCGTTTGGAAAAACGCTATCCTGAGACACACACACAACACACACACACACACACACAAATATCCTGGATTTTGCTGCTCTTGAAAGTCTGCCCCTGAATGCTTGAGCTGGAGGGTGCCTGGCAGCTGAGCAGCAGGGAAGGCGCCAGGGAGTGCCAGGGGGCAACACCTCTCCCGAAATCCTTTTGGGTGCTCTCTGGGCTTTGTGGTCTCCTGCTGTGAATTTCTTTGTTTTCCTCGTCTCTTTCCACTGCAGGCCTCTGTTGCCAACTGTGCTGGCCCAATGGAGGGTGGGTGGGCGGATGGAGAGTTTGCTAGTTGCTGGTCATTTGACTGTTGACGTTAGTATTTTTATGCTGTTTTGATGATTATTTTATCCTCTTGTGGTGAGCCACCCTTAGCCCGTTTGTGGAATTGAATAAATAATAATAAAATAATATCTATAATCCCCCCCAAAAAAAAACCATTGCAAATGAGTGTTTGCTTTCCCAGATTCCCAGAGAGCCAGTTTGGTGTAGTGGTTAGGAGTGCCGACTTCTAATCTGGCGTGCCAGGTTCGATTCTGCGCTCCCCCACATGCATCCAGCTGGGTGACCTTGGGCTCGCCACGGCACTGATAAAACTGCTCTGAGCGGGCAGTGATATCAGGGCTCTCTCAGCCTCACCCACCCCACAGGGTGTCTGTTGTGGGGAGAGGAATGGGAAGGCGACTGTAAGCCGCTTTGAGCCTCCTTCGGGTAGGGAAAAGCGGCATATAAGAACCAACTCTTCTTCTTCTTCTTCTTCTTCTATATGATTGGTGGGATACTCTTCAAAGTCTGAAAAGACGCCTTTGATTTTTCTTGCCATCTGTTTGATGTATTCCATATTTCAAAGGGCTCACCAGTGAGGTTCTGCTTTCTTGTGTGGATGCTCAGGGACTGTCAGGAAAGATGAATGGGGGAAATCCTCCCTCTGGGCCTGCCGTGTCCTTCGAGGAGGTGGCCGTGTTCTTCACGCGGGAGGAATGGGCTTTGCTGGTTCCAGCCCAAAGAGCTCTCTACTGGGAAGTCATGCAGGGGAATTACAAGACGGCAGCCTCTCTGGGTAAGTCCTTGTGTCCCAAATACAGAAAAGAGGGGAAGATGGAACTCCAGTAATGAATCCATCCGGTGTGTGGAGATGTACTCTGTTGGGTTTTGAAGACTGAGATTTACTTGTTGGAAGTTGTGAGAAGAATTAGTTTGCCAGCTGTGTGTATTATAGAGACCTGTGGCACTTTCTCATCTTTGGTGAAATTTCTCTCTTTGGATGCCTCTTTGGACACCTTCCTTCAGGAAACCCCACTGAGTAGGCTTGAGTAGGATTCTGAGTTGACCTCCATAGGATTGTCCTGCCTGTAGGGTTTGTGGGATCCAGTGGATAACTGAGTCGCAGCAGAGAGCTGGGTCAATATGTTGAAAAGTTGGCCAGGAAAAGATTTCCCTTAGGTGTGTCCTGTTGGAGACCCAGCATCCCACAACTCCTGGTTGATGGTTAATATTTACATCCATGTCTGATATTTGGTTGCTTGTGTTGCATTTACCTGAAGCTGAAAGCAAAGATCTTGTGGGCAGTTTGAATCCCACCCCATACCTGGTCCTCCAAAGTGTAGGTCTACCCATAAATATTCTGAGAAGGACTAATTTCCTTCGTGGTTTTTTCCCCTGTTTCTCTTGAAGGACTTTGGGTTCCTGGACCATTCCCCAATTTGCAGGATCATGCAAGAGAAATGTGGTTCCTCCAGAGCTCTGAGAAATCAGGAAGACATGCAGGTACTCCTTGGCCAGGTAAGGACAAGTCAGCACCTGGTGTCAGGTACAGGGGAGAAAGAAGAAGAAGAGTTTGTTTTCATACCCTCCTTTTCTCTACCAGAAGGAGTCTCAAAGTGACTTACAATCACCTTCCGTTCCTCTCCCCAGAGCAGATAACCTGTAAGGTATATGGGGCTACAAGAGCCCTGATATTACTAGTCTGTGAGAACAGCACTATCAGGACTGTGACTAGCCCAAGGTCACCCAGCTGGCTGCATATGGAGCTTGCCAGATTAGAAACCACGAAAAAGGTTTCCTATTCCCATTGTGCACCTCATAAGGGCAACCCCTGGAAGAGTATTCAACTAGACATGACAGCAGATAGATGGCTGGTCCAGGGAGAAGCATTTGTGATTTCTCTCCTTCCTCTTCCCCTCCTTTGCTGACCTCAGCTGGTTTTGTTTTCTCTAGGATGGATTACTCCTGCTCTGGATTTCCCTCCTCTGACATGACAATGCCACCCTGCTATTTTGATGACTGTTCCCTTATTGACTTAACTGAGCCTTTCTCAATGTTTTTACTGTTGAGAAATCCCTGAAACATTCTTCAAGCTTTGAGAAACCCCAGAAGTGGCGCAATCATGCAGAATAAGTTCGGAAACATAGCTGTGTGCACGTCCCTCTGGGGCCCCTCCCATTCTCATCCCCTCCAGACCCATCATTAGCAATTTTGGGAGGGAGGAATGGGGCATCATGACCATATATGGCCATATCATCTGATAAACGTTTAAGAAATTTATATATACACAAAATTAACTCCTGCCCATTTGGGAAACCCTTCCAGGGCCATCAAGCCTCAGACTTTCACGAAACCCTGGTTGAGAAAGCCTGCCTTAACAGTTAAGCTATTTGGGAAATAAATTAGACATCACACCTCATATTCTGCCCTACAGCAGGGCAGGCCTGGTGGGATTAGGAGGGGGGTGCTCTAGGGCAGGGGTAGTCAACCTGTGGTCTTCCAGATGTTCATGGACTACAATTCCCATGAGCCCCTGCCAGCAAACGCTTATTTCAGCCAACGTGGAAAGGTCAGGTTCTTGGCCCTGAGTGGCCGGTTGGCTTGAAAATACCCTCCTTTTCGCGTCTTGATTCTGGCCTTTTCAAGTTTGAGGTGTTTTCTGTTCTCACTGTGACAAGTTAAAAGGTGGAGAGCATTTCCAAATGCTCAGAGGAAAAGATAATTGAAAAGCAATTTTTTGGGGTGTGCTTTCACGTGTCCTGCCCTGTCACTTAATGTGTTTCCAAACCAATTTTTAAACTTCGGAGAGCTCCGAAAATATTCATCAGGTGTGCTTGTAAATCGCCACAAACTCAGAACCATATATTCCCTCTCAGTCTTATGCAGATGGACAAAACATCTCAGATACCAAGAAATTATACCAGATGCTATAAAAACCCTTCCTCTCGCACTTGTACATAATGTTAGGCTAAACCGCATCTTAAGTGTCAAAGGAAATATTAATGACCAAATGCAGTTCCTTAGTTATCTGGTGATTTAAAAAAAATTAAAAACACATCTCCAAATCCATCAGTATTTGATAGGAAAACTATAGCAGGTGATTTATATGTCCTGAAGAGATTACATCTTCAGAGCACAGTGGGGTATAATAAGGTAAAGGTAAAGGTATCCCCAGCTTGCTGCTGGGGGGTAAACGGTCATGACTGGGGAAGGCACTGGCAAACCACCCCGTATTGAGTCTGCCATGAAAACGCTAGAGGGCGTCACCCCAAGGGTCAGACATGACTCGGTGCTTGCACAGGGGAAACCTTTACCTTTAAAGGTATCCCCTGTGCAAGCACCGAGTCATGTCTGACCCTTGGGGTGATGCCCTGTAGCGTTTTCATGGCAGACTCAGTATGGGGTGGTTTGCCAGTGCCTTCCCCAGTCATGACCGTTTACCCCCCAACAAGCAAGCTGGGTACTCATTTTACCGACCTCGGAAGGATGGAAGGCTGAGTCAACCTTGAGCCGGCTGCTGGGATCGAACTCCCAGCCTCATGGGCAGAGCTTTCAGACGGCTGCCTTACCACTCTGCGCCACAAGAGGCTCCCTCTTGTGATATATATATTTTAAGGATATTTTAAGGATATTTATATCTTGGGATATAAATATTTTAAGCAACTTCTAGTGGGATAGGCTTACTCCACTCCCCACGGCAAGAATCATTCAAGTCACAATTGTCTTTTTATTCCAGGGGGTACGTGGCAAGAAAGTAAAGATGAGGAGAGTTTCCAGGTGGGAAGAAGAATGCCAGGTGAACAGAGCGGGGCCAAAGGAATTATTTTTCTGGGACCTGAAGCAGGAGAAGCGTTTGTCAGTCAAGCGGAACGAGAAAGTGGTGCTCGGTTTGATTCAGCGAGGAGGAGTCCTTTGGGCAATCAAAGTTTAACTGAAATAGCCTCCTGTGGAAGAAGAATGGCGGCCAAAATCTCTCGTGAAGCTCAGGCGTCCCCAAAAAGTCAGAAGTCATTTGTCTGCTCAGAGTGTGGGAAAACCTTCGGTCGGAACTCGGCCCTGAATAACCACAAGACGACGCATACAGGAGAGAAGCCGTTTCAGTGCTCGGTCTGCGGGAAATGCTTCGGGTATAAAGCGCTTCTAGCTCGCCACGTGAGATCCCATGCGGAAGAGAAGCCGTTCAAATGCTTATCCTGTGGGAAGACCTTCAGCTGCAGTGGCATTCTCGCAATCCACGAGCGGACCCACACGGGCGAGAAGCCGTACACTTGCTCTGAGTGCGAGAGAAGTTTTAACCAGAAAACGACCCTTATCAAACATCGGCGGACTCACACGGGAGAAAAACTGTATCTCTGCTTGGAGTGCAACAAAAGCTTCACGAGTCGATCTACCCTCACGGCTCACGAGAGAATTCACACCGGGGAGAGGCCGTACAAATGTTCCGAATGCGGTAGAAGCTTCAGTCAGAAGTCCAACCTGACCTCTCACAAGAGGACGCACACGGGGGAGAAGCCACACACATGCCCACGCTGTGGGAACAGCTTCGGCCGAAAATTCGAGCTGCTTTTACACGAGAGGACGCACACGGGAGAGAAGCCCTACCAGTGTTCAGACTGTGGGAAGAATTTCTCTCAGAGCTCCCATCTCTTTATCCACAGAAGAATCCATACTGGAGAAAAACCATTCCAGTGCTCAGAATGCGGGAAAAGTTTCCGCTGGGAAGGAAACCTCAAGACGCACATGAGGAACCACGCCGAAGACCGGCCGTACGCTTGCTCAGACTGTGGGAAAAGCTACAGCAGATCCACCCAACTTATTCTGCACAAGGTGATCCACACGGGGGAGAAGCTGTACGTGTGCGCAGACTGTGGGAAGAGGCTGAGTAGTAAGGCGGCTTTGGTTGAGCATAAAAGGGTACACACAGGGGAGAGACCGTATACCTGTCCGGACTGTGGGAACAGCTTTACCCGGAGCTCAAACCTTAGAGCTCACCTGAGGAGCCATACGAGAGAGTAGCCGTTTGTCAGGTAAATTTCATGTACACCAGACCTTCCTAAATGTAATATTAACCAGCTTTTATGGGAAGCATGTAGAGCTGGGATTCCCCAGGGGCTCCCTGGCCTTCCCCCTATATCCTGCCTTAATGGACTTGGCCACAAGCTATTCCCAGCATAGCCATAAAAGCAGGGAACTGGACACTTCCACTGACCCGGGGGTGGCATTCTTTCCTGGGAAAGGGGGCGGAGCCTGGACGCATACTCCTGCTTCGACTCGCCTCTTTTCTCCCCCTACCAGTCTTCCTTGTGTGTGGCAGGGAGGCGTGGCCAGCTGACATCACTTCCGGCCCAGTTCCAGGGCTCCTCGAAGCCTGAAAAAGATTTCAGGGGCTCCTCCACACAATACAAAAAGCAAAAATGGAAGCCAAAACCCAACCTAACCAGAAAAGTTAGCAACTCAAAGGTTGAGCTGCGAAAATAAATGTGTGGCACGCATGGGAACGCACTGGTGACTGAGAGCTGGCCAAATGCAGAGAGAGGTGCCCTCTGGAAGTGTGTTTTAAACAGTGGGCTCCAAATCAGATTTTTATATTAGAAAGACTAGTTGGAGAAGCACCAACCAGATTTTTCTTTGCCACTCATTATGCATGAGTGCGTTTCTCATAACCATTTGAGCACTGAGGAAGGCCCCTCAGGGTCGAAACACGTTTGGGTTAACAATCAGAAAACAAAGATGTTGACAAAAATATGAAATTACAGACAAAACTGGTTTTAAGCTTGAAAAATATTGGAGTTACCGTGATAAATATGAATTGTATGTTATTTCAAAATAATTATGTGAAGATACAGAATAAAGTTTTTTAAAAGGCCTGTTAAGGTGGGATACACTGCAAATTTCTCGGTCGGGGGGAATATCAGCGATTAAGATGAATGTTTTACTTGAAATGTAATTTTTGTTTCAGACAAAACTTTGGTGACAACGGATGTACCTTTTAAACACTGGAAGAGGGACATACTCACATTTGTGTGGCAAGGGAAAAAATTGAAGTGGTGTGACTCGGCGGCTAAAAAGGCAAATGGGATTTTGGGCCGTATCAAATGATCATGTCCAGATCACGGGAGGTGATGGTACCGCTTTGCTCTGCTCTGGTTCGGCCTCACTTGGAGTACTGTGTTCAGTTTTGGGCACCCCAGTTGAAGAGGGATGTAGATAAACTACTAGGTGGTGGGTTCTCCATCGTTGGAGATTTTTAAGCAGAGCCTGGATAGACATCTGACGGAGAGGCTGATTCTGTGAAGGCTTAAGGGGGTGGCAGGTTACAGTGTATGAGCGATGGGGTTGTGAGTGTCCTGCATAGTGCAGGAGGTTGGACTAGATGACCCATGAGGTCCCTTCCAACTCTATCATTCTATGATTCTATGATTTAGGGCAGGGGTAGTCACCCTGTGGTCCTCCAGATATCCATGGACTGCAATTCCCATGAGCCCGGCAGGGGCTCATGGGAATTGTAGTCCATGGACATCTGGAGGACCACAGGTTGACTACCCCTGTTTTAGGGTATTACAAGATGCAAAAGAAAGAACAACAACAATATATCTATGACTGACTGGAAACCCTTCATAGCCTTTTTGCATGCAACAGGAAAAAAAAATCAACTGAGAATTTGTGAATTTGAGAACTAAGGGGGGGGGAAATTATAAGAAAATTAAAAAGGATTTTTAAAGAAATATTTGTAACTCAGAGTAAGTGCTGAGTGTGTAATTTCACATATATCTGCCACGGAGAAAACTGGAAGCTGCTTCTTCATATTTCTTTTCTATTTTTGTTTTCTCAGTAGTTGGTTAGTTTCCCAGTAGTTGGTTCGATCTTATCTTTGTTTCCACTTAAAAATATGAAGCTCTAATAATAGTCTATTTAAAATGGCCTGCATCGGCTTAGCAACCTAGGACTTCCTTGACACTCTCCTAGTTAAGTACTAATGAGGGCCAACCCTGTTTAACTTCCAAGATCTGACAAAATTGGGGTAGGTTGCGCTATGTAGGTCAGGGTGATAACAGCAGGGGGTGGGGTACAGAGAAGAGGGAGAGAAGAGTCAGAGTTGGGGGAGAAGATGGTGACCCTACCAGCTCATAGCAGAAGCCCTCCAGCTGCAGAAAAGACAGGGGAGAGAGAACTTCTCTAAGAGAGAATTGGGACTTCTAATATAGGCGATGATATGCCAAGGAATGAATCTGTCCGTCCGTCCTCTGTCCTCCTATCTATCGCCTGCTAACTGAGGTGAATGTTTGTTCTGTTATGATTATAAATTGCTAACTGGGGCTGAGGGAAAGTCCAGGATATCTTTGTTCACCTGCAAACGGTGGTAAATATATGTACTCACCTGTGCAATTCTTGCTTGTCAAATAAAGTATGACAGTCTCCCTATTCAATCAAGTGTCTTGTTGCATCCAGATCCAATAAGAACCGGGCTAGAGAGAATCTTTGGCAAAACAGGGGGGAATAATAACTGATGTTTAGAGAATCAACAGGATGTGGAAAAGGGAGAGATTTTGTCTTCCGTAATACCAGAACCTGGGGGCCCTCTATGACAGTGGTCCCCAACCTTTTTATCACCGAGGACCGGTCAATGCTTGACAATTTTACTGAGGCCCGGAGGACACCGCTTGCTTTCCCGCTGGCACCCCTGATTTCCTGTCACCCACTGGGGGGTGTTGCCAGCAGCAGCTGCGCAGTGCCACGCTGAGGGGGAGCCCCAACCATGATGGCCACTGGAGAGCACCAAAGGTGAGCCAGCGGCAGTGGCAGGGCAGCCCCCGGGGCAGCAGCTGGGGAGGAGGACAAGAAGGAGCTGCGGACCGGTACCGACTGATCCACGGACCGGTACCGGTACCGGTCCCCGGACCAGGGGTTGGAGACCACTGCTCTATGAAGTTGACAGGCAAGAGAAAAGAAGGTAATTTGCTCAAGTGTTTTGTGGAGGTCACTATTGGTCAACATAGTGATAGCTGTGAGCATAGATGGTTTTTAAAGGGAGGTTAGTTTCTATCTACCAACCTGTTCTGCAGGTATCCCACCTTTCTTCCAAAGTTTTCAGGGACACTTGTAGTAGTAAGAGAACTCTCTGAGGCAAAGTGCGTTTCCTAATGCAAAAATGTCTCTTCCAGCTTCTTTTTGCCCGTGGCTCAGAGTGAAGTGCTTGTTTACGGAAGCTTTTTAGATGCGGATATTAATTTTGGACATCAGCTCCGACTAAGGTGTTTTGAAAACGGCTATTCCCGGAAGCCGTTGGTGACTGGCTGTGATTTATTGATTTTTCTGCACAACACCCTCTTGAATTTCTTTCTTTTTTTTTTAAGAAGCAGAAAGATGTTTTTGCATTAGAAAACTTATTTTGCCCTCCAATGGTTTTTCTCTCACTACAACGGTTGTTTGGCTTCCCCCCGAACCTTCCCTGGCGATGTCACCTGCACATTGTCCAAAGTCCTCAGAACTCTGGAGTCAAAGAACATCTCCTGTGGATGCTGTTCGAGAATGGAAGGGTCTAGAACCATGTGAAGGAATTAATGGTGGGTCAAAAACAGGCCTGCACACCATTTTGTGAGGGGAAGAATTTCAACCTTCAACCTACCTACAAGTCACCTGTTCAAATAGAATAGAAGTGAACTCTGAACTGACACAACAGCGGAAGGTCGGTGAAGGAGAAATGTGCAGGGTGAGAGAGCAGATTGTTCAGGAACACGTACTGAGATGTCTATTTTCCAGAGATAAGGGTGGGGTAGGGGTGTTTCCTGTCAATGGGGAGGAGATGCAAGTCACAGGAGGCCAAGGGGCCCCTCCTTGTTCTTCTAAATTACCAGACATCCGAGCATTTCAACATTTGAAAAGGCATTCAATAATTATTATTCCATTTATTTATTTATTTTATATCAGCTTTCGAATTATGGTGTTGGAGACGAATGCTGCAAATACCATGGACAGCCAAAGTTACCAACAAGGTAGTTTTAGAGAAGGAAGGAAGGAAGGAAGGAAGGAAGGAAGGAAGGAAGGAAGGAAGGAAGGAAGGAAGGAAGGAAGGAAGGAAGGAAGGAAGGAAGGAAGGAAGGAAGGAAGGAAGGAAGGAAGGAAGGAAGGAAGGAAGGAAGGAAGGAAGGAAGGAAGGAAGGATGGACCCTGCTGGATCTGACTAATGGTCTTTTGAGTTTGGCATCCTGTCTTACAAAGCAGCCAGCCAGTTCATCTGGATGGCCAACAAGGCCTTTCCCTGAGGTTACCTGCTGGCTCTGGGATTCAGAGGCTTACTGCTTCTGAATAGGGAGGTTTCCTTTAGTCACCGTGTACTCCACCTCCAGCACCTCCTCCGTGCCCTTTCCCCTCTCCCCAGTAGACCTCTGTCGCCTCCCCCCCCCCACTTGCTCTCCTATGAATCCAGTAATCGTGGCTTCCTGCATCAAGAGCAAAGGCGGCAAGATTAGGATGGGGAGCTGGGCTGATCTGTGGCAGAGGAATTATTGCAAGAATCCAGTAGCCCATTTGTGGCAAGGTCAGAAAAGAAGGTTGGTTCTTCTATGCCACTTTTTAAAAGCATATTTTTTTTATTTAGGAAAGAAAAAAGTAAAAGACAACATAATAAATGTATGCACAATATTAGTTATTACATTTCTTCTACATCCACAAGATTAATTAATCAATCAATCAATCAATCAATTAAAACAAAGGCTTGATAACTTTTTCATATTCTAAATTTGAGTTTTATCACACGTTATTTAATGTAACTGTTTTTGCACATCGGATTCATATATTTAGCCTGTCCTACCTAGCTACCTACCTACCTATTAGGTTTTTTTTTATAAAGTATACAAAATAAGATAAAAGTAGAAACACGTATTCACAGATTCCTCCACCCCTCCCCCACTCAGATGATTTTGGAAAGTCAATTGTGATGGTAATCCATATAAAAATGCCACTGTTCGTAATATTCTTCCTGTGGCTTTTTGTTGACCATCGCAGTAAATTTCGGCATGTTCGATAGCTCAGACATTTTATCCACCCATGACGAGACAGTTGGTATCTCCGTAGATTTCCAGATCTTAGCCAATATTAACCTCACTGCGGTGGTGGCGTAGAAGAAGGACGTTCTAGCTTGAGGCTGTAAGACTTCAGGACATTTGCTCAGCAACATATATTCAGGTTTTAAAGGAAACTTAGTTTTAAACACCTCTTCTAAGATGCCATGTACTTCTACCCCAAATTTAGCCCCTTTTCCACATCCCCACCACATATGAAAAAAGGATCCAAGTTTTGTTTTATATTTCTAACAAACATCATTATAACCCTTTGACATTTTGGCTATCACTTTAGGAGCTGCTCCCCAAGAGCAAGCGTCTTTTAATTTCTTTGCTGCAGTCCCCATCTGCAGTGATCTTGGAGCCCAGGAAAATAAAATCTGTCACTACCTCCATTTCTTCCCCAGCTATTTGCCAGGAATTGAGACCTCGCAGCCAGCCTGCTGATGAACTCCTCCCTGCTAACTACCTCCCACCCTGCCTGCTGACTGCCTGCTTAAGGAGCTTTGTCCCGGGCCTGCTAAGGAGCTAGCCAGCCCCCACCCAGCTGCAAGCTGCTCAAGCCACCTAAAGCCATGTGGCAGAGAGGGGCAAGGTGAGGCCCTTTCAAAGCCCATTCTTAGGAATGGGCTTTGCAGCTAGTATACTTACGTTATTTCTCTGTATGAATCCTCATAATTAAAGGGAGTGAACTGTTTCCACACTGCGAACATTTTTAGGGTTTTTCCCCTTTGTGAATCTTTTGGTGTTCAGTGAGGCAGCTACTGTAAGAAAAGCACTTCCTGCATTCTGAGCATTCATAGGGCTTCTCCCCTTTGTGAGATATCTGATGCACATGGAGTTGGCTACCCTGAGAGAAGGTCTTCCCGCACTCCGAGCATTCATAGGGCTTCTCCCCTTTGTGAGATATCTGATGCACATGGAGTTGGCTACCCTGAGAGAAGGTCTTCCCGCACTCCGAGCATTTATAGGGCTTCTCCCCTTTGTGAATCCTTTGGTGTTTAGCGAGGCTGCCATTCCAAGAGAAGCGCTTTCCACGTTCATAGGGCTTTTCCCCTTTGTGAACCCACTGATGCACATTGAGGTGGCTACCCATCGGTGGGAAGCTTCCTCCCGCCCCTGCAATCGGGTGGGCGAGCAGCCGAGACCCACCCCCTCCCCGCCCAGGCAGCACCCTGATCTTCCCCCACCCCTTCCTCCCCCCTGGCCTGCACCCACCTCGGCTGCGCCCCCTTCCCCCAAGAGGCGAGTCCTTCCTCCCTCCCTCCGGCCGGGGAAAAGGGGCTCCGGGACGCTCCTCCCGGGCACGAAGGGCGGCGGATCTCCCGCGCCCCCCAAATCCGCACTTCCTCCCCCCCACCCCCCAAAGACACGCAGGCTCAGCCAGGGGGGCGCGGCCGATCCGCCCCGGGGTTTGCGCGGGGTTTCGGGAGTTGTAGTTCCCTGCAGCAGAAGCCGAGGGGCAGGTGGGAGCGCCCCCCCACCCCACCCATTTGACTCCGGCTCCCCTTAGTTCAGGATCCCTCCTGCGCCCCCGTCCTCCTCCTGCGGCGCCCCGGAGAAGTCGGGAGCGGCCCTCGAAGACGCTGCGGGGTTGGGGCGGATCTGGATTCTGCGTTTCCACCGGCCCGAGCCTTCCAGGAGAACGGAGGAGCCCCTCCGGAGCGAAGCCCGGCGTCTCCTTCCAAATGCTGGCTCTGCCCCCCCCCCGTGATCCCTCCGGGGCTGCTGCGATTGTGCTGATCCAGCCCTGCTGGGCTTGGTGCGTCTCTAATTCCGCACAGGAGCCAAGCGATTCGGCTTCCCGCGGCCATCCCCGGGCCCCGCCTAGCCTGGCGCTTGGCCTGCTCCCGCTGGAGTGCAGAGAGTCCAAGAACTCATTTTAATTTAATTGCATTGGGAGGCGGGTTGCAGGGAGTGACGTGGTGTGATGTGACTTCCAGTGAGTGTGTCTGTCTGATGGCGCTTCTAGTGTCATGTGATTTCCAGGGGCGTGGCAGGGAGGTGTGGCCTGCTGACATCACTTCTGGGGATTCTTGAAGCCTGAAGAATGGCTCAAGGGAACAAAGGTTGAGAACGGGAGGTCTGGGGCAGAGGTGGCCACACTGAGGCTCTCGAGATGTCCGTGGACTACAAATCCCATGAGCCCCTGCCAGCACACAAAACAAAACCTTGGAGCTCTGAGGGATTTCCTGGCTGCACAAGAAAATCTGCAGCCTGCTTAACTCTTTGTTTATTTATTTAAAACCCTTCTATGAGGCCTGTCCACCCGGGGAGGGTCTGCAATGCACGAAACATCAAAAAGTCCAAACATCGACACAATAAAAGCAGCCGTCAGTGTCTTCTATCAGCAATATAATTCAAATCACCTCCCTCTTAAGCGTGAACGCCAGACGGCAAAGTCTCACCCTTTTCTATGCAGTAATTCGCTGATTAAAGGGGTGACAATATACATTTCTCTGCTTACTAAGTACAGTAATATGAGATGAAGGAAAAAAGCCTTGCATCAATCTCAGCATTTATTGATTTTAAGAAGGCTCTTTTGAAAGTGTTTTGGCTTCTCCACAGTCTGAACTCTTGGATGTCGATGTTCCCCCTTTCATGATTGAATAAATGTTGAGCAGGCAGTGAACCGTTTCCACACTTTGAACCTTTTATGGTTTCTCCCCTTTGTGAATCTTTGCATGTCTATTAAGCTTTGCTGTATTAGGAAAGCTCTCACTACAATCGGAGCATTTGTAGGACTTCTCCCCAGTGTGCATCCTCTGATGTAAAGCAAGTCTGTCCTTCTCACCGAAATGCTTCCCGCATTCTGAGCATTCATAGGGCTTCTCCCCTGTGTGAATTCTCTGATGCACATGGAGGTGGTTACCCTGAGAGAAGGTCTTCCCGCACTCTGAGCATTCATAGGGTTTCTCCCCTGTGTGAATTCTCTGATGCACATAGAGGTGGTTACCCTGGGAGAAGGTCTTCCCGCACTCTGAGCATTCATAGGGCTTCACCCCTGTGTGAATCCTTTGATGTTTAGTGAGGCTGCTGCTCCAAGAGAAGCGTTTCCCGCATTCTGAGCATTCATAGGGCTTTTCCCCTTTGTGAACCCTCTGATGCTCATTGAGCTGGCTATTATAAAAGAAGCTCTTCCCGCACTCCAAGCATTTATAGGGCTTCACCCCTGTGTGAATCTTATGATGATGAGTGAGGGTGCCACAGTAAGAGAAGCTCTTCCCACACGCAAAGCATTTATAGGGCTTCTCCCCTCTATGAGTCTTTTGATGCACGTTGAGGTAGCTATTAGAAGAGAAGCTCTTCCCACACTCCAAGCATTTATAGGGCTTCACTCCTGCGTGAGTCTTTTGGTGCACATTGAGGTGGCCATTAGAAGAGAATCTCTTTCCACATTCTGAGCATTCATAAGGCTTCTCCCCTGTGTGAATTCTCTGATGAATATTGAGCTCAGTATTACGAACGAAGCTCTTCCCACATTCTGAGCATTCGTAGGGCTTCTCCCCTGTGTGAATCTTTAGGTGTTGAGTGAGGGTGCCACTGTAAGAGAAGCTCTTTCCGCATTCTGAGCATTCATAGGGCTTCTCCCCTGTGTGACTCCTCTGGTGTAAACTAAGTCTGTCCTTCTCAGCGAAGCTCTTTCCGCATTCTGAGCATTCATAGGGCTTCTCCCCTGTGTGAGTCTTCTGATGCACATTGAGGTGGCTACGCTGAGAGAAGCTCTTCCCACACTCCAAGCATTTATAGGGCTTCTCCCCTGTGTGAATCTTTAGATGATGACTGAGGCTGCCACTCTGAGAGAAGCTCTTCCCACACTCCAAACATTTATGGGGCTTCTCCCCTGTGTGAATCCTTTGGTGTTTAGTGAGGCTGCTCCTGCAAGTGAAGCACTTCCCGCATTCGGAGCATTCATAGGGCTTCTCTCCTGTGTAACTCCTCTGATGCATAGAAAGCTGGAATTTATGAGAAAAGCTCTTCCCACACTCCAAGCATTTATGGGGCTTCTCCCCTGTGTGAATCCTCTTGTGTCGATTAAGTTTGGATTCATGAGAAAAGCTCTTGCTACAATGGGGACATTTGTAGGGGTTCTCCCCAGTTTGGCTCTGTTGATGTGAAGGAAGATGGTCTCTTTGCCTGAAGCTCTTCCCTTGCCCCAGGGAACCATATATTTTCTTGCTTACTTGAATCTTCCAGTCTTTCTTGACACTGGAGACACCGATAACCCCTTCTCCATTGACTGGGCAATTCTTCCTTTCTTTTGCTTTTTGTACTTTGCTCTGGACTGGGGTGTCAGACCTTTTGCTCACCCAGCAGGCCGCAACGTCCTTCCTCCAGTTCGGCCTTTCTTCCCGTTTTATTTTCAGCTGCCTCCAAAGTTCATCTTGATCCCACATTTTTGCCTTCAGATCCTCATCTCCTTCGGAAGACACCCCTCTTGGCTGCCCCTGTGCCTCAGTCTCTGGCCCGTCTCCTGTTGGAAAGAAGAGAGAGAAAACCAGGAAGGGCTCTGGGAAAGGCAGAAGGCTCCGCACAGCCAGTCATTAGCCGATGGGACTTTCCCCGATGAGAAGTCGAGCTCTGAAAAAGGGGAAAGGAAAAGGAGAGGAAGGGAGGTGGGGCCGAGGGAACCAGAAGAGTAGATTGGAGTGAAACCATCGGGAAGGGCTTTGGATTAATCGTGGAGCACTGATTGACAAGCACACAGCCCTTAGTTCAATTCCCAGTATCTCCAGTTGAAAGTTCAGGGGGGTGCACAGAGTAAGGGAGGAAAGGGAGAAGGACATGGGAATGTTCAGCCAGGAGAAGAGGAGGTTGAGAGGGGACAGGATGGCTTTCACAAAGTATTTGAAAGGTTGTCACTTAGAGGAGGGCAGGGAAAGGATCCTGTTGGCAGCAGAGGACAGGACCTGCAGTTACGAATTTAAACTATGTGTAGAATGGTACAGGCTAGATATCAAGAATAAAATTTCACTCAGCAGAGATCAGCAGTGGAATTCCCTCATTTGCAACATGTCCTTATTTATGTATAAGATTTCTATACTGGCTTTATGGGGAACCTCTACATAGCGGTTTAAAAAATAAAACATAACTAAAACAGAAAAGTATTTAAACACAGCTCACTAAAACAGCCCTCCCCCCCCCAAAAAAAAGCATTTGGAGCACCATATGAAGCAGCTTAAAATGGATATTAACAGTACATAAAAACAGAAGTTATAAAACCACCAAAACCTTAATTTGAAATCCTGGGTAGAGCGAAGCATTCTGGCCTGTAGGTCCCAAGAGAACCTCAAGGGGAAGGGCTTTCCACAGGGAAATTGGCACCCCTGAAACCTGCCTGTGGGCATCACCCCCCCCCCAAAAAAAGAAAAAACAAAGAAAAAAAAGAAAGCCAGAGCTTGTAAGAAGCCCAAAATGAACTGAAACTCCATGTTCCCTGTATTGTTTACTCCCTCTTACCTGACAAGGGGACACCTGCACACCATCCTGATTCCTCACAGGTGTTTAGGATCCGCATTTCTCTGGGATGGAGCCGTGCATCAAGGAATGGTCCAGGGACTCCAAGTCCTTCCAGGGGAACAGGAAACACCATGAAGGGATTTTGACTTCCCAAGGAGGTTAATGGGGTGGATACTCTACCTGCCCTTTGTGGGCCTGGGGGAGTTGGGAATGTGTGTATCCGAAGGGCCTACAAGACCTTTGTTTGCAGCTTGATGCAAACACCAGCATTCTTAGGAAACAAGCAGGGAGCTTATTCTGAGATCACCCTGAGGTAAATGCTAACATCAACCAGGAGTAGGTCTTCAATAGGACATGCCTAAGGGAAACTTTCTCTCAGGCAGATTGGCAACAGATAAACAAATTCCTCTGCCCCAAGGTGATGGCCTGGAATGGTGACAGATGCTCTCTCCTGTTCTTTTTTGAGGATAAACGGGGCCAGGATCCTTACCCAGAGAGGCCACGGCCTCGTAATTCTCCTGCATGACTTCCCAGTAGAGGGCTCTTTGGGCCGGATCCAGCAGGGCCCATTCCTCCGGGGTGAAGAACACGGCCACCCCCTCGAAGGACACGGGGGGCCCAGAGGGAGGATGTCCACCTTTCCCCTTCTCTGACGATCCAAGAGTGTTCCCACAAGAAAGCAAAATCCCACAGGGGAGTAAGCATGGAATACATCAGACTGACGGCAAGCAACATTAAACGTGTCTTTTCAGACTCGAGTATCCCAGAAATGAAGCATAATCTGGGAAAGTCACAGGGGTGCCCTCTAAGGACAATACTCCAACTTTTTAAGTAACATAAAACATTCAGGACCTAATCAGTTGGAATTTCAAATAGTGCCCGGAACAGGCAATGAACACAGATTATTCACACTGGGGTGATCCCATCCCAGTATCTCCACCCTGACAGAATCTTGGCTACCCCATTCAGATCCAACTAAAGTTTCCAGGCCAGTCAAGAACCATCATCCCAAAAATCTCCAGGCCAATGAGCAATATAGCCAGGTCTGCTTCTGCAGTCACAAGAGGGGCTCCCCTGGGAAACAGGAATGGGGGAAGGGAGGGCCTGAAGAGGTCACTCCCAAGTTTCCTTGGGGAGGAGTGAGGTCTGGTGATGCTCGGAGGGGGCCTGGCAGAAGGAGGCCCCCAGGAACATTTGCAGCAAGGCACGGGGCCCCTGAGTGTGTGGGGGGGAAAGCTTGAGCTGAGGCCTACCAGGTGCTCCACTCCTCAGAGTCGTGACAGAGAAGGTCACAACCTCACCCAAGGACACAGCAGAGATCCTTCCCTTTTCTTTCCCTGAAAGAGCCCCAAATTATTCTCCCCCTCCTCCAGTCCAGTCAGGGAGGAAAAGCCCACAAGAGACCCCCTTTCCCAGTACTGCTCTCTCCTCCTCACCGGACAAGGGGGGACCTGCACACCTTCCCGACCTCTCACAGCTCTGGAGGAAGCGCAATTCTCCTGGATGGTGCGGCGAATCCAGGAATGGTCCAGGAACCCCAAGGCCTTTCGGAGGAAGAGAAAACACCATGAAGGGATGTAAAGTTTCCAAGAGCTTTTACGGTATCAAGAATTCCCCCAGACTTTAGAAAGGAGGGGATCCTACAAAATCTTTGAAAATGAGAAAAAGCTATGCACTGTGCTGGAAAAAAAAAAACATTATTATGAAAACATTAGAAGATATTACTCAGGGAAAAAGGCTCAGGTAAACTAGCAGACAGAATTCAAGAAAAACTCTAAGGAACAAACACTACGGTACGAACTCTGAGGTAAAAATTATTAAGAGGCAGCTTGGCAAAGTGGTTAAGAATGGCAGCTTCTAATCTGGCGAGCCGGGTTTGATTCCCCTTCGTCCACATGCAGCCAGCTGGGTGACCTTGGGCTAGTCACAGCCCTGGCAGTAGTGTTCTGATATCAACAATTTTCACAATACCAATAATTCCCCCAGACTTTGGGAAGGAGGGGATCGTACAAAATCTTTGAAAATGGGCAAAAGTCATGCCTCGTGATGAAAACAAAACAAACAAAAACCCAAAGCCAACAGTATTACGAAGCTGTTAGCAGATGTTATTCAGGAGAAACGCTGAGGTAAACTAGCAGACAGTATTGAAGAGAAATTCTAAGGCACAAACTTGGAGGGAAGAACTCTGAGGTAAAAACTATTAAGAGACAGTTTGGCATAGTGGTTAAGAACGGGAGCTTTTAATGTGGTGAGCAGGGCTTGATTCCCCTTCCTCCACAGGCAGCCAGTTGAGTGACCTTGGGCAAGTCACAGCCCTGACAGTACTGTTCTGGCAGGGTGGTTCTCTCAGAGCTCTCTCAGTCCCATGTACCTCACAGGGTGCCTTTTAGGGGGGGAGGAAAGGAAGGCTGCATTGCGACTCCTTCAGGTAGTGAAAGCGGGGTATAAAACCTAAATATTTTTCATGAGTGGTGGGAAGTTAGGTCTTTATCAAGACATGGCTTTACACCATATAAACGCATTCCTCTGCTACCACTCAGTTACCTGCTGGACCTGTCAAACCCTACAGGTCGTGCAATCCTAACCAGGTCTCCTCAGATCCCTACTCAAAGGGGCTTCCTCCAGGAAGGTGCTCTCAGGCAAACACTGTGTAATGTCTCAGTATGCTCGGATACAGATTCATGATAAAAAGGCCAAGATCCGTACCCAGGGAGGCTGCCGTCTCATAATTCTCCCGCATGACTTCCCAGTAGAGAGCTGATTGGGCCGGATCCAGCAGAGCCCATTCCTCCCGCGTGAAGAACACGGCCACCTCCTCAAAGGACACGGGGGGCCCTGAGGGAGGATTTCCCCACGTCATCTTCTCTGACGGCCCCTGAGGATTCACACAAGAAAACAGAATCCTCAGGCAAGACACAGGAAGGAAAAACAGAAAAGTCAATCTAAAAAACACTCAATGTGTCTTTTCAGACTCCAAAGAACAACCCAGAAGCCATATATACTCTGGGAAAATGAGGAGGTTGCCATCTTGGAACGATGCCTCAAGCGCTACGGATCGAGGGGAGCATGCCTAGCTGGGCTTCAATTCAGTCCAGTTGGCTTCACACTTGCCTGGGATTCAGGAGGAGCAGAAAAAGACCGACTGTTCCCTTCCCTATAATAACATTCTAACTCTTCTCTCTCCAAGATCCAGCCGTTAAGAGCAGGGGCTTCCAATCTGGCGAGCTGGGTTCGATTCCCCATTCCTCCACATCCAGCAAGCTGGGTGACCTTGGGCCAGTCACAGTCCTGTTAGTTCTGTTCTCACAGAGCAATCCTGTCAGAGCTCTCGGCCTCAGCAACTCATGGGGGAGAGGAAGGAAAGGTGAATGTAACCTGCTTTGAGACTCTTTTGGGCAGTGAAAAGCAGGGAATCAAACTAACGCTTCTTCATACCAAAAATGGGTCTGTGTAACAGAGCAAGTATTCAGTCTCGGCCCTCCCTCCCATAATGCCGTAAAATCTGCTCCATTTGAGCTGATAAGCCCAGTTGGTGATTCTGGCCCTGCCACTCCCTCAGGCTGGCCTACCTCACAAGGCTGTCATTGTCAGGACAATATGGAGGAGAGCGGAACTATGTGGTATGGCGTTTGGGGTTTTCATTGGGGAGAACTGTAGGGTTAGACTCTGTGCTTGCTTCTCAGGGCTTCTGCAGCTGCAAATGTATGTGGCATGGAAAAGGGAGCATCGGAGCATTACCTGCATTTTTAAATCTATCAACGCTTTGCAGCTGCCAAATTTCAAGAAAAAAAACCCTGGGTCTAAAAAAGCCACGGAAAGGAAGTGACAAGATTTACCACCCGTGCAGCTCAAGGTCCAGCTCAAGGATTTTAGGACTTTGTGTTTACGGGGCGGGGGGGGGGGCAAACTGAGGGTCTCCAGATGTCCCTGGACTACAGTTCCTATGAGCCCCGGCCAGCGGCACATGGGAACTGTAATCCACGGCCATCTGCAGAGCCCCAGTTTGTCCACCCCTGCTGTCGTGGTTAGGAGAGGCGGCAGCCTCGGATCTTCTCTAAAAATAAGCGCCTGAACCCCATCAGTGGAAAGTTCCCCCTCCTGCAATCGGGTGGGCGAGCAGCTTCCCCCCTGCCCCAAGACCCCCCTCCTGGAGCCGCCGCCCCCTTCCCCCTCCCCGTCCAGGCAGCACCCTGATCTCCCCCCAGCCCTTCCTCCCCCCTCGCCTGCACCCACCTCGGCTGCGCGCCCCAGAGGCGATTCCTCCCTCCGGCCGGCCGGGGAAAAGGGGCTCCGGGACGATCCTCCCGGGCACAAAGGTCGGCGGATCTCCCCCTCCCGTCCCCGCCTCTCTGGATCCCCCCCCAAGAGACGCAGGCTCAGCTCCGCCCCTGCGTTTGCGCGGCATTTTGGGAGTTGTAGTTCCCTGCAGCAGAAGCCAAGGGGCAGATGTTTGGGGAAGGAGCATCCCCCCCCCCCGAGGGTATTCCGGCTCTCCTTCCTTCGGGATTCTTCCTGCGCCTCCAGGCAGCCTCTCCTGTGGCGGGCAACTTGGCATGGGCAGGTGCCTTTCAAGAGAATCGAGGAGCCTATCTGGAGTAAACCTAAGGTCTGGGTTCAAGTCCGGCATCTTATTGCAAATACTGGGTCCCTCCCCAGGGGTAGTCAAACTGTGGCCCTCCAGATGTCCATGGACTACAATTCCCACGAGCCCCTGCCAGCAAACACGGTTACAGATGAGCTTTCCAGAGCCCTGTCTTCAGAGATGTGAATGAAAATCCGACTGGAGACTCTTCTTAGGGGGAGATTACATGGCAACCAATTCCTCCTGGTTCTGCATTGAACCTCATTTCCCTCCTTCCTGTGAATTAGGCCACAGGCACAAAAATGGCACCCAGCCTTAATCCACACGGGGTAGTCACAGTACACAGGTGTCCACCCTGCTCCTTCTGTCTCCATTTTTTCACTGCTGATAAAATGTTTTGTGCCCACATGCCTCTTTCATGGTTGCTGAGCTGGATTTTTGTATACTGTTGTTTACTACCCAAAGGAGTCTCAAAGTGGCTTACAAATACCTTTTCCCTTTGTCTCCCCACAATAGACAACCTATGAGGGATGTGGGGCTGTGAGAGGTCTGAGAGAACTGGGAATGGGCCACAGTCACCCAGCAGGCCTCAAGTGTCTCAAAGCATTATCCAATCACCTTCCCTTCCTTACCCCATAGTAGACTCCCTGTGAGGGAGGTGGGGTAGAGAGCCTCACTTGGAAGCTGGCAACCCTAAGAGGAGGTCTCTCTGTGCACAGCAGGCTTGACCTTAATCAGGTTTTTTAAAATGGCTTTTATTTACCAGGGGATTCTTGAAAAACTCACTTCAGTTCCTAGGTCTCTCCAGCCATTTACTTGTTCACTATTTACAGATTCAGGCTGTAAATATTATTTTAGATCTTTTTGTACTGACCAGACTCGCAGGACTGATGCTGGTCTGCCTTCCTGTGCCCCAGAATACAAATAGTTGCTGATAAGTGCTGCCCATAGCCCATAGCCCAGGAGGAACACACACAGACCACTCCCTCCCAACTGCAGTCTGCAGGCCTCTACCATTTAGATCGCTGCGCATCTCTAGATTATAATGATCAGCTCTGCAGGCAAAAATAGCTCCATTGAAGGCCGGACTCTGAGGCATTGAATGATTTTGACATCCCACCTTCAAACCTCCAGGAATGTTTCCAACCCAGGGCTGGCCAATCTCCAGGCGGGGCCTGGAGAGCTCTTGGAATTACAGCTCATCTGCAGAGTGTAAAGATCACCTCCCCAGGCAGAAAGGACTGCTTTAGAGTTTGGACAGGGTTGCTGTGGAGAAGAAACAGCAGCGGCGTCTGCCAGAGTGGTATTTTAAGAGAGAAGGGGCTTTTCTATGGTCTCCCTGAAGTTAAAAATATAAACATAAATAAAAATAAATAAATAATTGTTGCATTTCCAGAGCAGTCCTCCACCGGGAAGGTGGAAGGCTGCAGACAGGGATGCCAATTCCAGAAAATTCCTGGAGATTCCTGGACATTGGGGGGCGTACCTGGGAAGAAATCTCAGTGGGGAAGGGACCGACAGGCCCCACCTGGAGGTTGGCACTGTAGGGAAATCTCTGGGGCCTGATTGGAGCCTCTAAGAGTCCAGGAGGGAGGGGGTGGGAGAGCTCTGCTCTGGAATCAGCCCCTCCCCTCTGTGGGTCGACAGTTTAACTGTCATTCTTCCTTCTCTTTGCCTCTCTCTCTTGTGTTTTCTTTTATTGTTGTGAAGTTAACGCGAAGAAATTTACATGTAACTATGTATTAAACTCAGCTTCAGCTTTCTTAATATAAATACTTATTTATATTATTATATATTATATATAAATATTATATTAAAATAAACAGAACGTGTCCAGAGGAGGGCAACAAAGATGGTGAGGGGTTTGGAGACCAAGACGTATGAGGAAAGCTTGGGGGTGCTTGGTCTGTTTAGCCTGGAGAGGAGACAACTGAGAGGGGATCTGATAACCATCTTCAAGTATTTCAAAGGCTGACATGTAGAGGATGGAGCAGAGTTGTTCTCTCTTGCCCCGGAGGGACGGACCAGAACCAATGGTATGAAATTAATTCAAAAGAAATTCCGTCTAAACATCCGGAAGAAGTTCCTGACAGTCAGAGTAGTTTCTCAGTGAAAGAGGCTTCCTTGGGAGGTGGTGACTTCTCCATCTTTGTAGATTTTTAAGCAGAGGCTGGATAGCCATCTGACGGAGAGGCTGATTCTGTGAAGGCTCAAGGGGGTGGCAGGTGACAGTGGATGAGTGATAGGATTGGGAGTGTCCCGCATAGTGCAGGGGGTTGGACTAGATGACCCAGGAGGTCCCTTCCAACTCTATGATTCTATACTCAACCACGATGAAGAAACTTCAAACACTGCTACATTAAAAGAAGAAGAGGGAATATCCTGCATCTAGTGAAAGCTGTGATGTTGTACCAAGGGAAGAGACAGGCTGTCCACATTTAACAGGCACCCCTGCACCTGGGAACTGAACCAGCGCAGCTGGGAGGGCACAGAAGAGTGGGCTGGAGAAGAAATGGGAAAGGGCATAGATTCAGATGAGTAGCCGACTTTAAGAGCGGAGCATAAGTGAGGGAAGCTCATGTTAACTTAATTGCATTGGGGGGGTTGCAGGGGGTGACGTGGTATGATGTCACTTCCAGTGAGTGTGTGTCTGATGGCGCTTCTGGTGTCATGTGATTTCCAGGGGTGTGGCAGGGAGGTGTGGCCTGCTGACATTAAGCCTGAGGAATGGCTCAAGGGTTTCTCAAGGGTATAAAAGCTGAGAAAGGGAGGTCTAGGGCAGAGGTGGCCACACCGTGGCTCTCCAGGTACTACAATTCCCATGAGTCCCCGCAAGCACAGAAAACAAATCTTTGGAGCTCTGAGTAGTTTCCTGGCGGTACAACAAAATCTGCTCCCTGCTTGAGTCTTCGTTTATTTAAAACCCTTCTATGATGCCTTTCCACCCAGGGAAGGTCTGCAACACAGGAAACGTCAAAAGATGAAAAGATCGACACATTAAAAGCAGCCAGCAGTGTCTTCCATCAGCAATATAATTCAAGTCACCTCCCTCTTAACCTTGAAAGTCTCCCCCCTTTCTATGCTGTAATTCACTGACTAAAGGGGGGGCACACATATACTGATGTACTTTCTCTGCATGAATCCTCTTAAGTACAGTAACACAAGATTAGGGAGAAAGGCCTTGCATCAATCTCAGAATGGTTTTTTTTTTAATTCAAAGTTTTTGTTTTATTTTCCAAGATTAAAGATAGTACAATACAAGTAATCTACATTATTGATACAGAAAAAAATAGATTGTGCTCTTCATTTAATACACTTAATTCCCCGTTTCAATCCCCTTTTAACTTATTTTCTTAGGTAAATCAGATAAGGGCCCCATTGTTTTTGAAGGGCCTCTTCTCTTCATTTGAAAATATAAGACCCCACATAGCTACACAATAGTATGAACTTTTGCCCAAAGCTTATAAACTTTTTCACGTTTCCACCACATTTAGAAGGAGAAGCCTACTTTGTTGCCATCTTTTCAGCATTTGTTTGCATAGTTTTTAACAATTTTAACGGTCATTTTTGGTGTCCCATAACACCTATGAAACAATTTATACTTAACACAATCTTAGAGCCATCCACATTTAGGGAAAAAAGCCTACTTAGTTGTACAGAAGAAAAATATAAAGGTTGTTATACGAGTATAAGTTCTATAAGTGTAAGTTGTTAATACAAAAAATAGTAAAATAGAGTCTTCGTTAGTTACACCTCCTCAATTAGGTGCCTCCTTTTAGTTATGCTTTAAGTTTAAACTGGGAGTCACTGCGGAGATATGTTTTATAAAACAAATTCAGCTAACATAGAAAATCTAAGACCCCACACTTACATGATAGTATTCTCCTTTCCGTTCCCCAGTCTTCTTAAGGGGGTCTCATATCGAGGCTTGCTGCATCTTGTTGTTCCCGTTGACTTGTGTTCTGTCCAGTTGGCCTTTGGCATAGAAAGTGCAGTTGTAGTCTTTCCCTCGGAGTATGCATCGGTGAATCTTTGAGACAGTTGTACCTCCTGGGCTCCAATATCAGTACAGTTTTTTTCCCGAGAAGCTCCTTTAAATCGATTACTTTCACAGCAGATCCATATATCTTTTGATTGGTTCTTATGTACTGTTGCTTTGGAGTGTCTGCATGTCTTTTTAGGAAGGGTGTCCTTATCTAGGCTGCAAGGCTCCGACATCCCCTTTTCCATCTCCATAGTTTCAAATTTCTCTTCTGCTGGTAGTTTTCCACCTTGTTTAGAGCTATCATCAGCCACTGTTATTGATCCATCATTCCTGTTAGAGACTTCTTCCTTGCCGTCTTGGATCTCCTTGAAAATATTTTTAAGCAAGCCTTCTGTAAATGCTTTCAGATCTTGGGTTTGTTTCTCTATTAGATGAGCCATTCTTTTTAGCATAGACATGTTTTAGGCTTGCAAGTCAGCTAATCTCAGGCAATTTTGCAAATAGCCAGTAGAGGTCCTACAGAGTCCTAACAAAAGCAACAGTCTGTTTTGATCTCCGACGTTTCTGGCACTGGCATGTGACGTATTGAAGTCAGTAAAGCAGTGTCTCGTACTGGAACAGAATTCTCGCGAGATCCTCCCACCACGGCTCTTATCTCTTATCTCCGAAAACCAAAACAAATGCAGTTAAATCTATTACTAATTGGTTTGAGTTGATTTAAGTCCTACTTCTGCTTAGGGAAGAGAATTAGCCTGCCTCATATCGAGGTGGCTTCAGGCAGAGCCAAAAAGGGGGGAAAAAGAGAAACGGAGAAATACTTGCGTCTCTGTGCGTTGATTGATGTCTTGATATCTTGGAATTTGGCAGATGTCCTCCCCTCAGTTCACAGCATTCATTTGCAGGAAATCGTAGTAGAGGGTCAAAGTAAATTCTTGAAGGAAGGAAGAAAGAAAGAAAGAAAAGAAAGAAAAGTCCAGAATATGGCAGACGTCCTCTTGACCCGAAACGCTGACAGCCTGTAATCCAGGGAGATATACTCCCTAAAGGATTGGAGACGGCCCCAAGAATTCCCTAGAACTTCCTGGGTAGAAAGGTGAGGTGGGGTTTGCGTACCCCTCCTCTTTTCTGCCAATTGCTTCCACAATTGACCCGTCAGGCTTCAGAGATTGCACTGCAATCCTTTTAAAACGCCATCTTCAGCCACCAATCTCAGCATGTATTGATTTTTAAGAAGGCTTTATTAAATGTGTTTTGGCTCCTCCACAGTCTGAACACTTGGATGTTGATTTTCCCCTCTTGAAGATCGAGTAAACTTTGAGCAGGCAGTGAACCGTTTCCACACTTCGAACCTTTTATGGTTTCTCTCCTTTGTGAATCTTTGCATGTCTATTAAGCTTCACTGCATTACGAAAGCTCTCATTACAATTGGAGCATTTGTAGGGCTTCTCCCCAGTGCGGAGTCCTTGATGCGAAGCCAGGCTCTTTCTCCATCTGAAGTGCTCCCCAGATTCTGAACATGGATGTGGTTTCTCACTTGTGTGGAGCAGGAGACGTGACGCCAAGACTGCGCTCTGACTGAAGCTCTTCCCGCACTATAAGCATATTCAGGGCTTCCCCCTGTGTGAATCTTTTGGTGTTGAGTGAGGCTGCTGCCGTAAGGGAAGTGCTTCCTGCATTCTGAGCATTCATAGGGCTTCTCCCGTGTGAATCCTTTGGTGTTTAGTGAGGCTGCTGCTGCGAGAGAAGCGTTTTCTGCAGTCTGAGCATTCATAGGGCTTCTCCCCTGTGTGAATCCTTTGATGTAAAGTGAGGCTCCTGCTGCAAGAGAAGCGCTTCCCGCAATCTGAGCATTCATAGGGTTTCTCCCCTGTGTGAATCCTTTGGTGTAAAGTGAGGCTGCTGCTGCAAGAGAAGCGCTTCCCGCAATCTGAGCATTCATAGGGCTTCTCCCCTGTATGAATCCTTTGATGTAAAGTGAGGCTGCTGCTGCAAGAGAAGCGCTTCCCGCAATCTGAGCATTCATAGGGCTTCTCCCCTGTATGAATCCTTTGGTGTAAAGTGAGGCTGCCCCTGCAAGAGAAGCGCTTCCTGCATTCTGGGCATTCATAAGGCTTCTCCCCTGTATGAATCCTTTGGTGTTTAGTGAGGATGGCACTGCAAGAGAAGCACTTCCCGCAATCTGAGCATTCATAGAGCTTCTCCCCTGTGTGAATCGTTTTATGGAAAGTGAGGCTGCTGCTGCGAGAGAAGCGCTTCCCGCAATCTGAGCATTCATAGGGCTTCTCCCCTGTGTGAATTCTTTGGTGTCTAGTGAGGTTGGCACTGCAAGAGAAGCACTTCCCGCAATCTGAGCATTCATAGGGCTTCTCCCCTGTATGAATCTTTTGGTGTCTAGTGAGGGTGCCACTGCAAGAGAAGTACTTCCCGCAATCTGAGCATTCATAGAGCTTCTCCCCTGTGTGAATCCTTTTATGAAAAGTGAGGTTGCTGCTGCGAGAGAAGCCCTTCCCGCAATCTGAGCATTCATAGGGCTTCTCCCCTGTGTGAATCCTTTGATGTAAAGTGAGGCTGCCCCTGCAAGAGAAGCGTTTCCTGCATTCTGGGCATTCATAAGGCTTCTCCCCTGTATGAATCTTTTGGTGTCTAATGAGGGTGGCACCGCAAGAGAAGCACTTCCCGCATTGTGAGCATTCATAGGGCTTCTCTCCTGTGTGAATCCTTTGATGTACAGTGAGGGTGCCCCTGCGAGAGAAGCGCTTCCCGCAATCTGAGCATTCATAGGGCTTCTCCCCTGTGTGAATCCTTTGATGTAAAGTGAGGCTGCCACTGCAAGAGAAGCACTTCCCGCAATCTGAGCATTCATAGGGCTTCTCCCCTGTGTGAATCCTTTGATGTAAAGTGAGGCTGCCACTGCAAGAGAAGTGCTTCCTGCAATCTGAGCATTCATAGGGCTTCTCCCCTGTGTGAATCCTTTGGTGTTCAGTGAGGCCGCTTTTGTAAAAAAATCGCTTCCCACATTCTGAGCATTCATAGGGCTTTTCCCCTGTGTGAACCCTCTGATGCACATTGAGGTAGTTATGAGAAAAGAAGCTGTTGCCGCATTCCAAGCACTTATGAGGCTTCTCCCCTGTGTGAATCCTCTTGTGTTGATTAAGGTTGGATTTGTGAAAATAGCTCTTGCTACAATCTGAGCATTTGTATGGCTTCTCCGCATGGTGACTGTGTTGATGCAAAAGAACTTGGACTCTTTGCTTGAAGCTCTTCCTATGCCCCAGGGAACCATATATTTTCTTGCCTATTTGAATCTTCCGGTCTTTCTTGACACTGGAGATACCAATAAACACTTTTCCGTTAACTGGGCAATTCTTCTGTCCTTTTCCATTTTGTAGTTTGCTCTGGACTGGGGTGTCAAACCTTCTGCTCTTCTGGCAGGCCGCACTGCCTTCCCTCCACTTCTGCCATCCTTCCCGTTTTGTTTTCAGCTGCTTCCGAGGTTCATTTTGATCCCATGTTTCTGCCTTCAGATCCTCATCTCCTTCTGAAGACACCCCTCTTGGTTGCCCCTGTGCCTCAGTCTCTGGCACATCTCCTAGTGGGGAGAAAAAACCAGTAAGATCTTGTAGAAAGGCAGACCGCTCTGCTCAGCCTGTCATTAGCCAATGGGACTTTACCCAGTAGGAAGTTTGCAAAAGGGAAAGGGACAGGGAGAGGAAGGGAGGTGGGGCAGAGGGGACCCGAAGCGTAGACCAAAGTGGAACTATTGGGAAGGGCTGTGGGTCAGGGTGGGGCACTGATAGGCAAGCACACAGCCCTTAGTTCAATCCCCAGCATCTCAAGTTGAAAGGTCAGGGGGTGAACTGAATTGTATTAGCCCTCTGAGGAAAGGCTGTGGGACGAGGGAAAGTTCAGCCTGGCCCTTTCCAACTCTATGGTTCTCTGCAGTCCAGGTCTCTTAGGCCAAGTACTTTCAAGGCATCCCAGTCCTCATATCTTTTTGGCCTGAGTTTGAGGAGATATTTGTCCCCTTGGGTTTAGTGAGGGAGAAGTCAGCCTTTTTCTGCCTCCGTACAAAATTCTTCCATCTTCAAAAATACCCTAATTTTCAACATGTACTTATTTATCTGTAAAATTTCTAAGCTGGTTTTGTAGGGAACCTCTACATGAAGGTAAAGGTATCCCCTGTGCAAGCACCGCGTCATGTCTGACCCTTGGGGTGACGCCCTCTAGCGTTTTCATGGCAGACTCAATACGGGGTGGTTTGCCAGTGCCTTCCCCAGTCATTACCGCTTACCCCCCAGCACGGCTTACAAAATGAAACATAACTAAAACGGAAAAGGTTTTAAACCCAGCTCACAAAAACACTCCCCCATAAAAAAAAACCCTGCATCCAACAGCAAAAGATGTAGTAGCTTAAGATAGATATTAACTCTCCTCTACAAAAAATGGGGAAGGTAAATGCCACTAAAACTTTAATTTAAAAGCTTGGGTAAAGATAAACAGTTTGGCCTCTAGGTCCTAAGAGAACCTCGAGGCTTCTCCCACAGGGAAGTTGGCACCCCTGGAACTTGCCTGTGAGCACCAGCGCTCCCCTCCCCCTCCCTCCCAAAAGCAAGCCAGAGCTTGTAAGGAGCATCTTCGCAGGCGGTCTGGGGAGGAACAGGTAAGGCAGTTTCTCCAAGTGACCTGGCCCCAAACGAACTGATACTCCACGTTCCCTGTATTGCTTCCCCCTCTTACCTGAGAAGGGGCCACCTGCACACCCTCCTGATTCCTCACAGGTGTGGAGGATCCACATTTCTCTTGGATGGAGCCGTGCATCAAGGAATGGTCCAGGGACCCCAAGTCCTTCAAGGGGAACAGAAAACACCATGAAGGGATTTTGACTTTCCAAGGAGGTTCACGGTGGGGTTAATCTACCTGCCCTTTTTAGGACTGGGGGCATTGGGAATGTAGAATCATAGAATCATAGAGTTGGAAGGGGCCATACAGGCCATCTAGTCCAACCCCCTGCTCAACGCAGGATTAGCCCTAAGCATCCTAAAGCATCCAATAAAAGTGTGTATCCAACCTTTGCTTGAAGACTTCCAGTGAGGGGGCGCTCACCACCTCCTTAGGCAGCCTATTCCACTGCTGAACTACTCTGACTGTGAAAAACTTTTTCCTTATATGTGTGTATCCAATTGGCCTACAAGACCTTTGATTGCAGCTTGATTCCAGGGGTGCCAACTTTCCTGTGGGAGAACGAGTTCCCGGAGGAGATCAGGGCCCTGAGCTTAAACAGTTCCGCAGGGCCTGCACAAAGGAGCTCTTCCGCCAGGCATTTGGTTGAGACCAGACACAATCGACAATGACTGGAAGGCCCCTGCTCCCCCCTGCCCCCCCTCAGAAGTCCACCAACATGCTCTGGACCTGTTTGTATTGTTGCATTGTTGTATTGCCTATATTATTTATACTATTACATTGTTATATGGTTATTATTGTAAAGTTATTCACGTGCTATAGATTGTTTTATGAACTGTTGTTGTTCTTATGTAAACCGCCCTGAGCCCCCGGGGAGGGCAGTATATAAATATAAATAAATAAAATAAAATAAATAAATAAGTAAGTAAGTAAATAAGTTCAAACACCAGCATTCATTGGAAACAAGCAGGGAGCTTATTCTGAGACCAGCCTGAGGTAAATCTTAGTATCAACCAGTTGTTGCAGGACGTTAGGTCTTCAACAGGACATGCCTAAGGGAAACTTTATCTCAGGCGGATTGGCAGCAGATAAACAAACCTCCGGGATCGTGGACAGAGGGTAGTAATAGGAGAAAGAACATCAGACCGCCGACAACTTACTTGTGGAGTCCCACAGGGAGCGGTCCTCTCTCCTATCCCATTCAACATCTTCATGTGCCCTCTTGCACAACTGGTACAGAAGTTTGGGCTGGGTTGCCATCAATATGCAGATGACACCCTCCTCCTGATGGATGGCCGCCCTGACTCTCCCCCAGAAGCATTAGCCAGCTGCCTGGAAGCAGTGACGAGATGGCTCAAGCAAAGTCGTCTGAAGCCCAATCCTTCAAAGACGGAGGTCCTGTGGCTGGGTAGGAAGGGCCCATGTGAGGCCATACGCGGTCAGGGCCCAGTGTACCTGAGGGATCGCCTCCCTGCCTACACCCCCAAAAGAGCCCTGCGCTCCACTGCTACCAACCAGCTAAAGGTCCCTGGCCCTAAAGAAGTCCGCCTGGTCTCAACCAGGGCCAGAGCATTCTCTGTTCTGGCCCCCACCTGGTGGAACGAGCTCCCGGAGGAGATCAGGGCCCTGACGGAGCTTAAACAGTTCCGCAGGGCCTGCAAGGAGGAGCTCTTCCGCCAGGCATTTGGTTGAGACCAGATATATATAACCAACAGCGACCAAAGGGCCCCTTCTCCCCGCTCCCCCCCTCAGAACACCACCTATACACTCTGGACCTGTTTGTATGTTGCAACGTTGTATTGTTTATTGCTTATACAATTATAATGTTATATGTTTACAATTATTAGTTATTATTGCACGGTTATTCAAATATTTTATAGACTGTTCCATGTATTGTTCTTATGTTATTATGTAAACCGCCCTGAGCCCCCGCGGAGGGCGGTATATAAATATAATAAATAAATAAATCAAATTAAAAAAATTCCTCTGCTACAACCCAGTTATCGGCTAGACCCGGGAAACCCTACAGGGAGTGTAATCCTAATTGGGTCTCCTCAGAACCCTACTCAAGTTTGCACAATGGAGCTTCTTCCTGTAACGTGTTCTTAGGCAAGCGCTGGGTTCCCCAGTCAAGGGAACGTCATCGATGAACTGCTACCTCCACAGGTACATGCAATTCACACTCCTGGCAAACTAGCCTCTGCCCACCAGGGCTTCCATCCCTCAAAGCCCAGCTGAAAAGATCTCCCCACAGTGATGGCCTGGAGTGGTGACAGATGCTCTCTCCTGTTCTTTATTCACGATAAACGGGCCAGGATCCTTACCCAGAGAGGCCACCGCCTCATAATTCTCCTGCATGACTCCCCAGTAGAGGGCTCTTTGGGCCGGATCCAGCAGGGCCCATTCCTCCGGGGTGAAGAACACGGCCACCCCCTCAAAGGACACGGGGGGCCCTGAGGGAGGATGTCCACCGTTCCCCTTCTCTGACGATCCAAGAGGGTTCCCACAAGAAAGCAAAATACCACAGGGGAGTAAGTATGGAATACATCAGACTGACGGGAAGCAACATTAAACGTGTCTTTTCAGACTCAGAAGTGAAGCATAATTTGGGAAAGTCACAGGAGTGCCCTCTAAGGACAATACTCCAACTTTTCAAGTAACATAAAACATTCAGGATCTCATCAGTACCAATTTCGAAAAGTGCATCAAATAGACAATCCACACATATTATTCACACTGGGGTGATCCCATCCCAGTAGACCCACCCCGGCAGTCTCCTGCCTGAACCATTCAGATCTAGCTGAAGTATTCAGACCATTCAAGGAAGTCCCGAAAATCAGGAGGCCAATGAGCAATAGAACCAGGTTTGCTTCTGCAGTCACAAGAGGGGCTCCCCTGGGAAACAGGAGGGGAGGGCCTGGAGGGGTCCCTCCCAAGTTTCCCCTTCCAGGATGTCGGGGGAAGGAGTGAGGTTTGAGGTGACGCTTGGAGGAGCCTGAGAGAGGAAGGCCACCAGGAACACTTGAAGCAAGGCCTGAGGCCCGTCAGTGTGTGGGGGGGGAAGCTTGAGCTGAGGCCTGCCAGGTGCTCCACCCCTCAGCCTCAGAATCTTGACAGACCTCACCCAAGGACACAGCAGAGAGCCTTCCCTTTTCTTTCCCTGAAAGAGCCCCAAATTATTCTCCCCCTCATCCAGTCCAGTCAGGGAGGAAAAGTCCACGAGAGACGCCCCTTTCCCAGTACTGCTCTCTCCTCCTCACCGGACAAGGGGGGACCTGCACACCTTCCCGACCTCTCACAGCTCTGGAGGAAGCGCATTTCTCCTGGATGGTGCGGCGAATCCAGGAATGGTCCAGGAACCCCAAGGCCTTTCGGAGGAAGAGAAAACACCATGAAGGGATGTAAAGTTTCCAAGAGCTTTTACGGTATCAAGAATTCCCCCAGACTTTGGGAAGGAGGAGATTGTACAAAATCTTTGAAAATGGGCAAAAGTCACGCCTCGTGATGGAAACAAAACAAACAAAAACCCAAAGCCAACAGTATTACGAAGCTGTTAGCAGATGTTATTCAGGAGAAACGCTGAGGTAAACTCGCAGACAGTATTGAAGAGAAATTCTAAGGCACAAACTTGGAGGGAAGAACTCTGAGGTAAAAACTATTAAGAGACAGTTTGGCATAGTGGTTAAGAATGGGAGCTTTTAATGTGGTGAGCAGGGCTTGATTCCCCTTCCTCCACATGCAGCCAGTTGAGTGACCTTGGGCAAGTCACAGCCCTGACAGTACTGTTCTGGCAGGGTGGTTCTTTCAGAGATCTCTCAGTCCCATGTACCTCACAGGGTGCCTTTTAGGGGGAGAGGAAAGGAAGGCTGCATTGGGACTCCTTCAGGTAGTGAAAGCGGGGTATAAAACCTAAATATTTTTCATGAGTGGTGGGAAGTTAGGTCTTTATCAAGACATGGCTTTACACCATATAAACGCATTCCTCTGCTACCACTCAGTTACCTGCTGGACCTGTCAAACCCTACAGGCCGTGCAATCCTAACCAGGTCTCCTCAGATCCCTACTCAAAGGGGCTTCCTCCAGGAAGGTGTTCCCAGGCAAACACTGTGTAATGTCTCAGTATGCTCGGATACAGATTCATGATAAAAAGGCCAAGATCCGTACCCAGGGAGGCTGCCGTCTCATAATTCTCCCGCATGACTTCCCAGTAGAGAGACCTTTGGGCCGGATCCAGCAGAGCCCATTCCTCCCGCGTGAAGAACACGGCTACCTCCTCGAAGGACACGGGGGGCCCTGAGGGAGGAATTCCCCACGTCATCTTCTCTGACGGCCCCTGAGTATTCACACAAGAAAACAGAATCCTCAGGCGAGACACAGGAAGGAAAAACAGAAAAGTCAATCTAAAAAACACTCAATGTGTCTTTTCAGACTCCAAAGAACAACCCAGAAGCCATATATACTCTGGGAAAATCAGGAGGTTGCCATCTTGGAAAGATGCCTCAAGCCCTACAGATCGAGGGGAGCGTGCCTAGCTGGGCTTCAATTCAGTCCAGTTGGCTTCACACTTGCCTGGAATTCAGTAGGAGCGGAAGCAGATCGACTGTTCCCTTCCCTGTAATAACATTCTAACTCTACTCTCTCCAAGATCCAGCCGTTAAGAGCAGGGGCTTCCAATCTGGCGAGCTGGGTTCGATTCCCCATTCCTCCACATCCAGCCAGCTGGGTGACCTTGGGCCAGTCACAGTCCTGTTAGTCACAGGCCAGTCACAGTCACAGTCACAGTCCAGTCACAGTCCAGCAAGTATTCAGTCTCGGCCCTCCCTCCCATAATGCCGTAAAATCTGCTCCATTTAAGCTGATAAGCCCAGTTGCTGATTCTGGGCCTGCCACTCCCTCAGGCTAGCCTACCTCACAAGGCTGTCATTGTCAGGACTATATGGAGGAGAGCAGACCTATGTGGTGTGGCGTTTTGGGTTTTCATTGGGGAGAACTGTAGGGTTACACTCTGTGCTTGCTTCTCAGGGCTTCTGCAGCTGCAAATGTATGTGGCATGGAAAAGGGAGCATCGGAGCATTACCTGCATTTTTAAATCTATCAACGCTTTGCAGCTGCCAAATTAAAAAAAAAAAAACCCTGGGTCTGAAAAAGCCACGGAAAGGAAGTGACAAGATTTGCCACCCGTGCAAAGGTCCAGCTCAAGGATTTTAGGGTTTGGGGCTTACTGAATTCCATCTTGGGGCCAATCTTCAAAGCCCCAAAGAGCCCGAGGTTACCCTTGGAGCCCGCTTGATGTTGGCCCCAAACGGGGCGCGGGGGGCAAACTGAGGGTCTCCAGATGTCCCTGGACTACAGTTCCTATGAGCCCCGGCCAGCGGCACATGGGAACTGTAATCCACGGCCGTCTGCAGAGCCCCAGTTTGTCCACCCCTGCTGTCGTGGTTAGGAGAGGCGGCAGCCTCGGATCTTCTCTAACAATAAGCGCCTGAACCCCATCAGTGGAAAGTTCCCCCTCCTGCAATCGGGTGGGCGAGCAGCCTCCCCCCTCCTGGAGCCACCGCCCCCTGCCCCCTGCCCCCTGCCCCCTGCCCCCTCCCCCCTCCCCGTCCAGGCAGCACCCTGATCTCCCCCCAGCCCTTCCTCCCCCCTCGCCTGCACCCACCTCGGCTGTGCCCCCTTCCAAGAGGCGAGTCCTCCCTCCCTCCCTCCCTCCGGCCGGCCGGGGAAAAGGGGCTCCGGGACGCTCCTCCCGGGCACAAAGGGCGGCGGATCTCCCCCTCCCGTCCCCGCCTCTCTGGATCCCCCCCCAAGACACGCAGGCTCAGCTCCGCCCCTGCGTTTGCGCGGCATTTCGGGAGTTGTAGTTCCCTGTAGGCACTGTAGGGAAATCTCTGGGGCCTGATTGGAGCCTCTAAGAGTCCAGGAGGGAGGGGGTGGGAGAGCTCTGCTCCGGAATCAGCCCCTCCCCTCTGTGGGTCGACAGTTTAACTGTCATTCTTCCTTCTCTTTGCCTCTCTCTCTTGTGTTTTCTTTTATTGTTGTGAAGTTAACGCGAATAAATTTACATGTAACTATGTATTAAACTCAGCTTCAGCTTTCTTAATATAAATACTTATTTATATTATTATATATTATATATAAATATTATATTAAAATAAACGGAGCGTGTCCAGAGGAGGGCAACAAAGATGGTGAGGGGTTTGGAGACCAAGACGTATGAGGAAAGGTTGGGGGAGCTTGGTCTGTTTAGCCTGGAGAGGAGACGACTGAGAGGGGATCTGATAACCATCTTCAAGTATTTCAAAGGCTGCCATGTAGAGGATGGAGCAGAGTTGTTCTCTCTTGCCCCAGAGGGACGGACCAGAACCAATGGGATGAAATTAATTCAAAAGAAATTCCGTCTAAACATCCGGAAGAAGTTCCTGACAGTCAGAGTGGTTTCTCAGTGAAAGAGGCTTCCTCGGGAGGTGGTGACTTCTCCATCTTTGGAGATTTTTAAGCAGAGGCTGGATAGCCATCTGACGGAGAGGCTGATTCTGTGAAGGCTCAAGGGGGTGGCAGGTGACAGTGGATGAGTGATAGGATTGGGAGTGTCCCGCATAGTGCAGCGGGTTGGACTAGATGACCCAGGAGGTCCCTTCCAACTCTATGATTCTATACTCAACCACGATGAAGAAACTTCAAACACTGCTACATTAAAAGAAGAAGAGGGAAAATCCTGCATCTAGTGAGAGCTGCGATGTTGTACCAAAGGAAGAGACAGGCTGTCCACATTTAGCAGGCATCCCTGCACTTGGGAACTGAACCAGCGCAGCTGGGAGGGCACAGAAGAGTGGGCTGGAGAAGAAATGGGAAAGGGCAGAGATTCAAATGAGTAGCCGACTTTAAGAGCGGAGCATAAGCGAGGGAAGCTCCCCTCTGCAAAGGGCCGGGCGAGCAGACGCCTCCCTGCGGCGAGACCCCTCTGAAGACCCTCCCCGAGACCCCCCCTCCACCTCTAGGGCCCCCCCGCACCCTCCCCCCCAACCCTGTGGGGCAGCATGCACCCCCCACCCCCACCCGCGAAGCCTCCCTCCGAGGTGGGAAAATAGCTCCAGGATTTCCCTCCCGGGGACAAAAAGCAGCGGCGGCTGCCTGCTCTCTCCCAAATTCCTAGCCCGGGCTCCATCTCATCCACACGGGATCCTGGGAATTGTAGTTCCCTGCCTCGAGACCAAGGCGGCAAGATCTGGGCGGGGGGGCTCTGGCAGAGGAATCCTCGCAAGAGGCCAGTCGCACCGTAAAGTCTACACAAATTGGAAGCGGGATCAGGAAAGGAGCCTTGGTTGGTTCTTTTAGGCCGCTTCTTTCACTCCCCGACGGAATCTCAAAGCGGCTTACAATGGCCTTCTTTTCCCTCTGCCTACAACAGACACCTTGGGAGGGATGGGCCCTGCAAGGCACAGGTGCTATTTGGCCAGGGATGGACCAGGACACCTGCTTGAATCTTCCTCATTCCCTCCTCCCCCAGGCTTTCTTGACAGGAGGGTTGTAAAACCATGGTGTTTCTCATAGGGCTTTGCCAAGAGGGTGGAAGTTAATCATTTTAATATATTTATAATGTAAAAACAGCCATTATCGGGTGATATGGGCATCTATGGCTATGTCAACTCCCCCCCTCCAAAGGACTGATGCTGGGCCTGGAGGGGGTGGAAAGGGGAGGGGCTGGTCATCAGACCCCTTGCTGGCTGAGGCCTGTCACAAGGGGTAGGGGCCGGGGTGCAGAAAAGCTAAAAACTCTCATGTTAACTTAATTGCATTGGGGCAGGGGGTGACGTGGTGTGATGTCACTTCCAGTGAGTGTGTGTCTGATGGCGCTTCTGGTGTCATGTGATTTCCAGGGGTGTGGCAGTGTGGCCTACTGACATTAAGCCTGAGGAATGGCTCAAGGGTTTCTCAAGGGTATAAAAGCTGAGAAAGGGAGGTCTAGGGCAGAGGTGGCCACACCGTGGCTCTCGAGGTACTACAATTCCCATGAGTCCCAGCAAGCACAGAAAACAAATCTTTGGAGCTCTGAGTAGTTTCCTGGCGGTACAACAAAATCTGCTCCCTGCTTGAGTCTTCGTTTATTTATTTAAAACCCTTCTATGATGCCTTTCCACCCAGGGAAGGTTTGCAACACAGGAAACGTCAAAAGATGAAAAGATCGACACATTAAAAGCAGCCAGCAGTGTCTTCCATCAGCAACATAATTCAAGTCACCTCCCTCTTAACCTTGAAAGTCTCACCCCTTTCTATGCTGTAATTCACTGACTAAAGGGGGGTGGGGGGCACACATATACTTATGTACTTTCTCTGCATGAATCCTCTTAAGTACAGTAACACAAGATTAGAGAGAAAAGCCTTGCGTCAATGTCAGCATGTACTGATTTTTAAGAAGGCTTTATTAAATGTGTTTTGGCTCCTCCAGAGTCTGAACACTTGGATGTCGAATTTCCCCTCTTGAAGATCGAGTAAACTTTCAGCAGGCAGTGAGCCGTTTCCACACTTCAAACCTTTTATGGTTTCTCTCCTTTGTGAATCTTTGCATGTCTATTAAGCTTCGCTGTATTAGGAAAGCTCTCATGACAATTGGAGCATTTGTAGGGCTTCTCCCCAGTGCGGAGGCCTTGATGCGAAGCCAGGCTCTTTCTCCATCTGAAGTGCTCCCCAGATTCTGAACATGGATGTGGTTTCTCACTTGTGTGGAGCAGGAGACGTGACGCCAAGACTGCGCTCTGACTGAAGCTCTTCCCGCACTCTTAGCATATTAAGGGCTTCTCCCGTGTGAATCTTTTGGTGTTTAGTGAGGCTGCTGCTGCGAGAGAAGCGCTTACTGCAGTCTGAGCATTCATAAGGCTTCTCCCCTGTATGAATCCTTTGATGTAAAGTGAGACTGCCCCTGCAAGAGAAGCGCTTCCTGCATTCTGAGCATTCATAGGGCTTCTCCCCTGTATGAACACTTCGGTGTTTAATGAGGCTGCTGCAGCGAGAGAAGCGCTTCCTGCATTCTGAGCATTCATAGGGCTTCTCCCCTGTGTGAATCCTTTGATGTACAGTGAGGTTGCCCCTGTAAGAAAAGCGCTTCCTGCATTCTGGGCATTCATAAGGCTTCTCCCCTGTATGAATCCTTTGGTGTTTAGTGAGGTTGGCACTGCAAGAGAAGCTCTTCATGCAGTCTGAGCATTCATAAGGCTTCTCCCCTGTATGAATCCTTTGATGTAAAGTGAGACTGCGCCTGCAAGAGAAGCGCTTCATGCAGTCTGAGCATTCATAAGGCTTCTCCCCTGTATGAATCCTTTGGTGTTTAGTGAGGGTGGCACTGCAAGAGAAGCGCTTCATGCAGTCTGAGCATTCATAAGGCTTCTCCCCTGTATGAATCCTTTGATGTAAAGTGAGACTGCAGCTATGAGAGAAGCTCTTCCTGCATTCTGGGCATTCATAGGGCTTCTCCCCTGTATGAACACTTCGGTGTTTAATGAGGCTGCTGCAGCGAGAGAAGCGCTTCATGCATTCTAAGCATTCATAGGGCTTCTCTCCTGTGTGAATCCTCTGATGTAAACTAAGTCTGTCCTTCTTAGCGAAGCTCTTTCCGCATTCTGAGCATTCATAGGGCTTCTCCCCTGTATGAACACTTTGGTGTTTAATGAGGCTGCTGCAGCGAGAGAAGCGCTTCATGCATTCTGAGCATTCATAGGGCTTCTCCCCGGTGTGAATCCTTTGATGTATAGCGAGGTTGCCCCTGTAAGAAAAGCGCTTCCTGCATTCTGGGCATTCATAAGGCTTCTCCCCTGTATGAATCTTTTGGTGTCTAGTGAGGGTGGAACCGCAAGAGAAGCGCTTCCTGCATTCTGGGCATTCATAAGGCTTCTCCCCTGTGTGACTCCTCTGATGTAAACTAAGCCTGTCCTTCTTAGCGAAGCTCTTTCCGCATTCTGAGCATTCATAGGGCTTCTCCCCTGTGTGAATCTTATGATGATCAGTGAGGGTGCCACTGTAAGAGAAGCTCTTCCCACACACAAAGCATTTATAGGGCTTCTCCCCTATATGAGTCTTTTGATGCACATTGAGGTAGCTATGAGAACAGAAGCTCTTCCCACACTCCAAGCATTTATAGGGCTTCACTCCTGCGTGAGTCTTTTGGTGCACATTGAGGTGGCCATTAGAAGAGAATCTCTTTCCACATTCTGAGCATTCATAAGGCTTCTCCCCTGTGTGAATTCTCTGATGTATATTGAGCTCAGTATTACCAACAAAGCTCTTCCCACATTCTGAGCATTTGTAGGGTTTATCCCCCGTGTGAATCCTTTGGTGTCTAGTGAAGGTGGAACCGCAAGAGAAGCTCTTCCCACATTCTGAGCATTCATAGGGCTTCTCGCCTGTGTGAATCTTTTGGTGTTGAGTGAGGGTGCACCTGTAAGAGAAGCTCTTTCCGCATTCTGAGCATTCATAGGGCTTCTCCCCTGTGTGAATCCTCTGATGTAAACTAAGTCTGTCCTTCTTAGCGAAGCTCTTTCCGCATTCTGAGCATTCATAGGGCTTCTCCCCTGTGTGAATCTTATGATGATGAGTGAGGGTGCCACTGTAAGAGAAGCTTTTCCCACACACAAAGCATTTATAGGGCTTCTCCCCTCTATGAGTCTTTTGATGCACGTTGAGGTAGCTATTAGAAGAGAAGCTCTTCCCACACTCCAAGCATTTATAGGGCTTCACTCCTGCGTGAGTCTTTTGGTGCACATTGAGGTGGCCATTAGAAGAGAATCTCTTTCCACATTCTGAGCATTCATAAGGCTTCTCCCCTGTGTGAATTCTCTGATGTATATTGAGCTCAGTATTACCAACGAAGCTCTTCCCACATTCTGAGCATTTGTAGGGTTTATCCCCGGTGTGAATCCTTTGATGTACAGTGAGGCTGCCCCTGTAAGAGAAGGTCTTTCCGCATTCTGAGCATTCATAGGGCTTCTCCCCTGTGTGACTCCTCTGATGTAAACTAAGTCTGTTCTTCTCAGCGAAGCTCTTTCCGCATTCTGAGCATTCATAGGGCTTCTCCCCTGTGTGAGTCTTATGATGATAACTGAGGCTGCCACTCTGAGAGAAGCTCTTCCCACACTCCAAGCATTTATAGGGCTTCTCCCCTGTGTGAATCTTTAGATGATAACTGAGGCTGCCACTCTGAGAGAAGCTCTTCCCACACTCCAAACATTTATGGGGCTTCTCCCCTGTGTGAATCCTTTGGTGTTTAGTGAGGGTGGAGCTAAAAGAGAAGCATTTCCCACATTCTGAGCATTCATAGGGCTTTTCCCCTGTGTGAACCCTCTGATGCACATTGAGGTAGCTATGAGAAAAGAAGCTCTTGCCGCATTCCAAGCACTTAAGAAGCTTCTCCCCTGTGTGAATCCTCTTGTGTCGATTAAGAATGGATTTGTGAGAATAGCTCTTGCTACAATCAGAGCATTTGTATGGCTTCTCCGCATGGTGACTGTGTTGATGCAAAAGAAGTTGGTCTCTTTCCTTGAAGCTCTTCCCTTGCCCCAGGGAACCATATATTTTCTTGCTTACTTGAATCTTCCAGTCTTTCTTGACACTGGAGACACCGATAACCCCTTCTCCATTGACTGGGCAATTCTTCCTTTCTTTTGCTTTTTGTAGTTTGCTCTGGACTGGGGTGTCAGACCTTTTGCTCACCCAGCAGGCCGCAACGTCCTTCCTCCAGTTCGGCCTTTCTTCCCGTTTTATTTTCAGCTGCCTCCAAAGTTCATCTTGATCCCATATTTCTGCCTTCAGATCCTCATCTCCTTCGGAAGACACCCCTCTTGGCTGCCCCTGTGCCTCAGTCTCTGGCCTGTCTCCTGTTGGAAAGAAGAGAGAGAGAAAACCAGTAAGGGCTCTGGGAAAGGCAGAAGGCTCTGCACAGCCTGTCATTAGCCGATGGGACATTCCCCGATGAGAAATAGAGCTCTGAAAAAGGGGAAAGGAAAAGGAGAGGAAGGGAGGTGGGGCCGAGGGAACCAGAAGAGTAGATTGGAGTGAAACCATCGGGAAGGGCTTTGGATTAATCGTGGAGCACTGATTGACAAGCACACAGCCCTTAGTTCAATTCCCAGTATCTCCAGTTGAAAGTTCAGGGGGGTGCACAGAGTAGGGGAGGAAAGGGAGAAGGACATGGGAATGTTCAGCCAGGAGAAAAGGAGGTTGAGAGGGGACAGGATGGCTGTCTCAAAGTATTTGAAAGGTTGTCACTTAGAGGAGGGCAGGGAAAGGTTCCTGTTGGCAGCAGAGGACAGGACCTGAAGTTACGAATTTAAACTATGTGTAGAATGGTACAGGCTAGATATCAAGAATAAAATTTCACTCAGCAGAGATCAGCAGTGGAATCCCCTCATTTGCAACATGTCCTTATTTATGTATAAGATTTCTATACTGGCTTTATGGGGAACCTCGACATGGCGGCTTAAAAAATAAAACATAACTAAAACAGAAAAGTTTTTAAACACAGCTCACTAAAACAGCCCTCCCCCCCCCCAAAAAAAAGCATTTGGAGCAACAGATGAAGCAGCTTAAAATGGATATTAACAGTACATAAAAACAGAAGGTATAAAACCACCAAAACCTTAATTTGAAATCCTGGGTAGAGCGAAGCATTCTGGCCTGTAGGTCCCAAGAGAACCTCAAGGGGAAGGGCTTTCCACAGGGAAATTGGCACCCCTGAAACCTGCCTGTGGGCATCACCCCCCCCCAAAAAAAAAGAAAAAAGAAAGAAAAAAAAGAAAGCCAGAGCTTGTAAGAAGCCCAAAATGAACTGAAACTCCACGTTCCCTGAATTGTTTACTCCCTCTTACCTGACAAGGGGACACCTGCACACCATCCTGATTCCTCACAGGTGTTTAGGATCCACATTTCTCTGGGATGGAGCCGTGCATCAAGGAATGGTCCAGGGACTCCAAGTCCTTCCAGGGGAACAGAAAACACCATGAAGGGATTTTGACTTCCCAAGGAGGTTAATGGTGTGGATACTCTACCTGCCCTTTGTGGGCCTGGGGGAGTTGGGAATGTGTGTATCCGAACGGCCTACAAGACCTTTGTTTGCAGCTTGATGCAAACACCAGCATTCTTAGGAAACAAGCAGGGAGCTTATTCTGAGATCACCCTGAGGTAAATGCTAACATCAACCAGGAGTTGTGGGATGGTAGGTCTTCAATAGGACATGCCTAAGGGAAACTTTCTCTCAGGCAGATTGGCAACAGATAAACAAAGTCCTCTGCCCCAAGGTGATGGCCTGGAATGGTGACAGATGCTCTCTCCTGTTCTTTTTTGAAGATAAACGGGGCCAGGATCCTTACCCAGAGAGGCCACGGCTTCGTAATTCTCCTGCATGACTTCCCAGTAGAGGGCTCTTTGGGCCGGATCCAGCAGGGCCCATTCCTCCGGGGTGAAGAACACGGCCACCCCCTCGAAGGACACGGGGGCCCCTGAGGGAGGATGTCCACCGTTCCCCTTCTCTGACGATCCAAGAGTGTTCCCACAAGAAAGCAAAATCCCACAGGTGAGTAAGCATGGAATACATCAGACTGACGGCAAGATACATTAAACGTGTCTTTTCAGACTCGAGCATCCCAGAAATGAAGCATAATCTGGGAAAGTCACAGGGGTGCCCTCTAAGGACAATACTCCAACTTTTTAAGTAACATAAAACATTCAGGACCTCATCAGTTGGAATCTCAAATAGTGCCCGGAACAGGCAATGAACACGGATTATTCGCACTGGGGTGATCCCATCCCAGTATCCCCACCCTGACAGAATCTTGGCTACCCCATTCAGATCCAACTAAAGTTTCCAGACCAGTCAAGAACCATCATCCCAAAAATCTCCAGGCCAATGAGCAATATAGCCAGTCACAAGAGGGGCTCCCCTGGGAAACAGGAATGGGGGAAGGGAGGGCCTGGAGAGGTCCCTCCCAAGTTTCCTTGGGAAGGAGTGAGGTCTGGTGATGCTCGGAGGGGGCCTGGCAGAAGGAGGCCCCCAGGAACATTTGCAGCAAGGCAGGAGGCCCCTGTGTGTGTGTGGGGGAAAGCTTGAGCTGAGGCCTACCAGGTGCTCCACTCCTCAGAGTCTTGACAGAGAAGGTCACAACCTCACCCAAGGACACAGCAGAGATCCTTCCCTTTTCTTTCCCTGACAGAGCCCCAAATTATTCTCCCCCTCCTCCATTCCAGTCAGGAAGGAAAAGCCCACGAGAGACCCCCTTTCGCAGTACTGCTCTCTCCTCCTCACCGGACAAGGGGAGACCTGCACACCTTCCCGACCTCTCACAGCTCTGGAGGAAGCGCAATTCTCCTGGATGGTACGGCGAATCCAGGAATGGTCCAGGAACCCCAAGACCTTTCGGAGGAAGAGAAAACACCATGAAGGGATGTAAAGTTTCCAAGACATTGGGAAGGAGGGGATCCTACAAAATCTTTGAAAATGAGAAAAAGCTATGCACTGTGCTGGAAAAAAAAACAGTGCAAACATTATTATGAAAACATTAGAAGATATTAATTCAGGAAAAAAGGCTCAGGTAAACTAGCAGACAGAATTCAAGAAAAACTCTAAGGAACAAACACTACGGTACGAACTCTGAGGTAAACATTATTAAGAGGCAGCTTGGCAAAGTGGTTAAGAATGGCAGCTTCTAATCTGGCGAGCCGGGTTTGATTCCCCTTCGTCCACAGCTGGGTGACCTTGGGCTAGTCACAGCCCTGGCAGTACTGTTCTGATATCAACAATTTTCACAATACCAATAATTCCCCCAGACTTTGGGAAGGAGGGGATCGTACAAAATCTTTGAAAATGGGCAAAAGTCATGCCTCGTGATGGAAACAAAACAAACAAAAACCCAAAGCCAACAGTATTACGAAGCTGTTAGCAGATGTTATTCAGGAGAAACGCTGAGGTAAACTAGCAGACAGTATTGAAGAGAAATTCTAAGGCACAAACTTGGAGGGAAGAACTCTGAGGTAAAAACTATTAAGAGACAGTTTGGCATAGTTGTTAAGAACGGGAGCTTTTAATGTGGTGAGCAGGGCTTGATTCCCCTTCCTCCATACGCAGCCAGTTGAGTGACCTTGGGCAAGTCACAGCCCTGACAGTACTGTTCTGGCAGAGTGGTTCTCTCAGAGCTCTCTCAGTCCCATGTACCTCACAGGGTGTTCTCAGGCAAACACTGTGTAATGTCTCAGTATGCTCGGATACAGATTCATGATAAAAAGGCCAAGATCCGTACCCAGGGAGGCTGCCGTCTCATAATTCTCCCGCATGACTTCCCAGTAGAGAGCTGATTGGGCCGGATCCAGCAGAGCCCATTCCTCCCGCGTGAAGAACACGGCCACCTCCTCGAAGGACACGGGGGGCCCTGAGGGAGGAATTCCCCACTTCATCTTTTCTGACGGCCCCTGAGTATTCACACAAGGAAACAAAATCCTCAGGCGAGACACAGGAAGGAAAAACAGAAAAGTCAATCTAAAAAACACTCAATGTGTCTTTTCAGACTCCAAAGAACAACCCAGAAGCCATATATACTCTGGGAAAATGAGGAGGTTGCCATCTTGGAACGATGCCTCAAGCCCTACGGATCGAGGGGAGCGTCCCTAGCTGGGCTTCAATTCAGTCCAGTTGGCTTCACACTTGCCTGGGATTCAGGAGGAGCAGAAAAAGACCGACTGTTCCCTTCCCTATAATAACATTCTAACTCTACTCTCTCTAAGATCCAGCCGTTAAGAGCAGGGGCTTCCAATCTGGCGAGCTGGGTGCGATTCCCCATTCCTCCACATCCAGCAAGCTGGGTGACCTTGGGCCAGTCACAGTCCTGTTAGTTCTGTTCTCACAGAGCAATCCTGTCAGAGCTCTCGGCCTCAGCAACTCATGGGGGAGAGGAAGGAAAGGTGAATATAATCTGCTTTGAGACTCTTTTGGGCAGTGAAAAGCAGGGAATCAAACTAACGCGTCTTCATACCAAAAATGGGTCTGTGTAACACAGCAAGTATTCAGTCTCGGCCCTCCCTCCCATAATGCCGTAAAATCTGCTCCAGTTGAGCTGATAAGCCCAGTTGGTGATTCTGGGCGTGCTACTCCCTCAGGCTGGCCTACCTCACAAGGCTGTCATTGTCAGGACAATATGGAGGAGAGCGGAACTATGTGGTATGGCGTTTGGGGTTTTCATTGGGGAGAACTGTAGGGTTAGACTCTGTGCTTGCTTCTCAGGGCTTCTGCAGCTGCAAATGTATGTGGCATGGAAAAGGGAGCATCGGAGCATTACCTGCATTTTTAAATCTATCAACGCTTTGCAGCTGCCAAATTTCAAGAAAAAAAACACCGCGTTTGAAAAAGCCACGGAAAGGAAGTGACAAGATTTACCCCCCGTGCAGCTCAAGGTCCAGCTCATGGATTTTAGGACTTTGTGCTTACGGGGCGGGGGGGGGGGGCAAACTGAGGGTCTCCACATGTCCATGGACTACAGTTCCTATGAGCCCCGGCCAGCGGCACATGGGAACTGTAATCCATGGCCATCTGCAGAGCCCCAGTTTGTCCACCCCTGCTGTCGTGGTTAGGAGAGGCGGCAGCCTCGGATCTTCTCTAAACATCAGCGCCTGAACCCCCATCAGTGGAAAGTTCCCCCTCCTGCAATCGGGTGGGCGAGCAGCCTCCCCCCTCCTGGAGCCGCCGCCCCCTTCCCCCTCCCCGTCCAGGCAGCACCCTGATCTCCCCCCACCCCTTCCTCCCCCCTCGCCTGCACCCACCTCGGCTGCGCCCCCTTCCAAGAGGCGAGTCCTCCCTCCCTCCCTCCGGCCGGCCGGGGAAAAGGGGCTCCGGGACGCTCCTCCCGGGCACAAAGGGCGGCGGATCTCCCCCGCCCGTCCCCGCCTCTCTGGATCCCCCCCCCAAGACACGCAGGCTCAGCTCCGCCCCTGCGTTTGCGCGGCATTTTGGGAGTTGTAGTTCCCTGCAGCAGAAGCCAAGGGGCAGATGTTTGGGGAAGGAGCATCCCCCCCCCCCCGAGGGTATTCCGGCTCTCCTTCCTTTGGGATCCTTCCTGCGCCTCCAGGCAGCCTCTCCTGTGGCGGGCAACTTGGCATGGGCAGGTGCCTTTCAAGAGAATAGAGGAGCCTATCTGGAGTAAACCTAAGGTCTGGATTCAAGTCCGGCATCTTATTGCAAATACTGGGTCCCTCCCCAGGGGTAGTCAAACTGTGGCCCTCCAGATGTCCATGGACTACAATTCCCACGAGCCCCTGCCAGCAAACACGGTTACAGATGAGCTTTCCAGAGCCCTGTCTTCAGAGATGTGAATGAAAATCTGACTGGAGACTCTTTTTAGGGGGAGTTTACATGGCAACCAATTCCTCCTGGTTCTGCATTCAACATCATTTCCCTCCTTCCTGTGAATTAGGCCACAGGCACAAAAATGGCGCCCTGCCTTAATCCACACGGGGTAGTCACAGTACACAGGTGTCCACCCTGCTCCTTCTGTCTCCATTTTTTCACTGCTGATAAAATGTTTTGTGCCCACATGCCTCTTTCATGGTTGCTGAGCTGGATTTTTGTACACTGTTGTTTACTACCCAAAGGAGTCTCAAAGTGGTTTATAAACACCTTTTCCCTTTGTCTCCCCACAACAGACAACCTGTGAGGGATGTGGGGCTGTGAGAGGTCTGAGAGAACTGGGAATGGGCCACAGTCACCCAGGAGGCCTCAAGTGTCTCAAAGCATTATCCAATCACCTTCCCTTCCTTAGCCCATAGTAGACTCCCTGTGAGGGAGGTGGGGTAGAGAGCCTCACTTGGAAGCTGGCAACCCTAAGAGGAGGTCTCTCTGTGCACAGCAGGCTTGACCTTAATCAGGTTTTTTAAAATGGCTTTTATTTACAGGGGATTCTTGAAAAACTCACTTCAGTTCCTATGTCTCTCCAGCCATTTACTATTTACAGATTCAGGCTGTAAATATTATTTTAGATCTTTTTGTACTTACGAGACTCGCAGGACTGATGCTGGTCTGCCTGTCTGTGCCCCAGAATACAAACAGTTGCTGATAAGTGCTGCCCATAGCCCATAGCCCAGGAGGAACACACACAGACCACTCCCTCCCAACTGCAGTCTGCAGACCTCTACCATTTAGATAGCTGCGTATCTCTAGATTATAACGATCAACTCTTGGAATTACAGCTCATCTGCACAGTGTAAAGATCACCTCCCCAGGCAGAAAGGACTGCTTTAGAGTTTGGATAGGGTTGTTGTGGATAAGAAACAGCAGCGGCGCCTGCCAGAGTGGTATTTTAAGTGAGAAGGGGCTTTTCTATGGTCTCCCTGTCAGCCAACTGTTTGGCAGAAGGGGAAAGCTTCCCCCCTCCTCAAAATGAAAGCACAAGTACGCACACAGACTTTTCTGCATTGATTTCAGAAGGAAATGCCTCCCTCCCCTCAGCTAGGAGCGCACTCATCTACCACCTGCCAGCTCTGTCAGGGGTCTGGGGCAAAGTGAGGGAAGTTGTTGGAAGTGAGAGTTAGGTCAGCCCTGAGGCGAAAAGGGATGGCGTGGCCTGTCCAAGCCTCCGTTGTCACCCCTTTTGGCAGCTCTATCGACCTATCCCTGCAATGATCATGGGCAGACTGGCAGTGATGTCGCCAGATTCCCCTGGGCCAGGCTGGGGGGTGGGCTGTGTTACCTCCCTATTGGCCCCATGTCTGGGAGGGGCAGTCTGATATTTGGACTGGCCCCACCCATTCTCCACCCACCTAGGCCTTAGCTTTTTATTATATAGAAGAAAGAAGATTGTAAACCACCATGAGTGTTTGAGAGCAACAGTATAGAAGTTAAAATATAAACATAAAAATAAATAAATAAATACATTGTTGCATTTCCAGAGCAGTCTTCCACCGGGATGCCAATTCCAGAAAATTCCTGGAGATTGGGGGGCGTAGGCTGGGAAGAAATCTCAGTGGGGTAGGGACCGACAGGCCCCACCTGGAGGTTGGCACTGTAGGGAAATCTCTGGGGCCTAATTGGAGTCTCTAAGAGTCCAGGAGGGAGGGGGTGGGAGAGCTCTGCTCTGGAATCAGCCCCTCCCCTCTGTGGGTCGACAGTTTAACTGTCATTCTTCCTTCTCTTTGCCTCTCTCTCTTGTGTTTTCTTTTATTGTTGTGAAGTTAACGTGGAGAAATTTACATGTAACTATGTATTAAACTCAGCTTCAGCTTTCTTAATATAAATACTTATTTATATTATTATATATTATATATAAATATTATATTAAAATAAACGGAACGTGTCCAGAGGAGGGCAACAAAGATGGTGAGGGGTTTGGAGACCAAGACGTATGAGGAAAGGTTGGGGGAGCTTGGTCTGTTTAGCCTGGAGAGGAGACAAATGAGAGGGGATCTGATATTTTTTATTTATTTAAAACCCTTCTATGTTGCCTTTCCACCCAGGGAAGGTCTGCAACACAGGAAATGTCAAAAGATGAAAACATCGACACATTAAAAGCAGCCAGCAGTGTCTTCCATCAGCAATATAATTCAAGTCACCTCCCTCTTAACCTTGAAAGTCTCACCCCTTTCTATGCTGTAGTTCACTGACTAAAGGGGGGGGCACACATATACTTATGTACTTTCTCTGCATGAATCCTCTTTTTTTTTTTTTTTATAGAAAGTTTTTATTTTATTTTCCAGAGTTGAAAACAGTGAGATACATGCAATCTACATTGTTAATACAGAAAAGGAGAGCTATACTCTTCATTTGATACACTTGGTTCCCCATTTTTAATCCCTTTTGTAAATAGTTCAGGTAAGGGCCCCATTATTCTTGAAAGGCCTCTTAGTGTCAGTTTGGCTATCTTGGTAAGATCAGCTAGTTTATTCACCCAGTCTTCTGTCGAGGGTAGTTCTTACGTTTTCCATTTCTTGGCCAATTCTAGTTTTGTTGCTGTCGTCGCATAGTAGAAGAAGCTCTGTATGTGGGTTAGGAAGCGCTGTGGGAAAACATTTTGGTTCCCTGTTTCAATCTTACAAACCCTCTTCTCTCCATTTAAGATTATAGACTGGCTACAATATTATGGACTTTTACCCAAAGCTTATAGACTTTTTATAGACTTTTTCACGTTTGCACCACATTTAAAAAGAGAAGTCTACTTTGTTACCATCATTTCAACATTTGTTTGCATAGTTTCTGATAGTTTTAACAATCATAAAACAGTTTATACTTAACATAGTCCTAGAGCCCTCCACATTTTCACTAGAAAAAGGGAAAAAAGAGAAAAAAAATACTTAGTTGTACGGAAAGAAGGGAAACAAATATATATAAGTATACATTGTTGATACCAGAAATAATAAAATGGAGTCTTCATTAATTAATAGAAAATATTTTTCGTTAGTTATATATACACCTCCTCAGCTAGAAACCTTCTTTTAGTTATGCTTTAAATTTAGGCTGAAAGTCACTACAGAGATATGCTAGATAATTCAAATTCAGCTATCATAGGAAATCTAAAACCCCACACTATAATGTAAGCCCATTCCATTAGGTGTCTCCTTTTAGTTATGCTTTGATTTTGGGCTGGTAGCCACTGCGAAATTAGGTTTAATAATACAAATTCAGCTTACTTAAAAGATCTTAGACCCCAGATTAACTTCTTAACTACTTATATTGCCTATATGGCTACATAAAGGAGGTAAAGGAGGAAAGGAATTTCGACCACTGTGTTGCATTTCCATTCCCCAAGCTTCTTAGGGAGGTCTCATTTCGAGGCTTATTACGTCTTGTGACTCCCGTTGACTGATGTTCTGTCCTATTGGTCTTTGGCTGGGAAAGTATAGTTGTAGTCTTTCCCTCGGAGTATACATCGATAAATCTTGAAGCAGTTGTACCTCCTGGACTCCAATATCAGTACAGATGTTTTTCCATGATGCTCCTTTCAATCGATTGCTTTCACCGCAGATCCATATGTCTTTCTTGAGTATTGTTGCTTTAGAGTGGCTGTATATCTTCTCAGGCAGGGTGTCCTTATCTGAGCTGCAAGACTCTGACATCCCCTTTTCTATCTCCATAATTTCAGATTCCTCTTCTGCTGGTAATTTTCCATCTTGTTTAGAGCTATCATCAGCCACTACTATTGGTTCTTCATTCCTGTTAAAGACTTCTTCCTTAATGCCTTTAAACTCCATGAGCATATTTTTAAGTGAACCATTTAAAGATTCTTTCAAGTCTTGTGTTTGTTTGTCTAGAAGATATGCAAATTTTTTTAACGAAAACATGTTCCAGGTTTGGAATTTTGTTAGACTTAATATTTGCAATTTTGCAAATAGCCAGTAGAGGTCCTACAGAGTCCTAACGAAAGCAACAGTCTGTTTTTAATTAAAGGAATGTCTCTAAGGCTTAGTTCTCGCGAGATTCCATGGCTCTAATCTCTCTTATCTTCGAAGACGAAAAACAGATATAATAAAACAGATATAATAAGAGCTGTTACTTATTAGATTGAGTTGATTTAAGTCCTTCTTCTGATTAGAAAAGAAAATTAGCCTGCCTCAAAATGAGGTGGCATCAAGCAGAGCCAGAAACGGGGGAAAAGTAAAGACGGAGAAGCGGAAAAGCACTTGCATCTCTGCGTTGATTAATGACTCAGTATCTTGGAATCTGGCAGCTTCACCCCCTCAGTATTATCAGACAGTCCTGTCAGTCTGGCTTGTTTGGATTAGCGAGAGCAACTCTCCACGCCGAGAGTTCATTCCAGGGAAGAAGGTGCCGAGGGAAACCCCACTCACTGTTTGCAGGCTCGATCTGATGTCTGCCAGATGTTTTCACTCCGGAGTTGTGGTGAGTCGAAGGTCTTGCTGGGAGGTATCCAATTAGCTTTGTAGATTAAAATAAGCTTTGTAGATTGCAGAGTTGAAAAAGGAAGAAAAGGAAAAAAGATTTTAAGATGGCGGACGGCGCTTGCTGGACCCTGTGCACACTGAGCTTACGTTCCAGTGGGAGATTAATTTCCCTGCGGAACAGAGAGGCCCCAGAGATTCACAAGGAATTCCTGAGAAGATTTAAGGGTGGGTTATCGTACCCAAAACCCGATTCTGTCAATCACAGCAGCGATTGACCCTCAGTGGAACAGGAGCTCGAAGTATTCGAGCTATCCAAGTGCCATGGCTCCGCCTTTCTCCCCTGCATGAATCCTCTTAAGTACAGTAACACAAGATTAGGGAGAAAGGCCTTGCATCAATCTCAGCATGTATTTTTTTTAATTCAAAGTTTTTGTTTTATTTTCCAAGATTAAAGATAGTACAATACAAGTAATCTACATTATTGATACAGAAAAAAATAGATTGTGCTCTTCATTTAATACACTTAATTCCCCATTTTAATCCCCTTTTAACTTATTTTCTTAGGTAAATCAGATAAGGGCCCCATTGTTTTTGAAGGGCCTCTTCTCTTCATTTGAAAATATAAGACCCCACATAGCTACACAATAGTATTAACTTTTGCCCAAAGCTTATAAACTTTTTCACGTTTCCACCACACTTAGAAGGAGAAGCCTACTTTGTTGCCATCTTTTCAGCATTTGTTTGCATAGTTTTTAACAATTTTAACGGTCATTTTTGGTGTCCCATAACACCTATGAAACAATTTATACTTAACACAATCTTAGAGCCATCCACATTTCCACCACATTAAGAAAAGAGGCCTACTTAGTTGTACAGAAGAAAAATATATAGGTTGTTATATGAGTATAAGTTATATAAGTGTAAGTTGTTAATACAAAAAATAGTAAAATAAAGTCTTCGTTGGTGACATTTACACCTCCTCAATTAGGTGCCTCCTTTTAGTTATGCTTTAAGTTTAGACTGGGAGTCACTGCGGAGATACGTTTTATAATACAAATTCAGCTAACATAGGACATCTAAGACCCCACACTTACATGATAGTATAGACTTACAATGAGCAGTAAAATATAGTCTTCATCTGTTATTCTTAAACCCACTCCATTAGGTGTCTCCTTTTAGTTAAGCTTTAATTTTGGGCTGGGAAGCACTGCCAAGATAGATTTAATAATACAGATTCAGCTTACTTAGAAGATCTTAGACCCCACATTAACTTCTTAACTGATTATATTGCCTGTGTGGCTACAGAAGAAACGAAAAAGGAGAGAAAGAATTTCAGCCACTGCTTCTCCTTTCTGTTCCCCAGTCTTCTTAAGGGGGTCTCATATCAAGGCTTGCTGCATCTTGTTGTTCCCGTTGACTTGTGTTCTGTCCAGTTGGCCTTTGGCATAGAAAGTGCAGTTGTAGTCTTTCCCTCAGAGTATGCATCGGTGAATCTTGAGGCAGTTGTACCTCCTGGGCTCCAATATCAGTACAGTTTTTTCCCCGAGAAGCTCCTTTAAATCGATTACTTTCCCAGCAGATCCATATATCTTTTGATTGGTTCTTATGTACAGTTGCTTTGGAGTGGCTGTATGTCTTTTTAGGAAGGGTGTCCTTATCTAGGCTGCAAGGCTCAGACATCCCCTTTTCCATCTCCATAGTTTCAAATTTCTCTTCTGCTGGTAGTTTTCCACCTTGTTTAGAGCTATCATCAGCCACTGTTATTGATCCATCATTCCTGTTAGAGACTTCTTCCTTGCCGTCTTGGATCTCCTTGAAAATATTTTTAAGCAAGCCTTCTGTAAATGCTTTCAGATCTTGGGTTTGTTTCTCTATTAGATGAGCCATTCTTTTTAGCATAGACATGTTTTAGGCTTGCAAGTCAGCTAATCTCAGGCAATTTTGCAAATAGCCAGTAGAGGTCCTACAGAGTCCTAACAAAAGCAACAGTCTGTTTTGATCTCCGACGTTTCTGGCACTGGCATGTGACGTATTGAAGTCAGTAAAGCAGTGTCTCGTACTGGAACAGAATTCTCGCGAGATCCTCCCACCACGGCTCTTATCTCTTATCTCCGAAAACCAAAACAAATGCAGTAAGAGCTATTACTAATTGGTTTGAGTTGATTTAAGTCCTACTTCTGCTTAGGGAAGAGAATTAGCCTGCCTCATATCGAGGTGGCTTCAGGCAGAGCCAAAAAGGGGGGAAAAAGAGAAACGGAGAAATACTTGCGTCCCTGTGCGTTGATTGATGTCTTGATATCTTGGAATTTGGCAGATGTCCTCCCCTCAGTTCCCAGCATTCATTTGCAGTAAATCGTAGTAGAGGGTCAAAGTAAATTCTTGAAGGAAGGAAGAAAGAAAGAAAAGAAAGAAAAGTCCAGAATATGGCAGACATCCTCTTCACCCGAAACGCTGACAGCCTGTAATCCAGGGAGATATACTCCCTAAAGGATTGGAGACGGCCCCAAGAATTCCCTAGAACTTCCTGGGTAGAAAGGTGAGGTGGGGTTTGCGTACCCCTCCTCTTTTCTGCCAATTGCTTTCACAATTGACCCCTGTCAGGCTTCAGAGATTGCACTGCAATCCTTTTAAAACGCCATCTTAAGCCACCAATCTCAGCATGTATTGATTTTTAAGAAGGCTTTATTAAATGTGTTTTGGCTCCTCCACAGTCTGAACACTTGGATGTTGATTTTCCCCTCTTGAAGATCGAGTAAACTTTGAGCAGGCAGTGAACCGTTTCCACACTTCGAACCTTTTATGGTTTCTCTCCTTTGTGAATCTTTGCATGTCTATTAAGCTTCACTGCATTAGGAAAGCTCTCATGACAATTGGAGCATTTGTAGGGCTTCTCCCCAGTGCGGAGTCCTTGATGCGAAGCCAGGCTCTTTTTCCATCTGAAGTGCTCCCCAGATTCTGAACATGGATGTGGTTTCTCACTTGTGTGGAGCAGGAGACGTGACGCCAAGACTGCGCTCTGACTGAAGCTCTTCCCGCACTATAAGCATATTCAGGGCTTCCCCCTGTGTGAATCTTTTGGTGTTGAGTGAGGCTGCTGCCGTAAGGGAAGTGCTTCCTGCATTCTGAGCATTCATAGGGCTTCTCCCGTGTGAATCCTTTGGTGTTTAGTGAGGCTGCTGCTGCGAGAGAAGCGCTTCCTGCAGTCTGAGCATTCATAGGGCTTCTCCCCTGTGTGAATCCTTTGATGTAAAGTGAGGCTCCTGCTGCAAGAGAAGCGCTTCCCGCAATCTGAGCATTCATAGGGTTTCTCCCCTGTGTGAATCCGGTGATGTTCAGAGAGGCTACTGCTGCAAGAGAAGCGCTTCCCGCAATCTGAGCATTCATAGGGCTTCTCCCCTGTATGAATCCTTTGGTGTTTAGTGAGGATGCTGCTGCGAGAGAAGCGCTTCCCGCAATCTGAGCATTCATAGGGCTTCTCCCCTGTATGAATCCTTTGGTGTTTAGTGAGGCTGCTGCTGTAAGAGAAGCACTTCCCGCAATCTGAGCATTCATAGGGCTTCTCCCCTGTATGAATCCTTTGGTGTTTAGTGAGGCTGCTGCTGTAAGAGAAGCACTTCCCGCAATCTGAGCATTCATAGGGCTTCTCCCCTGTGTGAATCCTTTGATGTACAGTGAAGCTGCCACTGCAAGAGAAGCACTTCCCGCAATCTGAGCATTCATAGGGCTTCTCCCCTGTGTGAATCCTTTGATGTAAAGTGAGGTAGCCCCTGTAAGAGAAGCGCTTCCTGCATTCTGGGCATTCATAAGGCTTCTCCCCTGTATGAATCTTTTGGTGACTAATGAGGGTGGCACCGCCAGAGAAGCACTTCCCGCATTGTGAGCATTCATAGGGCTTCTCTCCTGTGTGAATCCTTTGATGTACAGTGAGGGTGCCCCTGCGAGAGAACCACTTCCCGCAATCTGAGCATTCATAGGGCTTCTCCCCTGTGTGAATCCTTTGATGTAAAGTGAAGCTGCCACTGCAAGAGAAGCACTTCCCGCAATCTGAGCATTCATAGGGCTTCTCCCCTGTGTGAATCCTTTGATGTACAGTGAGGTTGCCCCTGTAAGAGAAGCGCTTCCTGCATTCTGGGCATTCATAAGGCTTCTCCCCTGTATGAATCTTTTGGTGTCTAATGAGGGTGGCACCGCCAGAGAAGCACTTCCCGCATTGTGAGCATTCATAGGGCTTCTCTCCTGTGTGAATCTTTTGATGTACAGTGAAGGTGCCCCTGCGAGAGAAGCACTTCCCACAATCTGAGCATTCATAGGGCTTCTCCCCTGTGTGAATCCTTTGATGTAAAGTGAGGCTGACCCTGCAAGAGAATTGCTTCCCGCAATCTGAGTATTCATAGGGCTTCTCCCCTGTGTGAACCCTCTGATGCACATTGAGGTAGTTATGAGAAAAGAAGCTCTTGCCGCATTCCAAGCACTTATGAGGCTTCTCCCTTGTGTGAATCCTCTTGTGTCGATTAAGAATGGATTTGTGAGAATAGCTCTTGCTACAATCTGAGCATTTGTATGGCTTCTCCGCATGGTGACTGTGTTGATGCAAAAGAACTTGGACTCTTTGCTTGAAGCTCTTCCTATGCTCCAGGGAACCATATATTTTCTTGCCTACTTGAATCTTCCGGGCTTTCTTGACACTGGAGATACCAATAAACACTTTTCCATTAACTGGGCAATTCTTCTGTCCTTTTCCATTTTGTAGTTTGCTCTGGACTGGGGTGTCAAACCTTCTGCTCTTCTCGCAGGCCGCACTGCCCTTCCTCCACTTCTGCCATCTTTCCCGTTTTCTTTTCAGCTGCCTCCGAGGTTCATTTTGATCCCATGTTTCTGCCTTCAGATCCTCATCTCCTTCTGAAGACACCCCTCTTGGTTGCCCCTGTGCCTGAGCCTCTGGCACATCTCCTAGTGGAAAGAAGAGAGAAAGAAAACCAGTAAGATCTTGTAGAAAGGCAGACCGCTCTCCTCAGCCTGTCATTAGCCAATGGGACTTTACCCAGTAAGAAGTGGAACTCTGCAAAAGGGAAAGGGACAGGGAGAGGAAGGGAGGTGGGGCAGAGGGGACCCGAAGCGTAGACCAAAGTGGCACTATTGGGAAGGGCTGTGGGTCAGGGTGGGGCACTGATAGGCAAGCACACAGCCCTGAGTTCAATCCCCAGCATCTCAAGTTGAAAGGTCAGGGGGTGAACTGAATTGTATTAGCCCTCTGAGGAAAGGCTGTGGGAGTAGGGAAAGTTCAGCCTGGCCCCTTCCAACTCTATGGTTCTCTGCAGTCCAGGTCTCTTAGGCCAAGTACTTTCAAGGCATCCCAGTCCTCATATCTTTTTGGCCTGAGTTTGAGGAGATATTTGTCCCCTTGGGTTTAGTGAGGGAGAAGTCAGCCTTTTTCTGCCTCCGTACAAAATTCGTCCATCTTCAAAAATCCCCTAATTTTCAACATGTACTTATTTATCTGTAAAATTTCTAAGCTGGTTTTGTAGGGAACCTCTACATGAAGGTAAAGGTATCCCCTGTGCAAGCACCGCGTCATGTCTGACCCTTGGGGTGACGCCCTCTAGCGTTTTCATGGCAGACTCAATACGGGGTGGTTTGCCAGTGCCTTCCCCAGTCATTACCGCTTACCCCCCAGCACGGCTTACAAAATGAAACATAACTAAAACGGAAAAGGTTTTAAACCCAGCTCACAAAAACACTCCCCCATAAAAAATAACCCCGCATCCAACAGCAAAAGATGTAGCAGCTTAAGATAGATATTAACTCTCCTCTACAAAAAATGGGGAAGGTAAATGCCACTAAAACTTCAATTTAAAAGCTTAGGTAAAGATAAACAGTTTGGCCTCTAGGTCCTAAGAGAACCCCGAGGCTTCTCCCATAGGGAAGTTGGCACCCCTGGAACTTGCCTGGGAGCATCAGTCCTCCCCTCCCCTCCCCCCTCCCCCCAAAAAGCAAGCCAGAGCTTGTAAGGAGCATCTTCGCAGGCGGTCTGGGCAGGAACAGGTAAGGCAGTTTCTCCAAGTGACCTGGCTCCAAACGAACTGATACTCAATGTTCCCTGTATTGCTTCCCCCTCTTACCTGAGAAGGGGCCACCTGCACACCATCCTGATTCCTCACAGGTGTTTAGGATCCACATTTCTCTTGGATGGAGCCGTGCATCAAGGAATGGTCCAGGGACCCCAAGTCCTTCAAGGGGAACAGAAAACACCATGAAGGGATTTTGACTTTCCAAGGAGGTTCATGGTGGGGTTAATCTACCTGCCCTTTTTAGGACTGGGGGCATTGGGAATGTAGAATCATAGAATCATAGAGTTGGAAGGGGCCATACAGGCCATCTAGTCCAACCCCCTGCTCAACGCAGGATCAGCCCTAAGCATCCTAAAGCATCCAAGAAAAGTGTGTATCCAACCTTTGCTTGAAGACTTCCAGTGAGGGGGCGCTCACCACCTCCTTAGGCAGCCTATTCCACTGCTGAACTACTCTGACTGTGAAAAACTTTTTCCTTATATGTGTGTATCCAATTGGCCTACAAGACCTTTGATTGCAGCTTGATTCCAGGGGTGCCAACTTTCCTGTGGGAGAACGAGCTCCCGGAGGAGATCAGGGCCCTGACGGAGCTTAAACAGTTCCGCAGGGCCTGTACAAAGGAGCTCTTCCGCCAGGCATTTGGTTGAGACCAGACACAACCAACAACGACTGGAAGGCCCCTGTTCCCCCCCTGCCCCCCCTCAGAAGTCCACCAACATGCTCTGGACCTGTTTGTATTGTTGCATTGTTGTATTGCCTATATTACTTATACTATTACATTGTTATATGGTTATTATTGTAAAGTTATTCACGTGCAATAGATTGTTTTATGAACTGTTGTTGTTCTTATGTAAACCGCCCTGAGCCCCCGGGGAGGGCGGTATATAAATATAAATAAATATATAAATATATAAATAAATAAATAAGTGCAAACACCAGCATTCTTAGGAAACAAGCAGGGAGCTTATTCTGAGACCAGCCTGAGGTAAATGTTAGTATCAACCAGTTGTTGCAGGACGTTAGGTCTTCAACAGGACATGCCTAAGGGAAACTTTATCTCAGGCGGATTGGCAGCAGATAAACAAATCTCCAGGATCGTGGACAGAGGGTTGCAATAGGAGAAAGAACATCAGACCGCCGACAACTTACTTGTGGAGTCCCACAGGGAGCGGTCCTCTCTCCTATCCTATTCAACATCTTCATGTGCCCTCTTGCACAACTGGTACGGAAGTTTGGGCTGGGTTGCCATCAATATGCAGACTCAATACGGGGTGGTTTGCCAGTGCCTTCCCCAGTCATTACCGCTTACCCCCCAGCACGGCTTACAAAATGAAACATAACTAAAACGGAAAAGGTTTTAAACCCAGCTCACAAAAACACTCCCCCATTAAAAAAACCCGCATCCAACAGCAAAAGATGTAGCAGCTTAAGATAGATATTAACTCTCCTCTACAAAAAATGGGGAAGGTAAATGCCACTAAAACTTTAATTTAAAAGCTTGGGTAAAGATAAACAGTTTGGCCTCTAGGTCCTAAGAGAACCCCGAGGCTTCTCCCACAGGGAAGTTAGCACCCTTGGAACTTGCCTGTGAGCATCAGTCCTCCCCTCCCCTCCCCCCTCCCCCCAAAAAGCAAGCCAGAGCTTGTAAGGAGCATCTTCGCAGGCGGTCTGGGCAGGAACAGGTAAGGCAGTTTCTCCAAGTGACCTGGCCCCAAACGAACTGATACTCCACGTTCCCTGTATTGCTTCCCCCTCTTACCTGAGAAGGGGCCACCTGCACACCCTCCTGATTCCTCACAGGTGTGGAGGATCCACATTTCTCTTGGATGGAGCCGTGCATCAAGGAATGGTCCAGGGACCCCAAGTCCTTCAAGGGGAACAGAAAACACCATGAAGGGATTTTGACTTTCCAAGGAGGTTCATGGTGGGGTTAATCTACCTGCCCTTTTTAGGACTGGGGGCATTGGGAATGTAGAATCATAGAATCATAGAGTTGGAAGGGGCCATACAGGCCATCTAGTCCAACCCCCTGCTCAACGCAGGATCAGCCCTAAGCATCCTAAAGCATCCAAGAAAAGTGTGTATCCAACCTTTGCTTGAAGACTTCCAGTGAGGGGGCGCTCACCACCTCCTTAGGCAGCCTATTCCACTGCTGAACTACTCTGACTGTGAAAAACTTTTTCCTTATATGTGTGTATCCAATTGGCCTACAAGACCTTTGATTGCAGCTTGATTCCAGGGGTGCCAACTTTCCTGTGGGAGAACGAGTTCCCGGAGGAGATCAGGGCCCTGACGGAACTTAAACAGTTTCGCAGGGCCTGCACAAAGGAGCTCTTCCGCCAGGCATTTGGTTGAGACCAGACACAATCAACAACGACTGGAAGGCCCCTGCTCCCCCCCCTGCCCCCCCTCAGAAGTCCACCAACATGCTCTGGACCTGTTTGTATTGTTGCCTTGTTGTATTGCCTATATTATTTATACTATTACATTGTTATATGGTTATTATTGTAAAGTTATTCACGTGATATAGATGGTTTTATGAACTGTTGTTGTTCTTATGTAAACCGCCCTGAGCCCCCGGGGAGGGCGGTATATAAATATATATAAATAAATGAATAAATGAATAAATGAATAAATGAATAAATGAATAAATGAATAAATAAATGAATGAATAAATGAATAAATAAATAAGTGCAAACACCAGCATTCATAGGAAACAAGCAGGGAGCTTATTCTGAGACCAGCCTGAGGTAAATGTTAGTATCAACCAGTTGTTGCAGAACGTTAGGTCTTCAACAGGACATGCCTAAGGGAAACTTTCTCTCAGGCAGATTGGCAGCAGATAAACAAATCTCCGGGATCGTGGACAGAGGGTTGCAATAGGAGAAAGAACATCAGACCGCCGACAACTTACTTGTGGAGTCCCACAGGGAGCGGTCCTCTCTCCTATCCTATTCAACATCTTCATGTGCCCTCTCGCACAACTGGTATGGAAGTTTGGGCTGGGTTGCCATCAATATGCAGATGACACCCAGCTCCTCCTCCTGATGGATGGCCGCCCTGACTCTCCCCCAGAAGCATTAGCCAGCTGCCTGGAAGCAGTGACGAGATGGCTCAAGCAAAGTCGTCTGAAGCTCAATCCTTCAAAGACGGAGGTCCTGTGGCTGGGTAGGAAGGGCCCATGTGAGGCCATACGCGATCAGGGCCCAGTGTACCTGAGGGATCGCCTCCCTGCCTACACCCCCAAAAGAGCCCTGCGCTCCACTGCTACCAACCAGCTAAAGGTCCCTGGCCCTAAAGAAGTCCGCCTGGTCTCAACCAGGGCCAGAGCATTCTCTGTTCTGGCCCCCACCTGGTGGAACGAGCTCCCGGAGAAGATCAGGGCCCTGACGGAGCTTACACAGTTCCACAGGGCCTGCAAGGAGGAGCTCTTCCGCCAGGCATTTGGCTGAGACCAGATATATATAACCAACAGCGACCAAAGGGCCCCTGTTCCCCGCCCTCCCCTCAGAACACCACCTATACACTCTGGACCTGTTTGTATGTTGCAACGTTGTATTGTTTATTGCTTATACAATTATAATGTTATATGTTTACAATTATTAGTTATTATTGCACGGTTATTCAAATGTTTTATAGACTGTTCCATGTATTGTTCTTATGTTATTATGTAAACCGCCCTGAGCCCCCGCGGAGGGCGGTATATAAATATAATAAATAAATAAATAAATCAAATTTTTAAAATTCCTCTGCTACAACCCAGTTATCGGCTAGACCCGGGAAACCCTACAGGGAGTGCAATCCTAATTGGGTCTCCTCAGAACCCTACTCAAGTTTGCACAATGGAGCTTCCTCCTGTAACGTGTTCTTAGGCAAGCGCTGGGTTCCCCAGTCAAGGGAACGTCATCGATGAACTGCTATCTCCACAGGTACCTGCAATTCACACTCCTGGCAAACTAGCCTCTGCCCACCAGGGCTTCCATCCCTCAAAGCCCAGATGAAAAGATCTCCCCACAGTGATGGCCTGGAGTGGTGACAGATGCTCTCTCCTGTTCTTTATTCACGATAAACGGGCCAGGATCCTTACCCAGAGAGGCCACCGCCTCGTAATTCTCCTGCATGACTCCCCAGTAGAGGGCTCTTTGGGCCGGATCCAGCAGGGCCCATTCCTCCGGGGTGAAGAACACGGCCACCCCCTCGAAGGACACGGGGGGCCCTGAGGGAGGATGTCCACCGTTCCCCTTCTCTGACGATCCAAGAGGGTTCCCACAAGAAAGCAAAATCCCACAGGGGAGTAAGTATGGAATACATCAGACTGACGGGAAGCAACATTAAACGTGTCTTTTCAGACTCAGAAGTGAAGCATAATTTGGGAAAGTCACAGGGGTGCCCTCTAAGGACAATACTCCAACTTTTTAAGTAACATAAAACATTCAGGACCTCATCAGTACCAATTTCGAAAAGTGCATCGAATAGGCAATCCACACAGATTATTCACACTGGGGTGATCCCATCCCAGTAGACCCACCCCGGCAGTCTCCTGCCTGAACCATTCAGATCTAGCTGAAGTATTCAGACCATTCAAGGAAGTCCCGAAAATCAGGAGGCCAATGAGCAATAGAACCAGGTTTGCTTCTGCAGTCACACGAGAGGCTCCCCTGGGAAACAGGAGGAGGAAGGGGGAGGGGAGGGCCTGAAGGGGTCCCTCCCAAGTTCCCCCTTCCAGGATGTCGGGGGAAGGGGTGAGGTTTGAGGTGACGCTTGGAGGAGCCTGAGAGAGGAAGGCCACCAGGAACACTTGAAGCAAGGCCTGAGGCCCGTCAGTGTGTGGGGGGGAAGCTTGAGCTGAGGCCTGCCAGGTGCTTCACTCCTCAGCCTCAGAATCAGACCTCACCCAAGGACACAGCAGAGATCCTTCCCTTTTCTTTCCCTGAAAGAGCCCCAAATTATTCTCCCCCTCCTCCAGTCCAGTCAGGGACGAAAAGCCCACGAGAGACTCCCCTTTCCCAGTACTGCTCTCTCCTCCTCACCGGACAAGGGGGGACCTGCACACCTTCCCGACCTCTCACAGCTCTGGAGGAAGCGCATTTCTCCTGGATGGTGCGGCGAATCCAGGAATGGTCCAGGAACCCCAAGACCTTTCGGAGGAAGAGAAAACACCATGAAGGGATGTAAAGTTTCCAAGAGCTTTTACGGTATCAAGAATTCCCCCAGACTTTGGGAAGGAGGGGATCGTACAAAATCTTTGAAAATGGGCAAAAGTCACGCCTCGTGATGGAAACAAAACAAACAAAAACCCAAAGCCAACAGTATTACAAATCTGTTAGCAGATGTTATTCAGGAGAAACGCTGAGGTAAACTAGCAGACAGTATTGAAGAGAAATTCTAAGGCACAAACTTGGAGGGAAGAACTCTGAGGTAAAAACTATTAAGAGACAGTTTGGCATAGTGGTTAAGAACGGGAGCTTTTAATGTGGTGAGCAGGGCTTGATTCCCCTTCCTCCACACGCAGCCAGTTGAGTGACCTTGGGCAAGTCACAGCCCTGACAGTACTGTTCTGGCAGGGTGGTTCTCTCAGAGCTCTCTCAGTCCCATGTACCTCACAGGGTGCCTTTTAGGGGGAGAGGAAAGGAAGGCTGCATTCAGGTAGTGAAAGCGGGGTATAAAACCTAAATATTTTTCATGAGTGGTGGGAAGTTAGGTCTTTATCAAGACATGGCTTTACACCATATAAACGCATTCCTCTGCTACCACTCAGTTACCTGCTGGACCTGTCAAACCCTACAGGCCGTGCAATCCTAACCAGGTCTCCTCAGATCCCTACTCAAAGGGGCTTCCTCCAGGAAGGTGTTCCCAGGCAAACACTGTGTAATGTCTCAGTATGCTCGAATACAGATTCATGATAAAAAGGCCAAGATCCGTACCCAGGGAGGCTGCCGTCTCATAATTCTCCCGCATGACTTCCCAGTAGAGAGCTGATTGGGCCGGATCCAGCAGAGCCCATTCCTCCCGCGTGAAGAACACGGCCACCTCCTCGAAGGACACGGGGGGCCCTGAGGGAGGAATTCCCCACTTCATCTTTTCTGACGGCCCCTGAGTATTCACACAAGAAAACAGAATCCTCAGGCGAGACACAGGAAGGAAAAACAGAAAAGTCAATCTAAAAAACACTCAATGTGTCTTTTCAGACTCCAAAGAACAACCCAGAAGCCATATATACTCTGGGAAAATGAGGAGGTTGCCATCTTGGAAAGATGCCTCAAGCCCTACGGATCGAGGGGAGCGTGCCTAGCTGGGCTTCAGTTCAGTCCAGTTGGCTTCACACTTGCCTGGAATTCAGTAGGAGCGGAAGCAGATCGACTGTTCCCTTCCCTATAATAACATTCTAACTCTACTCTATCTAAGATCCAGCCGTTAAGAGCAGGGGCTTCCAATCTGACGAGCTGGGTTCGATTCCCCATTCCTCCACATCCAGCAAGCTGGGTGACCTTGGGCCAGTCACAGTCCTGTTAGTTCTGTTCTCACAGAGCAATCCTGTCAGAGCTCTCGGCCTCAGCAACTCATGGGGGAGAGGAAGGAAAGGTGAATGTAACCTGCTTTGAGACTTGGGCAGTGAAAAGCAGGGAATCAAACTAACGCTTCTTCATACCAAAAATGGGTCTGTGTAACAGAGCAAGTATTCAGTCTCGGCCCTCCCTCCCATAATGCCTTAAAATCTGCTCCATTTGAGCTGATAAGCCCAGTTGGTGATTCTGGCCCTGCCACTCCCTCAGGCTGGCCTACCTCACAAGGCTGTCATTGTCAGGACTATATGGAGGAGAGCAGACCTATGTGGTGTGGCGTTTTGGGTTTTCATTGGGGAGAACTGTAGGGTTACACTCCGTGCTTGCTTCTCAGGGCTTCTGCAGCTGCAAATGTGTGTGGCATGGAAAAGGGAGCATCGGAGCATTACCTGCATTTTTAAATCTATCAACGCTTTGCAGATACCAAATTTCAAGAAAAAAAACCCTGGGTCTGAAAAAGCCACGGAAAGGAAGTGACAAGATTTACCACCCCTGCAGCTCAAGGTCCAGCTCAAGGATTTTAGAGTTTGGGGCTTACTGAATTACGAGGTTACCCTTGGAGCCCGCTTGATGTTGGCCCCAAACGGGGCGGGGGGGGGCAAACTGAGGGTCTCCAGATGTCCCTGGACTACAGTTCCTATGAGCCCCGGCCAGCGGCACATGGGAACTGTAATCCACGGCCATCTGCAGTTTGTCCACCCCTGCTGTCGTGGTTAGGAGAGGCGGCAGCCTCGGATCTTCTCTAAAAATAAGCGCCTGAACCCCATCAGTGGAAAGTTCCCCCTCCTGCAATCGGGTGGGCGAGCAGCCTCCCCCCTCCTGGAGCCGCCGCCCCCTTCCCCCTCCCCGTCCAGGCAGCACCCTGATCTCCCCCCACCCCTTCCTCCCCCCTCGCCTGCACCCACCTCGGCTGCGCGCCCCAGAGGCGATTCCTCCCTCCGGCCGGCCGGGGAAAAGGGGCTCCGGGACGATCCTCCCGGGCACAAAGGGCGGCGGATCTCCCCCGCCCGTCCCCGCCTCTCTGGATCCCCCCCCAAGACACGCAGCCTCAGATCCGCCCCTGCGTTTGCGCGGCATTTTGGGAGTTGTAGTTCCCTGCAGCAGAAGCCAAGGGGCAGATGTTTGGGGAAGGAGCATCCCCCCCCCCCCGAGGGTATTCCGGCTCTCCTTCCTTTGGGATCCTTCCTGCGCCTCCAGGCAGCCTCTCCTGTGGCGGGCAACTTGACATGGGCAGGTGCCTTTCAAGAGAATCGAGGAGCCTATCTGGAGTAAACCTAAGGTCTGGATTCAAGTCCGGCATCTTATTGCAAATACTGGGTCTCTCCCCAGGGGTAGTCAAACTGTGGCCCTCCAGATGTCCATGGACTACAATTCCCACGAGCCCCTGCCAGCAAACACGGTTACAGATGAGCTTTCCAGAGCCCTGTCTTCAGAGATGTGAATGAAAATCCGACTGCAGACTCTTCTTAGGGGGAGTTTACATGGCAACCAATTCCTCCTGGTTCTGCATTCAACATCATTTCTCTCCTTCCTGTGAATTAGGCCACAGGCACAAAAATGGCGTCCAGCCTTAATCCACACGGGGTAGTCACAGTACACAGGTGTCCACCCTGCTCCTTCTGTCTCCATTTTTTCACTGGTGATAAAATGTTTTGTGCCCACATGCCTCTTTCATGGTTGCTGAGCTGGATTTTTGTATACTGTTGTTTACTACCCAAAGGAGTCTCAAAGTGGCTTACAAATACCTTTTCCCTTTGTCTCCCCACAATAGACAACCTATGAGGGATGTGGGGCTGTGAGAGGTCTGAGAGAACTGGGAATGGGCCACAGTCACCCAGCAGGCCTCAAGTGTCTCAAAGCATTATCCAATCACCTTCCCTTCCTTAGCCCATAGTAGACTCCCTGTGAGGGAGGTGGGGTAGAGAGCCTCACTTGGAAGCTGGCAACCCTAAGAGGAGGTCTCTCTGTGCACAGCAGGCTTGACCTTAATCAGGTTTTTTAAAATGGCTTTTATTTACCAGGGGATTCTTGAAAAACTCACTTCAGTTCCTAGGTCTCTCCAGCCATTTACTTGTTCACTATTTACAGATTCAGGCTGTAAATATTATTTTAGATCTTTTTGTACTGACCAGACTCGCAGGACTGATGCTGGTCTGCCTGTCTGTGCCCCAGAATACAAACAGTTGCTGATAAGTGCTGCCCATAGCCCATAGCCCAGGAGGAACACACACAGACCACTCCCTCCCAACTGCAGTCTGCAGGCCTCTACCATTTAGATTGCTGCGCATCTCTAGATTATAATGATCAGCTCTGCAGGCAAAAATAGCTCCATTGAAGGCCGGACTCTGAGGCATTGAATGATTTTGACATCCCACCTTCAAACCTCCAGGAATGTTTCCAACCCAGGGCTGGCCAATCTCCAGGCGGGGCCTGGAGAGCTCTTGGAATTACAGCTCATCTGCAGAGTGTCAAGATCACCTCCCCAGGCAGAAAGGACTGCTTTAGAGTTTGGACAGGGTTGCTGTGGAGAAGAAACAGCAGCGACGCCTGCCAGAGTGATATTTTAAGAGAGAAGGGGCTTTTCTATGGTCTCCCTGAAGTTAAAAATATAAACATAAATAAAAATAAATTAATAAATTGTTGCATTTCCAGAGCAGTCCTCCACCGGGAAGGTGGAAGGCTTCAGACAGGGATGCCAATTCCAGAAAATTCCTGGAGATTGGGGGGCGTACCTGGGAAGAAATCTCAGTGGGGAAGGGACCGACAGGCCCCACCTGGAGGTTGGCACTGTAGGGAAATCTCTGGGGCCTGATTGGAGTCTCTAAGAGTCCAGGAGGGAGGGGGTGGGAGAGCTCTGCTCCGGAATCAGCCCCTCCCCTCTGTGGGTCGACAGTTTAACTGTCATTCTTCCTTCTCTTTGCCTCTCTCTCTTGTGTTTTCTTTTATTGTTGTGAAGTTAACGCGAATAAATTTACATGTAACTATGTATTAAACTCAGCTTCAGCTTTCTTAATATAAATACTTATTTATATTATTATATATTATATATAAATATTATATTAAAATAAACGGAGCATGTCCAGAGGAGGGCAACAAAGATGGTGAGGGGTTTGGAGACCAAGACGTATGAGGAAAGGTTGGGGGAGCTTGGTCTGTTTAGCCTGGAGCGGAGACGACTGAGAGGGGATCTGATAACCATCTTCAAGTATTTCAAAGGCTGCCATGTAGAGGATGGAGCAGAGTTGTTCTCTCTTGCCCCGGAGGGACGGACCAGAACCAATGGGATGAAATTAATTCAAAAGAAATTCCGTCTAAACATCCGGAAGAAGTTCCTGACAGTCAGAGTGGTTTCTCAGTGAAAGAGGCTTCCTTGGGAGGTGGTGACTTCTCCATCTTTGGAGATTTTTAAGCAGAGGCTGGATAGCCATCTGACGGAGAGGCTGATTCTGTGAAGGCTCAAGGGGGTGGCAGGTGACAGTGGATGAGTGATAGGATTGGGAGTGTCCCGCGTAGTGCAGGGGGTTGGACTAGATGACCCAGGAGGTCCCTTCCAACTCTATGATTCTATACTCAACCACGATGAAGAAACTTCAAACACTGCTACATTAAAAGAAGAAGAGGGAATATCCTGCATCTAGTGAGAGCTGCGATGTTGTACCAAGGGAAGAGACAGGCTGTCCACATTTAGCAGGCACCCCTGCACCTGGGAACTGAACCAGCGCAGCTGGGAGGGCACAGAAGAGTGGGCTGGAGAAGAAATGGGAAAGGGCATAGATTCAAATGAGTAGCCGACTTTAAGAGCGGAGCATAAGTGAGGGAAGCTCATGTTAACTTAATTGCATTGGGGGGGGTTGCAGGGGGTGACGTGGTATGATGTCACTTCCAGTGAGTGTGTGTCTGATGGCGCTTCTGGTGTCATGTGATTTCCAGGGGTGTGGCAGGGAGGTGTGGCCTGCTGACATTAAGCCTGAGGAATGGCTCAAGGGTTTCTCAAGGGTATAAAAGCTGAGAAAGGGAGGTCTAGGGCAGAGGTGGCCACACCGTGGCTCTCGAGGTACTACAATTCCCATGAGTCCCCGCAAGCACAGAAACCAAATCTTTGGAGCTCTGAGTAGTTTCCTGGCGGTACAACAAAATCTGCTCCCTGCTTGAGTCTTCGTTTATTTATTTAAAACCCTTCTATGATGCTTTTCCACCCAGGGAAGGTCTGCAACACAGGAAACGTCAAAAGATGAAAAGATCGACACATTAAAAGCAGCCAGCAGTGTCTTCCATCAGCAATATAATTCAAGTCACCTCCCTCTTAACCTTGAAAGTCTCCCCCCTTTCTATGCTGTAATTCACTGACTAAAGGGGGGGGCACACATATACTGATGTACTTTCTCTGCATGAATCCTCTTAAGTACAGTAACACAAGATTAGGGAGAAAGGCCTTGCATCAATCTCAGCATGTTTTTTTTTAATTCAAAGTTTTTGTTTTATTTTCCAAGATTAAAGATAGTACAATACAAGTAATCTACATTATTGATACAGAAAAAAATAGATTGTGCTCTTCATTTAATACACTTAATTCCCCGTTTCAATCCCCTTTTAACTTATTTTCTTAGGTAAATCAGATAAGGGCCCCATTGTTTTTGAAGGGCCTCTTCTCTTCATTTGAAAATATAAGACCCCACATAGCTACACAATAGTATGAACTTTTGCCCAAAGCTTATAAACTTTTTCACGTTTCCACCAGGAAGGAGAAGCCTACTTTGTTGCCATCTTTTCAGCATTTGTTTGCATAGTTTTTAACAATTTTAACGGTCATTTTTGGTGTCCCATAACACCTATGAAACAATTTATACTTAACACAATCTTAGAGCCATCCACATTTCCACCACATTTAGGGAAAAAAGCCTACTTAGTTGTACAGAAGAAAAATATAAAGGTTGTTATATGAGTATAAGTTCTATAAGTGTAAGTTGTTAATACAAAAAATAGTAAAATAGAGTCTTCGTTAGTTACACCTCCTCAATTAGATGTCTCCTTTTAGTTATGCTTTAAGTTTAAACTGGGAGTCACTGCGGAGATATGTTTTATAATACAAATTCAGCTAACATAGAAAATCTAAGACCCCACACTTACATGATAGTATTCTCCTTTCCGTTCCCCAGTCTTCTTAAGGGGGTCTCATATCGAGGCTTGCTGCATCTTGTTGTTCCCGTTGACTTGTGTTCTGTCCAGTTGGCCTTTGGCATAGAAAGTGCAGTTGTAGTCTTTCCCTTGGAGTATGCATCGGTGAATCTTTGAGACAGTTGTACCTCCTGGGCTCCAATATCAGTACAGTTTTTTTCCCAAGAAGCTCCTTTAAATCGATTACTTTCACAGCAGATCCATATATCTTTTGATTGGTTCTTATGTACTGTTGCTTTGGAGTGTCTGTATGTCTTTTTAGGAAGGGTGTCCTTATCTAGGCTGCAAGGCTCCGACATCCCCTTTTCCATCTCCATAGTTTCAAATTTCTCTTCTGCTGGTAGTTTTCCACCTTGTTTAGAGCTATCGTCAGCCACTGTTATTGATCCATCACTCCTGTTAGAGACTTCTTCCTTGCCGTCTTGGATCTCCTTGAAAATATTTTTAAGCAAGCCTTCTGTAAATGCTTTCAGATCTTGGGTTTGTTTCTCTATTAGATGAGCCATTCTTTTTAGCATAGACATGTTTTAGGCTTGCAAGTCAGCTAATCTCAGGCAATTTTGCAAATAGCCAGTAGAGGTCCTACAGAGTCCTAACAAAAGCAACAGTCTGTTTTGATCTCCGACTTTTCTGGCACTGGTGTTACCCTAGAGGTAGCCCATAATGGAAGGGTGCCTCACACAGAGATACCTTCATGCGCAGAAGCCCATGACTGGACTCTGAGCAGGTTGGCACACACAGAAACCAGCCTGGCAGAGACTGACTATGGAGTCAGTAGGGCCCCTTAAGAAACCTAGGAAGCCAGGCTAAGGCTCCATCTTGTTTGGGCTTCACTAGATTTCTTAATTTCCTCCTTGCCCAACTGACTGAGCTAAATGTGCACGTTATCTAAATCCCCCCCCCAGCCAAAGACCATTAGACTATCTACAGGAAAGGAATATCCCTTCAAGGTACTAACTGCAACTTCTTTTGTCTCTCTTCTCCAGTGTAATTTCTGTCTAGCACCATCTCTTATCCCCAAATGTCTTCCCCCAGTCCTTCCTGATAAAACAAAGACAAGGCCATTAGCCACACGTTACACCTAGCCAAGGTACTCAATGAGATTACTCCACACCTCCCACTCTAGTGACCTCACAGTTCAAACCCACCTATCAGGTACTCATAATATCAGAGACCAATCATCAATCACGGACCTCCCAGTGGGCAGTCTCTGGGGCTGACCCGGGAATTTCAAACACTATATCAAGCCTTGCGCACACCCTGTGTGTGTGTGTGTGCTGTTCCCTCCACACCCGGCATCCTGTCCACTCCTGATGTCGTCAACCCTGTGTTTTGGCTGCTTGGATCCAAGAAAGGTGCAGTATCTTGTTCCCCCTGTAGAACTTAGTGAACTTGTCCCCCTGTAGAACTTAGTGTAACTTGTACCCCTGTAGAACTTAGTGTATGTTTTTGCTTCTGTGTGTGTTTTGAATGTAATCCTGATATTTTCCCCAAATAAATCCCCTGAGTGTAAGCTTTTGTCTTCTTCATTTAAAAAGGGTTTCTTCCAGGGAAAGGACCCCGTAAAAATTGGTAGTAAAGATCCTGCGTTACCCAGCCTCTTGCTATCCCCAGCAATTGGGGTAACACTGGCATGTGACGTATTGAAGTCAGTAAAGCAGTGTCTCGTACTGGAACAGAATTCTCGCGAGATCCTCCCACAACGGCTCTTATCTCTTATCTCCGAAAACCAAAACAAATGCAGTAAAAGCTATTACTAATTGGTTTGAGTTGATTTAAGTCCTTCTTCTGCTTAGGGAAGAGAATTAGCCTGCCTCATATCGAGGTGGCTTCAGGCAGAGCCAAAAAGGGGGAAAAAAGAGAAACGGAGAAATAATTGCGTCTCTGTACGTTGATTGATGTCTTGATATCTTGGAATTTGGCAGATATCCTCCCGTCAGTTCACAGCATTCATTTGCAGTAAATCGTAGTAGAGGGTCAAAGTAAATTCTTGAAGGAAGAAAGAAAGAAAGAAAAGAAAGAAAAGTCCAGACGTCCTCTTGACCCGAAACGCTGACAGCCTGTAATCCAGGGAGATATACTCCCTAAAGGATTGGAGACGGCCCCAAGAATTCCCTAGAACTTCCTGGGTAGAAAGGTGAGGTGAGGTTTGCGTACCCCTCCTCTTTTCTGCCAATTGCTTCCACAATTGACCCCTGTCAGGCTTCAGAGATTGCACTGCAATCCTTTTAAAACGCCATCTTAAGCCACCAATCTCAGCATGTATTGATTTTTAAGAAGGCTTTATTAAATGTGTTTTGGCTCCTCCACAGTCTGAACACTTGGATGTTGATTTTCCCCTCTTGAAGATCGAGTAAACTTTGAGCAGGCAGTGAACCGTTTCCACACTTCAAACCTTTTATGGTTTCTCTCCTTTGTGAATCTTTGCATGTCTATTAAGCTTCACTGCATTAGGAAAGCTCTCATTACAATTGGAGCATTTGTAGGGCTTCTCCCCAGTGCGGAGTCCTTGATGCGAAGCCAGGCTCTTTCTCCATCTGAAGTGCTCCCCAGATTCTGAACATGGATGTGGTTTCTCACTTGTGTGGAGCAGGAGATGTGACGCCCAGACTGCGCTCTGACTGAAGCTCTTCCCGCACTATAAGCATATTCAGGGCTTCCCCCTGTGTGAATCTTTTGGTGTTGAGTGAGGCTGCTGCTGTAAGGGAAGTGCTTCCTGCATTCTGAGCATTCATAGGGCTTCTCCCGTGTGAATCCTTTGTTGTTTAGTGAGGCTGCTGCTGTGAGAGAAGCGCTTCCTGCAGTCTGAGCATTAATAGGGCTTCTCCCCTGTATGAATCCTTTGATGAAAAGTGAGGCTCCTGATGCAAGAGAAGCGCTTCCCGCAATCTGAGCATTCATAGGGCTTCTCCCCTGTGTGAATCCTTTGGTGTAACGTGAGGTTGCCCCTGCGAGAGAAGTGCTTCCCGCAATCTGAGCATTCATAGGGCTTCTCCCCTGTATGAATCCTTTGGTGTAAAGTGAGGCTGCTGCTGCAAGAGAAGCGCTTCCCGCAATCTGAGCATTTATAGGGCTTCTCCCCTGTATGAATCCTTTGATGTAAAGTGAGGCTGCTGCTGCAAGAGAAGCGCTTCCCGCAATCTGAGCATTCATAGGGCTTCTCCCCTGTGTGAATCCTTTGGTGTAAAGTGAGGCTGCCCCTGCAAGAGAAGCGCTTCCCGCAATCTGAGCATTCATAGGGCTTCTCCCCTGTATGAATCCTTTGATGTAAAGTGAGGTTGCTGCTGCAAGAGAAGCGCTTCCTGCATTCTGGGCATTCATAAGGCTTCTCCCCTGTATGAATCCTTTGATGTAAAGTGAGGCTGCTGCTGCAAGAGAAGCGCTTCCCGCAATCTGAGCATTCATAGGGCTTCTCACCTGTGTGAATCGTTTTATGTAAAGTGAGGCTGCTGCTGCGAAAGAAGCGCTTCCCGCAATCTGAGCATTCATAGGGCTTCTCCCCTGTATGAATCCTTTGATGTAAAGTGAGTCTGCTGCTGCAAGAGAAGCGCTTCCCGCAATCCGAGCATTCATAGGGCTTCTCCCCTGTATGAATCCTTTGATGTAAAGTGAGGCTGCCCCTGCAAGAGAAGCGCTTCCTGCATTCTGGGCATTCATAAGGCTTCTCCCCTGTATGAATCCTTTGGTGTTTAGTGAGGCTGCTGCTGTAAGAGAAGCACTTCCTGCAATCTGAGCATTCATAGGGCTTCTCCCCTGCATGAATCCTTTGATGTACAGTGAGGCTGCCCCTGCAAGAGAAGCGCTTCCCGCAATCTGAGCATTCATAGGGCTTCTCCCCTGTGTGAATCGTTTTATGTATAGTGAGGCTGCTGCTGCGAGAGAAGCGCTTCCCGCAATCTGAGCATTCATAGGGCTTCTCCCCTGTGTGAATCCTTTGGTGTTCAGTGAGGCCGCTTTTGTAAAAAAATCGCTTCCCACATTCTGAGCATTCATAGGGATTTTCCCCTGTGTGAATTCTCTGATGCAAATGGAAGTAGCTCTTCTCAGAGAAGCGCGTCCCGCATTCTGAGCATTCATAGGGCTTTTCCCCTGTGTGAACCCTCCGATGCACATAGAGGTAGGTATTAGAAAAGAAACTGTTGCCGCATTCCAAGCGCTTATGAGGCTTCTCCCCTGTGTGAATCCTCTTGTGTTGATTAAGGTTGGATTTGTGAGAATAGCTCTTGCTACAATCAGAGCATTTGTATGGCTTCTCCGCATGGTGACTGTGTTGATGCAAAAGAAGTTGGTCTCTTTCCTTGAAGCTCTTCCCTTGTCCCAGGGAACCATATATTTTCTTGCTTACTTGAATCTTCCGGTCTTTCTTGACACTGGAGATACCAATAAACACTTTTCCATTAACTGGGCAATTCTTCTGTCCTTTTCCTTTTTGTAGTTTGCTCTGGACTGGGGTGTCAAACCTTTTGCTCTTCCGGCAGGCCGCACTGCCCTTCCTCCACTTCTGCCATCTTTCCCGTTTTCTTTTCAGCTGCCTCCGAGGTTCATTTTGATCCCATGTTTCTGCCTTCAGATCCTCATCTCCTTCTGAAGACACCCCTCTTGGCTGCCCCTGTGCCTCAGTCTCTGGCACATCTCCTAGTGGAAAGAAGAGAGAAAGAAAACCAGTAAGATCTTGTAGAAAGGCAGACCGCTCTCCTCAGCCTGTCATTAGCCAATGGGACTTTACCCAGTAAGAAGTGGAGCTCTGCAAAAGGGAAAGGGACAGGGAGAGGAAGGGAGGTGGGGCAGAGGGGACCCGAAGCGTAGACCAAAGTGGAACTATTGGGAAGGGCTGTGGGTCAGGGTGGGGCACTGATAGGCAAGCACACAGCCCTGAGTTCAATCCCCAGCATCTCAAGTTGAAAGGTCAGGGGGTGAACTGAATTGTATTAGCCCTCTGAGGAAAGGCTGTGGGACGAGGGAAAGTTCAGCCTGGCCCCTTCCAACTCTATGGTTCTCTGCAGTCCAGGTCTCTTAGGCCAAGTACTTTCAAGGCATCCAAGTCCTCATATCTTTTTGGCCTGAGTTTGAGGAGATATTTGTCCCCTTGGGTTTAGTGAGGGAGAAGTCAGCCTTTTTCTGCCTCCGTACAAAATTCTTCCATCTTTAAAAATACCCTAATTTTCGGCGGAGCTATGGCACTTAGATAGCTCGAATACTTCGAGCTCCTGTTCCACTGAGGGTCAATCGCTGCTGTGATTGACAGAATCGGGTTTTGGGTACGCAAACCCACCCACCATCAACTCAGGAATTCCTTGTGAATCTCTGGGGCCTCTCTGTTCCGCAGGGAAATTAATATTCCCTGGAACGCAAGCTCAGTGTGCACAGGGTCCAGTAAGTGCCGTTCGCCATTTTAAAACTTTCGTCTTTCCTTACAACTCTGCAATCTACACAGCTCTTACTTTAATCTTCAAAGCTAATTGGATTCCTCCTTGCAAGACCTTTGACTCATCACAACTCCGGAGTGAAAACAACTGGCAGACATCAGATCGAGCCTACAAACAGTGCGTGGGGGTTTCCCCCGGCACCTTCTCCCCTGCAACAAACTCTCGGCGTGGAAAACTGCTTTAACTTAAGCAAGCTAGAGTGACAGGAAGATAAGTGCGAGAAGGCAAAGAAAGGGGTTAAGGCAGCCAGAACATCCCCTCGCCACTGTTTATAAATCGGAGATTGAAAAGCAGATACAAGAATCTCGCGAGAGCTGCTTGCCAGAACGAGAACTGGCTTGGAAAAGCTTCAACAGGTCATTAAAGCGACGGACGACAGCTGGTGAGACATTACTTTAATATCAAAACAGACTGTTGCTCTCCGTTTGGACTCCGTAGGACCTCTATTGGTTATATGCAAAATTGCCTACAACATGTCCATGCTAAAGAGATTTGCTTATCTACTGGAACTACAGACGGAAGACCTGAAAGCACATATAGATGGCTTGCTTAAAGATATGCTCAAGGAGTTCAAGGGCGGCAAGGAAGAAGTCTCTAACAGGAATGATGAATCAATAACAGTGGCTGATGATAGCTCTAAACAAGGTGGAAAATTACCAGTAGAAGAGAAATTGGAAACTATGGAGATGGAAAAGGGGATGCCGGAGTTTTGCAGCCTAGATAAGGACTCCCTACCTAAGAAGACATACAGCCACTCCAAAGCAACAGTATACAAGAACCAATCAAAAGATATATGGATCTGCTGTGAAAGTAATCGACTGAAAGGAGCTTCTTGGGAAAAAAACTGTACCGATATTGGAGCCCAGGAGGTACAACTGTTTCAAGATTCACCGATGTATACTCTGAGGGAAAGACTACAACTCCACTCTCTAAGCCAAAGGCCAGTTGGACAGAACATGGGTCAGTGGGAACAACAAGATGCGGCAGGCCTCGATATGAGACCCCCGTAAGCCTCCTCCTGCTTTCTTCAGTAGCCATATAGGCAAGCTGAATTTGAATTAACATATCTCTGTAGTGACTCTCAGCTTAAGCTTAAAGCATAACTAACAGGAGGCACCTAACTGAGGAGGTGTAAATGTAACTAACGAAGACCTTATTTTACAAACTAATGAAGACTCTATTTTATCATTTTTTGTATTTAATAATGTACACTCATATAGCTTACAACCTTAACAACCTATATATAGGTTTTTCCGTACAACTAAGTAGGCTTTTATTCTTTTGTTTTCTTTTCCCTAGTGGAAATGAGGACGGCTCTAAGACCACGTTAAGCTTTGGGTAAAAGTCTATAATATTGTAGCCATGTGGAGTCTTATAATTTAAATGAAGAGAAGAGGCTTTTCAAGAACAATGGGGCTCTTATCTGATCTACCTAAGAAAATAAGTTAAAAGGGGATTGAAACGGGGTATCAAGTGTATCAAACAAAGAACATAATCTTTTTCTTTCTGTATTAATAATGTAGATTATTTGCATTGTATTATCTTTAAATATTACAAAAGGGGATTGAAACGGGGGACTAAATGTATCAAATGAAGAGCATAACCATTCCTTTTCTGTATTAACAATGTAGATTGCCTGTATTTCATTATCTTTAATCTTGGAAAACAAAAATAAAAATCTTATTAAAAAAAAATCCCCTAGTTTTCAACATGTACTTATTTATCTGTAAAATTTCTAAGCTGGTTTTGTAGGGAACCTCTACATGAAGGTAAAGGTATCCCCTGTGCAAGCACCGCGTCATGTCTGACCCTTGGGGTGACGCCCTCTAGCGTTTTCATGGCAGACTCAATACGGGGTGGTTTGCCAGTGCCTTCCCCAGTCATTACCGCTTACCCCCCAGCACGGCTTACAAAATGAAACATAACTAAAACGGAAAAGGTTTTAAACCCAGCTCACAAAAACACTCCCCCATAAAAAAAAAACCCGCATCCAACAGCAAAAGATGTAGCAGCTAAAGATAGATATTAACTCTCCTCTACAAAAAATGGGGAAGGTAAATGCCACTAAAACTTTAATTTAAAAGCTTGGGTAAAGATAAAAAGTTTGGCCTCTAGGTCCTAAGAGAACTTCGAGGCTTCTCCCACAGGGAAGTTGGCACCCCTGGAACTTGCCTGTGAGCACCAGCGCTCCCCTCCCCCCAAAAGCAAGCCAGAGCTTGTAAGGAGCATCTTCGCAGGCGGTCTGGGGAGGAACAGGTAAGGCAGTTTCTCCAAGTGACCTGGCCCCAAACGAACTGATACTCCACGTTCCCTGTATTGCTTCCCCCTCTTACCTGAGAAGGGGCCACCTGCACACCCTCCTGATTCCTCACAGGTGTGGAGGATCCACATTTCTCTTGGATGGAGCCGTGCATCAAGGAATGGTCCAGGGACCCCAAGTCCTTCAAGAGGAACAGAAAACACCATGAAGGGATTTTGACTTTCCAAGGAGGTTCATGGTGGGGTTAATCTACCTGCCCTTTTTAGGACTGGGGGCGTTGGGAATGTGTGTATCCAATTGGCCTACAAGACCTTTGATTGCAGCTTGATTCCAGGGGTGCCAACATTCCTGTGGGAGAACGAGTTCCCGGAGGAGATCAGGGCCCTGACGGAGCTTAAACAGTTCCGCAGGGCCTGCACAAAGGAGCTCTTCCGCCAGGCATTTGGTTGAGACCAGACACAATCGACAACGACTGGAAGGCCCCTGCTCCCCCCCCCCACTCCCCCTCAGAAGTCCACCAACATGCTCTGGACCTGTTTGTATTGCTGCATTGTTGTATTGCCTATATTATTTATACTATTACATTGTTATATGGTTATTATTGTAAAGTTATTCACGTGCTATAGATGGTTTTATGAACTGTTGTTGTTCTTATGTAAACCGCCCTGAGCCCCCGGGGAGGGCGGTATAAAAATATAAATAAATAAATAAATAAGTGCAAACACCAGCATTCATAGGAAACAAGCAGGGAGCTTATTCTGAGACCAGCCTGAGGTAAATCTTAGTATCAACCAGTTGTTGCAGGACGTTAGGTCTTCAACAGGACATGCCTAAGGGAAACTTTATCTCAGGCGGATTGGCAGCAGATAAACAAATCTCCGGGATCGTGGACAGAGGGTAGTAATAGGAGAAAGAACATCAGACCGCCGACAACTTACTTGTGGAGTCCCACAGGGAGCGGTCCTCTCTCCTATCCTATTCAACATCTTCATGTGCCCTCTTGCACAACTGGTACGGAAGTTTGGGCTGGGTTGCCATCAATATGCAGATGACACCCAGCTCCTCCTCCTGATGGATGGCCGCCCTGACTCTCCCCCAGAAGCATTAGCCAGCTGCCTGGAAGCAGTGACGAGATGGCTCAAGCAAAGTCGTCTGAAGCCCAATCCTACAAAGACGGAGGTCCTGTGGCTGGGTAGGAAGGGCCCATGTGAGGCCATACGCGGTCAGGGCCCTGAGTACCTGAGGGATCGCCTCCCTGCCTACACCCCCAAAAGAGCCCTGCGCTCCACTGCTACCAACCAGCTAAAGGTCCCTGGCCCTGAAGAAGTCCGCCTGGTCTCAACCAGGGCCAGAGCATTCTCTGTTCTGGCCCCCACCTGGTGGAACGAGCTCCCGGATAAGATCAGGGCCCTGACGGAGCTTAAACAGTTCCGCAGGGCCTGCAAGGAGGAGCGCTTCCGCCAGGCATTTGGTTGAGACCAGATATATATAACCAACAGCGACCAAAGGGCCCCTTCTCCCCACTCCCCCCCTCAGAACACCACCTATACAATCTGGACCTGTTTGTATGTTGCAACGTTGTATTGTTTATTGCTTATACAATTATAATGTTATATGTTTACAATTATTAGTTATTATTGCACCGTTACGCAAATGTTTTATAGACTGTTCCATGTATTGTTCTTATGTTATTATGTAAACCGCCCTGAGCCCCCGCGGAGGGCGGTATATAAATATAATAAATAAATAAATCAAATTTAAAAAATTCCTCTGCTACAACCCAGTTATCGGCTAGACCCGGGAAACCCTACAGGGAGTGTAATCCTAATTGGGTCTCCTCAGAACCCTACTCAAGTTTGTACAATGGAGCTTCCTCCTGTAACGTGTTCTTAGGCAAGCGCTGGGTTCCCCAGTCAAGGGAACGTCATCGATGAACTGCTACCTCCACAGGTACATGCAATTCACACTCCTGGCAAACTACCCTCTGCCCACCAGGGCTTCCATTCCTCAAAGCCCAGCTGAAAAGATCTCCCCACAGTGATGGCCTGGAGTGGTGACAGATGCTCTCTCCTGTTCTTTATTCACGATAAACGGGCCAGGATCCTTACCCAGAGAGGCCACCGCCTCATAATTCTCCTGCATGACTCCCCAGTAGAGGGCTCTTTGGGCCGGATCCAGCAGGGCCCATTCCTCCGGGGTGAAGAACACGGCCACCCCCTCAAAGGACACGGGGGGCCCTGAGGGAGGATGTCCACCGTTCCCCTTCTCTGACGATCCAAGAGGGTTCCCACAAGAAAGCAAAATACCACAGGGGAGTAAGTATGGAATACATCAGACTGACGGGAAGCAACATTAAACGTGTCTTTTCAGACTCAGAAGTGAAGCATAATTTGGGAAAGTCACAGGAGTGCCCTCTAAGGACAATACTCCAACTTTTCAAGTAACATAAAACATTCAGGACCTCATCAGTACCAATTTCGAAAAGTGCATCAAATAGGCAATCCACACATATTATTCACACTGGGGTGATCCCATCCCAGTAGACCCACCCTGGCAGTCTCCTGCCTAAACCATTCAGATCCAGCTGAAGTATTCAGACCATTCAAGGAAGTCCCGAAAATCAGGAGGCCAATGAGCAATAGAACCAGGTTTGCTTCTGCAGTCACAAGAGGGGCTCCCCTGGGAAACAGGAGGGGAGGGCCTGGAGGGGTCCCTCCCAAGTTTCCCCTTCCAGGATGTCGGGGGAAGGAGTGAGGTTTGAGGTGACGCTTGGAGGAGCCTGAGAGAGGAAGGCCACCAGGAACACTTGAAGCAAGGCCTGAGGCCCGTCAGTGTGTGGGGGGGAAGCTTGAGCTGAGGCCTGCCAGATGCTCCACCCCTCAGCCTCAGAATCTTGACAGACCTCACCCAAGGACACAGCAGAGAGCCTTCCCTTTTCTTTCCCTGAAAGAGCCCCAAATTATTCTCCCCCTCATCCAGTCCAGTCAGGGAGGAAAAGTCCACGAGAGACGCCCCTTTCCCAGTACTGCTCTCTCCTCCTCACCGGACAAGGGGGGACCTGCACACCTTCCCGACCTCTCACAGCTCTGGAGGAAGCGCAATTCTCCTGGATGGTGCGGCGAATCCAGGAATGGTCCAGGAACCCCAAGACCTTTCGGAGGAAGAGAAAACACCATGAAGGGATGTAAAGTTTCCAAGAGCTTTTACGGTATCAAGAATTCCCCCAGACTTTGGGAAGGAGGAGATCGTACAAAATCTTTGAAAATGGGCAAAAGTCACGCCTCGTGATGGAAACAAAACAAACAAAAACCCAAAGCCAACAGTATTACGAAGCTGTTAGCAGATGTTATTCAGGAGAAACGCTGAGGTAAACTAGCAGACAGTATTGAAGAGAAATTCTAAGGCACAAACTTGGAGGGAAGAACTCTGAGGTAAAAACTATTAAGAGACAGTTTGGCATAGTGGTTAAGAATGGGAGCTTTTAATGTGGTGAGCAGGGCTTGATTCCCCTTCCTCCACATGCAGCCAGTTGAGTGACCTTGGGCAAGTCACAGCCCTGACAGTACTGTTCTGGCAGGGTGGTTCTTTCAGAGATCTCTCAGTCCCATGTACCTCACAGGGTGCCTTTTAGGGGGAGAGGAAAGGAAGGCTGCATTGGGACTCCTTCAGGTAGTGAAAGCGGGGTATAAAACCTAAATATTTTTCATGAGTGGTGGGAAGTTAGGTCTTTATCAAGACATGGCTTTACACCATATAAACGCATTCCTCTGCTACCACTCAGTTACCTGCTGGACCTGTCAAACCCTACAGGTCGTGCAATCCTAACCAGGTCTCCTCAGATCCCTACTCAAAGGGGCTTACTCCAGGAAGGTGTTCTCAGGCAAACACTGTGTAATGTCTCAGTATGCTCGGATACAGATTCATGATAAAAAGGCCAAGATCCGTACCCAGGGAAGTTGCCGTCTCATAATTCTCCCGCATGACTTCCCAGTAGAGAGACCTTTGGACCGGATCCAGCAGAGCCCATTCCTCCCGCGTGAAGAACACGGCTACCTCCTCGAAGGACACGGGGGGCCCTGAGGGAGGAATTCCCCACGTCATCTTCTCTGACGGCCCCTGAGTATTCACACAAGAAAACAGAATCCTCAGGCGAGACACAGGAAGGAAAAATAGAAAAGTCAATCTAAAAAACACTCAATGTGTCTTTTCAGACTCCAAAGAACAACCCAGAAGCCATATATACTCTGGGAAAATCAGGAGGTTGCCATCTTGGAAAGATGCCTCAAGCCCTACAGATCGAGGGGAGCGTGCCTAGCTGGGCTTCAATTCAGTCCAGTTGGCTTCACACTTGCCTGGAATTCAGTAGGAGCGGAAGCAGATCGACTGTTCCCTTCCCTGTAATAACATTCTAACTCTACTCTCTCCAAGATCCAGCCGTTAAGAGCAGGGGCTTCCAATCTGGCGAGCTGGGTTCGATTCCCCATTCCTCCACATCCAGCAGGCTGGGTGACCTTGGGCCAGTCACAGTCCTGTTAGTCACAGGCCAGTCACAGTCACAGTCACAGTCCAGCAAGTATTCAGTCTCGGCCCTCCCTCCCATAATGCCGTAAAATCTGCTCCATTTAAGCTGATAAGCCCAGTTGCTGATTCTGGGCCTGCCACTCCCTCAGGCTAGCCTACCTCACAAGGCTGTCATTGTCAGGACTATATGGAGGAGAGCAGACCTATGTGGTGTGGCGTTTTGGGTTTTCATTGGGGAGAACTGTAGGGTTACACTCCGTGCTTGCTTCTCAGGGCTTCTGCAGCTGCAAATGTATGTGGCATGGAAAAGGGAGCATCGGAGCATTACCTGCATTTTTAAATCTATCAACGCTTTGCAGCTGCCAAATTTAAAAAAAAAAACCCTGGGTCTGAAAAAGCCACGGAAAGGAAGTGACAAGATTTACCACCCGTGCAGCTCAAGGTCCAGCTCAAGGATTTTAGGGTTTAGGGCTTACTGAATTCCATCTTGGGGCCAATCTTCAAAGCCCCAAAGAGCCCGAGGTTACCCTTGGAGCCCGCTTGATGTTGGCCCCAAACGGGGCGGGGCAAACTGAGGGTCTCCAGATGTCCCTGGACTACAGTTCCTATGAGCCCCGGCCAGCGGCACATGGGAACTGTAATCCACGGCCATCTGCAGAGCCCCAGTTTGTCCACCCCTGCTGTCGTGGTTAGGAGAGGCGGCAGCCTCGGATCTTCTCTAAACATCAGCGCCTGAACCCCCATCAGTGGAAAGTTCCCCCTCCTGCAATCGGGTGGGCGAGCAGCCTCCCCCCTCCTGGAGCCGCCGCCCCCTTCCCCCTCCCCGTCCAGGCAGCACCCTGATCTCCCCCCACCCCTTCCTCCCCCCTCGCCTGCACCCACCTCGGCTGCGCCCCCTTCCAAGAGGCGAGTCCTCCCTCCCTCCCTCCGGCCGGCCGGGGAAAAGGGGCTCCGGGACGCTCCTCCCGGGCACAAAGGGCGGCGGATCTCCCCCGCCCGTCCCCGCCTCTCTGGATCCCCCCCCCAAGACACGCAGGCTCAGCTCCGCCCCTGCGTTTGCGCGGCATTTTGGGAGTTGTAGTTCCCTGTAGGCACTGTAGGGAAATCTCTGGGGCCTGATTGGAGCCTCTAATAGTCCAGGAGGGAGGGGGTGGGAGAGCTCTGCTCCGGAATCAGCCCCTCCCCTCTGAGGCTGGACAGTTTAACTGTCATTCTTCCTTCTCTTTGCCTCTCTCTCTTGTGTTTTCTTTTATTGTTGTGAAGTTAACGCGAAGAAATTTACATGTAACTATGTATTAAACTCAGCTTCAGCTTTCTTAATATAAATAATTATTTATATTATTATATATTATATATAAATATTTTATTAATATAAACGGAACGTGTCCAGAGGAGGGCAACAAAGATGGTGAGGGGTTTGGAGACCAAGACGTATGAGGAAAGGTTGGGGGAGCTTGGTCTGTTTAGCCTGGAGAGGAGACGACTGAGAGGGGATCTGATAACCCTCTTCAAGTATTTAAAAGGCTGCCATGTAGAGGATGGAGCAGAGTTGTTCTCTCTTGCCCCAGAGGGACGGACCAGAACCAATGGGATGAAATTAATTCAAAAGAAATTCCGTCTAAACATCCGGAAGAAGTTCCTGACAGTCAGAGTGGTTTCTCAGTGAAAGAGGCTTCCTCGGGAGGTGGTGACTTCTCCATCTTTGGAGATTTTTAAGCAGAGGCTGGATAGCCATCTGACGGAGAGGCTGATTCTGTGAAGGCTCAAGGGGGTGGCGGGTTACACTGGATGAGCGATAGGGTTTTGGGTGTCCCGCATAGTGCAGGGGGTTGGACTAGATGACCCAGGAGGTCCCTTCCAACTCTATGATTCAATACTCATCCACGATGAAGAAACTTCAAACACTGCTACATTAAAAGAAGAAGAGGGAAAATCCTGCATCTAGTGAGAGCTGCGATGTTGTACCAAGGGAAGAGACAGGCTGTCCACATTTAGCAGGCATCCCTGCACTTGGGAACTGAACCAGCGCAGCTGGGAGGGCACAGAAGAGTGGGCTGGAGAAGAAATGGGAAAGGGCAGAGATTCAAATGAGTAGCCGACTTTAAGAGCGGAGCATAAGCGAGGGAAGCTCCCCTCTGCAAAGGGCCGGGCGAGCAGACGCCTCCCTGCGGCGAGACCCCTCTGAAGACCCTCCCCGAGACCCCCCCTCCACCTCTAGGGCCCCCCCGCACCCTCCCCCCCAACCCTGTGGGGCAGCATGCACCCCCCACCCCCACCCGCGAAGCCTCCCTCCGAGGTGGGAAAATAGCTCCAGGATTTCCCTCCCGGGGACAAAAAGCAGCGGCGGCTGCCTGCTCTCTCCCAAATTCCTAGCCCGGGCTCCATCTCATCCGCACGGGATCCTGGGAATTGTAGTTCCCTGCCTCGAGACCAAGGCGGCAAGATCTGGGCGGGGGGCTCTGGCAGAGGAATCCTCGCAAGAGGCCAGTCGCACCGTAAAGTCTACACAAATTGGAAGCGGGATCAGGAAAGGAGCCTTGGTTGGTTCTTTTAGGCCGCTTCTTTCACTCCCCGACGGAATCTCAAAGCGGCTTACAATGGCCTTCTTTTCCCTCTGCCTACAACAGACACCTTGGGAGGGATGGGCCCTGCAAGGCACAGGTGCTATTTGGCCAGGGATGGACCAGGACACCTGCTTGAATCTTCCTCATTCCCTCCTCCCCCAGGCTTTCTCGACAGGAGGGTTGTAAAACCATGGTGTTTCTCATAGGGCTTTGCCAAGAGGGTGGAAGTTAATCATTTTAATATATTTATAATGTAAAAACTGCCATTATCGGGTGGTATGGGCATCTATGGCTATGTCAACTCCCCCCCTCCAAAGGACTGATGCTGGGCCTGGAGGGGGTGGAAAGGGGAGGGGCTGGTCATCAGACTCCTTGCTGGCTGAGGCCTGTCACAAGGGGTAGGGACCGGGGTGCAGAACAGCTAAAAACTCTCATGTTAACTTAATTGCATTGGAGGGGGGCAGGGGGTGACGTGTTGTGATGTCACCTCCAGTGAGTGTGTGTCTGATGGCGCTTCTGGTGTCATGTGATTTCCAGGGGTGTGGCAGTGTGGCCTACTGACATTAAGCCTGAGGAATGGCTCAAGGGTTTCTCAAGGGTATAAAAGCTGAGAAAGGGAGGTCTAGGGCAGAGGTGGCTACACCGTGGCTCTCGAGGTACTACAATTCCCATGAGTCCCAGCAAGCACAGAAAACAAATCTTTGGAGCTCTGAGTAGTTTCCTGGCGGTACAACAAAATCTGCGCCCTGCTTGAGTCTTCGTTTATTTATTTAAAACCCTTCTATGATGCCTTTCCACCCAGGGAAGGTTTGCAACACAGGAAACGTCAAAAGATGAAAACATCGACACATTAAAAGCAGCCATCAGTGTCTTCTATCAGCAATATAATTCAAGTCACCTCCCTCTTAACCTTGAAAGTCTCACCCCTTTCTATGCTGTAGTTCACTGACTAAAGGGGGGGGGGCACACATATACTTATGTACTTTCTCTGCATGAATCCTCTTAAGTACAGTAACACAGGATTAGAGAGAAAAGCCTTGTGTCAATGTCAGCATGTACTGATTGTTAAGGCTTTATTAAATGTGTTTTGGCTCCTCCAGAGTCACTTGGATGTCGAATTTACCATCTTGAAGATCGAGTAAACTTTCAGCAGGCAGTGAGCCGTTTCCACACTTCAAACCTTTTATGGTTTCTCTCCTTTGTGAATCTTTGCATGTCTATTAAACTTCGCTGTATTAGGAAAGCTCTCATGACAATTGGAGCATTTGTAGGGCTTCTCCCCAGTGCGGAGTCCTTGATGCGAAGCCAGGCTCTTTCTCCATCTGAAGTGCTCCTCAGATTCTGAACATGGATGTGGTTTCTCACTTGTGTGGAGCAGGAGACGTGACGCCAAGACTGCGCTCTGACTGAAGCTCTTCCCGTACTCTTAGCATATTCAGGGCTTCCCCCTGTGTGAATCTTTTGGTATTGAGTGAGGCTGCCGCTGTAAGGGAAGTGCTTCCTGCATTCTGAGCATTCATAGGGCTTCTCCCCGGTATCAACAATTTGGTGTTGAGTGGGGCTGCTGCTGTGAGAGAAGCAATTCCTGCATTCTGAGCATTCATAGGGCCTTTCCCGTGTGAATCCTTTGGTGTTTAGTGAGGCTGCTGCTGCGAGAGAAGCGCTTCATGCATTTTGAGCATTCATAGGGCTTCTCCCCTGTGTGAATCCTCTGATGTAAACGAAGTCTGTCCTTCTTAGCGAAGCTCTTTCCGCATTCTGAGCATTCATAAGGCTTCTCCCCTGTATGAATCCTTTGATGTAAACGAAGTCTTTCCTTCTTAGCGAAGCTCTTTCCACATTCTGAGCATTCATAGGGCTTCTCCCCTGTGTGAATCCTTTGATGTACAGTGAGATTGCCCCTGTAAGAAAAGCGCTTCCTGCATTCTGGGCATTCATAAGGCTTCTCCCCTGTATGAATCCTTTGGTGTCTAGTGAGGCTGCCCCTGCAAGAGAAGCTCTTTCCGCATTCTGAGCATTCATAGGGCTTCTCCCCTGTGTGAATCCTTTGATGTAAAGTGAGCCTGCCCCTGCAAGAGAAGCGCTTCCTGCATTCTGGGCATTCATAAGGCTTCTCCCCTGTGTGACTCCTCTGATGTAAACTAAGTCTGTCCTTCTTAGCGAAGCTCTTTCCGCATTCTGAGCATTCATAGGGCTTCTCCCCTGTGTGAATCTTATGATGATCAGTGAGGGTGCCACTGTAAGAGAAGCTCTTCCCACACACAAAGCATTTATAGGGCTTCTCCCCTATATGAGTCTTTTGATGCACATTGAGGTAGCTATTAGAACAGAAGCTCTTCCCACACTCCAAGCATTTATAGGGTTTCACTCCTGCGTGAGTCTTTTGGTGCACATTGAGGTGGCCATTAGAAGAGAATCTCTTTCCACATTCTGAGCATTCATAAGGCTTCTCCCCTGTGTGAATTCTCTGATGTATATTGAGCTCAGTATTACCAACAAAGCTCTTCCCACATTCTGAGCATTTGTAGGGTTTATCCCCCGTGTGAATCCTTTGGTGTCTAGTGAAGGTGGAACCGCAAGAGAAGCTCTTCCCACATTCTGAGCATTCATAGGGCTTCTCGCCTGTGTGAATCTTTTGGTGTTGAGTGAGGGTACACCTGTAAGAGAAGCTCTTTCCGCATTCTGAGCATTCATAGGGGTTCTCCCCTGTGTGAGTCCTCTGATGTAAAGTGAACCTGCCCCTGCAAGAGAAGCGCTTCCTGCATTCTGGGCATTCATAAGGCTTCTCCCCTGTGTGACTCCTCTGATGTAAACTAAGTCTGTCCTTCTTAGCGAAGCTCTTTCCGCATTCTGAGCATTCATAGGGCTTCTCCCCTGTGTGAATCTTATGATGATCAGTGAGGGTGCCACTATAAGAGAAGCTCTTCCCACACACAAAGCATTTATAGGGCTTCTCCCCTCTATGAGTCTTTTGATGCACGTTGAGGTAGCTATTAGAACAGAAGCTCTTCCCACACTCCAAGCATTTATAGGGCTTCACTCCTGCGTGAGTCTTTTGGTGCACATTGAGGTGGCCATTAGAAGAGAATCTCTTTCCACATTCTGAGCATTCATAAGGCTTCACCCCTGTGTGAATTCTCTGATGTATATTGAGCTCAGTATTACCAACGAAGCTCTTTCCACATTCTGAGCATTTGTAGGGTTTATCCCCTGTGTGAATCCTTTGATGTACAGTGAGGCTGCCCCTGTAAGAAAAGCGCTTCCTGCATTCTGGGCATTCATAAGGCTTCTCCCCTGTATGAATCCTTTGGTGTCTAGTGAGGTTGGAACTGCAAGAGAAGCGCTTCATGCAGTCTGAGCATTCATAGGGCTTCTCCCCTGTGTGAATCCTTTGATGTAAACTAAGTCTGTCCTTCTTAGCGAAGCTCTTTCCGCATTCTGAGCATTCATAGGGCTTCTCCCCTGTGTGAATTCTCTGATGTATATTGAGCTCAGTATTACCAACGAAGCTCTTCCCACATTCTGAGCATTTGTAGGGTTTATCCCCTGTGTGAATCCTTTGATGTACAGTGAGGCTGCCCCTGTAAGAAAAGCGCTTCCTGCATTCTGGGCATTCATAAGGCTTCTCCCCTGTATGAATCCTTTGATGTAAACTAAGGCTGTTCTTCTCAGCGAAGCTCTTTCCACATTCTGAGCATTCATAGGGCTTCTCCCCTGTGTGAATCTTCTTATGCAGATTGAGGTGGCTACGCAGAGAGAAGCTCTTCCCACACTCCAAACATTTATGGGGCTTCTCCCCTGTGTGAATCCTTTGGTGTTTAGTGAGGGTGGAGCTAAAAGAGAAGCATTTCCCACATTCTGAGCATTCATAGGGCTTTTCCCCTGTGTGAACCCTCTGATGCACATTGAGGTAGCTATGAGAAAAGAAGCTCTTGCCGCATTCCAAGCACTTAAGAAGCTTCTCCCTTGTGTGAATCCTCTTGTGTCGATTAAGAATGGATTTGTGAGAATAGCTCTTGCTACAATCAGAGCATTTGTATGGCTTCTCCGCATGGTGACTGTGTTGATGCAAAAGAACTTGGACTCTTTGCTTGAAGCTCTTCCTATGCCCCAGGGAACCATATATTTTCTTGCTTACTTGAATCTTCCAGTCTTTCTTGACACTGGAGACACCGATAACCCCTTCTCCATTGACTGGGCAATTCTTCCTTTCTTTTGCTTTTTGTAGTTTGCTCTGGACTGGGGTGTCAGACCTTTTGCTCACCCAGCAGGCCGCAACGTCCTTCCTCCAGTTCGGCCTTTCTTCCCGTTTTATTTTCAGCTGCCTCCAAAGTTCATCTTGATCCCATATTTCTGCCTTCAGATCCTCATCTCCTTCGGAAGACACCCCTCTTGGCTGCCCCTGTGCCTCAGTCTCTGGCCCGTCTCCTGTTGGAAAGAAGAGAGAGATAAAACCAGTAAGGGCTCTGGGAAAGGCAGAAGGCTCTGCTCAGCCTGTCATTAGCCGATGGGACATTCCCCGATGAGAAGTCGAGCTCTGAAAAAGGGGAAAGGAAAAGAGAGAGGAAGGGAGGTGGGGCCGAGGGAACCAGAAGAGTAGATTGAAGTGAAACCATCGGGAAGGGCTTTGGATTAATCGTGGAGCACTGATTGACAAGCACACAGCCCTTAGTTCAATTCCCGGTATCTCCAGTTGAAAGTTCAGGGGGGTGCACAGAGTAGGGGAGGAAAGGGTGGGTGGGACATGGGAATGTTCAGCCTGGAGAAGAGGAGGTTGAGAGGGGACAGGATGGCTTTCTCAAAGTATTTGAAAGGTTGTCACTTAGAGGAGGGCAGGGAAAGGTTCCTGTTGGCAGCAGAGGACAGGACCTGCAGTTACGAATTTAAACTATGTGTAGAATGGTACGGGCTAGATATCAAGAATAAAATTTCACTCAGCAGAGATCAGCAGTGGAATCCCCTCATTTGCAACATGTCCTTATTTATGTATAAGATTTCTATACTGGCTTTATGGGGAACCTCGACATGGCAGCTTAAAAAATAAAACATAACTAAAACAGAAAAGTTTTTAAACACAGCTCACTAAAACAGCCCTCCCCCCCCCAAAAAAAAAGCATTTGGAGCACCAGATGAAGCAGCTTAAAATGGATATTAACAGTACATAAAAACAGAAGGTATAAAACCGCCAAAACCTTAATTTGAAATCCTGGGTAGAGCGAAGCATTCTGGCCTGTAGGTCCCAAGAGAACCTCAAGGGGAAGGGCTTTCCACAGGGAAATTGGCACCCCTGAAACCTGCCTGTGGGCATCACCCCCCCAAAAAAAAAGAAAAAACAAAGAAAAAAAAGAAAGCCAGAGCTTGTAAGAAGCCCAAAATGAACTGAAACTCCATGTTCCCTGAATTGTTTACTCCCTCTTACCTGACAAGGGGACACCTGCACACCACCCTGATTCCTCACAGGTGTTTAGGATCCGCATTTCTCTGGGATGGAGCCGTGCATCAAGGAATGGTCCAGGGACTCCAAGTCCTTCCAGGGGAACAGAAAACACCATGAAGGGATTTTGACTTCCCAAGGAGGTTAATGGTGTGGATACTCTACCTGCCCTTTGTGGGCCTGGGGGAGTTGGGAATGTGTGTATCTGAACGGCCTACAAGACCTTTGTTTGCAGCTTGATGCAAACACCAGCATTCTTAGGAAACAAGCAGGGAGCTTATTCTGAGATCACCCTGAGGTAAATGCTAACATCAACCAGGAGTTGTGGGATGGTAGGTCTTCAATAGGACATGCCTAAGGGAAACTTTCTCTCAGGCAGATTGGCAGCAGATAAACAAAGTCCTCTGCCCCAAGGTGATGGCCTGGAATGGTGACAGATGCTCTCTCCTGTTCTTTTTTGAGGATAAACGGGGCCAGGATCCTTACCCAGAGAGGCCACGGCCTCGTAATTCTCCTGCATGACTTCCCAGTAGAGGGCTCTTTGGGCCGGATCCAGCAGGGCCCATTCCTCCGGGGTGAAGAACACGGCCACCCCCTCGAAGGACACGGGGGGCCCAGAGGGAGGATGTCCACCGTTCCCCTTCTCTGACGATCCAAGAGTGTTCCCACAAGAAAGCAAAATACCACAGGGGAAAAATTTAAAATTAAATGTGTCTTTTCAGATTCTGAGGAGTATCCCAGAAGCTATGCCTAATTTGGCAAAGTTACAGGGGTGCCCTTTTACAACAATACTCCTACTCTAAAAGCAGGGCAAAGGTTAGGAGGAGGGTTGGCTGGGCAGTAGGGAGGAGAGCTTTTCAAGTAACATAAATGATTCAGGACCTCCTCAGTTGGAATCTCGAATAGTGCCCGAAACAGGCAATGAACACAGATTATTCGCACTGGGGTGATCCCATCCCAGTATCCCCACCCTGACAGAATCTTGGCTACCCCATTCAGATCCAACTAAGGTTTCCAGACCAGTCAAGAACCACCATCCCAAAAATCTCCAGGCCAATGAGCAATATAGCCAGTCACAAGAGGGGCTCCCCTGGGAAACAGGAATGGGGGAAGGGAGGGCCTGGAGAGGTCCCTCCCAAGTTTCCTTGGGAAGGAGTGAGGTCTGGTGATGCTCGGAGGGGGCCTGGCAGAAGGAGGCCCCCAGGAACATTTGCAGCAAGGCACGGGGCCCCTGAGTGTGTGGGGGGGAAAGCTTGAGCTGAGGCCTACCAGGTGCTCCACTCCTCTGAGTCTTGACAGAGAAGGTCACAACCTCACCCAAGGACACAGCAGAGATCCTTCCCTTTTCTTTCCCTGAAAGAGCCCCAAATTATTCTCCCCCTCCTCCAGTCCAGTCAGGGAGGAAAAGCCCACGAGAGACCCCCCTTTCCCAGTACTGCTCTCTCCTCCTCACCGGACAAGGGGGGACCTGCACACCTTCCCGACCTCTCACAGCTCTGGAGGAAGCGCAATTCTCCTGGATGGTGCGGCGAATCCAGGAATGGTCCAGGAACCCCAAGACCTTTCGGAGGAAGAGAAAACACCATGAAGGGATGTAAAGTTTCCAAGAGCTTTTACGGTATCAAGAATTCCCCCAGACTTTGGAAAGGAGGGGATCCTACAAAATCTTTGAAAATGAGAAAAAGCTATGCACTGTGCTGGAAAAAAAAAAACATTATTATGAAAACATTAGAAGATATTACTCAGGGAAAAAGGCTCAGGTAAACTAGCAGACAGAATTCAAGAAAAACTCTAAGGAACAAACACTACGGTACGAACTCTGAGGTAAAAATTATTAAGAGGCAGCTTGGCAAAGTGGTTAAGAATGGTAGCTTCTAATCTGGCGAGCCGGGTTTGATTCCCCTTCGTCCACATGCAGCCAGCTGGGTGACCTTGGGCTAGTCACAGCCCTGGCAGTAGTGTTCTGATATCAACAATTTTCACAATAACAATAATTCCCCCAGACTTTGGGAAGGAGGGGATCGTACAAAATCTTTGAAAATGGGCAAAAGTCACGCCTCGTGATGGAAACAAAACAAACAAAAACCCAAAGCCAACAGTATTACAAATCTGTTAGCAGATGTTATTCAGGAGAAACGCTGAGGTAAACTAGCAGACAGTATTGAAGAGAAATTCTAAGGCACAAACTTTGAGGGAAGAACTCTGAGGTAAAAACTATTAAGAGACAGTTTGGCATAGTGGTTAAGAACGGGAGCTTTTAATGTGGTGAGCAGGGCTTGATTCCCCTTCCTCCACATGCAGCCAGTTGAGTGACCTTGGGCAAGTCACAGCCCTGACAGTACTGTTCTGGCAGAGTGGTTCTCTCAGAGCTCTCTCAGTCCCATGTACCTCACAGGGTGCCTTTTAGGGGGAGAGGAAAGGAAGGCTGCATTGCGACTCCTTCAGGTAGTGAAAGCGGGGTATAAAACCTAAATATTTTTCATGAGTGGTGGGAAGTTAGGTCTTTATCAAGACATGGCTTTACACCATATAAACGCATTCCTCTGCTACCACTCAGTTACCTGCTGGACCTGTCAAACCCTACAGGCCGTGCAATCCTAACCAGGTCTCCTCAGATCCCTACTCAAAGGGGCTTCCTCCAGGAAGGTGTTCTCAGGCAAACACTGTGTAATGTCTCAGTATGCTCGGATACAGATTCATGATAAAAAGGCCAAGATCCGTACCCAGGGAGGCTGCCGTCTCATAATTCTCCCGCATGACTTCCCAGTAGAGAGCTGATTGGGCCGGATCCAGCAGAGCCCATTCCTCCCGCGTGAAGAACACGGCCACCTCCTCGAAGGACACGGGGGGCCCTGAGGGAGGAATTCCCCACTTCATCTTTTCTGACGGCCCCTGAGTATTCACACAAGAAAACAGAATCCTCAGGCGAGACACAGGAAGGAAAAACAGAAAAGTCAATCTAAAAAACACTCAATGTGTCTTTTCAGACTCCAAAGAACAACCCAGAAGCCATATATACTCTGGGAAAATGAGGAGGTTGCCATCTTGGAAAGATGCCTCAAGCCCTACGGATCGAGGGGAGCGTGCCTAGCTGGGCTTCAATTCAGTCCAGTTGGCTTCCCACTTGCCTGGGATTCAGTAGGAGCAGAAAAAGACCGACTGTTCCCTTACCTGTAATAACATTCCAACTGTGCTCCCTCCGAGAGCCAGAAGTGTGTTAAGAGCAGGGGCTTCCAATCTGGCGAGCTGGGTTCGCTTCCCCATTCCTCCACATCCAGCCAGCTGGGTGACCTTGGGCCAGTCACAGTCCTGTTAGTTCTGTTCTCACAGAGCAATCCTGTCAGAGCTCTCGGCCTCAGTAACTCATGGGGGAGAGGAAGGAAAGGTGAATGTAACCTGCTTTGAGACTCTTTTGGGCAGTGAAAAGTAGGGAATCAAACTAACGCGTCTTTATGCCAAAAATGGGTCTGTGTAACACAGCAAGTATTCAGTCTCGGCCCTCCCTCCCATAATGCCGTAAAATCTGCCCCACTTGAGCTGATAAGCCCAGCCGGTGATTCTGGGCCTGCCACTCCCTCAGGCTGGCCTACCTCACAAGGCTGTCATTGTCAGGACTATATGGAGGAGAGCAGAACTATGTGGTGTGGCGTTTGGGGTTTTCATTGGGGAGAACTGTAGGGTTACACTCCGTGCTTGCTTCTCAGGGCTTCTGCTGCTGCAAATGTGTGTGGCATGGAAAAGGGAGCATCGGAGCATTACCTGCATTTTTAAATCTATCAACGCTTTGCAGCTGCCAAATTTCAAGAAAAAAAACCCTGGGTCTAAAAAAGCCACGGAAAGGAAGTGACAAGATTTACCACCCGTGCAGCTCAAGGTCCAGCTCAAGGATTTTAGGACTGTGCTTACGGGGGGGGGGGGCAAACTGAGGGTCTCCAGATGTCCCTGGACTACAGTTCCTATGAGCCCCGGCCAGCGGCACATGGGAACTGTAATCCACGGCCATCTGCAGAGCCCCAGTTTGTCCACCCCTGCTGTCGTGGTTAGGAGAGGCGGCAGCCTCGGATCTTCTCTAAACATCAGCGCCTGAACCCCCATCAGTGGAAAGTTCCCCCTCCTGCAATCGGGTGGGCGAGCAGCCTCCCCCCTCCTGGAGCCACCGCCCCCTTCCCCCTCCCCGTCCAGGCAGCACCCTGATCTCCCCCCACCCCTTCCTCCCCCCTCGCCTGCACCCACCTCGGCTGCGCCCCCTTCCAAGAGGCGAGTCCTCCCTCCCTCCCTCCGGCCGGCCGGGGAAAAGGGGCTCCGGGACGCTCCTCCCGGGCACAAAGGGCGGCGGATCTCCCCCGCCCGTCCCCGCCTCTCTGGATCCCCCCCCCCAAGAGACGCAGGCTCAGCTCCGCCCCTGGGTTTGCGCGGCATTTTGGGAGTTGTAGTTCCCTGCAGCAGAAGCCAAGGGGCAGATGTTTGGGGAAGGAGCATCCCCCCCCCCCCCGAGGGTATTCCGGCTCTCCTTCCTTTGGGATCCTTCCTGCGCCTCCAGGCAGCCTCTCCTGTGGCGGGCAACTTGACATGGGCAGGTGCCTTTCAAGAGAATCGAGGAGCCTATCTGGAGTAAACCTAAGGTCTGGATTCAAGTCCGGCATCTTATTGCAAATACTGGGTCCCTCCCCAGGGGTAGTCAAACTGTGGCCCTCCAGATGTCCATGGACTACAATTCCCACGAATTGCAAACGCTGGCAGGGGTTTATGGGAATTGTAGTCCATGGACATCTGGAGGGCCACAGTTTGACTACCCCTATTCTGCTGCAATTGCGCTGGTGACAAATGAGGGCAGGGTGTGGAGAGATGGGTGTCAAAACCTGTCTTTAGGAATATTCGTTGAGTGTGGGAGAAGACTGGCCCCTGGGAATTGCGGCATAGCGGTTACAGATGAGCTTTCCAGAGCCCTGTCTTCAGAGATGTGAATGAAAATCCGACTGCTGACTCTTCTTAGGGGGAGTTTACATGGCAATCAATTCCTCCTGGTTCTGCATTCAACATCATTTCCCTCCTTCCTGTGAATTAGGCCACAGGCACAAAAATGGCGCCCTGCCTTAATCCACACGGGGTAGTCACAGTACACAGGTGTCCACCCTGCTCCTTCTGTCTCCATTTTTTCACTGCTGATAAAATGTTTTGTGCCCACATGCCTCTTTCATGGTTGCTGAGCTGTATTTTTGTACACTGTTGTTTACTACCCAAAGGAGTCTCAAAGTGGTTTATAAACACCTTTTCCCTTTGTCTCCCCACAACAGACAACCTGTGAGGGATGTGGGGCTGTGAGAGGTCTGAGAGAACTGGGAATGGGCCACAGTCACCCAGGAGGCCTCAAGTGTCTCAAAGCATTATCCAATCACCTTCCCTTCCTTAGCCCATAGTAGACTCCCTGTGAGGGAGGTGGGGTAGAGAGCCTCACTTGGAAGCTGGCAACCCTAAGAGGAGGTCTCTCTGTGCACAGCAGGCTTGACCTTAATCAGGTTTTTTAAAATGGCTTTTATTTACAGGGGATTCTTGAAAAACTCACTTCAGTTCCTAGGTCTCTCCAGCCATTTACTATTTACAGATTCAGGCTGTAAATATTATTTTAGATCTTTTTGTACTTACCAGACTCGCAGGACTGATGCTGGTCTGCCTGTCTGTGCCCCAGAATACAAACAGTTGCTGATAAGTGCTGCCCATAGCCCATAGCCCAGGAGGAACACACACAGACCACTCCCTCCCAACTGCAGTCTGCAGACCTCTACCATTTAGATAGCTGCGTATCTCTAGATTATAACGATCAACTCTTGGAATTACAGCTCATCTGCACAGTGTAAAGATCACCTCCCCAGGCAGAAAGGACTTCTTTAGAGTTTGGATAGGGTTGTTGTGGATAAGAAACAGCAGCGGCGCCTGCCAGAGTGGTATTTTAAGTGAGAAGGGGCTTTTCTATGGTCTCCCTGTCAGCCAACTGTTTGGCAGAAGGGGAAAGCTTCCCCCCTCCTCAAAATGAAAGCACAAGTACGCACACAGACTTTTCTGCATTGATTTCAGAAGGAAATGCCTCCCCCCCCCTCAGCTAGGGGCTGTCAGAGACTCCTTCACAGCAGGCCTGATGGGAGGGGGGAGGAGCGCACTCATCTACCACCTGCCAGCTCTGTCAGGGGTCTGGGGCAAAGTGAGGGAAGTTGTTGGAAGTGAGAGTTAGGTCAGCCCTGAGGCGAAAAGGGATGGCGTGGCCTGTCCAAGCCTCCGTTGTCACCCCTTTTGGCAGCTCTATCGACCTATCCCTGCAATGATCATGGGCAGACTGGCAGTGATGTCGCCAGATTCCCCTGGGCCAGGCTGGGGGGTGGGCTGTGTTACCTCCCTATTGGCCCCATGTCTGGGAGGGGCAGTCTGATATTTGGACTGGCCCCACCCATTCTCCACCCACCTAGGCCTTAGCTTTTTATTATATAGAAGAAAGAAGAAGATTGTAAACCACCATGAGTGTTTGAGAGCAACAGTATAGAAGTTAAAATATAAACATAAAAATAAATAAATAAATACATTGTTGCATTTCCAGAGCAGTCTTCCACCGGGAAGGTGGAAGGCTGCAGACAGGGATGCCAATTCCAGAAAATTCCTGGAGATTGGGGGGCATAGGCTGGGAAGAAATCTCAGTGGGGTAGGGACCGACAGGCCCCACCTGGAGGTTGGCACTGTAGGGAAATCTCTGGGGCCTGATTGGAGCCTCTAAGAGTCCAGGAGGGAGGGGGTGGGAGAGCTCTGCTCCGGAATCAGCCCCTCCCCTCTGTGGGTCGACAGTTTAACTGTCATTCTTCCTTCTCTTTGCCTCTCTCTCTTGTGTTTTCTTTTATTGTTGTGAAGTTAACGCGGAGAAATTTACATGTAACTATGTATTAAACTCAGCTTCAGCTTTCTTAATATAAATACTTATTTATATTATTATATATTATATATAAATATTATATTAAAATAAACGGAACGTGTCCAGAGGAGGGCAACAAAGATGGTGAGGGGTTTGGAGACCAAGACGTATGAGGAAAGGTTGGGGGAGCTTGGTCTGTTTAGCCTGGAGAGGAGACAAATGAGAGGGGATCTGATATTTTTTATTTATTTAAAACCCTTCTATGTTGCCTTTCCACCCAGGGAAGGTCTGCAACACAGGAAACGTCAAAAGATGAAAACATCGACACATTAAAAGCAGCCAGCAGTGTCTTCCATCAGCAATATAATTCAAGTCACCTCCCTCTTAACCTTGAAAGTCTCCCCCCTTTCTATGCTGTAGTTCACTGACTAAAGGGGGGTGGGGGGCACACATATACTGATGTACTTTCTCTGCATGAATCCTCTTACGTACAGTAACACAAGATTAGGGAGAAAGGCCTTGCATCAATCTCAGCATGTATTTTTTTTAATTCAAAGTTTTTGTTTTATTTTCCAAGATTAAAGATAGTACAATACAAGTAATCTACATTATTGATACAGAAAAAAATAGATTGTGCTCTTCATTTAATACACTTAATTCCCCGTTTCAATCCACTTTTAACTTATTTTCTTAGGTAAATCAGATAAGGGCCCCATTGTTTTTGAAGGGCCTCTTCTCTTCATTTGAAAATATAAGACCCCACATAGCTACACAATAGTATGAATTTTTGCCCAAAGCTTATAAACTTTTTCACGTTTCCACCACATTTAGAAGGAGAAGCCTACTTTGTTGCCATCTTTTCAGCATTTGTTTGCATAGTTTTTAACAATTTTAACGGTCATTTTTGGTGTCCCATAACACCTATGAAACAATTTATACTTAACACAATCTTAGAGCCATCCACATTTCCACCACATTTAAGAAAAGAGGCCTACTTAGTTGTACAGAAGAAAAATATATAGGTTGTTATATGAGTATAAGTTATATAAGTGTAAGTTGTTAATACAAAAAATAGTAAAATAAAGTCTTCGTTGGTGACATTTACACCTCCTCAATTAGGTGCCTCCTTTTAGTTATGCTTTAAGTTTAGACTGGGAGTCACTGCGGAGATACGTTTTATAATACAAATTCAGCTAACATAGGACATCTAAGACCCCACACTTACATGATAGTATAGACTTACAATGAGCAGTAAAATATAGTCTTCATCTGTTATTCTTAAACCCACTCCATTAGGTGTCTCCTTTTAGTTAAGCTTTAATTTTGGGCTGGGAAGCACTGCCAAGATAGATTTAATAATACAGATTCAGCTTACTTAGAAGATCTTAGACCCCACATTAACTTCTTAACTGATTATATTGCCTGTGTGGCTACAGAAGAAACGAAAAAGGAGAGAAAGAATTTCAGCCACTGCTTCTCCTTTCTGTTCCCCAGTCTTCTTAAGGGGGTCTCATATCAAGGCTTGCTGCATCTTGTTGTTCCCGTTGACTTGTGTTCTGTCCAGTTGGCCTTTGGCATAGAAAGTGCAGTTGTAGTCTTTCCCTCGGAGTATGCATCGGTGAATCTTGAGGCAGTTGTACCTCCTGGGCTCCAATATCAGTACAGTTTTTTCCCCGAGAAGCTCCTTTAAATCGATTACTTTCCCAGCAGATCCATATATCTTTTGATTGGTTCTTATGTACAGTTGCTTTGGAGTGGCTGTATGTCTTTTTAGGAAGGGTGTCCTTATCTAGGCTGCAAGGCTCAGACATCCCCTTTTCCATCTCCATAGTTTCAAATTTCTCTTCTGCTGGTAGTTTTCCACCTTGTTTAGAGCTATCATCAGCCACTGTTATTGATCCATCATTCCTGTTAGAGACTTCTTCCTTGCCGTCTTGGATCTCCTTGAAAATATTTTTAAGCAAGCCTTCTGTAAATGCTTTCAGATCTTGGGTTTGTTTCTCTATTAGATGAGCCATTCTTTTTAGCATAGACATGTTTTAGGCTTGCAAGTCAGCTAATCTCAGGCAATTTTGCAAATAGCCAGTAGAGGTCCTACAGAGTCCTAACAAAAGCAACAGTCTGTTTTGATCTCCGACGTTTCTGGCACTGGCATGTGACGTATTGAAGTCAGTAAAGCAGTGTCTCGTACTGGAACAGAATTCTCGCGAGATCCTCCCACCACGGCTCTTATCTCTTATCTCCGAAAACCAAAACAAATGCAGTAAGAGCTATTACTAATTGGTTTGAGTTGATTTAAGTCCTACTTCTGCTTAGGGAAGAGAATTAGCCTGCCTCATATCGAGGTGGCTTCAGGCAGAGCCAAAAAGGGGGGAAAAAGAGAAACGGAGAAATACTTGCGTCCCTGTGCGTTGATTGATGTCTTGATATCTTGGAATTTGGCAGATGTCCTCCCCTCAGTTCCCAGCATTCATTTGCAGTAAATCGTAGTAGAGGGTCAAAGTAAATTCTTGAAGGAAGGAAGAAAGAAAGAAAAGAAAGAAAAGTCCAGAATATGGCAGACATCCTCTTCACCCGAAACGCTGACAGCCTGTAATCCAGGGAGATATACTCCCTAAAGGATTGGAGACGGCCCCAAGAATTCCCTAGAACTTCCTGGGTAGAAAGGTGAGGTGGGGTTTGCGTACCCCTCCTCTTTTCTGCCAATTGCTTTCACAATTGACCCCTGTCAGGCTTCAGAGATTGCACTGCAATCCTTTTAAAACGCCATCTTAAGCCACCAATCTCAGCATGTATTGATTTTTAAGAAGGCTTTATTAAATGTGTTTTGGCTCCTCCACAGTCTGAACACTTGGATGTTGATTTTCCCCTCTTGAAGATCGAGTAAACTTTCAGCAGGCAGTGAACCGTTTCCACACTTCGAACCTTTTATGGTTTCTCTCCTTTGTGAATCTTTGCATGTCTATTAAGCTTCACTGCATTAGGAAAGCTCTCATGACAATTGGAGCATTTGTAGGGCTTCTCCCCAGTGCGGAGTCCTTGATGCGAAGCCAGGCTCTTTTTCCATCTGAAGTGCTCCCCAGATTCTGAACATGGATGTGGTTTCTCACTTGTGTGGAGCAGGAGACGTGACGCCAAGACTGCGCTCTGACTGAAGCTCTTCCCGCACTATAAGCATATTCAGGGCTTCCCCCTGTGTGAATCTTTTGGTGTTGAGTGAGGCTGCTGCCGTAAGGGAAGTGCTTCCTGCATTCTGAGCATTCATAGGGCTTCTCCCGTGTGAATCCTTTGGTGTTTAGTGAGGCTGCTGCTGCGAGAGAAGCGCTTCCTGCAGTCTGAGCATTCATAGGGCTTCTCCCCTGTGTGAATCCTTTGATGTAAAGTGAGGCTCCTGCTGCAAGAGAAGCGCTTCCCGCAATCTGAGCATTCATAGGGTTTCTCCCCTGTGTGAATCCGGTGATGTTCAGAGAGGCTACTGCTGCAAGAGAAGCGCTTCCCGCAATCTGAGCATTCATAGGGCTTCTCCCCTGTATGAATCCTTTGGTGTTTAGTGAGGATGCTGCTGCGAGAGAAGCGCTTCCCGCAATCTGAGCATTCATAGGGCTTCTCCCCTGTATGAATCCTTTGGTGTTTAGTGAGGCTGCTGCTGTAAGAGAAGCACTTCCCGCAATCTGAGCATTCATAGGGCTTCTCCCCTGTATGAATCCTTTGGTGTTTAGTGAGGCTGCTGCTGTAAGAGAAGCACTTCCCGCAATCTGAGCATTCATAGGGCTTCTCCCCTGTGTGAATCCTTTGATGTACAGTGAAGCTGCCACTGCAAGAGAAGCACTTCCCGCAATCTGAGCATTCATAGGGCTTCTCCCCTGTGTGAATCCTTTGATGTAAAGTGAGGTAGCCCCTGTAAGAGAAGCGCTTCCTGCATTCTGGGCATTCATAAGGCTTCTCCCCTGTATGAATCTTTTGGTGACTAATGAGGGTGGCACCGCCAGAGAAGCACTTCCCGCATTGTGAGCATTCATAGGGCTTCTCTCCTGTGTGAATCCTTTGATGTACAGTGAGGGTGCCCCTGCGAGAGAACCACTTCCCGCAATCTGAGCATTCATAGGGCTTCTCCCCTGTGTGAATCCTTTGATGTAAAGTGAAGCTGCCACTGCAAGAGAAGCACTTCCCGCAATCTGAGCATTCATAGGGCTTCTCCCCTGTGTGAATCCTTTGATGTACAGTGAGGTTGCCCCTGTAAGAGAAGCGCTTCCTGCATTCTGGGCATTCATAAGGCTTCTCCCCTGTATGAATCTTTTGGTGTCTAATGAGGGTGGCACCGCCAGAGAAGCACTTCCCGCATTGTGAGCATTCATAGGGCTTCTCTCCTGTGTGAATCTTTTGATGTACAGTGAAGGTGCCCCTGCGAGAGAAGCACTTCCCACAATCTGAGCATTCATAGGGCTTCTCCCCTGTGTGAATCCTTTGATGTAAAGTGAGGCTGACCCTGCAAGAGAATTGCTTCCCGCAATCTGAGCATTCATAGGGCTTTTCCCCTGTGTGAACCCTCTGATGCACATTGAGGTAGTTATGAGAAAAGAAGCTCTTGCCGCATTCCAAGCACTTATGAGGCTTCTCCCCTGTGTGAATCCTCTTGTGTTGATTAAGGTTGGATTTGTGAAAATAGCTCTTGCTACAATCTGAGCATTTGTATGGCTTCTCCGCATGGTGACTATGTTGATGCAAAAGAACTTGGACTCTTTGCTTGAAGCTCTTCCCTTGCCCCAGGGAACCATATATTTTCTTGCCTACTTGAATCTTCCGGGCTTTCTTGACACTGGAGATACCAATAAACACTTTTCCATTAACTGGGCAATTCTTCTGTCCTTTTCCATTTTGTAGTTTGCTCTGGACTGGGGTGTCAAACCTTTTGCTCTTCCGGCAGGCCGCACTGCCCTTCCTCCACTTCTGCCATCTTTCCCGTTTTCTTTTCAGCTGCCTCCGAGGTTCATTTTGATCCCATGTTTCTGCCTTCAGATCCTCATCTCCTTCTGAAGACACCCCTCTTGGTTGCCCCTGTGCCTCAGTCTCTGGCACATCTCCTAGTGGAAAGAAGAGAGAAAGAAAACCAGTAAGATCTTGTAGAAAGGCAGACCGCTCTCCTCAGCCTGTCATTAGCCAATGGGACTTTACCCAGTAAGAAGTGGAACTCTGCAAAAGGGAAAGGGACAGGGAGAGGAAGGGAGGTGGGGCAGAGGGGACCCGAAGCGTAGACCAAAGTGGCACTATTGGGAACGGCTGTGGGTCAGGGTGGGGCACTGATAGGCAAGCACACAGCCCTGAGTTCAATCCCCAGCATCTCAAGTTGAAAGGTCAGGGGGTGAACTGAATTGTATTAGCCCTCTGAGGAAAGGCTGTGGGAGTAGGGAAAGTTCAGCCTGGGCCCTTCCAACTCTATGGTTCTCTGCAGTCCAGGTCTCTTAGGCCAAGTACTTTCAAGGCATCCCAGTCCTCATATCTTTTTGGCCTGAGTTTGAGGAGATATTTTTCCCTTTGGGTTTAGTGAGGGAGAAGTCAGCCTTTTTCTGCCTCCGTACAAAATTCTTCCATCTTCAAAAATCCCCTAATTTTCAACATGTACTTATTTATCTGTAAAATTTCTAAGCTGGTTTTGTAGGGAACCTCTACATGAAGGTAAAGGTATCCCCTGTGCAAGCACCGCGTCATGTCTGACCCTTGGGGTGACGCCCTCCAGCGTTTTCATGGCAGACTCAATACGGGGTGGTTTGCCAGTGCCTTCCCCAGTCATTACCGCTTACCCCCCAGCACGGCTTACAAAATGAAACATAACTAAAACGGAAAAGGTTTTAAACCCAGCTCACAAAAACACTCCCCCATAAAAAATAACCCCGCATCCAACAGCAAAAGATGTAGCAGCTTAAGATAGATATTAACTCTCCTCTACAAAAAATGGGGAAGGTAAATGCCACTAAAACTTTAATTTAAAAGCTTGGGTAAAGATAAACAGTTTGGCCTCTAGGTCCTAAGAGAACCCCGAGGCTTCTCCCACAGGGAAGTTAGCACCCTTGGAACTTGCCTGTGAGCATCAGTCCTCCCCTCCCCTCCCCCCTCCCCCAAAAAGCAAGCCAGAGCTTGTAAGGAGCATCTTCGCAGGCGGTCTGGGCAGGAACAGGTAAGGCAGTTTCTCCAAGTGACCTGGCCCCAAACGAACTGATACTCCACGTTCCCTGTATTGCTTCCCCCTCTTACCTGAGAAGGGGCCACCTGCACACCCTCCTGATTCCTCACAGGTGTGGAGGATCCACATTTCTCTTGGATGGAGCCGTGCATCAAGGAATGGTCCAGGGACCCCAAGTCCTTCAAGGGGAACAGAAAACACCATGAAGGGATTTTGACTTTCCAAGGAGGTTCATGGTGGGGTTAATCTACCTGCCCTTTTTAGGACTGGGGGCATTGGGAATGTAGAATCATAGAATCATAGAGTTGGAAGGGGCCATACAGGCCATCTAGTCCAACCCCCTGCTCAACGCAGGATTAGCCCTAAGCATCCTAAAGCATCCAAGAAAAGTGTGTATCCAACCTTTGCTTGAAGACTTCCAGTGAGGGGGCGCTCACCACCTCCTTAGGCAGCCTATTCCACTGCTGAACTACTCTGACTGTGAAAAACTTTTTCCTTATATGTGTGTATCCAATTGGCCTACAAGACCTTTGATTGCAGCTTGATTCCAGGGGTGCCAACTTTCCTGTGGGAGAACGAGTTCCCGGAGGAGATCAGGGCCCTGACGGAACTTAAACAGTTCCGCAGGGCCTGCACAAAGGAGCTCTTCCGCCAGGCATTTGGTTGAGACCAGACACAATCAACAACGACTGGAAGGCCCCTGCTCCCCCCCCTGCCCCCCCTCAGAAGTCCACCAACATGCTCTGGACCTGTTTGTATTGTTGCCTTGTTGTATTGCCTATATTATTTATACTATTACATTGTTATATGGTTATTATTGTAAAGTTATTCACGTGATATAGATGGTTTTATGAACTGTTGTTGTTCTTATGTAAACCGCCCTGAGCCCCCGGGGAGGGCGGTATATAAATATATATAAATAAATAAATAAATAAATAAATGAATAAATGAATAAATGAATAAATGAATAAATAAATGAATGAATAAATGAATAAATAAATAAGTGCAAACACCAGCATTCATAGGAAACAAGCAGGGAGCTTATTCTGAGACCAGCCTGAGGTAAATGTTAGTATCAACCAGTTGTTGCAGAACGTTAGGTCTTCAACAGGACATGCCTAAGGGAAACTTTCTCTCAGGCAGATTGGCAGCAGATAAACAAATCTCCGGGATCGTGGACAGAGGGTTGCAATAGGAGAAAGAACATCAGACCGCCGACAACTTACTTGTGGAGTCCCACAGGGAGCGGTCCTCTCTCCTATCCTATTCAACATCTTCATGTGCCCTCTCGCACAACTGGTATGGATGTTTGGGCTGGGTTGCCATCAATATGCAGATGACACCCAGCTCCTCCTCCTGATGGATGGCCGCCCTGACTCTCCCCCAGAAGCATTAGCCAGCTGCCTGGAAGCAGTGACGAGATGGCTCAAGCAAAGTCGTCTGAAGCTCAATCCTTCAAAGACGGAGGTCCTGTGGCTGAGTAGGAAGGGCCCATGTGAGGCCATACGCGATCAGGGCCCAGTGTACCTGAGGGATCGCCTCCCTGCCTACACCCCCAAAAGAGCCCTGCGCTCCACTGCTACCAACCAGCTAAAGGTCCCTGGCCCTGAAGAAGTCCGCCTGGTCTCAACCAGGGCCAGAGCATTCTCTGTTCTGGCCCCCACCTGGTGGAACGAGCTCCCGGAGAAGATCAGGGCCCTGACGGAGCTTACACAGTTCCGCAGGGCCTGCAAGGAGGAGCTCTTCCGCCAGGCATTTGGTTGAGACCAGATATATATAACCAACAGCGACCAAAGGGCCCCTGTTCCCCGCCCTCCCCTCGGAATACCACCTATACACTCTGGACCTGTTTGTATGTTGCAACGTTGTATTGTTTATTGCTTATACAATTATAATGTTATATGTTTACAATAATTAGTTATTATTGCACGGCTATTCAAATGTTTTATAGACTGTTCCATGTATTGTTCTTATGTTATTATGTAAACCGCCCTGAGCCCCCGCGGAGGGCGGTATATAAATATAATAAATAAATAAATCAAATTAAAAAAATTCCTCTGCTACAACCCAGTTATGGGCTAGACCCGGGAAACCCTACAGCAGGGGTAGTCAAACTGCGGCCCTCCAGATGTCCATGGACTACAATTCCCAGAAGCCCCTGCCAGCATTCGCTGCCAGCGAATGCTGGCAGGGGCTCCTGGGAATTGTAGTCCATGGACATCTGGAGGGCCGCAGTTTGACTACCCCTGCCCTACAGGGAGTGTAATCCTAATTGGGTCTCCTCAGAACCCTACTCAAGTTTGCACAATGGAGCTTCCTCCTGTAACGTGTTCTTAGGCAAGCGCTGGGTTCCCCAGTCAAGGGAACGTCATCGATGAACTGCTATCTCCACAGGTACCTGCAATTCACACTCCTGGCAAACTAGCCTCTGCCCACCAGGGCTTCCATCCCTCAAAGCCCAGATGAAAAGATCTCCCCACAGTGATGGCCTGGAGTGGTGACAGATGCTCTCTCCTGTTCTTTATTCACGATAAACGGGCCAGGATCCTTACCCAGAGAGGCCACCGCCTCGTAATTCTCCTGCATGACTCCCCAGTAGAGGGCTCTTTGGGCCGGATCCAGCAGGGCCCATTCCTCCGGGGTGAAGAACACGGCCACCCCCTCGAAGGACACGGGGGGCCCTGAGGGAGGATGTCCACCGTTCCCCTTCTCTGACGATCCAAGAGGGTTCCCACAAGAAAGCAAAATCCCACAGGGGAGTAAGTATGGAATACATCAGACTGACGGGAAGCAACATTAAACGTGTCTTTTCAGACTCAGAAGTGAAGCATAATTTGGGAAAGTCACAGGGGTGCCCTCTAAGGACAATACTCCAACTTTTTAAGTAACATAAAACATTCAGGACCTCATCAGTACCAATTTCGAAAAGTGCATCAAATAGGCAATCCACACAGATTATTCACACTGGGGTGATCCCATCCCAGTAGACCCACCCCGGAAGTCTCCTGCCTAAACCATTCAGATCCAGCTGAAGTATTCAGACCATTCAAGGAAGTCCCGAAAATCAGGAGGCCAATGAGCAATAGAACCAGGTTTGCTTCTGCAGTCACACGAGAGGCTCCCCTGGGAAACAGGAGGAGGAAGAGGGGAGGGGAGGGCCTGAAGGGGTCCCTCCCAAGTTCCCCCTTCCAGGATGTCGGGGGAAGGGGTGAGGTTTGAGGTGACGCTTGGAGGAGCCTGAGAGAGGAAGGCCACCAGGAACATTTGAAGCAAGGCCTGAGGCCCGTCAGTGTGTGTGGGGGAAGCTTGAGCTGAGGCCTCCCAGGTGCTTCACTCCTCAGCCTCAGAATCAGACCTCACCCAAGGACACAGCAGAGATTCTTCCCTTTTCTTTCCCTGAAAGAGCCCCAAATTATTCTCCCCCTCCTCCAGTCCAGTCAGGGAGGAAAAGCCCACGAGAGACTCCCCTTTCCCAGTACTGCTCTCTCCTCCTCACCGGACAAGGGGGGACCTGCACACCTTCCCGACCTCTCACAGCTCTGGAGGAAGCGCATTTCTCCTGGATGGTGCGGCGAATCCAGGAATGGTCCAGGAACCCCAAGGCCTTTCGGAGGAAGAGAAAACACCATGAAGGGATGTAAAGTTTCCAAAAGCTTTTACGGTATCAAGAATTCCCCCAGACTTTGAGAAGGAGGGGATCGTACAAAATATTTGAAAATGGCCAAAGTCACGCCTCGTGATGGAAACAAAACAAACAAAGCCCCAAAGCCAACAGTATTACGAAGCTGTTAGCAGATGTTATTCAGGAGAAACACTGAGGTAAACTAGCAGACAGTATTGAAGAGAAATTCTAAGGCACAAACTTTGAGGGAAGAACTCTGAGGTAAAAACTATTAAGAGACAGTTTGGCATAGTGGTTAAGAACGGGAGCTTTTAATGTGGTGAGCAGGGCTTGATTCCCTTCCTCCACATGCAGCCAGTTGAGTGACCTTGGGCAAGTCACAGCCCTGACAGTACTGTTCTGGCAGAGTGGTTCTCTCAGAGCTCTCTCAGTCCCATGTACCTCACAGGGTGCCTTTTAGGGGGAGAGGAAAGGAAGGCTGCATTGCGACTCCTTCAGGTAGTGAAAGCGGGGTATAAAACCTAAATATTTTTCATGAGTGGTGGGAAGTTAGGTCTTTATCAAGACATGGCTTTACACCATATAAACGCATTCCTCTGCTACCACTCAGTTACCTGCTGGACCTGTCAAACCCTACAGGCCGTGCAATCCTAACCAGGTCTCCTCAGATACCTACTCAAAGGGGCTTCCTCCAGGAAGGTGTTCTCAGGCAAACACTGTGTAATGTCTCAGTATGCTCGGATACAGATTCATGATAAAAAGGCCAAGATCCGTACCCAGGGAGGCTGCCGTCTCATAATTCTCCCGCATGACTTCCCAGTAGAGAGCTGATTGGGCCGGATCCAGCAGAGCCCATTCCTCCCGCGTGAAGAACACGGCCACCTCCTCGAAGGACACGGGGGGCCCTGAGGGAGGATTTCCCCACGTCATCTTTTCTGACGGCCCCTGAGGATTCACACAAGAAAACAGAATCCTCAGGCGAGACACAGGAAGGAAAAACAGAAAAGTCAATCTAAAAAACACTCAATGTGTCTTTTCAGACTCCAAAGAACAACCCAGAAGCCATATATACTCTGGGAAAATGAGGAGGTTGCCATCTTGGAAAGATGCCTCAAGCCCTACGGATCGAGGGGAGCGTGCCTAGCTGGGCTTCAATTCAGTCCAGTTGGCTTCCCACTTGCCTGGGATTCAGTAGGAGCAGAAAAAGACCGACTGTTCCCTTACCTGTAATAACATTCCAACTGTGCTCCCTCCGAGAGCCAGAAGTGTGTTAAGAGCAGGGGATTCCAATCTGGCGAGCTGGGTTCGATTCCCCATTCCTCCACATCCAGCCAGCTGGGTGACCTTGGGCCAGTCACAGTCCTGTTAGTTCTGTTCTCACACAGCAATCCTGTCAAAGCTCTCAGGCTCACCAACTCATAGGGGAGAGGAAGGGAAGGTGAATGTAAGCTGCTTTAAGACTCTTTGGGGCAGTTAAAAGCAGGGGATAAAAACCAACTCTAGTTCTTAATACAAAAAAATGGGTCTGCACAGTAGACCAGCGCAGGGGCTCATAGGAACTGAGGTCCATGGACATCTGCAGAGCCAGAGCTTGGCCACCCCTGGAGTGGTGGTTAGGAGAGGTGACAGAGAGCCAGCTGTTAAGAGCAGGGGCTTCCAATCTGGCGAGCTGGGTTCGATTCTCCATTCCTCCACATCCAGCCAGCTGGGTGACCTTGGGCCAGTCACAGTCCTGTTAGTTCTGTTTTCACAGAGCAATCCTGTCAGAGCTCTCGGCCTCAGCAACTCATGGGGGAGAGGAAGGAAAGGTGAATGTAACCTGCTTTGAGACTCTTTTGGGCAGTGAAAAGCAGGGAATCAAACTAACGCGTCTTTATGCCAAAAATGGGTCTGTGTAACACAGCAAGTATTCAGTCTCGGCCCTCCCTCCCATAATGCCGTAAAATCTGCCCCACTTGAGCTGATAAGCCCAGCCGGTGATTCTGGGCCTGCCACTCCCTCAGGCTGGCCTACCTCACAAGGCTGTCATTGTCAGGACTATATGGAGGAGAGCAGAACTATGTGGTGTGGCGTTCTGGGTTTTCATTGGGGAGAACTGTAGGGTTACACTCCGTGCTTGCTTCTCAGGGCTTCTGCAGCTGCAAATGTGTGTGGCATGGAAAAGGGAGCATCGGAGCATTACCTGCATTTTTAAATCTATCAACGCTTTGCAGCTGCCAAATTTCAAGAAAAAAAACCCTGGGTCTGAAAAAGCCACGGAAAGGAAGTGACAAGATTTACCACCCGTGCAAAGGTCCAGCTCAAGGATTTTAGGACTTTGTGCTTACGGGGCGGGGGGGGGGGGCAAACTGAGGGTCTCCACATGTCCATGGACTACAGTTCCTATGAGCCCCGGCCAGCGGCACATGGGAACTGTAATCCATGGCCATCTGCAGAGCCCCAGTTTGTCCACCCCTGCTGTCGTGGTTAGGAGAGGCGGCAGCCTCGGATCTTCTCTAACAATAAGCGCCTGAACCCCCATCAGTGGAAAGTTCCCCCTCCTGCAATCGGGTGGGCGAGCAGCCTCCCCCCTCCTGGAGCCGCCGCCCCCTGCCCCCTCCCCCCTCCCCCCTCCCCGTCCAGGCAGCACCCTGATCTCCCCCCACCCCTTCCTCCCCCCTCGCCTGCACCCACCTCGGCTGCGCCCCCTTCCAAGAGGCGAGTCCTCCCTCCCTCCCTCCGGCCGGCCGGGGAAAAGGGGCTCCGGGACGCTCCTCCCGGGCACAAAGGGCGGCGGATCTCCCCCGCCCGTCCCCGCCTCTCTGGATCCCCCCCCCAAGACACGCAGGCTCAGCTCCGCCCCTGCGTTTGCGCGGCATTTTGGGAGTTGTAGTTCCCTGCAGCAGAAGCCAAGGGGCAGATGTTTGGGGAAGGAGCATCCCCCCCCCCCCAGGGTATTCGGGCTCTCCTTCCTTTGGGATCCTTCCTGCGCCTCCAGGCAGCCTCTGCTGTGGCGGGCAACTTGACATGGGCAGGTGCCTTTCAAGAGAATAGAGGAGCCTATCTGGAGTAAGCCTAAGGTCTGGGTTCAAGTCCGGCATCTTATTGCAAATACTGGGTCCCTCCCCAGGGGTAGTCAAACTGTGGCCCTCCAGATGTCCATGGACTACAATTCCCACGAGCCCCTGCCAGCAAACACGGTTACAGATGAGCTTTCCAGAGCCCTGTCTTCAGAGATGTGAATGAAAATCCGACTGGAGACTCTTCTTAGGGGGAGTTTACATGGCAACCAATTCCTCCTGGTTCTGCATTCAACATCATTTCCCTCCTTCCTGTGAATTAGGCCACAGGCACAAAAATGGCGCCCTGCCTTAATCCACACGGGGTAGTCACAGTACACAGGTGTCCACCCTGCTCCTTCTGTCTCCATTTTTTCACTGCTGATAAAATGTTTTGTGCCCACATGCCTCTTTCATGGTTGCTGAGCTGGATTTTTGTACACTGTTGTTTACTACCCAAAGGAGTCTCAAAGTGGCTTACAAATACCTATTCCCTTTGTCTCCCCACAATAGACAACCTGTGAGGGATGTGGGGCTGTGAGAGGTCTGAGAGAACTGGGAATGGGCCACAGTCACCCAGCAGGCCTCAAGTGTCTCAAAGCATTATCCAATCACCTTCCCTTCCTTACCCCATAGTAGACTCCCTGTGAGGGAGGTGGGGTAGAGAGCCTCACTTGGAAGTTGGCAACCCTAAGAGGAGGTCTCTCTGTGCACAGCAGGCTTGACCTTAATCAGGTTTTTTAAAATGGCTTTTATTTACCAGGGGATTCTTGAAAAACTCACTTCAGTTCCTAGGTCTCTCCAGCCATTTACTTGTTCACTATTTACAGATTCAGGCTGTAAATATTATTTTAGATCTTTTTGTACTGACCAGACTCGCAGGACTGATGCTGGTCTGCCTTCCTGTGCCCCAGAATACAAATAGTTGCTGATAAGTGCTGCCCATAGCCCATAGCCCAGGAGGAACACACACAGACCACTCCCTCCCAACTGCAGTCTGCAGGCCTCTACCATTTAGATCGCTGCGCATCTCTAGATTATAATGATCAGCTCTGCAGGCAAAAATAGCTCCATTGAAGGCCGGACTCTGAGGCATTGAATGATTTTGACATCCCACCTTCAAACCTCCAGGAATGTTTCCAACCCAGGGCTGGCCAATCTCCAGGCGGGGCCTGGAGAGCTCTTGGAATTACAGCTCATCTGCAGAGTGTCAAGATCACCTCCCCAGGCAGAAAGGACTGCTTTAGAGTTTGGACAGGGTTGCTGTGGAGAAGAAACAGCAGCGACGCCTGCCAGAGTGATATTTTAAGAGAGAAGGGGCTTTTCTATGGTCTCCCTGAAGTTAAAAATATAAACATAAATAAAAATAAATAAATAAATTGTTGCATTTCCAGAGCAGTCCTCCACCGGGAAGGTGGAAGGCTGCAGACAGGGATGCCAATTCCAGAAAATTCCTGGAGATTGGGGGGCGTACCCTGGGAAGAAATCTCAGTGGGGAAGGGACCGACAGGCCCCACCTGGAGGTTGGCACTGTAGGGAAATCTCTGGGGCCTGATTGGAGTCTCTAAGAGTCCAGGAGGGAGGGGGTGGGAGAGCTCTGCTCCGGAATCAGCCCCTCCCCTCTGTGGGTCGACAGTTTAACTGTCATTCTTCCTTCTCTTTGCCTCTCTCTCTTGTGTTTTCTTTTATTGTTGTGAAGTTAACGCAAATAAATTTACATGTAACTATGTATTAAACTCAGCTTCAGCTTTCTTAATATAAATACTTGTTTATATTATTATATATTATATATAAATATTATATTGAAATAAACGGAACGTGTCCAGAGGAGGGCAACAAAGATGGTGAGGGGTTTGGAGACCAAGACGTATGAGGAAAGGTTGGGGGAGCTTGGTCTGTTTAGCCTGGAGAGGAGACAACTGAGAGGGGATCTGATAACCATCTTCAAGTATTTCAAAGGCTGCCATGTAGAGGATGGAACAGAGTTGTTCTCTCTTGCCCCGGAGGGACGGACCAGAACCAATGGGATGAAATTAATTCAAAAGAAATTCCGTCTAAACATCCGGAAGAAGTTCCTGACAGTCAGAGTGGTTTCTCAGTGAAAGAGGCTTCCTTGGGAGGTGGTGACTTCTCCATCTTTGGAGATTTTTAAGCAGAGGCTGGATAGCCATCTGACGGAGAGGCTGATTCTGTGAAGGCTCAAGGGGGTGGCAGGTGACAGTGGATGAGTGATAGGATTGGGAGTGTCCCGCATAGTGCAGGGGGTTGGACTAGATGACCCAGGAGGTCCCTTCCAACTCTATGATTCTATACTCAACCACGATGAAGAAACTTCAAACACTGCTACATTAAAAGAAGAAGAGGGAATATCCTGCATCTAGTGAAAGCTGTGATGTTGTACCAAGGGAAGAGACAGGCTGTCCACATTTAACAGGCACCCCTGCACCTGGGAACTGAACCAGCGCAGCTGGGAGGGCACAGAAGAGTGGGCTGGAGAAGAAATGGGAAAGGGCATAGATTCAGATGAGTAGCCGACTTTAAGAGCGGAGCATAAGTGAGGGAAGCTCATGTTAACTTAATTGCATTGGGGGGGTTGCAGGGGGTGACGTGGTATGATGTCACTTCCAGTGAGTGTGTGTCTGATGGCGCTTCTGGTGTCATGTGATTTCCAGGGGTGTGGCAGGGAGGTGTGGCCTGCTGACATTAAGCCTGAGGAATGGCTCAAGGGTTTCTCAAGGGTATAAAAGCTGAGAAAGGGAGGTCTAGGGCAGAGGTGGCCACACCGTGGCTCTCCAGGTACTACAATTCCCATGAGTCCCCGCAAGCACAGAAAACAAATCTTTGGAGCTCTGAGTAGTTTCCTGGCGGTACAACAAAATCTGCTCCCTGCTTGAGTCTTCGTTTATTTATTTAAAACCCTTCTATGATGCCTTTCCACCCAGGGAAGGTCTGCAACACAGGAAACGTCAAAAGATGAAAAGATCGACACATCAAAAGCAGCCATCAGTGTCTTCCATCAGCAATATAATTCAAGTCACCTCCCTCTTAACCTTGAAAGTCTCCCCCCTTTCTATGCTGTATTACACTGACTAAAGGGGGGGCACACATATACTGATGTACTTTCTCTGCATGAATCCTCTTAAGTACAGTAACACAAGATTAGGGAGAAAGGCCTTGCATCAATCTCAGAATGTTTTTTTTTTTTAATTCAAAGTTTTTGTTTTATTTTCCAAGATTAAAGATAGTACAATACAAGTAATCTACATTATTGATACAGAAAAAAATAGATTGTGCTCTTCATTTAATACACTTAATTCCCCGTTTCAATCCCCTTTTAACTTATTTTCTTAGGTAAATCAGATAAGGGCCCCATTGTTTTTGAAGGGCCTCTTCTCTTCATTTGAAAATATAAGACCCCACATAGCTACACAATAGTATGAACTTTTGCCCAAAGCTTATAAACTTTTTCACGTTTCCACCACATTTAGAAGGAGAAGCCTACTTTGTTGCCATCTTTTCAGCATTTGTTTGCATAGTTTTTAACAATTTTAACGGTCATTTTTGGTGTCCCATAACACCTATGAAACAATTTATACTTAACACAATCTTAGAGCCATCCACATTTAGGGAAAAAAGCCTACTTAGTTGTACAGAAGAAAAATATAAAGGTTGTTATACGAGTATAAGTTCTATAAGTGTAAGTTGTTAATACAAAAAATAGTAAAATAGAGTCTTCGTTAGTTACACCTCCTCAATTAGGTGCCTCCTTTTAGTTATGCTTTAAGTTTAAACTGGGAGTCACTGCGGAGATATGTTTTATAATACAAATTCAGCTAACATAGAAAATCTAAGACCCCACACTTACATGATAGTATTCTCCTTTCCGTTCCCCAGTCTTCTTAAGGGGGTCTCATATCGAGGCTTGCTGCATCTTGTTGTTCCCGTTGACTTGTGTTCTGTCCAGTTGGCCTTTGGCATAGAAAGTGCAGTTGTAGTCTTTCCCTCGGAGTATGCATCGGTGAATCTTTGAGACAGTTGTACCTCCTGGGCTCCAATATCAGTACAGTTTTTTTCCCGAGAAGCTCCTTTAAATCGATTACTTTCACAGCAGATCCATATATCTTTTGATTGGTTCTTATGTACTGTTGCTTTGGAGTGTCTGCATGTCTTTTTAGGAAGGGTGTCCTTATCTAGGCTGCAAGGCTCCGACATCCCCTTTTCCATCTCCATAGTTTCAAATTTCTCTTCTGCTGGTAGTTTTCCACCTTGTTTAGAGCTATCATCAGCCACTGTTATTGATCCATCATTCCTGTTAGAGACTTCTTCCTTGCCGTCTTGGATCTCCTTGAAAATATTTTTAAGCAAGCCTTCTGTAAATGCTTTCAGATCTTGGGTTTGTTTCTCTATTAGATGAGCCATTCTTTTTAGCATAGACATGTTTTAGGCTTGCAAGTCAGCTAATCTCAGGCAATTTTGCAAATAGCCAGTAGAGGTCCTACAGAGTCCTAACAAAAGCAACAGTCTGTTTTGATCTCCGACGTTTCTGGCACTGGCATGTGACGTATTGAAGTCAGTAAAGCAGTGTCTCGTACTGGAACAGAATTCTCGCGAGATCCTCCCACCACGGCTCTTATCTCTTATCTCCGAAAACCAAAACAAATGCAGTTAAATCTATTACTAATTGGTTTGAGTTGATTTAAGTCCTACTTCTGCTTAGGGAAGAGAATTAGCCTGCCTCATATCGAGGTGGCTTCAGGCAGAGCCAAAAAGGGGGGAAAAAGAGAAACGGAGAAATACTTGCGTCTCTGTGCGTTGATTGATGTCTTGATATCTTGGAATTTGGCAGATGTCCTCCCCTCAGTTCACAGCATTCATTTGCAGGAAATCGTAGTAGAGGGTCAAAGTAAATTCTTGAAGGAAGGAAGAAAGAAAGAAAGAAAAGAAAGAAAAGTCCAGAATATGGCAGACGTCCTCTTGACCCGAAACGCTGACAGCCTGTAATCCAGGGAGATATACTCCCTAAAGAATTGGAGACGGCCCCAAGAATTCCCTAGAACTTCCTGGGTAGAAAGGTGAGGTGGGGTTTGCGTACCCCTCCTCTTTTCTGCCAATTGCTTCCACAATTGACCCGTCAGGCTTCAGAGATTGCACTGCAATCCTTTTAAAACGCCATCTTCAGCCACCAATCTCAGCATGTATTGATTTTTAAGAAGGCTTTATTAAATGTGTTTTGGCTCCTCCACAGTCTGAACACTTGGATGTTGATTTTCCCCTCTTGAAGATCGAGTAAACTTTCAGCAGGCAGTGAACCGTTTCCACACTTCGAACCTTTTATGGTTTCTCTCCTTTGTGAATCTTTGCATGTCTATTAAGCTTCACTGCATTACGAAAGCTCTCATTACAATTGGAGCATTTGTAGGGCTTCTCCCCAGTGCGGAGTCCTTGATGCGAAGCCAGGCTCTTTCTCCATCTGAAGTGCTCCCCAGATTCTGAACATAGATGTGGTTTCTCACTTGTGTGGAGCAGGAGACGTGACGCCAAGACTACGGTCTGACTGAAGCTCTTCCCGCACTATAAGCATATTCAGGGCTTCCCCCTGTGTGAATCTTTTGGTGTTGAGTGAGGCTGCTGCCGTAAGGGAAGTGCTTCCTGCATTCTGAGCATTCATAGGGCTTCTCCCGTGTGAATCCTTTGGTGTTTAGTGAGGCTGCTGCTGCGAGAGAAGCGTTTCCTGCAGTCTGAGCATTCATAGGGCTTCTCCCCTGTGTGAATCCTTTGATGTAAAGTGAGGCTCCTGCTGCAAGAGAAGCGCTTCCCGCAATCTGAGCACTCATAGGGCTTCTCCCCTGTATGAATCCTTTGGTGTAAAGTGAGGCTGCTGCTGCAAGAGAAGCGCTTCCCGCAATCTGAGCATTCATAGGGCTTCTCCCCTGTATGAATCCTTTGATGTAAAGTGAGGCTGCTGCTGCAAGAGAAGCGCTTCCCGCAATCTGAGCACTCATAGGGCTTCTCCCCTGTATGAATCCTTTGATGTAAAGTGAGGCTGCCCCTGCAAGAGAAGCGCTTCCTGCATTCTGGGCATTCATAAGGCTTCTCCCCTGTATGAATCCTTTGGTGTTTAGTGAGGATGGCACTGCAAGAGAAGCACTTCCCGCAATCTGAGCATTCATAGAGCTTCTCCCATGTGTGAATCGTTTTATGGAAAGTGAGGCTGCTGCTGCGAGAGAAGCGCTTCCCGCAATCTGAGCATTCATAGGGCTTCTCCCCTGTGTGAATTCTTTGGTGTCTAGTGAGGTTGGCACTGCAAGAGAAGCACTTCCCGCAATCTGAGCATTCATAGGGCTTCTCCCCTGTATGAATCTTTTGGTGTCTAGTGAGGGTGCCACTGCAAGAGAAGTACTTCCCGCAATCTGAGCATTCATGGAGCTTCTCCCCTGTGTGAATCCTTTTATGAAAAGTGAGGTTGCTGCTGCGAGAGAAGCCCTTCCCGCAATCTGAGCATTCATAGGGCTTCTCCCCTGTGTGAATCCTTTGATGTAAAGTGAGGCTGCCCCTGCAAGAGAAGCGTTTCCTGCATTCTGGGCATTCATAAGGCTTCTCCCCTGTATGAATCTTTTGGTGTCTAATGAGGGTGGCACCGCAAGAGAAGCACTTCCCGCATTGTGAGCATTCATAGGGCTTCTCTCCTGTGTGAATCCTTTGATGTACAGTGAGGGTGCCCCTGCGAGAGAAGTGCTTCCCGCAATCTGAGCATTCATAGGGCTTCTCCCCTGTGTGAATCCTTTGATGTAAAGTGAGGCTGCCACTGCAAGAGAAGCACTTCCCGCAATCTGAGCATTCATAGGGCTTCTCCCCTGTGTGAATCCTTTGATGTAAAGTGAGGCTGCCACTGCAAGAGAAGCACTTCCCGCAATCTGAGCATTCATAGGGCTTCTCCCCTGTGTGAATCCTTTGATGTAAAGTGAGGCTGACCCTGCAAGAGAATTGCTTCCCGCAATCTGAGCATTCATAGGGCTTCTCCCCTGTGTGAATCCTTTGGTGTTCAGTGAGGCCGCTTTTGTAAAAAAATCGCTTCCCACATTCTGGGCATTCATAGGGCTTTTCCCCTGTGTGAACCCTCTGATGCACATTGAGGTAGTTATGAGAAAAGAAGCTGTTGCCGCATTCCAAGCACTTATGAGGCTTCTCCCCTGTGTGAATCCTCTTGTGTTGATTAAGGTTGGATTTGTGAAAATAGCTCTTGCTACAATCTGAGCATTTGTATGGCTTCTCCGCATGGTGACTGTGTTGATGCAAAAGAACTTGGACTCTTTGCTTGAAGCTCTTCCCTTGCCCCAGGGAACCATATATTTTCTTGCCTACTTGAATCTTCCGGTCTTTCTTGACACTGGAGATACCAATAAACACTTTTCCATTAACTGGGCAATTCTTCTGTCCTTTTCCATTTTGTAGTTTGCTCTGGACTGGGGTGTCAAACCTTCTGCTCTTCTGGCAGGCCGCACTGCCTTCCCTCCACTTCTGCCATCCTTCCCGTTTTGTTTTCAGCTGCTTCCGAGGTTCATTTTGATCCCATGTTTCTGCCTTCAGATCCTCATCTCCTTCTGAAGACACCCCTCTTGGTTGCCCCTGTGCCTCAGTCTCTGGCACATCTCCTAGTGGAAAGAAGAGAGAAAGAAAACCAGTAAGATCTTGTAGAAAGGCAGACCGCTCTCCTCAGCCTGTCATTAGCCAATGGGACTTTACCCAGTAGGAAGTTTGCAAAAGGGAAAGGGACAGGGAGAGGAAGGGAGGTGGGGCAGAGGGGACCCGAAGCGTAGACCAAAGTGGAACTATTGGGAAGGGCTGTGGGTCAGGGTGGGGCACTGATAGGCAAGCACACAGCCCTGAGTTCAATCCCCAGCATCTCAAGTTGAAAGGTCAGGGGGTGAACTGAATTGTATTAGCCCTCTGAGGAAAGGCTGTGGGACGAGGGAAAGTTCAGCCTGGCCCTTTCCAACTCTATGGTTCTCTGCAGTCCAGGTCTCTTAGGCCAAGTACTTTCAAGGCATCCCAGTCCTCATATCTTTTTGGCCTGAGTTTGAGGAGATATTTGTCCCCTTGGGTTTAGTGAGGGAGAAGTCAGCCTTTTTCTGCCTCCGTACAAAATTCTTCCATCTTCAAAAATACCCTAATTTTCAACATGTACTTATTTATCTGTAAAATTTCTAAGCTGGTTTTGTAGGGAACCTCTACATGAAGGTAAAGGTATCCCCTGTGCAAGCACCGCGTCATGTCTGACCCTTGGGGTGACGCCCTCTAGCGTTTTCATGGCAGACTCAATACGGGGTGGTTTGCCAGTGCCTTCCCCAGTCATTACCGCTTACCCCCCAGCACGGCTTACAAAATCAAACATAACTAAAACGGAAAAGGTTTTAAACCCAGCTCACAAAAACACTCCCCCATAAAAAAAACCCTGCATCCAACAGCAAAAGATGTAGCAGCTTAAGATAGATATTAACTCTCCTCTACAAAAAATGGGGAAGGTAAATGCCACTAAAACTTTAATTTAAAAGCTTGGGTAAAGATAAAAAGTTTGGCCTCTAGGTCCTAAGAGAACCTCGAGGCTTCTCCCACAGGGAAGTTGGCACCCCTGGAACTTGCCTGTGAGCACCAGCGCTCCCCTCCCCCCTCCCCCCAAAAGCAAGCCAGAGCTTGTAAGGAGCATCTTAGCAGGCGGTCTGGGCAGGAACAGGTAAGGCAGTTTCTCCAAGTGACCTGGCCCCAAAAGAACTGATACTCCACGTTCCCTGTATTGCTTCCCCCTCTTACCTGAGAAGGGGCCACCTGCACACCCTCCTGATTCCTCACAGGTGTGGAGGATCCACATTTCTCTTGGATGGAGCCGTGCATCAAGGAATGGTCCAGGGACCCCAAGTCCTTCAAGGGGAACAGAAAACACCATGAAGGGATTTTGACTTTCCAAGGAGGTTCACGGTGGGGTTAATCTACCTGCCCTTTTTAGGACTGGGGGCGTTGGGAATGTGTGTATCCAATTGGCCTACAAGACCTTTGATTGCAGCTTGATTCCAGGGGTGCCAACTTTCCTGTGGGAGAACGAGTTCCCGGAGGAGATCAGGGCCCTGACGGAGCTTAAACAGTTCCGCAGGGCCTGCACAAAGGAGCTCTTCCGCCAGGCATTTGGTTGAGACCAGACACAACCAACAACGACTGGAAGGCCCCTGCTCCCCCCCCTGCCCCCCCTCAGAAGTCCACCAACATGCTCTGGACCTGTTTGTATTGTTGCATTGTTGTATTGCCTATATTATTTATACTATTACATTGTTATATGGTTATTATTGTAAAGTTATTCACGTGCTATAAATTGTTTTATGAACTGTTGTTGTTCTTATGTAAACCGCCCTGAGCCCCCGGGGAGGGCGGTATATAAATATAAATAAATAAATAAATAAATAAGTGCAAACACCAGCATTCATAGGAAACAAGCAGGGAGCTTATTCTGAGACCAGCGTGAGGTAAATGTTAGTATCAACCAGTTGTTGCAGAACGTTAGGTCTTCAACAGGACATGCCTAAGGGAAACTTTATCTCAGGCGGATTGGCAGCAGATAAACAAATCTCCAGGATCGTGGACAGAGGGTTGCAATAGGAGAAAGAACATCAGACCGCCGACAACTTACTTGTGGAGTCCCACAGGGAGCGGTCCTCTCTCCTATCCTATTCAACATCTTCATGTGCCCTCTTGCACAACTGGTACGGAAGTTTGGGCTGGGTTGCCATCAATATGCAGATGACACCCAGCTCCTCCTCCTGATGGATGGCCGCCCTGACTCTCCCCCAGAAGCATTAGCCAGCTGCCTGGAAGCAGTGACGAGATGGCTCAAGCAAAGTCGTCTGAAGCCCAATCCTACAAAGACGGAGGTCCTGTGGCTGGGTAGGAAGGGCCCATGTGAGGCCATACGCGGTCAGGGCCCAGTGTACCTGAGGGATCGCCTCCCTGCCTACACCCCCAAAAGAGCCCTGCGCTCCACTGCTACCAACCAGCTAAAGGTCCCTGGCCCTGAAGAAGTCCGCCTGGTCTCAACCAGGGCCAGAGCATTCTCTGTTCTGGCCCCCACCTGGTGGAACGAGCTCCCGGATAAGATCAGGGCCCTGACGGAGCTTAAACAGTTCCGCAGGGCCTGCAAGGAGGAGCGCTTCCGCCAGGCATTTGGTTGAGACCAGATATATATAAACAACAGCGACCAAAGGGCCCCTTCTCCCCACTCCCCCCCTCAGAACACCACCTATACAATCTGGACCTGTTTGTATGTTGCAACGTTGTATTGTTTATTGCTTATACAATTATAATGTTATATGTTTACAATTATTAGTTATTATTGCACCGTTACCCAAATGTTTTATAGACTGTTCCATGTATTGTTCTTATGTTATTATGTAAACCGCCCTGAGCCCCCGCGGAGGGCGGTATATAAATATAATAAATAAATAAATCAAATTAAAAAAATTCCTCTGCTACAACCCAGTTATCGGCTAGACCCGGGAAACCCTACAGGGAGTGTAATCCTACTTGGGTCTCCTCAGAACCCTACTCAAGTTTGCACAATGGAGCTTCCTCCTGTAACGTGTTCTTAGGCAAGCGCTGGGTTCCCCAGTCAAGGGAACGTCATCGATGAACTGCTATCTCCACAGGTACCTGCAATTCACACTCCTGGCAAACTAGCCTCTGCCCACCAGGGCTTCCATCCCTCAAAGCCCAGCTGAAAAGATCTCCCCACAGTGATGGCCTGGAGTGGTGACAGATGCTCTCTCCTGTTCTTTATTCACGATAAACGGGCCAGGATCCTTACCCAGAGAGGCCACCGCCTCGTAATTCTCCTGCATGACTCCCCAGTAGAGGGCTCTTTGGGCCGGATCCAGCAGGGCCCATTCCTCCGGGGTGAAGAACACGGCCACCCCCTCGAAGGACACGGGGGGCCCTGAGGGAGGATGTCCACCGTTCCCCTTCTCTGACGATCCAAGAGGGTTCCCACAAGAAAGCAAAATCCCACAGGGGAGTAAGTATGGAATACATCAGACTGACGGGAAGCAACATTAAACGCGTCTTTTCAGACTCAGAAGTGAAGCATAATTTGGGGAACTCACAGGAGTGCCCTTTAAGGACAATACTCCAACTTTTCAAGTAACTTAAAACATTCAGGACCTCATCAGTACCAATTTCGAAAAGTGCATCGTATAGGCAATCCACACAGATTATTCACACTGGGGTGATCCCATCCCAGTAGACCCACCCTGGCAGTCTCCTGCCTAAACCATTCAGATCCAGCTGAAGTATTCAGACCATTCAAGGAAGTCCCGAAAATCAGGAGGCCAATGAGCAATAGAACCAGGTTTGCTTCTGCAGTCACACGAGAGGCTCCCCTGGGAAACAGGAGGAGGAAGGGGGGGGGGGAGGGCCTGAAGGGGTCCCTCCCAAGTTCCCCCTTCCAGGATGTCGGGGGAAGGGGTGAGGTTTGAGGTGACGCTTGGAGGAGCCTGAGAGAGGAAGGCCACCAGGAACACTTGAAGCAAGGCCTGAGGCCCGTCAGTGTGTGGGGGGGAAGCTTGAGCTGAGGCCTGCCAGGTGCTCCACTCCTCAACCTCAGAATCAGACCTCACCCAAGGACACAGCAGAGAGCCTTCCCTTTTCTTTCCCTGAAAGAGCCCCAAATTATTCTCCCCCTCCTCCAGTCCAGTCAGGGAGGAAAAGCCCACGAGAGACTCCCCTTTCCCAGTACTGCTCTCTCCTCCTCACCGGACAAGGGGGGACCTGCACACCTTCCCGACCTCTCACAGCTCTGGAGGAAGCGCATTTCTCCTGGATGGTGCGGCGAATCCAGGAATGGTCCAGGAACCCCAAGGCCTTTCGGAGGAAGAGAAAACACCATGAAGGGATGTAAAGTTTCCAAGAGCTTTTACGGTATCAAGAATTCCCCCAGACTTTGGGAAGGAGGGGATTGTACAAAATCTTTGAAAATGGGCAAAAGTCATGCCTCGTGATGGAAACAAAACAAACAAAAACCCAAAGCCAACAGTATTACGAAGCTGTTAGCAGATGTTATTCAGGAGAAACGCTGAGGTAAACTAGCAGACAGTATTGAAGAGAAATTCTAAGGCACAAACTTTGAGGGAAGAACTCTGAGGTAAAAACTATTAAGAGACAGTTTGGCATAGTGGTTAAGAACGGGAGCTTTTAATGTGGTGAGCAGGGCTTGATTCCCCTTCCTCCACACGCAGCCAGTTGAGTGACCTTGGGCAAGTCACAGCCCTGACAGTACTGTTCTGGCAGGGTGGTTCTCTCAGAGCTCTCTCAGTCCCATGTACCTCACAGGGTGCCTTTTAGGGGGAGAGGAAAGGAAGGCTGCATTGGGACTCCTTCAGGCAGTGAAAGCGGGGTATAAAACCTAAATATTTTTCATGAGTGGTGGGAAGTTAGGTCTTTATCAAGACATGGCTTTACACCATATAAACGCATTCCTCTGCTACCACTCAGTTACCTGCTGGACCTGTCAAACCCTACAGGCCGTGCAATCCTAACCAGGTCTCCTCAGATCCCTACTCAAAGGGGCTTCCTCCAGGAAGGTGTTCTCAGGCAAACACTGTGTAATGTCTCAGTATGCTCGGATACAGATTCGTGATAAATAGGCCAAGATCCATACCCAGGGAGGCTGCCGTCTCATAATTCTCCCGCATGACTTCCCAGTAGAGAGCTGATTGGGCCGGATCCAGCAGAGCCCATTCCTCCCGCGTTAAGAACACGGCCACCTCCTCGAAGGACACGGGGGGCCCTGAGGGAGGAATTCCCCACGTCATCTTCTCTGACGGCCCCTGAGTATTCACACAAGAAAACAGAATCCTCAGGTGAGACACAGGAAGGAAAAACAGAAAAGTCAATCTAAAAAACACTCAATGTGTCTTTTCAGACTCCAAAGAACAACCCAGAAGCCATATATACTCTGGGAAAATGAGGAGGTTGCCATCTTGGAAAGATGCCTCAAGCCCTACGGATCGAGGGGAGCGTGCCTAGCTGGGCTTCAGTTCAGTCCAGTTGGCTTCACACTTGCCTGGAATTCAGTAGGGGCGGAAGCAGATCGACTGTTCCCTTCCCTATAATAACATTCTAACTCTACTCTCTCTAAGATCCAGCCGTTAAGAGCAGGGGCTTCCAATCTGACGAGCTGGGTTCGATTCCCCATTCCTCCACATCCAGCAAGCTGGGTGACCTTGGGCCAGTCACAGTCCTGTTAGTTCTGTTCTCACAGAGCAATCCTGTCAGAGCTCTCGGCCTCAGCAACTCATGGGGGAGAGGAAGGGAAGGTGAATGTAACCTGCTTTGAGACTCTTTTGGGCAGTGAAAAGCAGGGAATCAAACTAACGCTTCTTCATACCAAAAATGGGTCTGTGTAACAGAGCAAGTATTCAGTCTCGGCCCTCCCTCCCATAATGCCTTAAAATCTGCTCCATTTGAGCTGATAAACCCAGCCGGTGATTCTGGGCCTGCCACTCCCTCAGGCTGGCCTACCTCACAAGGCTGTCATTGTCAGGACAATATGGAGGAGAGCGGAACTATGTGGTGTGGCATTTTGGGTTTTCATTGGGGAGAACTGTAGGGTTACACTCCGTGCTTGCTTCTCAGGGCTTCTGCAGCTGCAAATGTATGTGGCATGGAAAAGGGAGCATCGGAGCATTACCTGCATTTTTAAATCTATCAATGCTTTGCAGATGCCAAATTTCAAGAAAAAAACCCCTGGGTCTGAAAAAGCCACGGAAAGGAAGTGACAAGATTTACCACCCGTGCAGCTCAAGGTCCAGCTCAAGGATTTTAGGACTTTGTGCTTACTGAATTCCATCTTGGGACCAATCTTCAAAGCCCCAAAGAGCCCGAGGTTACCCTTGGAGCCCGCTTGATGTTGGCCCCAAACGGGGCGGGGCAAACTGAGGGTCTCCAGATGTCCCTGGACTACAGTTCCTATGAGCCCCGGCCAGCGGCACATGGGAACTGTAATCCATGGCCATCTGCAGAGCCCCAGTTTGTCCACCCCTGCTGTCGTGGTTAGGAGAGGCGGCAGCCTCGGATCTTCTCTAACAATAAGCGCCTGAACCCCATCAGTGGAAAGTTCCCCCTCCTGCAATCGGGTGGGCGAGCAGCCTCCCCCCTCCTGGAGCCGCCGCCCCCTGCCCCCTCCCCGTCCAGGCAGCACCCTGATCTCCCCCCACCCCTTCCTCCCCCCTCGTCTGCACCCACCTCGGCTGCGCCCCCTTCCAAGAGGCGAGTCCTCCCTCCCTCCCTCCGGCCGGCCGGGGAAAAGGGGCTCCGGGACGCTCCTCCCGGGCACAAAGGGCGGCGGATCTCCCCCGCCCGTCCCCGCCTCTCTGGATCCCCCCCCCCCAAGACACGCAGGCTCAGCTCCGCCCCTGCGTTTGCGCGGCATTTTGGGAGTTGTAGTTCCCTGCAGCAGAAGCCAAGGGGCAGATGTTTGGGGAAGGAGCATCCCCCCCCCCCCGAGGGTATTCCGGCTCTCCTTCCTTTGGGATCCTTCCTGCGCCTCCAGGCAGCCTCTCCTGTGGCGGGCAACTTGGCATGGGCAGGTGCCTTTCAAGAGAATAGAGGAGCCTATCTGGAGTAAGCCTAAGGTCTGGATTCAAGTCCGGCATCTTATTGCAAATACTGGGTCCCTCCCCAGGGGTAGTCAAACTGTGGCCCTCCAGATGTCCATGGACTACAATTCCCACGAGCCCCTGCCAGCAAACACGGTTACAGATGAGCTTTCCAGAGCCCTGTCTTCAGAGATGTGAATGAAAATCCGACTGGAGACTCTTCTTAGGGGGAGTTTACATGGCAACCAATTCCTCCTGGTTCTGCATTCAACATCATTTCCCTCCTTCCTGTGAATTAGGCCACAGGCACAAAAATGGCACCCTGCCTTAATCCACACGGGGTAGTCACAGTACACAGGTGTCCACCCTGCTCCTTCTGTCTCCATTTTTTCACTGCTGATAAAATGTTTTGTGCCCACATGCCTCTTTCATGGTTGCTGAGCTGGATTTTTGTACACTGTTGTTTACTACCCAAAGGAGTCTCAAAGTGGTTTATAAACACCTTTTCCCTTTGTCTCCCCACAACAGACAACCTGTGAGGGATGTGGGGCTGTGAGAGGTCTGAGAGAACTGGGAATGGGCCACAGTCACCCAGGAGGCCTCAAGTGTCTCAAAGCATTATCCAATCACCTTCCCTTCCTTAGCCCATAGTAGACTCCCTGTGAGGGAGGTGGGGTAGAGAGCCTCACTTGGAAGCTGGCAACCCTAAGAGGAGGTCTCTCTGTGCACAGCAGGCTTGACCTTAATCAGGTTTTTTAAAATGGCTTTTATTTACAGGGGATTCTTGAAAAACTCACTTCAGTTCCTATGTCTCTCCAGCCATTTACTATTTACAGATTCAGGCTGTAAATATTATTTTAGATCTTTTTGTACTTACGAGACTCGCAGGACTGATGCTGGTCTGCCTGTCTGTGCCCCAGAATACAAACAGTTGCTGATAAGTGCTGCCCATAGCCCATAGCCCAGGAGGAACACACACAGACCACTCCCTCCCAACTGCAGTCTGCAGACCTCTACCATTTAGATAGCTGCGTATCTCTAGATTATAACGATCAACTCTTGGAATTACAGCTCATCTGCACAGTGTAAAGATCACCTCCCCAGGCAGAAAGGACTGCTTTAGAGTTTGGATAGGGTTGTTGTGGATAAGAAACAGCAGCGGCGCCTGCCAGAGTGGTATTTTAAGTGAGAAGGGGCTTTTCTATGGTCTCCCTGTCAGCCAACTGTTTGGCAGAAGGGGAAAGCTTCCCCCCTCCTCAAAATGAAAGCACAAGTACGCACACAGACTTTTCTGCATTGATTTCAGAAGGAAATGCCTCCCTCCCCTCAGCTAGGAGCGCACTCATCTACCACCTGCCAGCTCTGTCAGGGGTCTGGGGCAAAGTGAGGGAAGTTGTTGGAAGTGAGAGTTAGGTCAGCCCTGAGGCGAAAAGGGATGGCGTGGCCTGTCCAAGCTTCCGTTGTCACCCCTTTTGGCAGCTCTATCGACCTATCCCTGCAATGATCATGGGCAGACTGGCAGTGATGTCGCCAGATTCCCCTGGGCCAGGCTGGGGGGTGGGCTGTGTTACCTCCCTATTGGCCCCATGTCTGGGAGGGGCAGTCTGATATTTGGACTGGCCCCACCCATTCTCCACCCACCTAGGCCTTAGCTTTTTATTATATAGAAGAAAGAAGATTGTAAACCACCATGAGTGTTTGAGAGCAACAGTATAGAAGTTAAAATATAAACATAAAAATAAATAAATAAATACATTGTTGCATTTCCAGAGCAGTCTTCCACCGGGAAGGTGGAAGGCTGCAGACAGGGATGCCAATTCCAGAAAATTCCTGGAGATTGGGGGGCGTAGGCTGGGAAGAAATCTCAGTGGGGTAGGGACCGACAGGCCCCACCTGGAGGTTGGCACTGTAGGGAAATCTCTGGGGCCTAATTGGAGTCTCTAAGAGTCCAGGAGGGAGGGGGTGGGAGAGCTCTGCTCTGGAATCAGCCCCTCCCCTCTGTGGGTCGACAGTTTAACTGTCATTCTTCCTTCTCTTTGCCTCTCTCTCTTGTGTTTTCTTTTATTGTTGTGAAGTTAACGCGGAGAAATTTACATGTAACTATGTATTAAACTCAGCTTCAGCTTTCTTAATATAAATACTTATTTATATTATTATATATTATATATAAATATTATATTAAAATAAACGGAACGTGTCCAGAGGAGGGCAACAAAGATGGTGAGGGGTTTGGAGACCAAGACGTATGAGGAAAGGTTGGGGGAGCTTGGTCTGTTTAGCCTGGAGAGGAGACAAATGAGAGGGGATCTGATATTTTTTATTTATTTAAAACCCTTCTATGTTGCCTTTCCACCCAGGGAAGGTCTGCAACACAGGAAATGTCAAAAGATGAAAACATCGACACATTAAAAGCAGCCAGCAGTGTCTTCCATCAGCAATATAATTCAAGTCACCTCCCTCTTAACCTTGAAAGTCTCACCCCTTTCTATGCTGTAGTTCACTGACTAAAGGGGGGGGCACACATATACTTATGTACTTTCTCTGCATGAATCCTCTTTTTTTTTTTTTATAGAAAGTTTTTATTTTATTTTCCAGAGTTGAAAACAGTGAGATACATGCAATCTACATTGTTAATACAGAAAAGGAGAGCTATACTCTTCATTTGATACACTTGGTTCCCCATTTTTAATCCCTTTTGTAAATAGTTCAGGTAAGGGCCCCATTATTCTTGAAAGGCCTCTTAGTGTCAGTTTGGCTATCTTGGTAAGATCAGCTAGTTTATTCACCCAGTCTTCTGTCGAGGGTAGTTCTTACGTTTTCCATTTCTTGGCCAATTCTAGTTTTGTTGCCGTCGTCGCATAGTAGAAGAAGCTCTGTATGTGGGTTAGGAAGCGCTGTGGGAAAACATTTTGGTTCCCTGTTTCAATCTTACAAACCCTCTTCTCTCCATTTAAGATTATAGACTGGCTACAATATTATGGACTTTTACCCAAAGCTTATAGACTTTTTATAGACTTTTTCACGTTTGCACCACATTTAAAAAGAGAAGTCTACTTTGTTACCATCATTTCAACATTTGTTTGCATAGTTTCTGATAGTTTTAACAATCATAAAACAGTTTATACTTAACATAGTCCTAGAGCCCTCCACATTTTCACTAGAAAAAGGGAAAAAAGAGAAAAAAAATACTTAGTTGTACGGAAAGAAGGGAAACAAATATATATAAGTATACATTGTTGATACCAGAAATAATAAAATGGAGTCTTCATTAATTAATAGAAAATATTTTTCGTTAGTTATATATACACCTCCTCAGCTAGAAACCTTCTTTTAGTTATGCTTTAAATTTAGGCTGAAAGTCACTACAGAGATATGCTAGATAATTCAAATTCAGCTATCATAGGAAATCTAAAACCCCACACTATAATGTAAGCCCATTCCATTAGGTGTCTCCTTTTAGTTATGCTTTGATTTTGGGCTGGTAGCCACTGCGAAATTAGGTTTAATAATACAAATTCAGCTTACTTAAAAGATCTTAGACCCCAGATTAACTTCTTAACTACTTATATTGCCTATATGGCTACATAAAGGAGGTAAAGGAGGAAAGGAATTTCGACCACTGTGTTGCATTTCCATTCCCCAAGCTTCTTAGGGAGGTCTCATTTCGAGGCTTATTACGTCTTGTGACTCCCGTTGACTGATGTTCTGTCCTATTGGTCTTTGGCTGGGAAAGTATAGTTGTAGTCTTTCCCTCGGAGTATACATCGATAAATCTTGAAGCAGTTGTACCTCCTGAACTCCAATATCAGTACAGATGTTTTTCCATGATGCTCCTTTCAATCGATTGCTTTCACCGCAGATCCATATGTCTTTCTTGAGTATTGTTGCTTTAGAGTGGCTGTATATCTTCTCAGGCAGGGTGTCCTTATCTGAGCTGCAAGACTCTGACATCCCCTTTTCTATCTCCATAATTTCAGATTCCTCTTCTGCTGCTAATTTTCCATCTTGTTTAGAGCTATCATCAGCCACTACTATTGGTTCTTCATTCCTGTTAAAGACTTCTTCCTTAATGCCTTTAAACTCCATGAGCATATTTTTAAGTGAACCATTTAAAGATTCTTTCAAGTCTTGTGTTTGTTTGTCTAGAAGATATGCAAATTTTTTTAACGAAAACATGTTCCAGGTTTGGAATTTTGTTAGACTTAATATTTGCAATTTTGCAAATAGCCAGTAGAGGTCCTACAGAGTCCTAACGAAAGCAACAGTCTGTTTTTAATTAAAGGAATGTCTCTAAGGCTTAGTTCTCGCGAGATTCCATGGCTCTAATCTCTCTTATCTTCGAAGACGAAAAACAGATATAATAAAACAGATATAATAAGAGCTGTTACTTATTAGATTGAGTTGATTTAAGTCCTTCTTCTGATTAGAAAAGAAAATTAGCCTGCCTCAAAATGAGGTGGCATCAAGCAGAGCCAGAAACGGGGGAAAAGTAAAGACGGAGAAGCGGAAAAGCACTTGCATCTCTGCGTTGATTAATGACTCAGTATCTTGGAATCTGGCAGCTTCACCCCCTCAGTATTATCAGACAGTCCTGTCAGTCTGGCTTGTTTGGATTAGCGAGAGCAACTCTCCACGCCGAGAGTTCATTCCAGGGAAGAAGGTGCCGAGGGAAACCCCACTCACTGTTTGCAGGCTCGATCTGATGTCTGCCAGATGTTTTCACTCCGGAGTTGTGGTGAGTCGAAGGTCTTGCTGGGAGGTATCCAATTAGCTTTGTAGATTAAAATAAGCTTTGTAGATTGCAGAGTTGAAAAAGGAAGAAAAGGAAAAAAGATTTTAAGATGGCGGACGGCGCTTGCTGGACCCTGTGCACACTGAGCTTACGTTCCAGTGGGAGATTAATTTCCCTGCGGAACAGAGAGGCCCCAGAGATTCACAAGGAATTCCTGAGAAGATTTAAGGGTGGGTTATCGTACCCAAAACCCGATTCTGTCAATCACAGCAGCGATTGACCCTCAGTGGAATAGGAGCTCGAAGTATTCGAGCTATCCAACTGCCATGGCTCCGCCTTTCTCCCCTGCATGAATCCTCTTAAGTACAGTAACACAAGATTAGGGAGAAAGGCCTTGCATCAATCTCAGCATGTATTTTTTTTAATTCAAAGTTTTTGTTTTATTTTCCAAGATTAAAGATAGTACAATACAAGTAATCTACATTATTGATACAGAAAAAAATAGATTGTGCTCTTCATTTAATACACTTAATTCCCCATTTTAATCCCCTTTTAACTTATTTTCTTAGGTAAATCAGATAAGGGCCCCATTGTTTTTGAAGGGCCTCTTCTCTTCATTTGAAAATATAAGACCCCACATAGCTACACAATAGTATTAACTTTTGCCCAAAGCTTATAAACTTTTTCACGTTTCCACCACACTTAGAAGGAGAAGCCTACTTTGTTGCCATCTTTTCAGCATTTGTTTGCATAGTTTTTAACAATTTTAACGGTCATTTTTGGTGTCCCATAACACCTATGAAACAATTTATACTTAACACAATCTTAGAGCCATCCACATTTCCACCACATTAAGAAAAGAGGCCTACTTAGTTGTACAGAAGAAAAATATATAGGTTGTTATATGAGTATAAGTTATATAAGTGTAAGTTGTTAATACAAAAAATAGTAAAATAAAGTCTTCGTTGGTGACATTTACACCTCCTCAATTAGGTGCCTCCTTTTAGTTATGCTTTAAGTTTAGACTGGGAGTCACTGCGGAGATACGTTTTATAATACAAATTCAGCTAACATAGGACATCTAAGACCCCACACTTACATGATAGTATAGACTTACAATGAGCAGTAAAATATAGTCTTCATCTGTTATTCTTAAACCCACTCCATTAGGTGTCTCCTTTTAGTTAAGCTTTAATTTTGGGCTGGGAAGCACTGCCAAGATAGATTTAATAATACAGATTCAGCTTACTTAGAAGATCTTAGACCCCACATTAACTTCTTAACTGATTATATTGCCTGTGTGGCTACAGAAGAAACGAAAAAGGAGAGAAAGAATTTCAGCCACTGCTTCTCCTTTCTGTTCCCCAGTCTTCTTAAGGGGGTCTCATATCAAGGCTTGCTGCATCTTGTTGTTCCCGTTGACTTGTGTTCTGTCCAGTTGGCCTTTGGCATAGAAAGTGCAGTTGTAGTCTTTCCCTCAGAGTATGCATCGGTGAATCTTGAGGCAGTTGTACCTCCTGGGCTCCAATATCAGTACAGTTTTTTCCCCGAGAAGCTCCTTTAAATCGATTACTTTCCCAGCAGATCCATATATCTTTTGATTGGTTCTTATGTACAGTTGCTTTGGAGTGGCTGTATGTCTTTTTAGGAAGGGTGTCCTTATCTAGGCTGCAAGGCTCAGACATCCCCTTTTCCATCTCCATAGTTTCAAATTTCTCTTCTGCTGGTAGTTTTCCACCTTGTTTAGAGCTATCATCAGCCACTGTTATTGATCCATCATTCCTGTTAGAGACTTCTTCCTTGCCGTCTTGGATCTCCTTGAAAATATTTTTAAGCAAGCCTTCTGTAAATGCTTTCAGATCTTGGGTTTGTTTCTCTATTAGATGAGCCATTCTTTTTAGCATAGACATGTTTTAGGCTTGCAAGTCAGCTAATCTCAGGCAATTTTGCAAATAGCCAGTAGAGGTCCTACAGAGTCCTAACAAAAGCAACAGTCTGTTTTGATCTCCGACGTTTCTGGCACTGGCATGTGACGTATTGAAGTCAGTAAAGCAGTGTCTCGTACTGGAACAGAATTCTCGCGAGATCCTCCCACCACGGCTCTTATCTCTTATCTCCGAAAACCAAAACAAATGCAGTAAGAGCTATTACTAATTGGTTTGAGTTGATTTAAGTCCTACTTCTGCTTAGGGAAGAGAATTAGCCTGCCTCATATCGAGGTGGCTTCAGGCAGAGCCAAAAAGGGGGAAAAAAGAGAAACGGAGAAATACTTGCGTCTCTGTGCGTTGATTGATGTCTTGATATCTTGGAATTTGGCAGATGTCCTCCCCTCAGTTCCCAGCATTCATTTGCAGTAAATCGTAGTAGAGGGTCAAAGTAAATTCTTGAAGGAAGGAAGAAAGAAAGAAAAGAAAGAAAAGTCCAGAATATGGCAGACATCCTCTTCACCCGAAACACTGACAGCCTGTAATCCAGGGAGATATACTCCCTAAAGGATTGGAGACGGCCCCAAGAATTCCCTAGAACTTCCTGGGTAGAAAGGTGAGGTGGGGTTTGCGTACCCCTCCTCTTTTCTGCCAATTGCTTTCACAATTGACCCCTGTCAGGCTTCAGAGATTGCACTGCAATCCTTTTAAAACGCCATCTTAAGCCACCAATCTCAGCATGTATTGATTTTTAAGAAGGCTTTATTAAATGTGTTTTGGCTCCTCCACAGTCTGAACACTTGGATGTTGATTTTCCCCTCTTGAAGATCGAGTAAACTTTGAGCAGGCAGTGAACCGTTTCCACACTTCGAACCTTTTATGGTTTCTCTCCTTTGTGAATCTTTGCATGTCTATTAAGCTTCACTGCATTAGGAAAGCTCTCATGACAATTGAAGCATTTGTAGGGCTTCTCCCCAGTGCGGAGGCCTTGATGCGAAGCCAGGCTCTTTTTCCATCTGAAGTGCTCCCCAGATTCTGAACATGGATGTGGTTTCTCACTTGTGTGGAGCAGGAGACGTGACGCCAAGACTGCGCTCTGACTGAAGCTCTTCCCGCACTATAAGCATATTCAGGGCTTCCCCCTGTGTGAATCTTTTGGTGTTGAGTGAGGCTGCTGCCGTAAGGGAAGTGCTTCCTGCATTCTGAGCATTCATAGGGCTTCTCCCGTGTGAATCCTTTGGTGTTTAGTGAGGCTGCTGCTGCGAGAGAAGCGCTTCCTGCAGTCTGAGCATTCATAGGGCTTCTCCCCTGTGTGAATCCTTTGATGTAAAGTGAAGCTCCTGCTGCAAGAGAAGCGCTTCCCGCAATCTGAGCATTCATAGGGCTTCTCCCCTGTGTGAATCCTTTGGTGTAACGTGAGGTTGCCCCTGCGAGAGAAGTGCTTCCCGCAATCTGAGCATTCATAGGGCTTCTCCCCTGTGTGAATCCTTTGGTGTAAAGTGAGGCTGCTGCTGCAAGAGAAGCGCTTCCCGCAATCTGAGCATTCATAGGGCTTCTCCCCTGTATGAATCCTTTGATGTAAAGTGAGGCTGCTGCTGCAAGAGAAGCGCTTCCCGCAATCTGAGCATTCATAGGGCTTCTCCCCTGTGTGAATCCTTTGGTGTAAAGTGAGGCTGCTGCTGCGAGAGAAGCGCTTCCCGCAATCTGAGCATTCATAGGGCTTCTCCCCTGTATGAATCCTTTGATGTAAAGTGAGGCTGCTGCTGCAAGAGAAGCGCTTCCTGCATTCTGGGCATTCATAAGGCTTCTCCCCTGTATGAATCCTTTGATGTAAAGTGAGGCTGCTGCTGCAAGAGAAGCGCTTCCCGCAATCTGAGCATTCATAGGGCTTCTCACCTGTGTGAATCGTTTTATGTAAAGTGAGGCTGCTGCTGCGAAAGAAGCGCTTCCCGCAATCTGAGCATTCATAGGGCTTCTCACCTGTGTGAATCGTTTTATGTAAAGTGAGGCTGCTGCTGCAAGAGAAGCGCTTCCCGCAATCCGAGCATTCATAGGGCTTCTCCCCTGTATGAATCCTTTGATGTAAAGTGAGGCTGCCCCTGCAAGAGAAGCGCTTCCTGCATTCGGGGCATTCATAAGGCTTCTCCCCTGTATGAATCCTTTGGTGTTTAGTGAGGCTGCTGCTGTAAGAGAAGCACTTCCCGCAATCTGAGCATTCATAGGGCTTCTCCCCTGCATGAATCCTTTGATGTACAGTGAGGCTGCCCCTGCAAGAGAAGCGCTTCCCGCAATCTGAGCATTCATAGGGCTTCTCCCCTGTGTGAATCATTTTATGTATAGTGAGGTTGCTGCTGCGAGAGAAGCGCTTCCCGCAATCTGAGCATTCATAGGGCTTCTCCCCTGTGTGAATCCTTTGGTGTTCAGTGAGGCCGCTTTTGTAAAAAAATCGCTTCCCACATTCTGAGCATTCATAGGGATTTTCCCCTGTGTGAATTCTCTGATGCAAATGGAAGTAGCTCTTCTCAGAGAAGCGCGTAACACATTCTGAGCATTCATAGGGCTTTTCCCCTGTGTGAACCCTCCGATGCACATAGAGGTAGCTATTAGAAAAGAAACTGTTGCCGCATTCCAAGCGCTTATGAGGCTTCTCCCCTGTGTGAATCCTCTTGTGTTGATTAAGGTTGGATTTGTGAGAATAGCTCTTGCTACAATCTGAGCATTTGTATGGCTTCTCCGCATGGTGACTGTGTTGATGCAAAAGAACTTGGACTCTTTGCTTGAAGCTCTTCCCTTGCCCCAGGGAACCATATATATTCTTGCCTACTTGAATCTTCCGGTCTTTCTTGACACTGGAGATACCAATAAACACTTTTCCATTAACTGGGCAATTCTTCTGTCCTTTTCCATTTTGTAGTTTGCTCTGGACTGGGGTGTCAAACCTTCTGCTCTTCTGGCAGGCCGCACTGCCCTTCCTCCACTTCTGCCATCTTTCCCGTTTTCTTTTCAGCTGCTTCCGAGGTTCATTTTGATCCCATGTTTCTGCCTTCAGATCCTCATCTCCTTCTGAAGACACCCCTCTTGGTTGCCCCTGTGCCTCAGTCTCTGGCACATCTCCTAGTGGAAAGAAGAGAGAAAGAAAACCAGTAAGATCTTGTAGAAAGGCAGACCGCTCTCCTCAGCCTGTCATTAGCCAATGGGACTTTACCCAGTAAGAAGTGGAGCTCTGCAAAAGGGAAAGGGACAGGGAGAGGAAGGGAGGTGGGGCAGAGGGGACCCGAAGCGTAGACCAAAGTGGAACTATTGGGAAGGGCTGTGGGTCAGGGTGGGGCACTGATAGGCAAGCACACAGCCCTGAGTTCAATCCCCAGCATCTCAAGTTGAAAGGTCAGGGGGTGAACTGAATTGTATTAGCCCTCTGAGGAAAGGCTGTGGGACGAGGGAAAGTTCAGCCTGGCCCCTTCCAACTCTATGGTTCTCTGCAGTCCAGGTCTCTTAGGCCAAGTACTTTCAAGGCATCCAAGTCCTCATATCTTTTTGGCCTGAGTTTGAGGAGATATTTGTCCCCTTGGGTTTAGTGAGGGAGAAGTCAGCCTTTTTCTGCCTCCGTACAAAATTCTTCCATCTTTAAAAATACCCTAATTTTCGGCGGAGCTATGGCACTTAGATAGCTCGAATACTTCGAGCTCCTGTTCCACTGAGGGTCAATCGCTGCTGTGATTGACAGAATCGGGTTTTGGGTACGCAAACCCACCCACCATCAACTCAGGAATTCCTTGTGAATCTCTGGGGCCTCTCTGTTCCGCAGGGAAATTAATATTCCCTGGAACGCAAGCTCAGTGTGCACAGGGTCCAGCAAGTGCCGTTCGCCATTTTAAAACTTTCGTCTTTCCTTACAACTCTGCAATCTACACAGCTCTTACTTTAATCTTCAAAGCTAATTGGATTCCTCCTTGCAAGACCTTTGACTCATCACAACTCCGGAGTGAAAACAACTGGCAGACATCAGATCGAGCCTACAAACAGTGAGTGGGGGTTTCCCCCGGCACCTTCTCCCCTGGAACAAACTCTCAGCGTGCAAAGCTGCTTTCTTTAACTTAAGCAAGCTAGAGTGACAGGAAGATAAGTGCGAGAAGGTAAATAAAGGAGTTAAGGCAGCCAGAACATCCCCTCGCCACTGTTTATAAACCGGAGATTGAAAAGCAGATACAAGAATCTCGCGAGAGCTGCTTGCCAGAACGAGAACTGGCTTGGAAAAGCTTCAACAGGTCATTAAAGCGACGGACGACAGCTGGTGAGACATTACTTTAATATCAAAACAGACTGTTGCTCTCCGTTTGGACTCCGTAGGACCTCTATTGGTTATATGCAAAATTGCCTACAACATGTCCATGCTAAAGAGATTTGCTTATCTACTGGAACTACAGACGGAAGACCTGAAAGCACATATAGATGGCTTGCTTAAAGATATGCTCAAGGAGTTCAAGGGCGGCAAGGAAGAAGTCTCTAACAGGAATGATGGATCAATAACAGTGGCTGATGATAGCTCTAAACAAGGTGGAAAATTACCAGTAGAAGAGAAATTGGAAACTATGGAGATGGAAAAGGGGATGCTGGAGTTTTGCAGCCTAGATAAGGACTCCCTACCTAAGAAGACATACAGCCACTCCAAAGCAACAGTATACAAGAACCAATCAAAAGATATATGGATCTGCTGTGAAAGTAATTGGCTGAAAGGAGCTTCTTGGGAAAAAAACTGTACCGATATTGGAGCCCAGGAGGTACAACTGTTTCAAGATTCACCGATGTATACTCTGAGGGAAAGACTACAACTCCACTCTCTAAGCCAAAGGCCAGTTGGACAGAACATGGGTCAGTGGGAACAACAAGATGCGGCAGGCCTCGATATGAGACCCCCGTAAGCCTCCTCCTGCTTTCTTCAGTAGCCATATAGGCAAGCTGAATTTGAATTAACATATCTCTGTAGTGACTCTCAGCTTAAGCTTAAAGCATAACTAACAGGAGGCACCTAACTGAGGAGGTGTAAATGTAACTAACGAAGACCTTATTTTACAAACTAATGAAGACTCTATTTTATCATTTTTTGTATTTAATAATGTACACTCATATAGCTTACAACCTTAACAACCTATATATAGGTTTTTCCGTACAACTAAGTAGGCTTTTATTCTTTTGTTTTCTTTTCCCTAGTGGAAATGAGGACGGCTCTAAGACCACGTTAAGCTTTGGGTAAAAGTCTATAATATTGTAGCCATGTGGAGTCTTATAATTTAAATGAAGAGAAGAGGCTTTTCAAGAACAATGGGGCTCTTATCTGATCTACCTAAGAAAATAAGTTAAAAGGGGATTGAAACGGGGTATCAAGTGTATCAAACAAAAAACATAATCTTTTTCTTTCTGTATTAATAATGTAGATTATTTGCATTGTATTATCTTTAAATATTACAAAAGGGGATTGAAACGGGGGACTAAATGTATCAAATGAAGAGCATAACCATTCCTTTTCTGTATTAACAATGTAGATTGCCTGTATTTCATTATCTTTAATCTTGGAAAACAAAAATAAAAATCTTATTAAAAAAAAATCCCCTAGTTTTCAACATGTACTTATTTATCTGTAAAATTTCTAAGCTGGTTTTGTAGGGAACCTCTACATGAAGGTAAAGGTATCCCCTGTGCAAGCACCGCGTCATGTCTGACCCTTGGGGTGACGCCCTCTAGCGTTTTCATGGCAGACTCAATACGGGGTGGTTTGCCAGTGCCTTCCCCAGTCATTACCGCTTACCCCCCAGCACGGCTTACAAAATGAAACATAACTAAAACGGAAAAGGTTTTAAACCCAGCTCACAAAAACACTCCCCCATAAAAAAAAACCCGCATCCAACAGCAAAAGATGTAGCAGCTAAAGATAGATATTAACTCTCCTCTACAAAAAATGGGGAAGGTAAATGCCACTAAAACTTTAATTTAAAAGCTTGGGTAAAGATAAAAAGTTTGGCCTCTAGGTCCTAAGAGAACTTCGAGGCTTCTCCCACAGGGAAGTTGGCACCCCTGGAACTTGCCTGTGAGCACCAGCGCTCCCCTCCCCCCTCCCCCCAAAAGCAAGCCAGAGCTTGTAAGGAGCATCTTCGCAGGCGGTCTGGGGAGGAACAGGTAAGGCAGTTTCTCCAAGTGACCTGGCCCCAAACGAACTGATACTCCACGTTCCCTGTATTGCTTCCCCCTCTTACCTGAGAAGGGGCCACCTGCACACCCTCCTGATTCCTCACAGGTGTGGAGGATCCACATTTCTCTTGGATGGAGCCGTGCATCAAGGAATGGTCCAGGGACCCCAAGTCCTTCAAGGGGAACAGAAAACACCATGAAGGGATTTTGACTTTCCAAGGAGGTTCATGGTGGGGTTAATCTACCTGCCCTTTTTAGGACTGGGGGCGTTGGGAATGTGTGTATCCAATTGGCCTACAAGACCTTTGATTGCAGCTTGATTCCAGGGGTGCCAACATTCCTGTGGGAGAACGAGTTCCCGGAGGAGATCAGGGCCCTGACGGAGCTTAAACAGTTCCGCAGGGCCTGCACAAAGGAGCTCTTCCGCCAGGCATTTGGTTGAGACCAGACACAATCGACAACGACTGGAAGGCCCCTGCTCCCCCCCCCCCACTCCCCCTCAGAAGTCCACCAACATGCTCTGGACCTGTTTGTATTGCTGCATTGTTGTATTGCCTATATTATTTATACTATTACATTGTTATATGGTTATTATTGTAAAGTTATTCACGTGCTATAGATGGTTTTATGAACTGTTGTTGTTCTTATGTAAACCGCCCTGAGCCCCCGGGGAGGGCGGTATAAAAATATAAATAAATAAATAAATAAGTGCAAACACCAGCATTCATAGGAAACAAGCAGGGAGCTTATTCTGAGACCAGCCTGAGGTAAATCTTAGTATCAACCAGTTGTTGCAGGACGTTAGGTCTTCAACAGGACATGCCTAAGGGAAACTTTATCTCAGGCGGATTGGCAGCAGATAAACAAATCTCCGGGATCGTGGACAGAGGGTAGTAATAGGAGAAAGAACATCAGACCGCCGACAACTTACTTGTGGAGTCCCACAGGGAGCGGTCCTCTCTCCTATCCTATTCAACATCTTCATGTGCCCTCTTGCACAACTGGTACGGAAGTTTGGGCTGGGTTGCCATCAATATGCAGATGACACCCAGCTCCTCCTCCTGATGGATGGCCGCCCTGACTCTCCCCCAGAAGCATTAGCCAGCTGCCTGGAAGCAGTGACGAGATGGCTCAAGCAAAGTCGTCTGAAGCCCAATCCTACAAAGACGGAGGTCCTGTGGCTGGGTAGGAAGGGCCCATGTGAGGCCATACGCGGTCAGGGCCCTGAGTACCTGAGGGATCGCCTCCCTGCCTACACCCCCAAAAGAGCCCTGCGCTCCACTGCTACCAACCAGCTAAAGGTCCCTGGCCCTGAAGAAGTCCGCCTGGTCTCAACCAGGGCCAGAGCATTCTCTGTTCTGGCCCCCACCTGGTGGAACGAGCTCCCGGATAAGATCAGGGCCCTGACGGAGCTTAAACAGTTCCGCAGGGCCTGCAAGGAGGAGCGCTTCCGCCAGGCATTTGGTTGAGACCAGATATATATAACCAACAGCGACCAAAGGGCCCCTTCTCCCCACTCCCCCCCTCAGAACACCACCTATACAATCTGGACCTGTTTGTATGTTGCAACGTTGTATTGTTTATTGCTTATACAATTATAATGTTATATGTTTACAATTATTAGTTATTATTGCACCGTTACCCAAATGTTTTATAGACTGTTCCATGTATTGTTCTTATGTTATTATGTAAACCGCCCTGAGCCCCCGCGGAGGGCGGTATATAAATATAATAAATAAATAAATCAAATTAAAAAAATTCCTCTGCTACAACCCAGTTATCGGCTAGACCCGGGAAACCCTACAGGGAGTGTAATCCTAATTGGGTCTCCTCAGAACCCTACTCAAGTTTGCACAATGGAGCTTCCTCCTGTAACGTGTTCTTAGGCAAGCGCTGGGTTCCCCAGTCAAGGGAACGTCATCGATGAACTGCTACCTCCACAGGTACATGCAATTCACACTCCTGGCAAACTAGCCTCTGCCCACCAGGGCCTCCATCCCTCAAAGCCCAGCTGAAAAGATCTCCCCACAGTGATGGCCTGGAGTGGTGACGGATGCTCTCTCCTGTTCTTTATTCACGATAAACGGGCCAGGATCCTTACCCAGAGAGGCCACCGCCTCATAATTCTCCTGCATGACTCCCCAGTAGAGGGCTCTTTGGGCCGGATCCAGCAGGGCCCATTCCTCCGGGGTGAAGAACACGGCCACCCCCTCAAAGGACACGGGGGGCCCTGAGGGAGGATGTCCACCGTTCCCCTTCTCTGACGATCCAAGAGGGTTCCCACAAGAAAGCAAAATACCACAGGGGAGTAAGTATGGAATACATCAGACTGACGGGAAGCAACATTAAACGTGTCTTTTCAGACTCAGAAGTGAAGCATAATTTGGGAAAGTCACAGGAGTGCCCTCTAAGGACAATACTCCAACTTTTCAAGTAACATAAAACATTCAGGACCTCATCAGTACCAATTTCGAAAAGTGCATCAAATAGGCAATCCACACATATTATTCACACTGGGGTGATCCCATCCCAGTAGACCCACCCTGGCAGTCTCCTGCCTAAACCATTCAGATCCAGCTGAAGTATTCAGACCATTCAAGGAAGTCCCGAAAATCAGGAGGCCGATGAGCAATAGAACCAGGTTTGCTTCTGCAGTCACAAGAGGGGCTCCCCTGGGAAACAGGAGGGGAGGGCCTGGAGGGGTCCCTCCCAAGTTTCCCCTTCCAGGATGTCGGGGGAAGGAGTGAGGTTTGAGGTGACGCTTGGAGGAGCCTGAGAGAGGAAGGCCACCAGGAACACTTGAAGCAAGGCCTGAGGCCCGTCAGTGTGTGGGGGGGAAGCTTGAGCTGAGGCCTGCCAGATGCTCCACCCCTCAGCCTCAGAATCTTGACAGACCTCACCCAAGGACACAGCAGAGAGCCTTCCCTTTTCTTTCCCTGAAAGAGCCCCAAATTATTCTCCCCCTCATCCAGTCCAGTCAGGGAGGAAAAGTCCACGAGAGACGCCCCTTTCCCAGTACTGCTCTCTCCTCACCGGACAAGGGGGGACCTGCACACCTTCCCGACCTCTCACAGCTCTGGAAGAAGCGCATTTCTCCTGGATGGTGCGGCGAATCCAGGAATGGTCCAGGAACCCCAAGACCTTTCGGAGGAAGAGAAAACACCATGAAGGGATGTAAAGTTTCCAAGAGCTTTTACGGTATCAAGAATTCCCCCAGACTTTGGGAAGGAGGAGATTGTACAAAATCTTTGAAAATGGGCAAAAGTCACGCCTCGTGATGGAAACAAAACAAACAAAAACCCAAAGCCAACAGTATTACGAAGCTGTTAGCAGATGTTATTCAGGAGAAACGCTGAGGTAAACTAGCAGACAGTATTGAAGAGAAATTCTAAGGCACAAACTTGGAGGGAAGAACTCTGAGGTAAAAACTATTAAGAGACAGTTTGGCATAGTGGTTAAGAATGGGAGCTTTTAATGTGGTGAGCAGGGCTTGATTCCCCTTCCTCCACATGCAGCCAGTTGAGTGACCTTGGGCAAGTCACAGCCCTGACAGTACTGTTCTGGCAGGGTGGTTCTTTCAGAGATCTCTCAGTCCCATGTACCTCACAGGGTGCCTTTTAGGGGGAGAGGGAAGGAAGGCTGCATTGGGACTCCTTCAGGTAGTGAAAGCGGGGTATAAAACCTAAATATTTTTCATGAGTGGTGGGAAGTTAGGTCTTTATCAAGACATGGCTTTACACCATATAAATGCATTCCTCTGCTACCACTCAGTTACCTGCTGGACCTGTCAAACCCTACAGGTCGTGCAATCCTAACCAGGTCTCCTCAGATCCCTACTCAAAGGGGCTTACTCCAGGAAGGTGTTCTCAGGCAAACACTGTGTAATGTCTCAGTATGCTCGGATACAGATTCATGATAAAAAGGCCAAGATCCGTACCCAGGGAGGCTGCCGTCTCATAATTCTCCCGCATGACTTCCCAGTAGAGAGACCTTTGGGCCGGATCCAGCAGAGCCCATTCCTCCCGCGTGAAGAACACGGCTACCTCCTCGAAGGACACGGGGGGCCCTGAGGGAGGAATTCCCCACGTCATCTTCTCTGACGGCCCCTGAGTATTCACAGAATAAAACAGAATCCTCAGGCGAGACACAGGAAGGAAAAACAGAAAAGTCAATCTAAAAAACACTCAATGTGTCTTTTCAGACTCCAAAGAACAACCCAGAAGCCATATATACTCTGGGAAAATCAGGAGGTTGCCATCTTGGAAAGATGCCTCAAGCCCTACAGATCGAGGGGAGCGTGCCTAGCTGGGCTTCAATTCAGTCCAGTTGGCTTCACACTTGCCTGGAATTCAGTAGGAGCGGAAGCAGATCGACTGTTCCCTTCCCTGTAATAACATTCTAACTCTACTCTCTCCAAGATCCAGCCGTTAAGAGCAGGGGCTTCCAATCTGGCGAGCTGGGTTCGATTCCCCATTCCTCCACATCCAGCCACCTGGGTGACCTTGGGCCAGTCACAGTCCTGTTAGTCACAGGCCAGTCACAGTCACAGTCACAGTCCAGCAAGTATTCAGTCTCGGCCCTCCCTCCCATAATGCCGTAAAATCTGCTCCATTTAAGCTGATAAGCCCAGTTGCTGATTCTGGGCCTGCCACTCCCTCAGGCTAGCCTACCTCACAAGGCTGTCATTGTCAGGACTATATGGAGGAGAGCAGACCCATGTGGTGTGGCGTTTTGGGTTTTCATTGGGGTGAACTGTAGGGTTACACTCCGTGCTTGCTTCTCAGGGCTTCTGCAGCTGCAAATGTATGTGGCATGGAAAAGGGAGCATCGGAGCATTACCTGCATTTTTAAATCTATCAACGCTTTGCAGCTGCCAAATTTAAAAAAAAAAACCCTGGGTCTGAAAAAGCCACGGAAAGGAAGTGACAAGATTTACCACCCGTGCAGCTCAAGGTCCAGCTCAAGGATTTTAGGGTTTGGGGCTTACTGAATTCCATCTTGGGGCCAATCTTCAAAGCCCCAAAGAGCCCGAGGTTACCCTTGGAGCCCGCTTGATGTTGGCCCCAAACGGGGCGGGGCAAACTGAGGGTCTCCAGATGTCCCTGGACTACAGTTCCTATGAGCCCCGGCCAGCGGCACATGGGAACTGTAATCCACGGCCATCTGCAGAGCCCCAGTTTGTTCACCCCTGCTGTCGTGGTTAGGAGAGGCGGCAGCCTCGGATCTTCTCTAAAAATAAGCGCCTGAACCCCTATCGGTGGAAAGTTCCCCCTCCTGCAATCGGGTGGGCGAGCAGCCTCCCCCCTCCTGGAGCCGCCGCCCCCTTCCCCCTCCCCGTCCAGGCAGCTCCCTGATCTCCCCCCACCCCTTCCTCCCCCCTCGCCTGCACCCACCTCGGCTGCGCCCCCTTCCAAGAGGCGAGTCCTCCCTCCCTCCCTCCGGCCGGCCGGGGAAAAGGGGCTCCGGGACGCTCCTCCCGGGCACAAAGGGCGGCGGATCTCCCCCGCCCGTCCCCGCCTCTCTGGATCCCCCCCCCAAGACACGCAGGCTCAGCTCCGCCCCTGCGTTTGCGCGGCATTTTGGGAGTTGTAGTTCCCTGTAGGCACTGTAGGGAAATCTCTGGGGCCTGATTGGAGCCTCTAAGAGTCCAGGAGGGAGGGGGTGGGAGAGCTCTGCTCTGGAATCAGCCCCTCCCCTCTGTGGGTCGACAGTTTAACTGTCATTCTTCCTTCTCTTTGCCTCTCTCTCTTGTGTTTTCTTTTATTGTTGTGAAGTTAACGCGGAGAAATTTACATGTAACTATGTATTAAACTCAGCTTCAGCTTTCTTAATATAAATACTTATTTATATTATTATATATTATATATAAATATTATATTAATATAAACGGAGCGTGTCCAGAGGAGGGCAACAAAGATGGTGAGGGGTTTGGAGACCAAGACGTATGAGGAAAGGTTGGGGGAGCTTGGTCTGTTTAGCCTGGAGAGGAGACGACTGAGAGGGGATCTGATAACCATCTTCAAGTATTTCAAAGGCTGCCATGTAGAGGATGGAGCAGAGTTGTTCTCTCTTGCCCCGGAGGGACAGACCAGAACCAATGGGATGAAATTAATTCAAAAGAAATTCCGTCTAAACATCCGGAAGAAGTTCCTGACAGTCAGAGTGGTTTCTCAGTGAAAGAGGCTTCCTCGGGAGGTGGTGACTTCTCCATCTTTGGAGATTTTTAAGCAGAGGCTGGAGAGCCATCTGACGGAGAGGCTGATTCTGTGAAGGCTCAAGGGGGTGGCGGGTTACACTGGATGAGCGATAGGGTTTTGGGTGTCCCGCATAGTGCAGGGGGTTGGACTAGATGACCCAGGAGGTCCCTTCCAACTCTATGATTCAATACTCATCCACGATGAAGAAACTTCAAACACTGCTACATTAAAAGAAGAAGAGGGAATATCCTGCATCTAGTGAGAGCTGCGATGTTGTACCAAGGGAAGAGACAGGCTGTCCACATTTAGCAGGCATCCCTGCACCTGGGAACTGAACCAGCGCAGCTGGGAGGGCACAGAAGAGTGGGCTGGAGAAGAAATGGGAAAGGGCAGAGATTCAAATGAGTAGCCGACTTTAAGAGCGGAGCATAAGCGAGGGAAGCTCCCCTCTGCAAAGGGCCGGGCGAGCAGACGCCTCCCTGCGGCGAGACCCCTCGGAAGACCCTCCCCGAGACCCCCCCTCCACCTCCAGGGCCCCCCGCACCCTCCCCCCCCCAACCCTGTGGGGCAGCATGCACCCCCCACCCCCACCCGCGAAGCCTCCCTCCAAGGTGGGAAAATAGCTCCAGGATTTCCCTCCCGGGGACAAAAAGCAGCGGCGGCTGCCTGCTCTCTCCCAAATTCCTAGCCCGGGCTCCATCTCATCCACACGGGATCCTGGGAATTGTAGTTCCCTGCCTCGAGACCAAGGCGGCAAGATCTGGGCGGGGGGCTCTGGCAGAGGAATCCTCGCAAGAGGCCAGTCACACCGTAAAGTCTACACAAATTGGAAGCGGGATCAGGAAAGGAGCCTTGGTTGGTTCTTTTAGGCCGCTTCTTTCACTCCCCGACGGAATCTCAAAGCGGCTTACAATGGCCTTCTTTTCCCTCTGCCTACAACAGACACCTTGGGAGGGATGGGCCCTGCAAGGCACAGGTGCTATTTGGCCAGGGATGGACCAGGACACCTGCTTGAATCTTCCTCATTCCCTCCTCCCCCAGGCTTTCTCGACAGGAGGGTTGTAAAACCATGAGCCTTCGGGGAGGGCGGTATATAAATCTAAATAAATAAATAAATAAAATAAATAAATGGTGTTTCTCATAGGGCTTTGCCAAGAGGGTGGAAGTTAATCATTTTTATTTATAATGTAAAAACAGCCATTATCGGGTGATATGGGCATCTATGGCTATGTCAACTCCCCCCCTCCAAAGGACTGATGCTGGGCCTGGAGGGGGTGGAAAGGGGAGGGGCTGGTCATCAGACTCCTTGCTGGCTGAGGCCTGTCACAAGGGGTAGGGACCGGGGTGCAGAAAAGCTAAAAACTCTCATGTTAACTTAATTGCATTGGTTCAGGGGGTGACGTGGTGTGATGTCACCTCCAGTGAGTGTGTGTCTGATGGCGCTTCTGGTGTCATGTGATTTCCAGGGGTGTGGCAGGGAGGTGTGGCCTGCTGACATTAAGCCTGAGGAATGGCTCAAGGGTTTCTCAAGGGTATAAAAGCTGAGAAAGGGAGGTCTAGGGCAGAGGTGGCCACACCGTGGCTCTCGAGGTACTACAATTCCCATGAGTCCCAGCAAGCACAGAAAACAAATCTTTGGAGCTCTGAGTAGTATCCTGGCGGTACAACAAAATCTGCTCCCTGCTTGAGTCTTCGTTTATTTAAAACCCTTCTATGATGCCTTTTCACCCAGGGAAGGTTTGCAACACAGGAAACGTCAAAAGATGAAAACATCGACACATTAAAAGCAGCCATCAGTGTCTTCTATCAGCAATATAATTCAAGTCACCTCCCTCTTAACCTTGAAAGTCTCACCCCTTTCTATGCTGTAGTTCACTGACTAAAGGGGGGTGGGGGGCACACATATACTTATGTACTTTCTCTGCATGAATCCTCTTAAGTACAGTAACACAAGATTAGAGAGAAAAGCCTTGCGTCAATGTCAGCATGTACTGATTTTTAAGAAGGCTTTATTAAATGTGTTTTGGCTCCTCCAGAGTCTGAACACTTGGATGTCGAATTTCCCCTCTTGAAGATCGAGTAAACTTTCAGCAGGCAGTGAACCGTTTCCACACTTCAAACCTTTTATGGTTTCTCTCCTTTGTGAATCTTTGCATGTCTATTAAGCTTCGCTGCATTAGGAAAGCTCTCATGACAATTGGAGCATTTGTAGGGCTTCTCCCCAGTGCGGAGGCCTAGATGTGAAGCCAGGCTCTTTCTCCATCTGAAGTGCTCCCCAGATTCTGAACATGGATGTGGTTTCTCACTTGTGTGGAGCAGGAGACGTGACGCCAAGACTGCGCTCTGACTGAAGCTCTTCCCGCACTCTTAGCATATTAAGGGCTTCTCCCGTGTGAATCTTTTGGTGTTTAGTGAGGCTGCTGCTGCGAGAGAAGCGCTTACTGCAGTCTGAGCATTCATAGGGCTTCTCCCCTGTATGAACACTTTGGTGTTTAATGAGGCCGCTGCAGCGAGAGAAGCGCTTCCTGCATTCTGAGCATTCATAGGGCTTCTCCCCTGTGTGAATCCTTTGATGTACAGTGAGGTTGCCCCTGTAAGAAAAGCGCTTCCTGCATTCTGAGCATTCATAGGGCTTCTCCCCTGTATGAATCCTTTGGTGTTTAGTGAGGTTGGCACTGCAAGAAAAGCGCTTCATGCAGTCTGAGCATTCATAAGGCTTCTCCCCTGTATGAATCCTTTGATGTAAAGTGAGACTGCGCCTACGAGAGAAGCTCTTCCTGCATTCTGGGCATTCATAGGGCTTCTCCCCTGTATGAACACTTCGGTGTTTAATGAGGCTGCTGCAGCGAGAGAAGCGCTTCATGCACTCTGAGCATTCATAAGGCTTCTCCCCTGTATGAATCCTCTGATGTAAACTAAGTCTGTCCTTCTTAGCGAAGCTCTTTCCGCATTCTGAGCATTCATAGGGCTTCTCCCCTGTATGAACACTTTGGTGTTTAATGAGGCTGCTGCAGCGAGAGAAGCGCTTCATGCATTCTGAGCATTCATAGGGCTTCTCCCCGGTGTGAATCCTTTGATGTATAGTGAGGTTGCCCCTGTAAGAAAAGCGCTTCCTGCATTCTGGGCATTCATAAGGCTTCTCCCCTGTATGAATCCTTTGGTGTCTAGTGAGGGTAGAACCGCAAGAGAAGCACTTCCCGCATTCTGAGCATTCATAGGGCTTCTCCCCTGTGTGAATTCTTTGATGTAAAGTGAGCCTGCCCCTGCAAGAGAAGCGCTTCCTGCATTCTGGGCATTCATAAGGCTTCTCCCCTGTGTGACTCCTCTGATGTAAACTAAGTCTGTCCTTCTTAGCGAAGCTCTTTCCGCATTCTGAGCATTCATAGGGCTTCTCCCCTGTGTGAATCTTATGATGATGAGTGAGGGTGCCACTGAAAGAGAAGCTCTTCCCACACACAAAGCATTTATAGGGCTTCTCCCCTCTATGAGTCTTTTGATGCACATTGAGGTAGCTATTAGAACAGAAGCTCTTCCCACACTCCAAACATTTATAGGGCTTCACTCCTGCGTGAGTCTTTTGGTGCACATTGAGTTGGCCATTAGAAGAGAATCTCTTTCCACATTCTGAGCATTCATAAGGCTTCTCCCCTGTGTGAATTCTCTGATGTATATTGAGCTCAGTATTACCAACAAAGCTCTTCCCACATTCTGAGCATTTGTAGGGTTTATCCCCTGTGTGAATCATTTGGTGTCTAGTGAAGGTGGAACCGCAAGAGAAGCTCTTCCCACATTCTGAGCATTCATAGGGCTTCTCGCCTGTGTGAATCTTTTGGTGTTGAGTGAGGGTGCACCTGTAAGAGAAGCTCTTTCCGCATTCTGAGCATTCATAGGGCTTCTCCCCTGTGTGAGTCCTCTGATGTAAACTAAGTCTGTCCTTCTTAGCGAAGCTCTTTCCGCATTCTGAGCATTCATAGGGCTTCTCCCCTGTGTGAATCTTATGATGATGAGTGAGGGTGCCACTGTAAGAGAAGCTCTTCCCACACGCAAAGCATTTATAGGGCTTCTCCCCTCTATGAGTCTTTTGATGCATGTTGAGGTAGCTATTAGAAGAGAAGCTCTTCCCACACTCCAAGCATTTATAGGGCTTCAGTCCTGCGTGAGTCTTTTGGTGCACATTGAGGTGGCCATTAGAAGAGAATCTCTTTCCACATTCTGAGCATTCATAAGGCTTCTCCCCTGTGTGAATTCTCTGATGTATATTGAGCTCAGTATTACCAACGAAGCTCTTCCCACATTCTGAGCATTTGTAGGGTTTATCCCCTGTGTGAATCTTTTGGTGTTGAGTGAGGGTGCACCTGTAAGAGAAGCTCTTTCCGCATTCTGAGCATTCATAGGGCTTCTCCCCTGTGTGACTCCTCTGATGTAAACTAAGTCTGTCCTTCTCAGCGAAGCTCTTTCCGCATTCTGAGCATTCATAGGGCTTCTCCCCTGTGTGAATCTTATGATGATAACTGAGGCTGCCACTCTGAGAGAAGCTCTTCCCACACTCCAAGCATTTATAGGGCTTCTCCCCTGTGTGAATCTTTAGATGACAACTGAGGCTGCCACTCTGAGAGAAGCTCTTCCCACACTCCAAACATTTATGGGGCTTCTCCCCTGTGTGAATCCTTTGGTGTTTAGTGAGGGTGGAGCTAAAAGAGAAGCATTTCCCACATTCTGAGCATTCATAGGGCTTTTCCCCTGTGTGAACCCTCTGATGCACATTGAGGTAGCTATGAGAAAAGAAGCTCTTGCCGCATTCCAAGCACTTAAGAAGCTTCTCCCCTGTGTGAATCCTCTTGTGTCGATTAAGAATGGATTTGTGAGAATAGCTCTTGCTACAATCAGAGCATTTGTATGGCTTCTCCGCATGGTGACTGTGTTGATGCAAAAGAAGTTGGTCTCTTTCCTTGAAGCTCTTCCCTTGCCCCAGGGAACCATATATTTTCTTGCTTACTTGAATCTTCCGGGCTTTCTTGACACTGGAGACACCGATAACCCCTTCTCCATTGACTGGGCAATTCTTCCTTTCTTTTGCTTTTTGTAGTTTGCTCTGGACTGGGGTGTCAGACCTTTTGCTCACCCAGCAGGCCACAACATCCTTCCTCCAGTTCGGCCTTTCTTCCCGTTTTATTTTCTGCGGCCTCCAAAGTTCATCTTGATCCCATATTTCTGCCTTCAGATCCTCATCTCCTTCGGAAGACACCCCTCTTGGCTGCCCCTGTGCCTTAGTCTCTGGCCTGGCTCCTGTTGGAAAGAAGAGAGAGAGAAAACCAGTAAGGGCTCTGGGAAAGGCAGAAGGCTCCGCACAGCCGGTCATTAACCGATGGGACATTCCCCGATGAGAAGTCGAGCTCTGAAAAAGGGGAAAGGAAAAGGAGAGGAAGGGAGGTGGGGCCGAGGGAACCAGAAGAGTAGATTGGAGTGAAACCATCGGGAAGGGCTTTGGATTAATCGTGGAGCACTGATTGACAAGCACACAGCCCTTAGTTCAATTCCCGGTATCTCCAGTTGAAAGTTCAGGGGGGTGCACAGAGTAGGGGAGGAAAGGGAGAAGGACATGTGAATGTTCAGCCAGGAGAAGAGGAGGTTGAGAGGGGACAGGATGGCTTTCACAAATTATTTGAAAGGTTGTCACTTAGAGGAGGGCAGGGAAAGGTTCCTGTTGGCAGCAGAGGACAGGACCTGCAGTTACGAATTTAAACTATGTGTAGAATGGTACCGGCTAGATATCAGAAAATTTTTTTTCACTCAGCAGAGATCAGCAGTGGAATCCCCTCATTTGCAACATGTCCTTATTTATGTATAAGATTTCTATACTGGCTTTATGGGGAACCTCGACATGGCAGCTTAAAAAATAAAACATAACTAAAACAGAAAAGTTTTTAAACACAGCTCACTAAAACAGCCCTCCCCCCCCCCCAAAAAAAAAGCATTTGGAGCAACAGATGAAGCAGCTTAAAATGGATATTAACAGTACATAAAAACAGAAGGTATAAAATCCTGGGTAGAGCGAAGCATTCTGGCCTGTAGGTCCCAAGAGAACCTCAAGGGGAAGGGCTTTCCACAGGGAAATTGGCACCCCTGAAACCTGCCTGTGGGCATCACCCCCCCCCAAAAAGAAAAAAACAAAGAAAAAAGAAAAAAAGAAAGCCAGAGCTTGTAAGAAGCCCAAAATGAACTGAAACTCCACGTTCCCTGTATTGTTTACTCCCTCTTACCTGACAAGGGGACACCTGCACACCATCCTGATTCCTCACAGGTGTTTAGGATCCGCATTTCTCTGGGATGGAGCCGTGCATCAAGGAATGGTCCAGGGACTCCAAGTCCTTCCAGGGGAACAGGAAACACCATGAAGGGATTTTGACTTCCCAAGGAGGTTAATGGTGTGGATACTCTACCTGCCCTTTGTGGGCCTGGGGGAGTTGGGAATGTGTGTATCTGAACGGCCTACAAGACCTTTGTTTGCAGCTTGATGCAAACACCAGCATTCTTAGGAAACAAGCAGGGAGCTTATTCTGAGATCACCCTGAGGTAAATGCTAACATCAACCAGGAGTTGTGGGAAGTTAGGTCTTCAATAGGACATGCCTAAGGGAAACTTTCTCTCAGGCAGATTGGCAACAGATAAACAAAATCCTCTGCCCCACAGTGATAGCCTGGAATGGTGACAGATGCTCTCTCCTGCTCTCTCGTGTTCTTTTTTGAGGATAAACGGGGCCAGGATCCTTACCCAGAGAGGCCACCGCCTCGTAATTCTCCTGCATGACTTCCCAGTAGAGGGCTCTTTGGGCCGGATCCAGCAGGGCCCATTCCTCCGGGGTGAAGAACACGGCCACCCCCTCGAAGGACACGGGGGGCCCAGAGGGTGGATGTCCACCGTTCACCTTCTCTGACGATCCAAGAGGGTTCCCACAAGAAAGCAAAATACCACAGGGGAAAAATTTAAAAATAAATGTTTCTTTTCAGATTCTGAGGAGTATCCCAGAAGCTATGCCTAATTTGGGAAACTTACAGGGGTGCCCTTTTAGAACAATACTCCAACTCTAAAAGCAGGGCAAAGGTTAGGAGGAGGGTTAGCTGGGCAGTAGGGAGGAGAGCTTTTTAAGTAACATAAATGATTCAGGACCTCCTCAGTTGGAATCTCGAATAGTGCCCGGAACACGCAATGAACACAGATTATTCGCACTGGGGTGATCCCATCCCAGTATCTCCACCCTGACAGAATCTTGGCTACCCCATTCAGATCCAACTAAAGTTTCCAGACCAGTCAAGAACCATCATCCCAAAAATCTCCAGGCCAATGAGCAATATAGCCAGGTCTGCTTCTGCAGTCACAAGAGGGGCTCCCCTGGGAAACAGGAATGGGGGAAGGGAGGGCCTGAAGAGGTCCCTCCCAAGTTTCCTTGGGAAGGAGTGAGGTCTGGTGATGCTCGGAGGGGGCCTAGCAGAAGGAGGCCCCCAGGAACATTTGCAGCAAGGCACGGGGCCCCTGAGTGTGTGGGGGGGGAAAGCTTGAGCTGAGGCCTACCAGGTGCTCCACTCCTCAGAGTCTTGACAGAGAAGGTCACAACCTCACCCAAGGACACAGCAGAGATCCTTCCCTTTTCTTTCCCTGACAGAGCCCCAAATTATTCTTCCCCTCCTCCAGTTCTGTCAGGGAGGAAAAGCCCACGAGAGACCCCCTTTCCCAGTACTGCTCTCTCCTCCTCACCGGACAAGGGGGGACCTGCACACCTTCCCGACCTCTCACAGCTCTGGAGGAAGCGCAATTCTCCTGGATGGTGCGGCGAATCCAGGAATGGTCCAGGAACCCCAAGGCCTTTCGGAGGAAGAGAAAACCCCATGAAGGGATGTAAAGTTTCCAAGAGCTTTTACGGTATCAAGAATTCCCCCAGACTTTGGAAAGGAGGGGATCCTACAAAATCTTTGAAAATGAGAAAAAGCTATGTATGCACTGTGCTGGAAAAAAAAACAGTGCAAACATTATTATGAAAACATTAGAAGATATTACTCAGGGAAAGAGGCTCAGGTAAACTAGCAGACAGAATTCAAGAAAAACTCTAAGGAACAAACACTACGGTACGAACTCTGAGGTAAAAATTATTAAGAGGCAGCTTGGCATAGTGGTTAAGAATGGCAGCTTCTAATCTGGCGAGCCGGGTTTGATTCCCCTTCGTCCACATGGAGCCAGCTGGGTGACCTTGGGCTAGTCACAGCCCTGGCAGTAGTGTTCTGATATCAACAATTTTCACAATACCAATAATTCCCCCAGACTTTGGGAAGGAGGGGATTGTACAAAATCTTTGAAAATGGGCAAAAGTCATGCCTCGTGATGGAAACAAAACAAACAAAACCCCAAAGCCAACAGTATTACGAAGCTGTTAGCAGATGTTATTCAGGAGAAACGCTGAGGTAAACTAGCAGACAGTATTGAAGAGAAATTCTAAGGCACAAACTTTGAGGGAAGAACTCGGAGGTAAAAACTATTAAGAGACAGTTTGGCATAGTGGTTAAGAACGGGAGCTTTTAATGGTGAGCAGGACTTGATTCCCCTTCCTCCACACGCAGCCAGTTGAGTGACCTTGGGCAAGTCACAGCCCTGACAGTACTGTTCTGGCACTGTGGTTCTCTTAGAGCTCTCTCAGTCCCATGTACCTCACAGGGTGCCTTTTAGGGGGAGACGAAAGGAAGGCTGCATTGAGACTCCTTCAGGTAGTGAAAGCGGAGTATAAAACCTAAATACTTTTCATGAGTGGTGGGAAGTTAAGACTTTATCAAGACATGGCTTTACACCATATAAACGCATTCCTCTGCTACCACTCAGTTACCTGCTGGACCTGTCAAACCCTACAGGCCGTGCAATCCTAACCAGGTCTCCTCAGATCCCTACTCAAAGGGGCTTCCTCCAGGAAGGTGTTCCCAGGCAAACACTGTGTAATGTCCCAGTATGCTCGGATACAGATTCATGATAAAAAGGCCAAGATCCGTACCCAGGGAGGCTGCCGTCTCATAATTCTCCCGCATGACTTCCCAGTAGAGAGCTGATTGGGCCGGATCCAACAGAGCCCATTCCTCCCGCGTGAAGAACACGGCCACCTCCTCGAAGGACACGGGGGGCCCTGAGGGAGGAATTCCCCACTTCATCTTCTCTGACGGACCCTGAGTATTCACACAAGAATGCAGAATCCTCAGGCGAGACACAGGAAGGAAAAACAGAAAAGTCAATCTAAAAAACACTCAATGTGTCTTTTCAGACTCCAAAGAACAACCCAGAAGCCATATATACTCTCGGAAAATCAGGAGGTTGCCATCTTGGAACGATGCCTCAAGCGCTACAGATTGAGGGGAGCGTGCCTAGCTGGGCTTCAATTCAGTTCAGATGGCTTCACACTTGCCTGGAATTCAGGAGGAGCAGAAGAAGACCGACTGTTCCCTTACCTGTAATAACATTCCAACTGTGCTCCCTCCGAGAGCCAGAAGTGTGTTAAGAGCAGGGGCTTCCAATCTGGCGAGCTGGGTTCGATTCCCCATTCCTCCACATCCAGCCAGCTGGGTGACCTTGGGCCAGTCACAGTCCTGTTAGTTCTGTTCTCACAGAGCAATCCTGTCAGAGCTCTCGGCCTCAGCAACTCATAGGGGAGAGGAAGGGAAGGTGAATGTAAGCTGCTTTGAGACTTGGGCAGTGAAAAGCAGGGAATCAAACTAAAGCTTCTTTATACCAAAAATGGGTCTGTGTAACAGAGCAAGTATTCAGTCTCGGCCCTCCCTCCCATAATGCCTTAAAATCTGCTCCATTTGTGCTGATAAGCCCAGTTGGTGATTCTGGGCGTGCTACTCCCGCAGCCTAGCCTAGGGGAGAGGAAGGGAAGGTGATTGTAGGGTTTTTTTAGACTCTTTTGGGCAGTCAAAAGCAGGATATAAAAACTCTTGACAGCTTGATGTAGTCAAACGGGGGGGGGGGGCAGACTGAGGGTCTCCAGGTGTCCATGGACCACAGGGGCTGGCAGGGGCTCCTAGGGACTGGAGCCCGTAGACATCTGGAGAGCCACAGTTTGGCCAAAAATACTAGAGACAACATGATAAATTGACAAACAGTGAAAGAGTCATAACAGGGGAACAAAGACATAATTGCACGAATAAAACCAGGAAGTGGTTGGATTCAGGGCGACCTCAACCAAAAGCCTGGCGGAAGAGCTCCGTTTGGCAGGCCCTGCGGGTCTCTTTCATCTCCGCCAGGGCTCCGATCTCCTCCGGGGATCCCGAGGGAAGCTTCCTCCGGCCCCTGCAATCGGGTGGGCGAGCAGCCGAGACCCCCGCCCCCTCCCCGCCCAGGCAGCACCCTGATCTCCCCCCACCCCTTCCTCCCCCCTCGCCTGCACCCACCTCGGCTGCGCCCCCTTCCCCCAAGAGGCGATTCCTCCCTCCCTCCCTCCGGCCGGGGAAAAGGGGCTCCGGGACGCACAAAGGGCGGCGGATCTCCCGCGCCCCCCAAATCCGCACTTCCTCCCCCCCCACCCCCCAAAGACACGCAGGCTCAGCTAGGGGGGCGCGGCCGATCCGCCCCGGGGTCTGCGCGGGGTTTCGGGAGTTGCCCTGACTGCTCTTTAGAAGGCCAGATCCTGAAGATGAAACTCAAATATTTTGGCCACCTCATGAGAAGGAAGGACTCCCTGGAGAAGAGCCTAATGCTGGGAGCGATCGAGGGCAAAAGAAGAAGGGGACAACAGAGAATGAGGTGGATGGATGGAGTCACTGAAGCAGTAGGTGCAAACTTAAATGGACTCCGGGGAATGGTAGAGGACAGGAAGGCCTGGAGGATCATTGTCCATGGGGTCGCGATTGGTCGGACACGACTTCGCACATAACAACAAGTTCCCTGCAGCAGAAGCCGAGGGGCAGGTGGGAGCGCCCCCCCCCATTTGACTCCGGCTCCCCTTAGTTCAGGATCCCTCCTGCGCCTCCGTCCTCCTCCTGCGGCGGGTCTCCCTCTCGGCGCCCCGCAGGAGTCGGGAGCGGACCCAGAAGACGCTGCAGGGTTGGAGTTTCCACCGGCCCGAGCCTTTCAGCTGCCTTTTGCTCCCTCCTTGGAGCCCGGCCTCCTTCGGCGGATGGGTCCGGGGCGACTTTAAGAGCGGAGCAGGAGCGAGGGAAGCTCCCCTCTGCAAAGGGCCGGGCGAGCAGACGCCTCCCTACGGGGGAGGCGTCTGCTCGCCCAGCCCTTTGCAGACCCTTTGCAGACCCATCTGAAGACCCTCCCCGAGACGCCCCCTCCACTTCCACGTGCCCCTCCCCCCACCGGTCCCCCTCCCCTCGGTGTGGAGCTGAATGCCCCCTAACCTACCTCCCAAAAAGCGAAGCCACGCTGGGCAAAGAAGCTCCAGGATTTCCGGGAACCGAGAGCGACGGCGGCTGCCTTCCCCCTCCCGGAACCGACCCCAGACAAACACCCCCACCCCTGTGAATCCTGCATCCTCACGGGATCCTGGGAATTGTAGTTCCCCCCATCAAAAGCATGAGCCTCTTGTGGCGCAGAGTGGTAAGACAGCTGTCTGAAAGCTTTGCCCATGAGGCTGGGAGTTCGATCCCAGCAGCCGGCTCAAGGTTGACTCAGCCTTCCATCCTTCCGAGGTCGGTAAAATGAGGACCCAGCTTGCTGGGGGGTAAACGGTCATGACTGGGGAAGGCACTGGCAAACCACCCCGTATTGAGTCTGCCAAGAAAACGCTAGAGGGCGTCACCCCAAGGGTCAGACATGACTCGGTGCTTGCACAGGGGATACCTTTACCTTTTTATCTTTACCCATCAAAACCAAAGTCCGCAAGAGCTGGGTGGGGAGCTGGGTTGGTCTGTGGCAGAGGAATGTTTGCAAGAGTCCAGTCGCACCGTAAAGTCTACACAGATTTGTGGCCAGGAAAGGCTAAAGGTTGGTTGGTTTTTATAGGCTGCTTTTCTCAACCCGAAAGCGGCTTCCAATCGCCTTCCCTTCCCTTTCCCCACAACTGGCACCCTGTGATTTGGGTGAGGCTGAGAAAGCCCTGATATGATTGAAGAAGAAGAGTTGTTTCTTATATGCTGCTTTTCACTGCCCAAAGGAGTCTTAAAGCGGCTTACAATCTCCTTCCCTCTCCTCTCCTCACAACAGACAAGCTGTGAGGGAGGTGAGGCTGAGAGAGCCCTGAGATTACTGAAGAAGCAGAATTGGTTCTTGTATGCCGCTTTTCTCTATCTGTAGTCTCAAAGCAGGGAGTCTCCTTCCCTTTCCTCTCCCCACAACAGACACCCTGTGAGGGAGGTGCTATTTGGCCAGTGATGGACCAGGACTCCACCTTGGATCTGCCTTGCTCCCCCCCCCCTCCCCAGGGCAACCTTTCTCAATAGGTTTGTGAAACCCTGGGGTTTCTCATTGGTTCCGGAAGGACTTTGCCAAAAGGATGAGAGTTAATTTTTGGAAATTTTTATACAAAGGCTGGAGAGCCATCTGACGGAGAGGCTGATTCTGTGAAAGCTCAAGGAGGTGGCAAGGTACACTGGATGAGCGATAGGGATCTGAGTGTCCTGCATAGTGCAGGGGTTGGACTAGATGACCCATGAGATCCCTTTCAACTCTATGATTCTAATTATTTTAAATATATTTATAATTTAAAAAAAACATTATTAGGTGATATGGCCGTACAAGGCTATGTCAACTCCCCCCCTCCCCGTGATAGGCTTGGAGGTGTCAGAACCCCAAGATTTCTGCCATGTTTTCATGTCATGCTTTGAACCTCTGCCTGTATCGCTCTTAGAATTAGGCGCTGTTGCTCCGAGGTCACTGCCACTGTACCGTTATCCTGAGCAGGGGGTTGGACTAGATGGCCTGTATGGCCCCTTCCCATTCTATGATTCTGTGAGTCTGTGATTCTATGCAATGAGCAGCTCCCCTCTGCAAAGGGCCGGGCGAGCAGACGCCTCCCTGCGGCGAGACCCCTCTGAAAACCCTCCCCGAGACGTCCCCTCCACCTCCAGGCCCCCCCCGGCGATCTTTCCTCCCCCAACCCCGGTGGGCAGGTCTCTGTGGGGCAGCATGCACCCCCCACGCCATCTAGTCCAACCCCCTGCTCAACGCAGGATCAGCCCAAAGCATCCTAAAGCATCCAAGAAAAGTGTGTATTCCACCTTTGCTTGAAGACTGCCAGTAAGGGGGAGATCACCACCTCCTTAGGTAGCCTATTTCTACTGCTGAACTACTCTGACTGTGAAAGAATTTTGTAGCTGACTCTGTAGCTGTACCTGGCTCCTCCCCTTCTATTGGCAGACATTTTGTAACTGACTATTCTCATGGCAGCCATTTTATAATTTACTCATGGCAGCCATTTTGTAGCTGACTACTCCCCTGCTATGGTTAGCCATTTTGTAGCTCATTCCTCCGTTTTCCTAGGCAGCCATTTTGTAGCTGACTCCTCCCCTTCCCTAGGCAACCATTTTGTAACTGACTCCTCCACTCCTATTGGTAAACATTTTGTAGCTGACTACGCTCCACATGGCAGCCATTTAATAACTGACTAATGGCAGTCATTTTGTAGCTGACTCCTCCCCTTCTCATGTCAGCCATTGTGTAGCTGACTCCTCTCCTTCTATTGGCAGCTATTTAGTAGTTGATTACTCCCCTTCTCATGTCAGCCATTTTGTACCTGGCTCCTACCCTTCTATTGGCAGACATTTTGTAACTGACTACTCTCCAAATGGCAGCCATTTTATAACTTACTCATGGCAGCCATTTTGTAGCTGACTACTCCCCTTCCCGAGTCAGCCATTTTGTAGCTGAATCCTTGCCTGCTCATGGCAGGCATTTTGTACCTTACTCTTCCCCCTTACATTTGCAGACATTTTGTAGCTGACTACTTCCCTTCCCTAGGCAGCCATTTTGGAGCTGATGTCCCCTCTGAATACATTTTGGAGCTGACTCCTCCCCTTCTATTGGCAGCCATTTTGTACCTGACTCCTCCCCTTCTATTGGCAGCTATTTAGTAGTTGATTCCTCCCCTTCTCATGTCAGCCATTTTGGAGCTGACTCCTCTACATCCATAGGCAGCCATTTTATAGCTGAATCCTCCCCTTCTATTGGCAGGTATTTAGTAGTGCCAATAGTAGGAAAGGAGTCATTTACAAAATGGCTGCCACGTAATGGGGAAGAGTCAGCTACAAAATGGCTGCCTAGGGAAGGGGTGGCATCAGCTACAAATTTTTTCCTGATATCTAGCCTACATCGTTGTACTTGTAGTTTAAACCCATTACTGCACGTCCTTTCCTCTGCAGCCAACGGTAACAGCATCCTGCCCTCCTCCAAGTGACAACCTTTCAAATACTCCCCTTATCATGGCAGCCATTCTGTACATGGCTCCTCCCCTTCTATTGGCAGACATTGTGTAGGTGACTACTCTCCTCATGGCAGCCATTTTATAATTTACTTATGGCAGCCATTTTGTAGCTGACTACTCCCCTTCCCGAGGCAGCCATTTTGTAGCTGAATCCTTGCCTGCTCATGGCAGCCATTTTGTACCTGACTCTTTCCCCCTTACATTCGCAGACATTTTGCACTGAGGGGCGCTGCTAGCAGCTGGTGTGCAGTGCCAAGCCGAGGGGGAGCCCCAGTCATGGCAGCCACCAGAGAGCACCAAGGCTGAGCTGGTGGCAGAGCAGCCCCCGAGGCAGCAGCTGGGGAGGAGGACGGAGAGTTGGACCGGTAGTTGGGGACAGCTGTATTAAGTTTCATTTTATTAGGAAAACTCTAACTACAATTGGAGGATATGTAGGGCTTCTCCTCAGTGCGGCGGCCTAGATGCGAAGCCAGACACTTTCTCCATCGGAGGATCTCTCCAGATTCTGAACATGGATGTGGTCAGTCAGTCAGTCAATCAGTCAGTCACCTTTTATTGGCATAAAATATGTATAAGACATATAAAAATAGGGTTTACAATTTCAACAAAATAATAAAATAGGCCATGGGGTTACATAACCAAACAGATCTTAAAATGATTAAATAAACTATAAAAGAAAATACAAGGTAGGCAGCATATTATAAAAGCATCTTAGTTAAAACTCTGGCAACTAAAATGGTTACCTCTGGGTCTTTGTCAGAGAGCAGAAATTGCAAGGTCATACAGAAGGCTTGTTTCCCAGCAAAGCAACAAAGCTGTCACCCCGACACTGCTCATATAAGGGGCAATCTAACAAAATGTGTGAGACAGAGTCATGGCAGCCAGAACCACATGGACAGAGTCTCGCGTGGTATGGGATACGGTGGAATCTTCCCTCTAAGACCTTTGGCGTGGGACATCAAGAAGATGCAAATATGCAGGCATAATATATCTCTGCATAGTGATGCCAAAGAATGCTGGTGAGCAGACTCGAGGCTGGGTAGGGCATGAGTTCCTGCTGCTCATGGTCTAATATTCTCTGTTTAATAATCCGGAAGATACATTTTTCTTCCAGAGGTAGTAGGGAGTTCAGATCGATGCCAATGGAGACTCATTTTTGTTCAATAGCTTGGAACCATCAAAATTTAAGAGGGTCACTTTTCAGACAACTTAAAAGGCTGCCAGTTTCTACTCTAAAATATAGCCTGACCCAAAATTTAAAAGTAGCTATCCAGGCCCTTGTCTCTACCCTAATTTGGCCAAATTCTGTGCAAATGGCATGGTAGGAGACACAATTGGGAACCCCTGCAATTGGGAACCCCTGCAATTTGCCTATAGAAAGCAGATTGAACACCCTCAATAGGAACCCATAAGGGGCATCCAAACATTCTGAGCATTCATAGGGCTTCTCCCGTGTGAATCCTTTGGTGTTTAGTGAGGTTGCCCCTGCAAGAGAAGCGCTTCCTGCAATCTGAGCATACATAGGGCTTCTCCCCTGTATGAATCCTTTGGTGTTGAGTGAGGCTGCTGCTGTGAGAGAAGCAATTCCCGCATTCTGAGCTTTCATAGGGCTTCTCCCGTGTGAATCCTTTGGTGTTTAGTGAGGCTGCTGCAGCAGGAGAAGCGCTTCCTGCATTCTGAGCATTCATAGGGCTTTTCCCCTGTGTGACTCCTCTGATCTAAAGTGAGTCTGAACTTGTCACGGAAGCTCTTTCTGCATTCTGAGCATTCATATGGCTTCTCCCCCTGTGTGAATCTTCTGATGCACATTTAGGCGGCTACGCTGAGAGAAGGTCTTCTCACACTCCAAGCATCCATAGGGCTTCTCCCCTGTATGAATCCGGTGATGTCGAGCGAGGTTGCCGCTGCAAGAAAAGCGCTTCCTGCATTCTGAGCATTCATAGGGCTTCTCCCCTGTGTGAATCCGGTGATGTTCAGTGAGGCTGCTGCTGCAAGAGAAGCGCTTCCTGCAGTCTGAGCATTCATAGGGCTTCTCCCCTGTGTGAATCCGTTGATGTTTAGTGAGGCTGCTGCAGCAAGAGAAGCGCTTCCTGCAGTCTGAGCATTCATAGGGCTTCTCCCCTGTGTGAATCCGTTGATGTTGAGTGAGGCCGCGGCGGCGAGAGAAGCATTTTGTGCATTCTGAGCATTCATAAGGTTTCTCCCCTGTGTGAATCTGTTGATGTTTAGCGAGGCTGCTGCCGCGAGAGAAACGCTTCCTGCATTCTGAGCATTCATAAGGCTTCTCCCCTGTGTGAACCCTCAGATGCATATTGAGGTAGCCTCCGTGAGAGAAGCTCTTCCCGCACTCCAAGCACTTATAGTGCTTCTCCCCTGTGTGAATCCGTTGATGTTTAGCAAGGCTACTGCCGCAAGAGAAACGCTTCCTGCATTCTGAGCATTCATAAGGCTTCTCCCCTGTGTGAACCCTCAGATGCATATTGAGGTAGCCTTCGTGAGAGAAGCTCTTCCCGCACTCCAAGCATTTATAGTGCTTCTCCCCTGTGTGAATCCTCTTGTGTTTATTAAGTTTGGATTCATGAGAAAAGCTCTTGCTGCAATTGGAGCATTTGTATGGCTTCTCCCCAGTGTGACTCTGTTGATGCGAAGGAATATGGTCTCTTCTGGAGACACCGATAACCCCATCTCCACTGAGTGGGAAATTCTTTGTTCCTTTTCCTGTTTGTAATTTGCTCTGGATTGGGATGTCAGACCTATTGCTCTTCCGGCAGTCCGCACTGCCCTTCCTCCACTTCTGCCATCCTTCCCGTTTTCTTTTCAGCTGCCTCCGAGGTTCATCTGGATCCCATGTTTCTGCCTTCAGATCTTCATCTCCTTCTGAAGAGACCCCTCTTGGCTGCCCCTGTGCCTCAGTCTCTGGCACATCTCCTGTTGGAAAGGAGGGAGAGAAAACCAGTAAGGGCTCCGGGAAAGGTAGACCGCTCTGCTCAGCCTGGCATTAGCAGATGGGACTTTAACCAATAAGAAGTAGAGTTCTGAAAAAGGGGAAGGGGCAGGGAAAGGAAGGGAGGTAGGGCTGAGGAGACACGAAGAGTAGACAAAAGTGGAACGACTGGGAAGTGCTGTGGGTCAGGGTGGGGCACTGATAGACAAGCACACAGCCCTGCCCCTGCAGCTCCTGCCCTCTGTCCGTGGACTCTAGCCTCTTTGCTCTCAGCGCCTCGGTGCCTGGAGCCAGCAGCAGGTAAGGGGAGAGGGCCCTGGGCAAAGGGTCGTGGTGGAGGGCCTTTCCTCCCCTCCCCTCTGTTTTGGGCAGGATTTTTTTTCCTTTTCTTTCCACTCTCGTCCTCCCTCCTCTTTCCCTCTGATTCCTCTTGCCCTTTTATAGCCAATCCTGTGCTCCTTCTGTTTTTTCCACTTTTCATTCCTTCCTCCAGGGGTGTTTCCTCCTCCTGCTCTTTGCTCTCCCTCTGATACAGAGGATTCAGAGCTTCCTGCAGCAGCAATACGTGCTAGCCTCGTTAAGGTAGTGAGGGGGGGGGGAGGTGGAGACTGTTCTTTCCCTCCCGGGTTGCTGCCTCTCTGCTTCTTCCTGCCTCTGCTTCTTCAGATAAGTTTACTTGTCCCCCACCCCCACCCTCCTATCTTGTCTGGCAGCTGTTTTTTTAATACCCGCATATAACCCGTGGGGGACTTTTTCAACTTAAAAAAAGGGCTGAAAAACTCGAGTATATATGGTAATTTAAAAGCCCGAGTAAATAGAAACATTCTGGTCTATAGATCCCAGAGCCAACCTCAAGGGGAAGGACATTCCACTGGCAAGTTGTCACCCCTGAAACCTGTCTGTGGGCACCCCATCCCTCCTCCTGAAAAAAAAAACAACCAAGATGGACCTTGTAAGAAGCATCTTTGCTGGCAGTCTGGGCAGGAACAGATGAGGCAGTTTTTCCAAGTGTCCTGGTTCCAAATGAACTGAAACTCCCATGTTCCCTGTATTGCTTCCCCCCTCTTACCTGACAAGGGGTCACCTGCACACCCTCCTGATTCCTCGCAGGTGTGGAGGATCTGCTCTTGGATTGAGCTGTGCATCAAGGAATGATCCAGGGACCCAAAGTCCTTCCAGGGGAACATGAAGGGATTTTGACTTTCCAAGGAGGTTCATGGTGTGGATAATCTACCTGCCCTTTGTGGGACTGGGGAGTTGGGAATGTGTGTATCCGAACGGCCTACAAGACCTTTGGTTGCAGCTTGATGCAAACACCAGCATTCTTAGGAAACAAGCAGGAAGCAGGCAGCTTATTCTGAGACTATTGTGAGGTAAATGTTAACATCAACCAGGAGTTGTAGGACGTTAGGTCTTCAACAGGACATGCCTAAGGGAAACTTTCTCTCAGGCAGATTTGCAACAGATAAACAAATTCCTCTGCTACAGCCCAGTTACCGGCTAGACCCAGGGAACCCTACAGGGAGTGCAATCCTAATTGGGTCTCCTCAGAACCCTACTCAAGTTTTCACAGTGGCGCTGTGTCTTCTTAGAGGCCCAGCTGACAAGATCTCCCCACAGTGATGGCCTGAAATGGTGACAGATGCTCTCTCCTGTTCTGTATTCATGATAAAAGGGACAGGATCCTTACCCCGAGAGGCCACCATCTTGTAATTCTCCCACATAACTTCCCAGTAGAGAGCTCTTTGGGCCGGATCCAGCATCGCCCATTCCTCCCGCGTGAAGAACACGGCCACCTCCTCGAAGGACACGGGCGGCCCTGAGGGAGGATTTCCCCACTTCATCTTCTCTGACAATCCCAGAGTATTCACAGGAGAAAGCAAAATTCCATAGGCAGGTCACTTGGGGGGGAAAGTATGGAATACATCAGACTAATGGCAAGAAAAAATTAAATATGTCTTTTCAGGGATATATGTATCCCACAAGTTATACATCATTTGGGAAAGTCACCGGGGTGCCTTTTCGAAACAAGATCTACAGATGCAGAAGTCCATGCCGAATTCTCTCGGATTTTACTGTGTGAAACAGCAAAACTCGCTTGCAAATGGTTGCTGAAGTGCATCCCAACTGCATACAGGGGTAGTCAAACTGCGGCCCTCCAGATGTCCATAAACTACAATTCCCAGAAGCCCCTGCCAGCATTCGCTGGCAGGGGCTTCTGGGAATTGTAGTCCATGGACATCTGGAGGGCCGCACTTTGACTACCCCTGAATATCTGAAAGCACCCTAAATTCATTTCCCACCTGGAGGCTGGCATCCCCACTGCCGACTGTGTTCCAGGAATTTGCCCCCAAAACTCCCGCGCCCTGGCTGCATGCGGGACCCCTCCAAAGCGACCCCTGCAACGCTTCTGTGCCCGGCCCCTGCCCGGGAATCATAAACATACCTTTCTTGCAAAAGTCACATTCTTCCTCCAACCTCGGCAGGAGAAACCAGAGGGGAGCGACTCCAGTTCCTTTCCTAGGAAAATCCAGCCCTCGGGGGGGTTTAATCCGCGTCTCTCAACCTTCCCGGCGCACCTGAGTCAGGTAAATCCCCCAGTCCTCGCTCCCGTTCGCAAAGGCTCTTGGGAAGTGTAGTTCGCGACGGCGAGGGGAGAAAGCAACCACGCTTCTTGGACACGAAAGCTCGTCTATCTATATATACTTTGAATAAAACTTGGTCAGAAAAGGGGCCACTGGAGTTTGTGGCGCTGCTTCAGACGTACCCGCTTGGCCCAAAAGTATTTTGAAAGAGATGCCCGTCTCCCCCCCTGGGGCTTTCTTATTTCTCCTCTTCCAGAGATGGAGACCAGAGATGGCTGGTCTTTCTCTTCATGCTTCTGGGACGCCCCTCAGAGGAGATGAAGACACCAGCAACCCCCTCGGAGTTGCCCCCAGCACCCAGGGTTAGACTGCCCCTGAACATGGAGGTTCTGCGTAGCCTTCATAACTGACAGCCACTGGTGGACCCCGTCCACGTTTCCGTCCCATTTCTCTTTCAGGACAATGTTTATATGTGGCTGTCACATCTACTAGTTATGGCAAAGAGTGGGGTGAAGAAGCTTCTGTAGGGTTAAGAGGGGAAAAGATTTTGGCAAAAGATTTTGGCAGCTCCAACCCAAACCTCCAGGGATTTCTTAACCCGGGTTTGGTGGCCCTTTCCCAAAAGTTTGGGAGGCTGGAAAAGCCGCCTCCTGCTATATCCCGGCCATGGGATTTCCCATTATGCTCTCATTCTTTTCCAGTCAAACTTTCTTCCCAATTAGGACCCAAAGTGGCTTTTATGAAAAACTGGGAACCTATTAGCATTTGTACGAAAGGTCTTCAGGGGAAATGATCAGCCTAGAGATGAGCTATAATGCCAGGGGATGCCCAGGTCCCACCTGGAGGCTGGCATCCCTAGAAGGTGGACTGAGGTAAGTGTGATAATTGAACTGACTCCTCCCTCCCCGCCTTCTGCCTATACTCTGCTGGGGTGCGTGTGTGTGTGAGGGGGACTTTTGCTCAGTGCAAAGCTCAAAAATGTATTTCTTCACCCTTTCCACAAATGTTGTAGGTTCTACAGGACTCTTGCTCTTATCTACCAAGCAAGGCTGTTGACAACTGGAAATTTGGGAGTTCTGAGTTCATAGGGTCACCATGATTCCAAAGCAAACCAATGACACTTAAACAAGCCCCTAAATCCGCCAATTAACCACTAGCAAAGTGTCTTTATTCTCACATGTGCAACAATATCAAAGATCATATTTACATAAGCAGATTCACGTTTTAACATTTTTTTTCATTTGTGATTTCCCCACCACCAAATTCTGAGCATATTTATCCATTCATTTTCCTTAATATTTTTATTCTGAAAGCAGAAAAAACACTACAGAACTATTTTAATAAAAACAATAAGCTGACATTTTACAATATTCATCTTGTTCTTTTACATCATTATAATATTATACTCTGTACATTTTTCTAAATTTTACATTTTTCTAAAATTTACATTTACAGTATGTAGATCAGTTTTGTTCTTTCCACCACAATTTTATTAATTGGTATAATCTAATATTGGACTCAATTTCCTTCTAAAATCTGATACTGATTTGTAGTGCACCAAATGTTTTGCCATTGTCCCGTATCCCACCAGTTTGACTGGTCTGAAAGATCTGGTCAAGATTTTTTCCATCCTGATGCATACAAAATCCTAGCAGTTGTTACCATATTGAATATTATCTGGTACCATATTTAATAGCATACATTTGGGACCCAATATAAATCAGATTCTCAATATCTTTTACATCTCATATTTCTTTGCTTTCTTATAGTTATATACTAAAATTACTATTTAAAAGAAAAACAAAATATTCATAGAGCATAGATTTAACAATACATGTCCTATTTCTTTGCTTTTCAGCAAGTGCACCACATGTGATAAAATGACAATGTCCTGACACTTCAACATTTTCCATTGTAACCCTTAATAACTTTTGTGTCAACCTTCTGCAGGTGGATATCACTCCAGATTTGAAGTAGCATGTTACTTCCCCATCTGTATTAAACAGGTTTCACAAATCTTAAGTATTATTTCCTTACAAGCACCAAATATCCCCTCTCCCATTTTTTTTGCTGGATTTGGTGGGGCCTTTCCCTTCTTTCTGTAATAACCAAGACACATCCTCTGAAAAAATTTCAAAGTTTCTTGTTGTACGACCTCAACTTCTTGCCAGCTGCACATCGGAGATCTGACTGATCTGCCAGGTATGCGCCGAAACATTTATTTTAAAATTTATATACCGCTGCTCTCTAGAAACTTGCGGTGGTTTACAAAGTCAATAAAAACATAATAAAACCCCCAAAACACCCTTTAACACATTAACTAGATGGCGATCAATAAGGATTCTAGTCTCCCCCCCTCCCCCGTTCAGCTCCTGGGTCAAAGAAGATCTCCCATGTACTTCTTGCTTGACTATTAATTTAATCCCATTCTGTGCTGCCTTTCCATCCAAAGAGAGTCCCCCAAGGTGGAGGGGATCACGCCCTAAGAAGAAAGGCTGAGGGACTTGGGACTGTTCAGCCTGGAGGAGAGGAGGTTGAGAGGGGACAGGATAGCTCCCTTTAAGGTTATGAAAGGTTGCCACTTGGAGGAGGGCAGGGAGCAGTTCCTGTTGACAGCAGAGGAGAGGACCCACAGGAATGGGACCGGCTTGAGGGGAAAAAATGTCCAGTCAGATTAGTTCAGCAGTGGAATGGGCTGCCTAAGGAGGTGGGGGGCTCCCCCTTGCTGGTGGTCTTCAAGCAGCAGCTGGACAGATACTTCTCAAGAATGCTTGAGGTTGATCTTGCATTAAGCAGGGGGTGGACTAGATGGCCTGTATGGCCCCTGCCAACTCTACAGTTCGATGATTAACATCAAAACACTACACAATTCAGAATTCAAACATCAAGACAGTAACAGCAGCATTTAGTCTCTATCAGCAATAGAATTGATATAACTTACTTAAGCATGCAAGAAACCTAGAAAACGCTCTCCTGTTTTATGCTTGAACTCTGTGACTGGAAATACAACAGGTACTTATGATGTTACTGTCTGTGAATCCTAACTACACTACCACTAGATTGATGAGGAGAAGTCTGGCTTCAGTTTCAGAGTTTAAATGGCTTCTCTATTGCATGAACAATAAGAAGTCTTCTGCTCAGTAAAGTAGCTACTATGAGAGATCTTCTCAAACTCTGAGTATTTATATGGCTTCTCCCCTGTGTGAATACTCTGATGTACAGCTGGGGGGATTTCACACTCCACACATGTAGATGGTTTCTTGTGTGAAGCACGGGATATGATGCTCTGACTTGGGGTCTTGGTGTAGAGGTAAAGAGGGGGGGCCTCTAATCCAGAGAACCAGGTTTCGTTCCCCCTCCTCCACATGCAACCAGCGGGTTGACCTTGGGCTAGTTCCAGTTCTCTTAGAATTGCTCTTGCAGAGCAGTTCTGGCAGAGCTCTCTCAGCCCGACCTACCGTACATGGTGTCTGCTGTGGTGAAGGAAGGGAAAGGCATTTGTAAGGTGCTTTGGGACTCCTTTGGGTAGTGAAAAGCAGGGTATAAAAAAAAACAGCTCTTCTTCTTTTCATCAAGCACCAAAACAACAATAACTCTCTCCCCTGCAGCTGTTTTGGGCCTTGAAATTGAGGGTGGGGAACAAGACTGCCCCACTGCAAGCCCAATCAGCACTGAACCCTCCAGGCATTTTTAAATGAAACAGCGGCGGTGTACTCCTGGCAGCCACGAGAATGATGTCCCCTCTAGTTTTGCCCCTAAGCAGCAGCAGATAACAAGAAATCCTGTTAGAACTGTTCTCCCAAAGCAGTTCTATCAGAGCTCTCAGCCCCACCTACTTTACAGGGTGCCTTATTGTGGGGAAAAGGAAGGCGATTGGAAACCGTTTTGAGATGGGGTATAAAACCTCCCCTGTGAGGTTGCCACTGTAGGAGCAGCTCTTCCCACCCTCCAAACATCCCTATGGCTTCTCCCTTGTGTGTACCCTCTGGTGTAAAGAAAGGCTATACTTCCGACCGAAGCTCTTCCCGCAGCGTGAGCATTTATATGGCTTCTCCCCTGAGTGCACCCTTTCGTGACCAGTGAGGTGGTGCTTCTGCGAAAAGCTTTTCCCACACTTGAGGCATTTATAGGGCTTCTCCCCTGTGTGAACGCGCCGATGTGACTTCAGGTTGTTTCTCTCCCGGAAGCTCTTCCCACATTCCGAACACTGATACGATTTCTCGTCTCTGTGAATGCGGAGATGTAAGGAGAGGTGTGCGCTCTGGCAGAACGTCTTCCCGCACTCTGAGCACTTATACGGCTTCTCCCCTGTGTGAATCTTCAGGTGTTTAGTGTAGTTGCTGTTGTCCGAGAAGCTCTTCCCACATTCTGAGCATTTGTAGGGCTTCTCCCCTGTGTGAACCCTCTGGTGTAAAGAAAGGCTGTCAATCCGACTGAAGCTTTTCTTGCAGTCCGAGCATTTGTATGGCTTCTCCCCTGAGTGCACCCTTTCATGAATAGTTAGATGCTGCTTCCCCGAAAAGCGTTTTCCGCACTTGAAGCATTTATATGGTTTCTCTCCTGTATGGACCCGTTGATGCGCAGTAAGATAGTTTTTCTCCCGGAAGCTCTTCCCGCATTCCGGACACGGATATGGTTTTTCGCCTCTGTGAACCCGGAGATGTAACGTAAGTTTTCCATTCTGACTGAACTGCTTCCCGCAATCCAAGCACTTATAGGGCTTCTCGCCCGTGTGAACCATCTGATGTCGAGTAAGGCCAGATTTACGAGAGAAGCCCTTGCTACAATCTAAGCATTTGTATGGTTTCTCCCCGGTGTGGTTGTGCTGATGGGAAATAAGGCTATCTTTCCGGAAAAAGCTCTTCCCGCATTGCGTGCATTTATGTGTCTTCCCCTCGGTGTGAAACCTCTGATGTATGGTTCGGGATCTAACAGTAGAGAACCTCTTCCCACACTCCAAGCATTTATAGGGCTTCTCTCCTGTGTGCATTTTCTGACGCCTCCGAGGTCCATCTTGACTCCAAGGTTCCTCAGATCTTCTTGCAGAAACCCTTCCCAGTTGTCTCTGTCCCTTCGTCTCTGATAATTCTCCTCCTGGAACAGAAACAGAGAAACCAAGTAAGAGATCTAGAAAAGAAAGACCACTTAGCAAGGCCTGTCATTATTAACTGGCATTTTCCCAGGGAGGACGGGAGCAGGGGTGGCCAAACTGGCTCTCTGGATGTTAAGAGACGACAATTCCCACAAGCCCCCGCCAAATGGCCATGCTGCAATGGGTTTATGGGAGTTGTAGTCCATGAACATCTGCAAAAGCCACAGTTTGGCCACCCCTGAACTACAGCCTTGGAAAAGCCTCTGTAATCTCTAACTACAAGAAAGTGAAAAGGGTGGTGTTGGGGGGACGCAGAGGGACGGGGAGGGTAGAGCAAAGAGGAAAAACTTCCCAAACATGCAGTGGCGTTTCCTTGCTTGAGGTTCAAGGAGATATTTGTCCCTCTGGGACAATGACAGAGAAGTCAGCTCTTTTCTGCTTCTACAGGAGTTTCTCCATATGCACAATATTTATTTGGAAAACCTGTATGTTACCTCTCCAGAGAACCTGGAGCAGATTAAAAATGTAAAAACAACACATCAAAGTTGCGACAACCCAGCACTTTTTTGTAGGATTTTGTTGTAAGAAGAAGAGTTAGTTTTATACCCTGCTTTTCACTTGCTGAAGGAGTCTCAAAGCGGCTTACAATCGCCTTCCCTTCTTCTCCCCACAACAGACACCCTGTGAGGGAGGTGGGGATGAGAGCTCTGACAGGATTACTTGTTCAGAATAGCACTTATCAGGGATGTAACAAGGCCAAAGTCACCCAGCTGGCTGCATGTGGAGGAGTGGGGAATCCAACCCAGCTCGCCAGATTAGAGGCCTCTGTTCTTAACCACTACACCAATAATAATAATAACAACAACAACAACCACTGTTCCTCAGAGCAGCTGTACATTTGCTTTATTAGTCCTGGACTTAGCTATTCTTTCAGGGGTTTCACTCGCAAGAAAGGCCACAGTGAGGGCACATTTTACCCGTATATACTCCAGTATAAGCCCACCCGAATATAAGCTGTGGCACCACAAAAGAACCTGGAAAAAAATTTATTGACTTGAGCATAAGCCTAGGGTAGGAAATGCCACAGCTACTGGTAAATTTCAAAAATAAAAATAGATACCAATAAAATTACATTCATCGAGGCATCACTAAGGTTAAAAGTTTTTGAATATTTATTTCAAAGAAAAACAGTAAACTACCTCTGTAAGTGCAAAAGTATCAACAATAACTTTAAAAGTTGCTCCATCAGCAACCGAGCTAAAATACAAGAGTTAAAATCCTTCAAAACTGGATTCTTCCCCATCATCTGTATGTCCAAACAGAACTTCAGCTTTAGCTGGTGTGAGGTTAAAAAAAACGTGCTGAAAAAGATGGCATATGCACAAGTATATACGATACATGGATTGTATACATGAGTAGGC